>NC_133408.1:19847500-20472500 GCF_049350105.2 Macaca mulatta | reverse complement strand
AGTTGTGTGAATTAATCCTTTTAAAAGCATATTGAAAAGTAAGCATCTTAGAATAATGTGAAGGTACCATTCTGAGGTCCGGAAAATCTCCAAAAGAAGAACTTGTAGCATCTTTTGTTATTAGTTACACTCTGAGGTTTTCTCACACACACACACACACACACACACACTCTCTCTCTCTCTCTCTCTCACACACACACACACACACACACACACACACACACACATTTGAACAAGAAGTGAAAAGCATTACTCATTCATTATTCTGTCTGGATTTTTTTGGCATTCTCTCTCCCTTCTACTCCCCTCCTTGCTTCCGATGTTTCACCTTATTTTTCTGCACTTCCCTTTTGGTTGTCCTGTGATTCTGAGCACCTCCTTATGGTGGACTCTGGCCAATGTCAACCACTGTTCCCATGATGTTTGCTACCTCAATTAAATCAGGCTGCAACTGAGCTCTGCTTCCAAGATTTCTTTTCCCATAGCAGTAACTGCTCCCACAAAGATTACATTTACCTAATATGTCAGCATCTGGAAAATCTGTGGAGGTTACAGCTTATGATCCACAGTTAGAGCTCTGACATCAGCAAGTGCATGAGGCAATGAAGAGGAAGGAACTCAGGGCATCAAAAACAATACCCATGGGAAACATTTGACCCACCCTGTCTCTGTGTCCCCTAAAGGGATTCAGAAAAAAAAAATTTTTTCCTTAAGATTTAATCTTTAGAAGAGGAGGATCAGAATAGAATTATGAGAATTTAGAACCAAAGAGGACCTTAGAGATTATATGATTTATATGTTCCTTATCCTAGTTTAATGATGAGAACCCAGATAAGACAAGAACAAACAAACTTGACAACTTTTAATTAGTTTTTTATTTAGTTTTTTATTTACTGACCATTGCACTTATAAACTGGAAAAACTGTGTGTGTGTTTGTGTGTGTGTGATTGTGTATATGTGTGTGGTATATATACAAATATTTTTGTTAGCATAGATTTTGAAAATCTTTATCTACTTATATAGCAGAATAAGGATAGTTTTTGTAGGCTTGACCATAGAATAATAGACATATTATCATGCAATGTGTTTGTAAGATTAATACATAACCATATAAGAATATATCATGCTGTAACTCATAGTTGACATAAATTTACATTGTATAGGTACTTAATGAAATATTTATGAATTTAGCTTTGCAATATTCTTAAACATTTGGAAGCCAATACATATTCACCACCCCAGGTCTCAAACATTGTTATATGTCCTCGGAAAATCAGGGTCCTTAGGTAGTGTGACTGTATTGCCTAGTAAATAAAATAGTCTTGAATGTAAAGAGATCTGAACTAAGAAAGAGAATGGATTTCACGTTTACCACTAACTAGATATATGTCCTCTGGTAAGTCAGAGGACCTCTGTGGTCCTATGTGGACCTCCTCTGAAAAATAACAGAATTAAACCAATCATCTTTATATTAGTTCCAGCTCTAAGATACTCAGAGACAATTTGGAAAAAAAAAAAAAAAAGGATATTCCAGTCTCGTTTTTCAATGGACAAACTTACTTAGTCAACTTGCACCAAACAGAGTATTGAATTGAAATAGGATTTTCAGTTTCTACTATACATCTCTTTTTAAAAATTAGTGAGTTTTAAGGCTCAGATAAAAGTATCATAAACTCCCTTTAAGAACATCTAGTTTTCATTTATTTTGAGATTTTCTAATATGACTGATAAATATCTTGAGATATTACATATATATCTAGATGTAAATTTAGACAGTCATCTCATTATTGTACTTTTATTTTGTACTATCTATGATTGATAAATATCTTAAGATATATATATTATATATGTATATGAACTTGGGCAGTCATCTCATTATCGTACTTTTATTTTTATTTTGTACTATCTACTGTTTTTTTCTTTACAAAAGTTTAAAATGTGCATAGTGTCTGGATAAAAGCCACTGTAAGTTCTATTTTCCCTGAGAAAGGGACTGCCCAACTACCCCTATGAATGCCAAGTAGACACCCCGGATTAGCAGCTGATATGCTTGATATACAAGCCATGGGGGACTGGCTATATGATGACAGATGTTTTCACCTGGGGAATATGCCTGTTATATAAAACATATTAAAAGTAGATAGCTTTTAAAAGGCCCTGATATGGAATGGAACATGGAGTGTTCCCAACACTAACAGCAGCCCAAGAAGAGAGGTAGTCAGCAGGGAGATGTGTGAAGGAGGAGTTTGGGAAATAAGAACTGGACCCAGGCAGTCTTAAAAGACATGATATAGATTTATCAACTTGTATTAACAATAATGAAATGACTGCCTAAGTTCTAATATCTATATCTCTCTCTCAAGATATTTATCAATCATATTAGAAGATCTCAAAATAAATGAAAACTAGATGTTCTTTTTTTTTTTTTTTTTTTTTTTTTGAGACGGATTCTCGCTCTGTCGCCCAGGCTGGAGTGCAGTGGCCGGGTCTCAGCTCACTGCAAGCTCCGCCTCCCGGGTTCACGCCATTCTCCTGCCTCAGCCTCCGGAGTAGCTGGGACTACAGGCGCCCGCCACCTCGCCCGGCTAGTTTTTTGTATTTTTAGTAGAGACGGGGTTTCACCATGTTAGCCAGGATGGTCTCGATCTCCTGACCTTGTGATCCGCCCGTCTCGGCCTCCCAAAGTGCTGGGATTACAGGCTTGAGCCACCGCGCCCGGCCGAAAACTAGATGTTCTTAAAGGGAGTTTCTGATATTTTTACCTGGGCAATGTTGAGATAAGTTAGTGAAAGTAAAGATCAACAAAGGACCCTCTTCCTTTAGCTCAGCCTCTGGTGAGAACCCAAATTCTTTTTCACCAGAAAGGGTAAAATGGTTTGGGGGTAGAAAAAAAAGAAGATTCCTGGGACCAGAGCATAAAATATAAAAAGTTGATAGGATTATGAAAATTAGCATATTTAAACACACTTTGTATAAAGCAGTTGTGTCTCCTTCACCTAAATGTTTTCTGTGAATATTGTATATGATTAAGGGATGTTCTCCCTAGGGCATGGTAAGCTCTGTAGTTAAGGGGGTGGCCTCTAGTGGACACCTGTTACTTAGGTCACGGTAAGTGCTATGGTTAAGGGGGCCTCTTCTATGTGGGCACCCCATGTGATGATGTTCCCTTGGAGGAGCCTTATCAAATTTGGTGTCTCAGCTTTTCCTCATGGGTCTTTTAGATGCTAATAAAATATTACGTTAGTTTAAAAAAAAAAAAAAAAGAATAAGGGAAAGGCAAAATGGAGAGTCAAAGGATTCCTCCCAGGGAGGTGAAAATCCTTAAATGGTTATTTTTTTTTTAAATAAGGTAAACGAAAAAGAACACATTGAGGGGGCAAAACTAAGAGGTAAAAAAAAAGGTGTGGAGGGAAGTCATGGGACTCATCTCAGAAGGGTATAAAATACTAAGAAATGGAATGAATAAAATGAAAATTGATGGGATTAAAACAAAGGTCTTAATACAACGCTACTTAAGGCTGGGTTGACCAAGGAGGGCCCTTGCTGGTCCCTCAACATTAAAAGGTTACAAACCAGTTTTCTCTATTTACTTCCAATTAGAGAAATTTCTTAATAATAATCAGAAGGCAAAGATTGGAATGAGAAAGCTGACCAACAATTGCTTGGGGGCAATGTTGAGATAAGTTCATCAAAATAGAGATCAACAAAGGGACCTTCTTTGTTTGGCTCAACCCCCTGGTTGGATCCCAAATTCTTTTTCCCCAGAGAGGATAAAATGGTTTGGGGGTAGGAAAAAAAAAGATTCCTGGGACCAGAACATTAAACGTACAAATTGATAGGATTATAAAAATTAAAATATTGAAACACGCTTTGTATAAAGTAGTTGTGTCTCCATCACCTAAATGTTTTCCAGGAATAAATATTACATCTGACTGAGGGATGTTCTCCATACCTAGTACTACAAGAAGGAAGGCCTATAAATCTACCCTCCCAGCAATTTTCTTTTCTTTTCTCAACTTTCTTTTCTTTTCTTATGTATTATTGTGTTTGTTTCAACTACAAAGTTTTAGTGGCTTTAAACAAACAAAAAAAAATTATTCCTCATTTATACAAAATGATTAATGAGATTGCCTTTCTTGCTTAGGGTCCTTGAGTTTACTCTGTAGAACATTGCTGATTACCGTAGAAAAAAGCAAGAACCTGCTTGACCTTGTCCTATAAGTTACTTTAACCCATAACCATAGAATAGAACTAGTTATTGACTCATGCTAATTTTAAGGGGTCAGTGATCCCCTTCTTCCTGCCTATAATAAATGTAAACCTGACATTGGTGAATAGTCATCATGCTTAGTGGGCCTGGTGGGTACTTCCTAACCAGAGCTTAGAACAGACTGCCATACATATGGCAGGTACCTTCTGCATATACTGACTTCATAATCCAATACTTCCCAAACACTGTCCTCAAACATTGGACCATGACCGCCTGTTCTTACCAGATAGAAACCTGGGATGTCATTGAGAAGGGGATTCTGGGAAATGTAGTTTCAGACCTCTTCTCTGGGATATGTAGGGAGACATAGAAGCAGGTGGGGGTAATGAAGCCTTGTAGCACACTCGGGAAAACTAAATAACACGTCTTAAATTCCAACAGGAAATGTGTGGCCACACATCCCTTATGAGACCAATGTTCTAAAACTGCAAGTTCAATATTATTTTTATTATGCTGGTGTTTCTTAGGCTTTATTGCAATTATAATAACAACTTACCTTGCTAGTTATATCTTTTAAATTCTTTGACATTATTTTTTGCTTAAAGGCATTTAAAAAAAATCAGTGTATGAGAAAGTAAAAGACAGTGCCAACTTAGGAAGGACCATGGTCCCAGACAGAAACAGCTATACCCAGAATTAGAAGAGAGAATCTAGGAGTACCAGGGCAGGACAGAGAGATGTATCCCTGGTCCCATGGGAATGAGAAAATTAGCAATTTGGATTAGAGAGTGAACAGTTGAAAAGCAGACACACACAGGGTTCCTGATATTCTGCCAGAATAAGAGAGCTCGAAACCATGAAGGACAGCTCTGCCAAGGATGAGATGGGAATGGACTGACATTTGAAATTCAATGTATGAGATGATGATGATGGACCTGGGAGAGCCAGGCCAGGTCTGAGAAAGCAGTGCTGGTGTTGAGAAGTGGATAGATCCTGAGGATGGGGGATAGAGGTTGGGCCAAGGGACAGAGTTGGCTAGGGAGGCATGGAATTTGAAGTTGAAATTATCATGAGAGATGGTTTGGGGAAAGGTGATAAAGGAAAAGTGTGGGTTAATATTGTATGGGCCTTAAGTTGTTTTTGGGGTGAGGAGTAAGAGATGGACTTGTGACTGGGGTGTGGTGGCTGAAGCAGTGAGGACCCAGGGTGCTACTGAGGGTTAGAGGAAAGTCTCCTGCATCATATTAGAGCAGTGTTGGGTTGGGAGATCCTGCAGTAGCCGGCATCTCTGCTCTTCTGAGCTAGGACCTTGAATGGACCAGCTTCTGTTAAAACTGGGCTAGGAAAGATAACATGAATACTATTTTCTTCTTTTATTTTTTTCTTAGTGCCTCATGGTTCCCCTTCACATCAACTCCAATCAAGGCAATAAATAGTGTATAGTTAATGTCTTTTAATAAGTATTAGTTTAACAATATGTGCTCTCTGATACTAAGTAAAATATTCTTTAACATTTTCGTGGTTGCAATAAATAAATGGGAAAATGTATCAAAAAGATTCTAAATTGCTCATTTTTTTAACCTTCGTTTTTAGAGTTTGCTCCTTAATTTAAACGGATGAAACTATTCAAAAGTTGTCAATGGAATGTATTAATAGTATTTCAATTTATGTAATGCACAATAGAAATATGTTTAGATTATTTTTAAATAAATAACATGGTAGAAAGTGCTATCAAATTTTAATCAACAGAACTCAGCTATGGATATCAGTGTGTGTGTGTGTGTGTGTAGGGTAAGAGGGTATTTTCTCTACCTTTTCTTTTTTTTTTTTTTCTTTTGAGGAAGCAAGACTGAAATTAGCACTAAAATCTGGACCATTTACAAGGTTGCTTGGCTTTATGAAATTGCAGATATCTAGGCCTTGGGATCCAGTGCCTTAATGCATCTCATTTTACCCTGAAAGACACCTCCTTTGTTAGAAATCTTGTCCTTTCAACAAAGGAAAGTCACTGGCTGGTAATTTAATCTTTAAAACTTGTTTGGATTTTCTGGCAACAAAAAAAAAGAGAAAAGCAGTATTGGAAAAAAAAAAATACTTGTAACTAAAAGCTGGAGAAGAAGGGGGAAATAACTCCTTGAAAACAATTATGACTCAGGCAGTTTCATCTGTTAAAATGCTTGGTACTAGGTGAAAGAGGTTGAGCATTGTGGAATCTTGTCACAGGCTCCAATTAGGGACCAGCCCAGAGGTCACCGAAAAGAGAAGGTAACTCACAAACGATTTTCCTCTTTAAGAATGTGTTTGGTTTTTACTGATGGAAGAATGAGTTATTTACTTGTTTTTCTAGGACTGCTATATTTTTAGAAATAAGAAAAACAGCACAATAACATTTTTATTGCTCTGGAGTCAGGCATGCCACATTTTTTTCATTGGATGTAATCATGATGTTAAGAATCTGATTGGATTGTGGTTGTTTTTGCTTTTGTCACTGAATGTCATATTGGCAACATTTAAAAGCCAGATGTGTCAGGAAGTGATGTGGAAAGGAACTACTCAAAACAAACGTGAGCAGCTGACTTTTAAAATATTTATGCTTTTTTAACAGAAAGAGTATACTTTTCAGTCGGATGCTTCTTAAATGATTTATTTTCTGTAATTTACTCAGAAGTAGTGTATTAGTCGGCTGAGGCTGCTATAACAAAATACCACAGATGGGGTGGTGTAAACAACGGAAATTTATTTTCTTACAGTTCTGGAGTTTGGAATTCCAACATGAAGATTTAGGCCATTGAGTTTTGGTGAGGTGTGTCTTCCTGTCTTGCAGGTGGCCGTCTCGTTATATGCCCACGTGACTTCTCTGTGGAGAAATGGAAATCTTTCTTCTTTTCCTATAAGGCCACCAGGTCTATTAGGCCCCATTCTTATGATGTCATTTAACCGTAATTAATTATTTTCTAAACACCTTATCTCCAAATACAATCACATAGGGGGTTAAGGCTTCTAATATCAATTTTGGGAGGACAAAATTTAATCCAAAACAAGTAACTTACACTAAAAGTGTTAGTGTGGTAATAAAGACAGGGGTAAGATGTGAAAAATGGTGACTAGTCTTAGGGTTCTAGGCATTCTTTTCAGAGTAGCCCTTTCCATTTACACACACACACACACACACACACACACACACACATTTAGAGAGAAAGAGAGAGTAGATTGTTGCCAATGATGGACTATAAAAGATGACTTCTTTCTTGATAATGCATTAGTATAAAAATCTGAAAGTGACTCCAAAGATAACATTGGAATTTGCATTGCATAGCTATTGTTAAGCTTAAGATATACAACACCTTACATTTAGGTTTCATTTACTATTTTTTAAATATGCCTCCAGGTGAAATATTTTGTGTGATCCTTGCAATTCTTCTGATAGAAAATCTGTCCTTAGGCCTTGGCTGTGTGGCTGAGGGAACTGAGTAATAGCATAGTAGAGACAGCAGTAAATACACTGTAAAATTAGAAGTTCCAGAGAGAAGCTCCAGCTCTTTGCCTGCAGGAGGTTAAATTAGTAATCTGGGATATGGGACCATCTCTCAAAAGGCTATTGTATTGAATGAAATCCTGAAGTTTCTCCTGGTTTTAAAGGTCTGTCTTTCTCTGAAACACTAAGAAAATGAATGTGGCTTTGAGCCACACCATGAATTAATGAAAGTTATGAATTTAAAACTCTGTTTTTCTGACTTGCAACTCATGGAATTTTGCAGAAATATCAAAGCTCTGGTGTCAAGGTTCCTCACCCTAATTCTCTTGACATCATTAGAGTCTTATGTTTCCCTTATTTCAATGGTTAAGACACAGAAAGAACATCTCCCTTTAAGACTTAATAGGAGAAAATACCTGTTTTCTATTCTATGGAGAAAGTTGTGTTTTTCCTTAGAAGAGAAAAAAAATGATGACTGCAGATGTTTAAGAGGGTGGCTATAAATCCAGTGAGCTATAAACAAGAATTGTGACTTCCCTATAAGGATAGGGAAACTCAGACATGCAAAGATTTGTACATGCGCCTTGTGCTATGGTTGGGATTTTTAAAGCAGCTTGTGGTGGTGCTAAGGGTTTGTCTGTAAAATGAGACATGAATGATGTCTGGCAGAGCTGAAGTTCAAAGAACGATCTGAGACCGCTTGTGTTTACACTTGCACAATGATAGTTGTAAGCAGATCTTTTTAAACAAGGCAGAACAATTTAGAAGGATTAAGAGATCGAAACTAAGCAGAGTGTGTGCCACAATTTTCTTCCTTTCTAAAGCTTCTTGAAATTAAGCTCCCCTTGCTGATAAACCCAGAAGAAAGGGATTTCGAAAGTTCCTTTTAAGAAATTTGCTCCCTATGGGATCTTGTTGTCTGTCACTTGAGTTTATAATGTCACCTCTTTTGTTCCATGGGGCTAATCCATTTTGGTTATTTTCCATGAGGTAGCAAACAGTTTCAGTGAGGTAGCTCCCTGAGGCTAGGTAAAAGGGCATCTAGATTTGCAGTCTAATTCTTTGTTTACATATGTTCAGAATATAATGGAAAATGTCCTTCAGTTCATAAATCATCCTTGTTTTGTCTCCATTCCAAGATAAATTTAGTTTAGGAGAAGTTGCAATACCATTCTCTGTCACTTTTGATTTATGTTAGAATGAAAGAAAAACTCCAGTGGTGGATCCCTTCTCTACTGCTGTCCTGGGACTTCACGTAGTATTAGGGTTGCCTTTCCAGTGAAAACACATAATTAGCCCTTTGGCTACTATATTGAACAACACTCTCAAATTCTCACATTCACCCAATGTTGGAGAGAAACTTCAGCACAATACCTTTTGTTGCTTGGGACGACCACATATGTTTTGATACATCAAATTGGAAGTCACACAGAGGAGAATCCTAAGTCCATGACTAAGCTGTATATGCAGATGTTTCATCACTGAGTACTTTGCACTGAATAAGAACATGGCTCAGAATATTACTACATACAAAAACATACGACTGATTAGCAGGTTCTTGTGGACAGGAAATTTTATATATAATTACACATATATAATATACCTTATACTGACCATATAATTACACTCCTATAATACAAGTGATAAATTAATATATCATATATAATAGCAACAATAAAATTAGATTATTATTATAATCATACAATTATGTAGAGCTCATTCAATGAACTGTTTTTTGAGCAACTTTATTAATTTAGCTCTCATGTTGACACTGCTAAAGATACAAAAGAAGGGTAAGACAGTCCTTGATTCATCCAGAACTTCTAAAATAAAAGTATTATATATGGTTCCACTAGGCTAGAGGGATATAATACAGTTAAATCACTTGAATAATTTTTTTTTTGAGACACGGTCTCGCTCTGTTGCTAGATGAGAGTACGGCACTGCCATTACAGCTCACTGCAGCCTGGAACTCCTAGGCTCAAGTGATTAGGCTCAAGCGATTCTCCCACCTCAGCCTCCCGAGTAGCTGGGACTGCAGGCACATGCCACCATACCCAGCAAATTTGAGTAATTTTCATCAAGAAAAGAATACCTTTGTGATTTACTTTTTCAATGTGATTACTTTTTAAGATTGTCAATATAAATTGATGTATAACATTTTACTACCCAATAGCTTTCTCTCTCCCTCCCTCCCTTACCCAACATCCCCGCATCTTTCTTTTCTTTTCTTTCTAATTGATGATGTTCCAGGCAACCTCTGGTGTTATGGGGAGTTAGGTGGGGCAAGTAGGCTTCAGTTGCTTCTGCCATACCATGTCAGTCTCCCTAAGTAGTTCAGAGACCTTTCTGAATGTTCTTTGTTACTGCCCTTCCTAACATGAATGCTCAACTCAACTTTACTCCAGTGAGTACAGTTGCCTTCTTCTATCATATTGAAACGGAAGGGAAGTGCTGGGAAGGGAAGTGTGTGATCCCTTTAAATGATACAGAACAGGGAAGGGAAGGGCATGGTCCCCGGCTAGGGCTCCATTCCCGAGGCCTGTGCCCACGGACCTAGGTGAGGACAGGTATTTTTGTTTTCTGGTCCAGATATTTCATTTCCCAAGACCACTCTGGCCTACCATACTGCCCATCCTGTGCCTCTGAAAACACTGGAGACCCTAGCAGGCAGGCACACAAGTGGCTGGACATCAAGAGGAGTGAGCGGATCAGTGGAAGAAGATACAAGTGGCTGGATGTCGAGAGCAGCACATCAGCGGAGGAACAGATGGGCAGTTGGATGTGGAGAGGAGCACACCAACAGGCACCAATACACTGGCAGGCCACCAA
The DNA here is from genome assembly GCF_049350105.2 of Macaca mulatta. Taxonomy (NCBI): domain Eukaryota; kingdom Metazoa; phylum Chordata; class Mammalia; order Primates; family Cercopithecidae; genus Macaca; species Macaca mulatta. The sequence goes on along the minus strand of NC_133408.1, from coordinate 20,461,982 downwards.
CAAGCAGACGAACAATGCAGAGTTTGACTGGGGCAGTAGGAGGAGAGCCCAGCGCCATGTGGCACTGAGAAGAATGTATATTCTGTTGATTTGGGGTAGAGAGTTCTGTAGGCATCTACTGGGTCCACTTGATCCAGTGCTGAGTTCAAGTCCTGAATATCCTTGTTAATTTTCTCGGTCATCTGTCTAATACTGACAATGGACTGTTGAAATCTCCCACTATTATTGTGTGGGAATCTAAGTCTCGTTGTAGGTCTCTAAGAACTTGTTTTATGAATTGGGTGTCCTGAGATATCCTGAGATATCTTGTATTGAGTGCATATATATTCAGAATAGTTAGCTCTTCTTGTTGAATTGTTCCCTTTACCATTATGTAATGCTCTTCTTTGTCTTTTTTGATCTTTGTTGGTTTAAAGTCTGTTTTTTTCAGAGACCAAGATTGCAACCCAAGCTTTTTTATTTGCTTTCCATCTGCTTGGTAAATTTTCCTCCATCCTTTTATTTTGAGCCTGTGTGTGTCATTGCACAGAAGATGGGTCTCCTGAGTACAGTACACCATGGGTGTTGACTCCTTATCCAATTTGCCAGTCTGTATCTTTTAATTGGGTCACTTAACCCATTTACATTTAAGGTTAGTGTTGTTATGTGTGAGTTTGATCCTCTCATCATGATGTTATTTGGTTATTTTGCACACTAGTTGATGCAGTTTCTTCATACTGTTATTGGTCTTTATATATTGATGTATTTGTGAATGACTGGTACCGATTTTTCCTTTCCACATTTAGTGCTTCTTTCAGAAGCTCTTGCAGGGCAGGCCTGATGGTAATAAAATCCCACAGCATTTGCTTGTCTGGAAATAATTTTATTTCTCCTTTGCTTATGAAGCTTACTTTGGCTGGATATGAAGTTCTGGACTGAAAATTCTTTTCTTTAAGAATTTTGAATATTTGCCCCCAGTCTCTTTTGGCTTGTAGAATTTCTGCTGAGAGGTCCGCTGTTAGTCTGATGGACTTCCCTTTGTAGGTGACCTGGCCTTTCTCTCTGGCTGTCCTTAACAGTTTGTCCTTCATTTTGACCTTGGAAAATCTGATGATTATTTGTGTTGGGGTTGACTTTCTCATGGAGTATCTTAATAGTGTTCTTTGTGTTTCCTGAATTTGCATGTTGGTCTGTCTTGCTAGGCTGGGGAACTTCTCCTGGATATCCTGAAGTGTGTTTTCCAGCTTGTTTCCATTCTCCCCATCTCCTTCTGGTACTCCAATCAATTGTAGGTTCAGCCTTTTTATGAAGTCCCATATTTCTTGAAGGTTTTATTCATTCCTTTTCTTTATTTTTCTTGTATGCATGCCTTATTTCAGTAAGGTGACCTTCAAACTCTGATATCCTCTCTTCTGCTTGGTTGATTCAGCTGTTGATACTTGTGTATGTTTCAGGAAGTTCTTGTGCTATGTTTCTTGGCTCCATCAGGTAATTTATGTTCCTCTATAAACCGGTTATTCTAGCTAGCAATTCCTCTAACCTCTTATCAAGGTTCTTTGTTCTTTGCATTGGGTTAGAACATGTTCCTTTAGCTCATCATACTTTTTTTGTTGCTTATCTTCTAAAGCCTACTTCTGTCAGCTCAACCATCTGATCCTTCATTCAGTTCTGCACCCTTGATGGAGAGACATTGCGATCCTGTGGAGGAGAATTGGGTTTTCAGCATTTTTTCTTTGATTCTTTCTCATCTTTGTGAGTTTTTCTAGTTTTGGTCTTTGAGGGTGCTGACCCTTGGATGAGGTTTTTGTGGGGGCCTTTTTTGTTGTTGTTGTTGCTACCATTGTTGTCACTTTCTGCTTGTTTGTTTTTCTTTCCATCGTCAGGTCCCTCTTCTGTAGGGCTGCTGCAGATTTGCTTCAGACCTTATTCATCTTATTCACTCCAGTGCCTGCAGATGTCACTCAAAGAGGCTGGAGAGCAGCAAAGATGGTGCCTGCTCCTTCTTCTGGGACTTCTGACCTTGAGGGGCACCAACCTCATGCCAGTAGGATTGCTCCTGTATAGGGTATCTGACCCAAAAGGCTGCCAGTTTTTAATGGGGTCCAGAACAGGAGAAAGTTCTTCAGCAGGTTCAGGCTGCTGTGCAAGCTACTCTTCCATTTGGGCCATATGACCCAGAAGATCCAATGGTGCTTAAGGCATCAGTGGCAGATAAGGAAGCTGTTTGGGCCTTTGGCAGGTTCCTATAGGTGAATCACAGCGGAGGCCTCAAGGATTTTGGAGCAAGGCCCTGCCATCTTCTGTAGATAACTACTCTCCTTTTGAGAGACAGCTCTTGGCCTGTTACTGGGCTTTGGTGGAAACTGAACATTTGACTCTGAGTCATTAAGTCACCATGCAACCTGAACTGCCTATCTTGAACTGGGTGCTTTCTGACCCATCTAGCCATAAAGTGAGTCATGCACAGCAGCATTCCATTATCAAATGGAAGTGGTCTATATGTGATCGGGCTCGAGCAGGTCCTGAAGGCACAATTAAGTTATACGAGGAAATGATTCAAATGCCCATGGTCTCCACTCATGCCACCTTGCTTTCTCTTCCTTGCCTGCACTGATAGCCTCATGGGGAGTTCCCTATGATCAGTTGACAGAGGAAGAGAAGACTAGGGCCTAGTTCACAGATGGTTCTGCAGGATATGCGGGCACCACCCAAAAGTGGACACCTGTAGCACTACAGCCCCTTTCTAGAACATCCCTGAAGGACAGAGGTGAAGGGAAATCCTCCCAGTGGTCAGAACTTGAGCAGTGCACCTGGCTGTGCACTTTGCATGGATGGAGAAATGGCCATTTATGTGATTATATACTGATTCATGGGCTGTAGTCAATGGTTTGGCTGGATGGTCAGGAATTTGGAAGAGGCATGATTGGAAGATTGGTGATGGAGAAATTTGGGGAAGAGGTATGTGGATGGACTTCTCTGAGTGGTCAAAAACCATGAAGATATTTGTATCCCATATGAGTGCTCACCAACAGTTGACCTTAGCAGATGATCATATTAATAATCAAGTGGATAGTATGGCTTGTTCTGTGGACACCACTAAGCCTCTTTCCCCAGCCACCCCTTTCATCGCCCAATGGGCCCATGAACAAAGTGGCCACGGTGTCAGGGATGAGGTTACACAAGGTCTCAGCAACATGGACTTCCACTCACCAAGGCTGACCTGGCGATGGCCACTGCTGAGTTCCCAATTTGCTAGCCACAGAGACCAACACTGAGCCCTTGATATGGCCCCAATCCTCGGGGTGATCAGCCAGCTCCCTGGTGGCAGGTTGATTATACTGGACCTCTTCCATCATGGAAAGGGCAGAGGTTGGTCTTCATTGGAGGAAACGCTTATGCTGGATATGGGTTTGCCTATCCTGCATGCAATGTTTCTGCCAAGACTACCATCTGTGGACACATAGAATGCCTTATCCACCATCTTGGTATTCCACACAGCATTGCCTCTGACCAAGGCACTCACTTTACGGCTAAAGAAGTGTGGCACTGGGCTCATGCTCATGGAATTCACTGATCTTATGATATTCCCTATCATCCTGAAGCAGCTGGATTGATAGAACAATGGAATGACTTTTTGAAGTCACAATTACAGTGCCAATTAGGTAACAATACTTTGTAGGTCTGGGGCAAATTTCTCCAGAATGCCATCTATGCTCTAAGTCAGCATCCAGCATATCGTACTCTTTCTCCCATAGCCAGGATTCATGGGTCCAGGAATCAAAAGGTGGAAGTGGAAGTGGCACCACTCCCCATCACCCCTAGTGACCCGCTAGCAAAATGTTTGCTTCCTGTTCTCCTGACATTACATTATGCTGGCCCAGAGGTCTTTGTTCCAGAGGGAGAAACACTGCCACCAGGAGACACCACAAGGATTCCATTAAATTGGAAGTTAAGATTGCCACCTGGACACTTTGGGCTTCTCCTACCTTCAAGTCAACAGGCCAAGAAGGGAGTTACAGTGTTGGCGGGGGTTACTGACCCAGAGTATCAGGATGAAATCAGTCTACTACTCCACAACAGAGATAAGAAAGAATATGCGTGGAATACAGGAGATTCATTAGGGCGTCTCTTAGTGTTACCATGTCCTGTAATTAAGGTCAATGGGAAACTACAACAGCCCTATCCAGGCAGGACTACAAATGGCCCAGACCCCTCAGGAATGAAGGTTTGGGTGACTTCACCAGGAAAAAAACCATAACCTGCTGAGATGCTTGCTGAAGGCAAAGGGAATACAGAGTGGGTAGTAGAAGAAGGTAGTCATCAATACCAGCTACGACCACATGACCAGCTGCAGAAATGGGGACTGTAATTGTCATGAGTATTTCCTGCTTCTTTTGCTAAAACCATGTTTGTGCATGTATACACTTGAACAAAGAAAATATCTTTATTTTTTTTTCTTTTATCATGTGATGTAAGATTCATTGATTTCATATCATGCTTTAAGCATTGCTAATTTTATGTGAGAGTATTTGAGTTGGGGATTGGTGTGTTTCCGGTTGTACAAAGGACAGTTGTATTATGTTTGGCATAATTATGACCTTATTGTTGTCTTCATTTGAAGATTATGTATGATCTGAGGAGATGGGTATGGGTTCAGGTTTACAAGGGGTGGACTTGTGATGGTTAATACTGAGTGTCAACTTGATTGGAGGCTACGAAGTATTGATCCTGGCTGTGTCTTTGAGGGCGTTGCCTAAAGAGATTAACATTTGAGTCAGTGGGCTGGGAAAGGCAGATGTAGCCTTAATGTGGTGGGCACAATCTAATCAGCTGCCAGTGAATATAAAAGCAGGCAGAAAAATGAGAAAAAGAGAGACTGGCCTAGCCTCCCAGCCTACATCTTTCTCGCATGCTGGATGCTTCCTGCTCTCAAATATAGGACTCCAAGCTCTTCAGTTTTGGGACTTGGACTGTCTCTCCTTGCTCCTCAGCTTGCAGACAGCCTATTGTGGGACCTTGTGATTGTGTAAGTTAATAAACTCCCATATATATATACACACATATGCACACACGTATATACATGCATATACATACACATACACATACATATATAAGTAGAGAAGGCTCTGCAGCACATATACATATATATGTGTATATACATACATATATGTGTATATATGTATATATGTGTGTATGTGTATGTGTGTGTATTTCCTATTAGTTCTGTTCCTCTAGAGAACACTGACTAATACAAATGTATTGCTTATAAGAGTTCTTTAGGTCTAGTCCAAGTGTAATTCTTTATGGGTTTACTGTCAAAAGTTCTGAGTCACTTAAAAAAAGAATGTTCTCAGGTCAAAAGCAGAGACATTATTTTTGTAAGATTTTTTAATTGCTTTAAATGATTCAGTGTTTTATTTTGCTTCACATTTGGGATTTTACCTTACTATGCAAGTTTTAAAAAATGTTTTTCCAAGAATTTTAAAGTATTTTTCTTTTTATTGCATTATTTGCCTGTGTCATATTTTTAAGTGTTTTTCCAAATGTTCATGCGTTCCTTAAATGGGAATTTCCCTTTTGTTCCCAGGTAACTCTATAATTCTATCTGGGAATCCTGTTTTCTTTTTTTTCCTCTTTCTCTCTAACATGCACTGGTTGCTCTTTAGTCCAGATATACTGATGTTTTAATATTTCCTTTATTGCTCTTCAAGTTCAGATCCACTGTTTTTGGATTCTATATTTTTCCCTTTCTTAGTTTATTACCTGATTTGTGGAATATATTCTCAAGTAACTTCTTAGGAAGATATACATGGAAACAAACTCTCTACTTACATGTCTGAAAATATCTGATTTTACCACATTCATTTGTAGTTTGGGGAGACATTACTTAGTTTTATCAGTCTGGATGTTTTTATGTTGCTTCAACAAACACCTCATAAATCTCAATGATTTAACATAAAACTTTATTTTTTAGTAAAGATAATTCTCTACTGCAGATTGGAAATGGAGCTCTGCTCATTATGGTTCAATTCAGTGGAGTTTGTATCTCAACAAATGATCCTGCAATTACCATGGCAGAGAAAAGGAAATACAGTATACTGACTTGGAAAATTCCATTTGCAAGTGACACACTTACCTCTATTTATTCTTTATTGGCCAAGCAATCCACAGAGCCACATTTATCAAGGCGGGTAAAGGGGAGCATGACACAGCATACACCTTCTACCTTGAAGTTATATATGGGACCATCACTCATATTGAATTGACCAACACTATGTTTCCACATTTAATATTAAAGAGGACAAAGAAGTGTAATTTGCCTGCCTAGCTAGGAGAGGAGAATTAGATCACTTGTGAGTAATCTTTGCACTATAAATTGATTAAAAATAAGTTCATCTTTGATTTTCAAGGCATTATTCCATTGTGTTTTGTTATCCAGTAAACTTTGAGTGCCGTTCTTTTGTATGTGATCTGTTTTACCCAAATAGGGTAAGATTTTAGGATTGTCTTTTTTTATCTCTGGCGTTGTAAAACTTGTGATGATATGACTCGGTGTGAATGTTTTAAAACTTATTTTACTTGGCATTAAGTAGGACTTTTAAGACTGAAAACTTGCATCCTTCAATTTTGAATAAATTATTGAATTATATCTTTGATGATTTTCTCTCTTCATTTCTTTATTCTCTCATTCTAGAACTCATAGTAGCTATGTAAAGAAGAAATAGAGCTCTGAAAATCTTATATGTGCAGTCAGAAAACTGCGACAGCAGAAATTCCTGTAAACTCAGGTGAATGATGAAGTGAAAAAGATATCTGCGTCACAGTTAGTTAAGTGCCATAGAGAAGAAGTAGATGAATCAGGAGGCAGTATACCCTATAGCTTTCTTAGCAAATTCTGTGACTCCATCTTCTTAGCATCTCTCTCATCAAAATATTTTAATCCTAATTTTTCTATAATGGGCACAAAAACTGACAAATTATTTTTAAAAATAGAAAAGAGAAGAAATAAGTTTCATTCTTGTATTGAAAATTATTGACATAAAATGAGAATGATAGGTGTTGCATTTAAAATAATTACTTATAAATATATGATCTAAGAATCGTATTACATTATGTATTACCCATACCCTGTGTCAGTTAGGATTATTTCAAGTGTAAGTAAAACCAAGTAATAATGGCAGTAGATTAAAGCAAAAAGAAAATTATTATATGCTTAATAAGAAGTCCAGAAGTGGAGAGGCCTAGAATTGTCTGGGAAGTTTTGCCATAACATCAAAGAACACAGCTCCTTATAGTGTTTCATTTCACCATTATGGGGCTTATTTTTCTAGTGGATATGAAACATTTATTGTAATAATATTTGTGTGGTAGTAGCAATTAGGTGACTTAAAAGAAAATGACTAATATATTTTCTAGAGGTCAAAATTATAAACTTATGCCTGGGATCTTCACCTTAAATAAATAAATGAGCCAATTTTGCTGGGGCATATATTATTCCAGACCAACTGAAGCCTAATTAAATACAATGCTTTATCAGTACTTAGCTCTAAGGTGTGTGTGGAGGCCGGGTGTGGTGGCTCATACCTGTAATCCCAGCACTTTGGGAGGCCAAGGCAGGCAGATCACGAGGTCAGGAGATCGAGACCATCCTGGCTAACACAGTGAAACCCTGTCTCTACTAACAATACAAAAACAAAATTAGCTGGGCGTGGTGGCAGGCACCTGAAGTCCCAGCTACTTGGGAGGCTGAGGCAGGAGAATGGCGTGAACCCAGGAGGCGGAGCTTGCAGTGAGCCAAGATTGAGTCACTGCACTCCAGCCTGAGTGACAGAGCGAGACTCAGTCTTAAATGAATAAATAAATAAATAAATAAATAAATAAATAAATAAATAAAAGACGTGTGTGGTAAACAGAAATCTCCTTCGTCTTCATCCCCTTTTTACTGGGGACGAGTTGTAAGGTCTTCTTCAGTACCAGTAAGGGGATGTCATTTATCCCTTTGGGATCCAAAAGTTTGGATAAATGCTAACCCAAAGGTGACAGGTTCTGTCCTAAACATCAAGTGCCTTGAAGAAAGTCCAGTTTCACTGTGTTCCAGGAATTAATGCCAAGAACAGAAGCCAAGTACAGTTGGATTGACATGAAAGAAATTCTATTCTTAGGGTGACTTAGCAGCAACCGTCAAGATCCATAGAACCTAGAATAGAATAAAGTGCCAGAGATAGGGTGGCAAGAGTTACAGAATGCATCTGCCAACAGAAAAGAGACTGTCTTTCATTTTTGTAAGGAATCATTTTCCCCACTTTTGCTTGTTTGTTTAACAACAAAATGAAGGTAATGGTCCTTTAGCCTTTAATTTTAGAACTAAAAGAAGATCAATTAACCCTAAAGACAAAGCCAGATTTAGAATCAATGCAGTGGAAAGTGATAATCACAAGGTTAAATAATATGTTCTTTGCCCTTAAGGGCAATGTTTTGTTTTATTAATGTATTTATATCTATTTCTGTCCCAAAGTATGTTGCATTTTGCCCAATTCCCTTTTACCAGGTACATGTGTGGACTTTTTGAGTGGTATTACCAGAGACTAATTTATTAAAATGTTACTTGAGATGTTGGCAGTATTTTAGAAATCTGAAAACTATTTCAGAACATAAAGTTGTCAAAGGAGCACTAAGTAAGGTTAAGGAACATAGATTTTTTTTTAGCTGCTTTTGTTATGTACTGGTTATGTATATTTTGGCAACTGTGTATGCTCCCTAGCCCTTTTCAGCTGTAATGTGATGGCTTTGGACCAGATGGCTCTAAACTCTTTCCAGTTCCAATAGCAATGGATGTGCTCAGGCTTCCTCTTGGTTCACATTCCACCAGGCAACATGAGCATGCAGCACATTTAATTTTCCTTTTCAGCCTGGCATAAGCCATAGCTTTTGGGGAAGAATGAAAGTAGTTGTTTTCACCCCACTCCTTCCTTCTTACTTCATATGTTTTCATTCCCTGAATAATTTCATGCATTTCTAAATTTTGCTTCAACAAGTCATGGCCAGCACTTCACCTGAAACAGCAGAGAGCACCCCACAGTAAAAAAAAATCACATCTATCCCCACCTGCTTATGCTGCAGCTGACTGTTACCTGCAAATGTCATCTTCTCTCATGTAGGTTGAACCACACAGCCTAATATAAAACCTGCTGGCAGAAGTGCATAAGACCATAACAACAAAGCCAAAAAACCCCACCCAACACTTTCCCAGTTGAGAAGAAACCAGCATAAGAATTCTGCCTCTATGAAAAACCTCAATGTTGTGACACCATCAAAGGTTCACTCCAGCTCCCCAGTCATGGTTTCTAGCCAAAATGGAAGCACAGAGGTGACAGATGGAGAGTTCAAAGCATGCCTTGCAGAGAATCTCAACAAGATCCAGGGCAAAGTTGAAAATCAACACAAAGAAACTTCTAAAGCAATCCAGGAAATAAAAGAAGAGGTAAACACTTTAAAAAAATCAATCAGAGCTACTGGAACTGAAAACCTCACTTAGGGAATTTCAAAATATAATTAAAAGCTTTATCAGTGGACTAGACCAAGCAGAAGAAAGAATTTTTGAGCTTGAAAATCAGTCTTTCAAACAAACCCAAACAAAAATAAAGCAAAAGGAATTTTAAAAAATGAACCAAGTCTTCGAGAAAAATGGGATTATGTAAAGTGACCAAACCTATAAGTTATTGGTATTCCTGAGAGAGAAGCACAAAAAGTAAACAACCCAGAAAACATACTTGAGGGAATAATTCAAGAAAATTTCCCTAAGCTGGCTAGAGGGGTAGACATGCAAATACAAGAAATCCAGAGAACAACAGTGAGATACTATACAAAATGAACATCACCAAGACATGTAGTCCCAAGACTGTCTAAGGTCAATCCTAAAAAATAATTCTTAAAGACAGCTAAAAATAAGGTAAGACCACATACAAGGCAACCCAATCAGGCTAACAGCATACTTCTCAGCAGAAACCCTGCAAGCCAGAAGAAACTGGGCCCTATCTTCAGCATTCTCAAAGAAAAGGAGATTCAACGAGTAATTTCATATCCCACCAAAGCTTCGTAAGTGGAGAAATGAATTCATTTTTAGACAAGCATTCACTAAGGAAATTCATTACAACTTGACTAGCCTCACAAGGGACTTGTAAGGGAGTTCTAAACGTGGAGACAAAAGACTTATGCCTGTTTCCACAAAACTACACCTAGGAACCTAGGCCTTTTAAAGCATCTACACAATAGAAACTACAAAACAACCAGCTAACAACTTCATGATAGAATAAAAACCTCACTTATCCATATTAACCTTGAACATAAATGGTCTTGATGCCCCATCTAAAAGGCACAGAGGGTCAAGATGAATAATAAAATAAGACTTATCTGTCTACCATCTTCGAGGAATACATCTCTCACATAATGAAATCTATAGACTCAAAGGGTTAGAGAAAGATCTATCATATAAACAGAAAACAAAAAAATAAGCAGGAGTTGCTATTCTTATATGAGATAAAATAGACTTTAAACCAACAACAGTAACAAAGAACAAAGAAGGACATTATATTATGAAAAATGTTCAATCTAACAAGATGACTTAACAATGTGAAATATATATGCACCTAACATTGGAGCACCCAGATTCACAAACCAAGTACTTCCAGAGCTACAGAAAGACTTAGAGAGCCACACGGGAAGAGTGGAGGACTTCAATACTCCACTGATAGTGTTAGATCACTTAGGCAGAAAACTAACAAAGCTACTCTGGGCTTACATTTTACACTTGAACAATTGGACCTATTAAACATCTACAGAACACTCCACTCATCAACCATAGAATGTACCTTCTTTTCATCTGTTCACGGAACATATTCTAAGACTGATTATATGCTCAACTATGAAGGAAGTGTCACATTAAAAAAATCAAAATCATACCAACCATACTTTCAGACCACAGTGAAATAAAAATCCAAATCAATACCAAGAAGATATCTTAAAATCATGCAATTACATGGAAATTAAACTTGCTTCTGCTCCTGGATGACTTTGGAGCAAGCAATGAAGTTAAGGCAGCAATTAAAAACAATCTTTAAAATAAATGAAAACACAGAGAAAACATACCAAAATCTCTGAAATACAGCTAAAATAGTGTTAAGAGGGAAGCTTATAACACTAAATATCTGCATCAAGAAGTTAGATCTCAAATTGGCAATCTAACATCACAGCTGGAGGAACTAAAAAAAGAATAAACTAACCATAAAGGTATTAGGGAAAAGAAATAACTGAAATCAGATCAAAACTGAAAAAAATTGAAACCCCAAAATCCATTCAAAAGATCAATGAAACCAAAAGCTGGTTATTTGAAAGGATAAACAAGATTGATAGACAGCTAGCTAGATTAATGAAGAAAAGTAGAGAGAGGATCCAAATAAGCATAATCAAAAAGAACAAAGTTGACATTACAACCAAGCCCACAGAAATAACGAAATATTCCCAGAGAGTATTATGAACACCTTTATGCACACAAACTAGAAAATCTAGAGGAAATGGACAAATTTCTGGAAACATAAAACCTCCCAAGACTGAGCCAGGGAGAAATTGAAACCCTAAACAGACCAATATTAAGTTACAAAATTGAATCAATAATAATAATAATAAAAACCTTCCAACCAAAAAGAGCCCTAGACCAGATGGATTTCAGCTGAGTTCTACCAGATATACAAAGAACAGGTACCAATCCTACTGAAACTATTCCAAAAAACTGAGGAAGAGAGACTTCTCCCTAACTTATTCAATGAAGCCAGAATCACATTGATACCAAAATCTGGCAAAGACAAAACAAAAAAAGAGAAAGGTACAGGCCAATAGTCCCTGATTAACATAGATTAAAAATCTTCAAGAAAATACTAGCTGACTAAATCCTGCAGCACATCAAAAGTTAATTCATTGTGATGAAGTATGCTTGATTCTTGAGACGCAGAGCTGGTTCAACATGTGCAAATCAATAAATGTGATTCACTACATAAACAGAATTTTAAAAAAATATTATCATGTAAATAGATGTAGGAAAACTTTTAATAAAATCCAACACCATTTCATGATAAAAAACCCTCAATAAATTAGGCATTGTTGGAACATACCTCAAAATGATAAGAGCTTGTAAAACAAGCCAACAACCAACATCATAGTAAAAGGGCAAACACTGGAATAATTTTACTTAAGACTTGGAACAAGTCAAAGATGCTCACTCTTTCCAATTCAACACAGTACTGGAAGTCCTTGTCAGAGCGATCAGGCAAAAGATAGAAAAAAAGGCATCCTGATAGAAAAAAAGTAGATGTCAAAAGATCTCTCTTCACTGATGATATAACTCTATACCTAGAAAATCCCAACGACTCCACTAAAAGACCTCTAGAACTGATAAATGACTTCAGTAGGGTTTTAGGATCCAAAGTAAATGCAGAAAAATCAGTAACATTTCTATACACCAATAATGTTCAACCTCAGAGCCAAATCGATAACACAATTTCATTTACAGTAGCCACACACAAAATAAAATACCTAGGAATACATATAATCAAGGTAGTGAAAAATCCTTACAAGGAAAACTACAAACACTGCTGAAGGAAATCATAGATGATACAAACAAATGGAAAAACATCTCATACTCATGGATTGGAAGAATCAATATGGTTAAAATGGCCGTACTGCCCAAAGCAATCTACAGATTCAAGGCTATTTCCATCAAACTACCAACATCATTTCTTACAGAATTGGAAAAAATTTTTCTAAAATTCATTTGGAACCAAAAAACAGCCCAAATAGCCAAAGCAATTCTAAGAAAGAAAAACAAAGATGGAGGCATCATACTACCTGACCTCAAAAAATATTTTATGGTTACAGTAACCCAAACAGCATGGTACTGGTACGAAAACAGACACATAAACCAATGAACATAATAAGAACCCATAAATGAAGCCACACACCTACAAGCATCTGATCTTCAATGACTTTGACAATAACAGGCAATGGGAAAAGAACTCCCTTTGAATAAGTACTGCTGGAATAACTGTCTAGCCATATGCAAAAGAATAAAACTTGACTCCTATTTTTCACAATATACAAAAATTAATATAAGATAAATTAGAGACTTAAATATAAAACCAAAAACTATAAAGTCCTAGAAGAGACTTTAGAAAATACCATTCTGGGCATTGGTCTTGACAATCATGACTAAGACCCCAGAAGCAATTGCAACAAAAATAAAAATGAACAAGTGGGACCTAATTAAACTAAAGAACTTCTGCACATCAAAAGAAACTATCAACAGAGTAAACAGACAACCTACAGAATGGGAGAAAATATTTGTAAACTATACATCCAGCAATGGTCTTATTAAAAAAACCTATAAGGAACTTAAATCAATAAGCAAAAAACAAACAGTCTCCTTAAAATATAGGCAAAAGAGATGAACAGACACATCTTGAAAGAAGACATATGTGTGGCCAAGAAATATATTTTAAAAATTCTCAACAGCTCTAGTCATCAGAGGAAGACAAATCAAAACCACAATGTGATACCTACTATCTTACAGCAGTCTGAGTGGCTACTATTAAAAAGTCAAAAAATAGCAGATGTCAGTCAAGTTGTGCAGACAAGGAATTGCTCATACACTCTTGGTGGAAATTTAAATTAATTCAGCCACCGTGTAAAGCAGTTTGGAGTTTTCTCAAAGAACTTAAAACAGAACTTAAAACTATTCAACCTAGCAATCCCATTACTGGGTGTATACTCAAAGGAAAATAAATGTTCTACCAGAAAGACACATGTCTCAGATGTTCATTGTAACACTATTCACAATAGCAAAGACATACAATTAACCTAGGTTCCCATCAACATTGGGCTGGATAAATGTGGTATATACATATCATGGAATACTACACAGCCATATAAAAGAAAGAAATTATTTTTTGCAGCAACATGGATGCAGCTGGAGACCATCATCCTGAGCAAATTAATGAAGGGACAGAAAACCAAATGAGAACTAAGCATTGAGTACACATGAACATAAAGATGGGAACAACAGACACTTGGGACTATTTGAGGGGAGGTTGGGAGGAGGGTGAGTGCTGAAAAGCTATCTAGCAGGCACCATGCTTACTGCCTGCATGATGGGATCATTCATATAGCAAACGTCAGTGACATGCAATTCACCCATGTAACAAATCTGAACTTGTACTCCCTAAAACTAAAATATGAGTTGAAAAAAAATTTAAGATAGTTCTGAGAAATTCCCAGCAAACCTTTGGCTTGCTTGTTGGGTTTGTGAGTCTACACCCAGTTTCTTTTATACCTCTTTTACTTATTTCCTCTTTCTTCTCCAGAATGGTTTAGATGAACATATTCTGTCATATCCTATCTGCTTCTTCTTTAGTATTACACAACTTTTACACACATTAGCCTGCATACCAAAGATATGTAAATATAGATGCCTCAACTATATACTTGTTCCATCATGTCCCAAATAAACCCATTTCTAAAGGCATTAACAAACTGGAATTTATCTGGGAGAGCTAATACAGATGGTTCTCTGTTTTTCAAGTACAGTGACTTTTCTCTGGCAGTGAGGAATGGGAACATCCAACATCTGAGCTCATGGGGGCTCAGGCCACATGGAAGCTGCTGCCATATTGCCTTGTCATCTGCAGCTTGGCATAACTTAATGGGTTCTTCATTTCTCTCTCATTTTGTGGGCACACTTCAGCAGTAGCTCAAGACGCTCAACAGTTTGTACTCTACATGTATTTATAGCTGATCTTTGTAGAACAAATATAAGAAGTGTAACTTACTCCAAGAGCTTTTGTGTATTTTGTTAGAGGCTTTTACTATGATAAGCTCTTGGTGGACCAGCATCAAGAAAGGAAGCAGGTGCTTCACTTCTACTGACCTCCTATTTTGTGCAATGCACTGTAGAGAAAGCAGAGAGATATAAGATATATCCATAAAGAGCTCATAATCTAGTAGGAAATAACGATATTATAAAAAAATAAAAAGTACCTGTAGTAGACAGAATAATGCCCCCCACCAAGATGTCAACAGCATAATCACTGGAACCTGTGAATATATCCTATGACATGGCAAGGAGAACTTAAGGTTGTAGATAGAATTAAGGATGCTAGTTGGCTGATCTTAAAGCAGGGAGATTATTCTGGATTATTCTGCTGGGCCCAATATCATCAAAAGGATCCTTAAAAGTGAAAGAGGGAGGCAAAAGAAGAATCAGAGTGATGCAAAGTGAATAGGATTTGACCTGCTGTCGCTGGCTTTAAAAATGGAGGAAGGTACCATGATCAAAGGGATACAGCAACCTCTAGATGCAGAAAAAGAGAAGGAATCACACTGTCTTCTAGGACTTCCAGGAAGAGTGCAGTCCTGCCAACAGCTTCTTTTTAGCCCAGTGATATCCAAGCCAGACTTCTGACCTGCAGAACTAGAAGATAATAAACATGTGTTATTTCAAGCCCCTAAATTTGTGGTGATTTTTCACCACAGCAATGAAAAACTAAAATAGCATCATATGATTAGTGTCAATGAGAGGTTAAAACCAGCCAAAAGATGGAGAGACAATGTGTGAGTACTTTTTTGAACTTAAAAGCAGTATTGAAATAGAAGTCCATTATTTACTGTAAAAAAGTAAAAACAACAAAAAGGATAATACTTAGTACTTATCTCGCAAAGTTGTAATAAACATTAAGGATTCCTCTTTCTCTTGAATACAAAATAAGTATATAATAGGTCATGTATGTTTATATGTATAAAATATAAACATATTTTATATGAATATATAATGTATAATATATAAACATATATTTATAAATATGTAAACATATAAAGAAACAAGTATATATAGATATGTAATTCAGTATTCAATTAGGAAAGCAGAAACATTCCACATAAATATAATACTGAACACTAATTACACAGGTAAGGGAAGAACTGAGAAGCCAAACAGGAAATGCTGAGACACTAGAGATTAACAAGAGCGGGAAGTCACCAGTGCCCCCAGGGCTAGAAGGGCAGCAGGAGGAAGTGGCATTCCCAAACCCCAGATTCTGGGTCATCCCATGGAGGCCATACCATGGAGGGTGCTGCCGTGTGGTGCAGACTGCATACCAAGCAAGAGCTGGAGTTTGAAAGGAGATTGCTGCTGTCCAGGAGAAAGAGAAGGAGAATTGTCCTGTCCTCGTCTTTCCTTCCATCATCTCATCTACATCAGTGCCTCCCATTGGTTGAATCCAGCAAGAAACCAGCTGAAGTAAGTGCCTGGGAAGTGTAGCCCTCCTGTCAAACAAAGGGAAACAGGGGAAAGGAGAGAAATAAGAGAGAAAGAATAAAAGTGGATACAAAAATAGTCCCTACCTATTGCCTTGTTGTGAGGATTAAACTATCTGAATTGTGCAAAGCACTAATATGGCACTCATTAGCATGTATTCAGTTGATGTTTGCTATTGTTATTATTGCCTTAGCTTTAATTACACAATTAAAGTAATGAAAGTGATGCTTAAAACTTCTCCCATAACCTAAGATTGTAAACCATTCTAAATGCTTTCAAATCTATTATAGGTTCCTCTAGAGGGACATTATCATGTGCTGGGCTTTATTAGGCAACAAAACATTGCTGAAGGGTACACCAGAGACAACTTGATGAACGAGATACAAAGCGCATGTAAAGTGACAAGGGCAAACAGATCTTCCCTTCACTCAGCTCTATCATCTTTCTTTGATCACATGTTGGTGAACTCTCCAAATAACTTTTAAATTATCTTTGGAGAAAATTTAATAATCATGCTTGGGCTGTCTCCTGAGTTTATTTAAGAAACTTATCTACTATATTGTCAGCATGGAAAACTTAATGTCTTGCCAACTAAAATATACTTGTAAATCATTGGTAAAGTGTTTAATTTCTGTCTTGTTGCATGTCTGTGTTTGGTGTTTGCAGTTAAAAAGACTCCTACATAGTCTTTAATTTCATTTCACTTTTCATCCTTTCAAGACATCTACATCATGTCTGAGATTCTAGCTTATTTTAGGTCATGGAAAAAGTTCTGTATGTGTATACTGAACAGACTCTCATGTTTATCCTTCTGTATTTGTGCTGAGCTCTAGAACCATATTTAGTTACTCACTGGGGATTTCTATTCAGTTTTCCAACAGTAAATCATGCTTACAAGGCAGCACATCATTGTTAAGCGCAAATCTGCTTTTGACCATGGCACATGTTTACCTATGTAATAAACCTACACATTCTGCACATGTATCCTGGAACGTAAAGTAAAAAGAAAAATCTTCTGCTTTTGCTCCTGTAATTTATATCTTGGTGAATAAAATTATCTTCCCCCTCCCAAAATCAGAAATAGAGTCATAATAATGTCCCCCACTCACTTACTCTTTTTCTTTCTCCTGACCCCATCCAAACAGTCAAGTCCATTGTGAATCCACCTTGTTCAAAAGTCTCCAATCTACTTCATCTTCTCATTTCCACAACCACTGTCTTAGTTTACTCTCATGCCACCCGTTAACTAGCAGACTCCCTAAGATATTGATCTCATCTCCTTGCCTCCAACATGGCCCTTGTCCATCTAGTCTCTATTGTACAATTAGAATATTTTCACAAACACATGATTATAACATTTCCAAATTTAAAAGTATTTGCTTGTTTCCTATGGTTTCTAGTTAAATTTAAAAATATTAGGCTAACATGCAATGCTGATGAAATTCGTCATTGATGAACTCTATAGCATTATGTCCTGCATGTACCATTTATGGCAATAATATGAAATTACTTTTATTACTCTAAGTAGCATCCCTTTCTCAAGAATGTGTTTTCTGCAAGGGACATCTTATTTAGATGCTTTTCTCCTTGGAAATTCCTATCACTGCAGTCATCAGACAGTGCTTTCGTAGTTTTTTACGTGTGTGCATCTTACTTATTTGACTATAAGCTATTTAGAGGCAAATACCATGGTTCTAGATTTTTCTATTGCAAGTACCTCAAACTATGGTATCCAATATGGTAGTCACTAGTCACATGTCTGTTGAGAACCTCAAATGTGGCTGGCCCAAGTTGAAATGTGATATAAGGGCAAACTACCCACCAGATTTTGAAGACCCAATATGCAAAATTTAAAAAAAACTTTTTTTATATATTTGATTGCATGTTAAAATAATATTTGGGGTACATTAGATTAATGTTATTGCTAAAATTAATTTCATCTGTTCTTCTTACTTTTTTATGGCTCCTAGAAAATTTAAATGACATACATGGCTCACATTTGTGATTCTCATTAAATGTCTATGAGATGGCACTGTTACAGAATGGAACAGGATCAAGAAGCATTCACAAGTGAAAACAGGGCTTTGAAGGAACAGTCTGGAAAAAGTCTAGACATTTAAACAAGATCAAGAATGCAAATTAAAGTAGAAAAGAAAAAGAAAAATAGACCATATACTCAGTTTTGCAGTTGAGAGTGAGTTGTCCAGGAAGGAGCAGCTGGAAGTCCACCTAAGATTTTTTTTTTCTTTTTTTTTTTTTTTTGAGACCCAGTTTCGCTCTTGTTGCCCAGGCTGGAGTGCAATGGTGCAATCTCGGCTCACTGCAACCTCAGCCTCCCAGGTTGAAGTGATTCTCCCACCTCAGCCTCCCAAGTAGCTGGGACTACAGGTGCCCACCATCATGCCCGGCTAATTTTTGTATTTTTAGTGGAGAGGGGGTTTCACCATGTTGGCCAGGTTGGTCTTGAATTCCTGACCTTGGGTGATCCACCCACCTCAGCCTCCCAAAGTGCTGACATTACAGGCATGAGCCACCACGCCCAGCCACATAAGTTGCTTTAAACTTATTTGTCCTGGAGATAAATCTGAATTTTGATTCTGAATCGTGTGTGTATAGGAAGGATTTTTGAAACAGGTGAATATGAGCTGCTTAAACATGGAGGGCTGAATACATAAATTATTCTGGAGCCCCTTAAAAGCTCTTTAAAAATAGCTGCCAAATAAATTTTTTGAAAAGCAATACACCTACAATGAGAAATAGAAGAGGGTAGCAGATAATAGTAATAACATTTTGGAAAAACAAATCAGAAAGATAAATAGTTAATAAGCAATGTATAAGTAGAAGAATATCCCAAAGATATTAATATTCCAAGAGGGAAAACAAAACATGAACCAAGAAATGTGTCTTATGAAGCACTTCATAAAATATGAAGAAGCTCTTGGAATTTCTTGAACCTGGGAGGTGGAGTGAGCTGGGATCATGCCATTGCACTCCAGCCTGGGCAACAGAGCAAGACTCTGAAAAAAAAAAAAAGCTCTTGACGCCAAAAATATGCTGATATAAATGAAAAACTGTGTGGGAGAAGTGGAATATAACATTGAAGATAGCTAGAAATCAGAGCAAACAGAGATAGAAAACAGAAAAGAAGATAAGAAAATTAGATGATTTGCTTAGGAGATCCTAATAACAGGAGTAACAGAATGAGAAAATTGAGAAAACAGAGATAAGAAAATTACCATACAAATGTATTTTAAAAATATATTCATTACTAAAGAAAGTGAGTTTTAAGCCAGGGGTGGTGGCACACACCTGTAATTCCAGCATTTTGGGAGGCTGAGGTGGGGGAATTGCTTGAGGCCAGGAGTTTGAGACCAGCTTGGGCAACAATGTGACACTCCATTTCTACAAAACATTATAAAAAAAATTACCTGGGCTGAGTGAGACACACCTGTAGTCTCAGCTACTCAGGAGGCTGAGGAGGGAGGATCTCCCGAGTCCAGCAGTTTGAGGTTTCAGTGAGTTGTGATTGTGTCACTGCACTCTAGCCTGGGTAACAGAAAGAAATCCTGTCTCTAAAAATAACAAATAAAATAATTATTTTTTCTAATTAATAGAGTCCCAAATGTCTTACACAATAAATGCAAATAGACCCAGACCAAGAAACGTAATTAAAATTTTAGAATAATGGAGGCAAAGAGAAGCCTCTACAACTTTCTAGAGAGAGTTTTATGCAAAGAATAAAATATCAGAAGGCCATCACATTTCTTAATAGAACGCTGGAAACCTGAAGACACAGGAGAAATATTTTCACATTCTTAGCACAAATAATCTACAACAAAACTGTTAAGCCAAATATCTAGTGTGGGTTTATGGATAAGATAAGAAATATATATATATAGTCTGTGATCCTTTTACCTTTTTCAGGAAGTTGTGTTCTGCTAAAGTCAAGAAGAAAACCAAGAAACAAGAAAACATGAGATGTAGCAGAAGTGGGAGGCAAAGTAAATTCGTAGGAAGATGCAAAAGAGGTATCAAGACCACAGCAAGCCTAGATCAACCAGTCCAAGTCCGAAGGCCTAGATCAACCATCAGGAGCACTGACGATGTAAGTCCCAGTCCAAGGGCAGGAGAAGGCTGATGTCCCAGTTCACATAGTCCGCAGAGACAGCAACTTCTCCTTCCTCTGCCTTTTTGTTGTATTCCAGCCACTCAACGGATTGGATGATGCCCATCCACACCGCGAAGGCTAATCTCCCTTACTCAGTCTGCTAATTCACATCCTAATCTTACCTGGAAACATCCTTGCAGACACACTCAGAAATAATGTTTAAATATCTAGGCACCCCATGACCCCTTCAAGTTGATGCGTATTTTTAACCATCACAGATACAAATACAAAGTAATCCATTAAAAGAGTTTAATATGTTTGCTTCTGGAGAGGACAAAAATAGTGAAAATTGAAGCACCTACTCTTTCTCATAACCTGCCTTACAGAACTCTCTGAGTTTTAAAAAATGACTTAACATGTATGAGTAAATATGACTAATTAACAAAATGTGTATGCATGCAAGTCCAGAAGCACTGCACAGTTAGAGCATATAGATAGTTAAATAAGGACAAAAAAAATCTGTAAACAAAGTCCAGTTTATAATACATGCCAGTTCCTGAAAAATCCAGCAGTTACAACATGGTACTTGAAAGCTCATTTTCAGATTTTAGGAAGAACCGTGGTTCCACTCTCAAACTTCAGTTGATTGGATTTAAAACAGCTTTTTCAGTTTTGTTTACACATTATCAATAACTAAATGTGGCTTATATGAAACTTTACAGAGTTTATAATTTGTGCGAATTTTGATAGATGGTATATGTGAAATATGTCTTCACAATAACAAGGTAGGCCTATATATAAGCCAGCTGTAAGGCACCTATTATCAAATAACAGTAGGAAACATTACTGAAGTTTTTGGAGGTGTGTGGCATTGTCATAAACCACTGATTTATATGTTTTCTCATTCGGTAATCCCATGAAATAGAATAAGCTCTGTGTATCATTGATAGGAAGTTAAAGCTCAAGGAATAAAATAATTTGCCCAAAGTCCTGCATGTGCTTTCGATCCCTGAGCTGTAAAGACTTCTATATGAGTGGTGATTGTTTTCATAGTAATCATTTTAAGAGGTGTTACATTTACTTCACTGATACAGCAACTATTGCTAAATCATAAAAAAATGTATAAAATTTACATTCAAAAACATCTTTCCCATCATTCTTGAATATTTTCAGCTGGCAAATATTTTGGTCTTTGAGAATGGATTTGATTTTTCTTTAATATACAAAATTCGACTGGAGCAAAGCCTGATAAACTAAATTAGTAATTAACTTGCAAATGTTTTCTTTTTCAGTCAAAAGCTGCATTTGTGAATAAAAGGTATGTTTTGTAATTAGTAACTTTGCTAGGAAGGCATTTCTCAAAGAAGAACTCCAAATACGTGATATGTAGATGACGTCATGAAAGTGTGTACAGCTTTGCATAGCAATATTATGAATGATAGTCGAATGCATTTCTTTCCCTCTCTCTCTCTTTTTCTCTCTCTCTAATTTATCTATCTATTCATTCATCCCACTGTACTTGTTAAAAATTCCATGCATTTAGGAGTATATGTGCCATCATACTCGTCAAGAACTTGCATTAGGGAAATGTATGTATATTTCTGGAGGACACATCTTTTCTTCCCAGTCTCAGTCATACTTGCTTTGCCTTGCATTCCCTAGAAGTCTGCATTTATGTTGTACCATGTCCATAAACGCTTACTTCTGTGAAGGGATCCACTGTGAGAGGCATAAAAACATTCTACATTTTTGCACTAAAAATACCCTAAAATATTTGGAAATGGATTGTTGTTGTCCCTCCTTTTTCATAAACATACCTAAAAAGGAGTGAAGTTGCATTCCCAGAGGGTATTTTCCAGAAGCTAGGTCTTCTGCTTGCTTATAGTGTCCAAAGTTCTCCTTAAAGAGAAATGGTTGCTACAGTGCCACTTCCTAAAGAAGAGTCTTAGTTTTAAAATTTCTTAGTCACTCTTGTTCAGGGTTTGGTTTACTGAACTATAGAGTGCCTCTGGAGCATATGTTTTGTTTTAGCCAGTTAGGTGGTTAATACTGAGTGTCAACTTGAGTGGATTGAAGGATACAAAGTATTGACCCTGGGTGTGTCTGGAGAGTGTTACCAGAATACATAAACATTTGAGTCAGTGGGCTGGGGAAAGCGGTTTCACCCTTAATCTGGTGGGCACAAGCTAATCAGCTGCCAAGGAATATAAAGCAGGCAGAAAAAGGCAAAAAGGAGAGACTGGCCTAGCCTCCCAGCCTACATCTTTCTCTGGTACTGGATGCTTCCCGCCTTCCAACATCGCACTCCAAGTTCTTCAGTTTGGAACTTGCACTGTCTCTCCTTGCTCCTCAGCTTGCAGACAGCCTATTGTGGGACCCTGTGATTGTGTAAGTTAATACTTAATAAACTCCCCTTTATATGTGTGTATCTATCTATCCTATTCATTCTGTCCCTCCAGTGTACCCTAGCACAGCCTGTTAATTAATTTTATTGAATTTCTCCATAAAACAATGATTTTAAAGAACAAACCTGAATGAATATTAAATCCTAAAGTCCCCATTATTTGAACACAATAAATTATTTTACTTTGTTCGTTAAATGAGATCTAGCCAAAGCTTAATCACACTATTTAAAGAAAGAAGAGAGGTGGGACCAAGAAGTCAGAAATACTTCCTGGAAATTGCCTCTTTTGATTTTGCCATTTCATCATGCAGCATGGTGACAGGTTCCTGGGCCTGTTGCTGTGACACCATGATCACGAGGCAGCATGTGCACTTGGCTCACTATGACAACCATCCTAAGCCAATTATCCACACATGATGAAATGCTCATCCTCAATGCTATCTCAATAGAGATTTGGAACCTATCTACTCATTTCCTAGTGTTCTCTTTCTATCCTGGTTTTCCTTTCATCATAAGTGATGTAAATAAAATTCTCTGAGGTTTCTGGAAAGGAGAAAGGAGTTTATGTTAATATCCTTCTAATTTTCAGCCCTCAGTGCAGAATTCCAAATTATGGCTGAAAGTTTGGGAGGTCAGCTGGATGCTTGCTTTGTGTTTTTGTTACTCCCTTCCAGACATAGTTGCTTATTTCAGAGATATTTTGTAATCTCTGCTCTTACTCATAAACTGAGTGGCAAGGAAGCAACCTTAACCATAGAACCCTTGAATAGCAAGAGAAAAGATTTTGCTAGAAAGACTAATCATTTAATAAATGTAATTATCTCTGATATCTATCACCTTCAGTAGTCTGAATTCTAGTTTATACCTCAGAATTAAAGTTTGCACCTCATGATTAAACTCTGCATGGTTCCTCATTCATGTCAATGAGAATGACAATGGCTTTCCAGAGAACATTGCCTAGCTAGAAGAATGAAGCCTTCTATCCTCAAATATCAGAGATAAAAAAGCACAAGGAAAAAGGCAAAGATATATTATACACAGGTGAACTATTCTATGTAAAATATAAGTTGAAATACTCTACCCAGCTTTCATTTCCAAGTCCTCGTAGAGACAGAAATATTTGACTTGGCTGAAAAGCAAGTTGACTGAAGGGGTATGATTATGTCGTGCTTTGAACAATGTGGCTTAAACCATTATTGGAAGTTGGTACAAATAAACCTCATAATTTGAGAAATATTGGAAAAATAAGACCTTCAACAAAATGCTCACACAGAGAACTTTTCCATCTTATACTTCTCCTCAACTGCTTCTACTCTCGCCTTGTCCCTGTCTTCTATCACAAAGGGATCATGATCTGTAATTGATATGCTAACATTTGGATGGCAGCAAAGGCTTAATGAATTTCTCCTTCTGGACAGTGTTTGAAGGTCAACGTTCTTCAGGATCTTAAGCTAAAAGATGAGTCAGGGGACATGTAAGCACAACTGAGAATATTCTTGGTCAGAATTTTTAAAGAAAATATGCCACATGCCAGAAACACAAGGACACACATTACACATCTCCCCTTTGCTTTCAGAGGAAGGAATATTTCCTTTGCTTCTCTTTGTTTTCAGGCACAACCTGCACTTTATAGCCATTCTCTTAGGAACAAAGACTATATAAAGGAAATAAAGCACACGGTCTCTTTGCTTTTGGAAAGCTATTTGTGAAAGTTATTTGCATATATTTTTCTCTTTAGGAGAGTTTAGAAATCACTGGAGAATTGCTTTGTGCTTTAATGGACAGTGGAAGGATTTAGTGATCAGGGAGATGGGGCACTGAATCCCAGCCCAACAGCTTTGTGATTGGTCTTAGTTTGAATGTCCTCATCCGTAATAAAAGGATGATAGAGACCCTAACAAGGTCCTTCTGAGCACCTGCCAGGAGACAGCCTTTGAATTGAAACTGAAACATCAATTCTTCCCTGGGTCTAAAGTCTGCAGGCCTAACATGTAGATTTTTAGACTTGCTAATCCCCTCCATCATTGCATAAGACCATTCCTAAAATAAATATTTCTCTCTCTCACTCCTTCTCTCTCTCTCTCTCTCTCTGTCTCTCTGTCTCTCTCCACACACACGCACACACACACACACGCACGCACGCATGCACGGGCACACTCACATCCTATTGGTCTATTCCTTCAGAGACCCCTAACTAATACAGATTTTGGAAGCAAGATCACTGATATTTGACAGATCTTAATTAAACCCTCATTTTGTCACATTTGTAATGTCTGAGAAGGATGGTGGCTACCTTTTTTTCCATTATTCATTTTTACATCCTCAGTTGATGTCAGAAAGGAGGCAAAACTGGATGAACACCTGAACTCAAATAAGTCTTAGGAGTCAATAATGAAGTGTAAGAATAATTTATTGGGCACCTGCCAAATACCTGACTTCTTACTTATTGACCCAGAAATTATATTGATTTATATACATATCAATATATATGAATCAATATCATTCCAAATGAATGATTCATTTGTCCATTCACTCATTGATTAGCTCAACAAACATTAAATGAATCACTATTATATATCAGATAGTGTGTAACTTGCAGAGGATGCATGAAGAATTCTCTAGTGGAAAGATGCATACATCAATCATTATGATAATCCTTGCAATTAACATTTGATGAGTTCTTACTAAGTGCTGTGCTCTTTGCTAATCCTTTTACATGAATTATGTTATTTACACCTCAGAATGACTTTACGAGACAGGTGCTATTATTATATCAATTTTACAAAGGAGCAAATAGGACACAGATTAAGGAACTTGTTTAAGGTCAAGTAGCTGGTTAGTATTTACAGCCGAGGTTCTGAAGCCTCTTAGACACTTTGATCTCAGCTGCGGGATACAGAACATATGAGCAGTTTGAAGTCTATGAGCATGAATCAAGTTTCACAGATGAGATCATCTTTGAGCTTGGAGGGTGGGAGAAAATAAAGAAGGACAGATTCACAGGACCTAGGCCAGAAATGGCTTTGTTTTTTACACCATCATTTGGAAGGAAAGGAAATTTGAACTTTTCTTCATTTTTTATTTTTTCTGAGAAGGAGTTTCACTCTGTCTCCCGGGCTGGAGTGCAGTGGCGCGATCTCGGCTCACTGCAACCCCTGCCTCCCAGGTTCAAGTAATTCTCCTGCCTCAGCCTCCCGAGTAGCTGGACTACACATGCCCACCACCACGCCTGGCTAATTTTTTGTATTTTTAGTAGAGACAGGGTTTCACTGTGTTAGCCAGGATGGTCTCCATCTCCTGACCTTGTGATCCACCCGTCTTGGCCTCCCAAAGTGCTGGGATTACAGGTATGAGCCACTGTGCCTGGCTGACATTTAAACTTTTTTAAAAGGCAAATTATGTAATCTGATTTGGATTTTAGAAAAATAAGTCTGGTAGCTAGAGAGAAGGAAGACTGGAGGAGAATGAGGTCAGAGACAGGTAAACAGGTGATAGAATGCACAGTTATCCGGGCCAGATTGATGAGAGGCGGAGGTAGAGTGGCAGGCTGGGTGGAGAGATGAGATATGTCACAAGGAGGGCTGAGTGGCTCGGATAATATATTGGTTTGGAGACTTGCAGGAGAGTGAGAAATCTTGGATGACAATCACCCTCCACCACCAACATATTTCCTTTTGGGTGACTAGGGTGGCGATGATGCCATTCTCTGTACTAGTGACGAGGGACAGTGCATAATCTGCTAGTGGGCAGGGGGCCGGGAGGATGGCTTCTGTCCCATGTTAAGCTTAAGCAGCCCACGGGCACTGAGGAGGAGATTCCATCAGTCTGTTTGAATATAGAGATCTAGACCTCAGAAGGAAGGCTGAGGCTGAGATATCAATGTAGGGATTATCAGCATTCAGGAGGTGGTCGAGGCATTTAGAAGGTATGCGGCCAGGGAGAGTGTGGACAGAGAGGAAAGAAGATGCTCAAGGTCAGAACCATGGAGAACTTGAAGATTTTATTCCAGAAAGACAGAGGAGGCCACAAAGGAGACAAACAAGAAGAGAGGGAGGCCTTTTATCTTATTTTTTAAAAACTTTTTTTGAATGGTTATGCAAACTAAAATGCAATTACAGTTAGCCTTTCATATCCATGGGTTCCACATCTGCGGATTCAGCCAACACTGGATTGAAAATATTTGGAAGAGAGAAAATTTCAAAAACCAAAACTTGGATTTGCTTTGTATCAAATAGATAAATATTTATATATATAGATATATAAATAGATATATATTTTAATATAATATATATTATATTATATATTCCATATATACGTTTATATATAAATATATATATTTATGTATATCATAAATATATATATTTATGGAATCAAGTGATTCTCCGCCACCTGGAATCAAGCGATTCTCCCACCTCAGCCTCCCGAGTAGCTGGGATTACAAGCATATGCCATCATGCCTGGCTAATTTTTGTATTTTTAGTAGAGACAGGGTTTCGCCATGTTGGGCAGGCTGGTCTTGAACTCCTGATCTCAGGAGACCCAATTGGCCCACCTTGGCTTCTCTAAGTGCTGAAATTACCGGTGTGAGCCACCATGCATGGCCTCAAATACTACTTTGAATCCATATGAATAAAGTAATATGTAGGCATTGTATTAGGTACTATAAGTAATCTAGAGATGATTTAAAGTGTACAGGAGGATGTGTAGAGGTTACATGCAAATCCTATACCATTTTATATAAGGTACTTGATCATCTGTGGATTTCAGTATACACAGTGGGTCCTGGAACCAGTCCCGCATGGATATAGAGGGATAACAAAACAGAAAGTAGGTTCAGAGAAAAATGTCAACAATTTCTGAAAAATGGAAGTAGATAAAATTCAGAGGAAAAGTGAATGGAATAACATCCCTACCATGAGAGTGAGACTGAAATTTTTCTTCTGTATTGAAACTCTATTTCTATATTTAAAAGAGTTAGAAATAGCTTTGGCCACTTTAGATTTTTGCTTTTTTCTTTCTCATGATTCTTAATCATGTGAATGATGATGTATACGACTGCATTTTTTTGTAATTTATAATGATTTATTCATAAAACATAGTGCATGGCCAGTTATCTCCCAAATTTAATTTTTTAATTTCTACACGTACATCTGTGCTTTTTTTGTTACAGTGGAGAGGTTTTGAGTCGACATCTTTTCATCAAAAGGTTATAGATTCTTCTCACACTTAGCAGTTTCAATTGACAAAAGAATTGCTTTTTTTTCCATAGCATTTTCCCAACTGCTCAGGATACTGGAATGGCTACATGCATAAAACAAATGACTCTTCTGACACTGGACATTGAATGGTTCTACTTTCTCACACATTCTTGGACCATGTAGTGTTTTTCCTGTGCAGGGCCTGTGACCTACAGATGGCTATGGCAGATTCAATAAAATGAAAAAAACTAAACAAAACACAAAGATGCTCATTATTACATTATTCTACATTTCCCTTTTTCTTCTCATGGGATTGTTTGACAATGGCTAAATTTAGTGGTTGGCATTTAGCACAAATGATTGGTGGTACAGGATCTCGCTATACAGAACTTTATTTCAGCAGAAATGATTTCTAAAATGCAGTTCACTTATAGGCAGAGGAATCATAAATTTTAGCACAGCATTGATCTATATATACTTCCAAATGGAAACAGTCTCATTTGGCAATAGAAAGGCTTGGAGTGAAAATTACTTAGAGAAGTTCTAGATTTGAGAATGGAGATGTGAAATAAAATAACACTTTTATTAAATTTTTTAAAAGTGTATTATTTATTTTTTAGAGATAGCATCTTGCTCTGTTGCCTAAGCTCGAGTATAGTGGTACAATCATAGTTCACGGTAACCCCCTCCTGGGATCACATGATCCTCCTGCTTCAGCCACCAGCACATGATACCATGAGCAGCCAAAATAATATTGTAGTCAGATAGATGGTAAATTATAATCTTAGGCAGTCTGATAATTCTAGTACTCAAATATCTTTCACTATTAATAGTATTTGAATAATCCTAGGTTAGATCATGATAACATACACTTGGAAAGTAAATAATAATGCTGATTGGTTATAAAATAAATGCAAATACTTTTTGTGTTAAAGAAAGCTGATATCTTCAAAACAGCGAGTCCTGACATTTTTGATTTTCTTTCGGCTTCTGTTTTGAGAAATGGTAAAATATTAGAGCATTAATGTCAGACTTGCCTGACACATTATTTTCTTCTTGTTTCGAATGGTCAGCTACTAAAATCATAGTGTCCCTTTGGTTTTGAGATGCTTTTCACAGCTAATGGTTGTGATGAGAAAGAATCATCATAATACTCCATGATCTGGAGAAGCATTAGGAGGGGGTAAAGTCCTGGATAAGGTCAAGGGCTTCAGTATTAAATAGACAGGGCTTCAGGTCCTAAGTTTTACTGTGTGATCCTGGACAGGCTTTGTTTTTTATTTTTTTAAAAATTTCAAAACCTTGGTTTCTTCGTCTGCAAAATGCTGATGTAGTATTTCAAACACTAAGGTCTACCACCTTAGAAAAATCCTCTGTAAGTGGCAATTTTGGTCAAAACAAACATGTCACATTAATGGAATTGTGTTTATCAAGCTGATTGGGAGGAGGCATTTTGGAGTCCCTAGAGCAGGACTGTGGTAGGGATGTAGGGATGCACATGGCCTATTGTGGGAGATGCTAGGGTTTGGTATGCTGAGTGGGGTAGAATTTGTCCAAGACAGCCTATGATTGTTTGGTAGTGGGTACAGAGTTGACAGCAGAGTCCTGGTTGAAGGAAAGCCAGCTGTTAAGTAAGAAGGCCTTGTCTTTTCCAATGACCACATAAGTACAGAAATGACAGGGTTAGTAAAGATGTTAGGACCTGGGAGAATGGCAAACAGGATATGGAATGTGAATAAATGGTTTGGAACTAACAGGGTGATGAAAGCAACTACCTAATACACAACATGAAAGAAGCATGTGAGGTGTCTACAGCAGTGAGCTTGGGCCAATAGAGGTTATAAACTATACACTTGTGTATTATTAGCATTATGATTTTTGAGCAATGGGTTGGAAAAATGTAGCCTCAGGGCCAACTTCCTGAGATTATGACCTGTGTAAAAGTATAAGACCTTGTGTTTAGAAGGAGCTGGTGCTTGGTTTGAGCCTTCTTTGAAATTTTTAATATTTTTTGAACAAGGAGCCTACATGCTTATTTTGCATTGAGCCCTGGGCATTTTGTAGGCAGTCCTGTGTAGCATGCCTATCATAGACATGTGGTTTAGAATCAGTCACCCCACCTCCCTGCCCATGGGATTTTTGACAATGTCTGAGTTGTTTTTGATTGTCATAGCTGGTGTATGCTCCTGGCATCTATTTCATAGAGCCCAAAGATGCTATAATCGGCTGAACGCGGTGGGTCATGCCTGTAATCCCAGCATTTGGGGAGGCCAAGGCAGGTAGATCGCTTGAAGTCAGGAGTTTGAGACCAGCCTGGCCAACATGGTGAAAACCTGTCTCTACTAAAATACAAAAATTAGCCTGGCATAGAGGCGTATGCCTGTAATCCTAGCTACTCTGGAACCTCAGGCAGGAGAATAGCTTGAACCCAGGAGGCGGAGGTTGTAGTGAGCCGCCGAGATCACACCACTGCACTCTAGCCTGGGCAACAGAGTGAGACTTTATCTCAAAAAAAAAAAAAAAAAAAAAAAAAAGATGCTGTAAACATCCTATAATGCACAAGTGGCAGCGTCATAATAAAGAATTACTTGATTTTAAATATCAATAGTGCTAAGGTGTAGAAACCCTTATTTAGAATATTTTAATAAAAATAAATCCATCTGTGGATCCTTGGACAATATTATTGTTACCAAATCTGGGAAGGTGCAAGGTTAACTGGCAAACTCTGGAGGATTAAGCTCCATCTAGTTCTGTGTTGCACATTTTGCATGGCATTCCTGCTAATGGGAGGATGTATTTTTATAACTGAGTCGAGGTATCATAAACTTGAACCTAATGGATGCCAGAGGAGACTCATTTGACTTGGCAGCTATAAATATCTCACCAGCAGCACCTGTGTAACTCTTATAAGCCTTATTTTTAAAATCTGGCAATGAAAAGATGGATTCTGGCTGAATGATCAGAAAAGCTTCTAAGTGTCAAATCACACTCCTTGCTATAGTTCACTTCTGGGTCAGTTTCCTATTAGCTCAGAGAAAAAAAAAAACAAAAAACAAAAAAACCCATCTCGTTCCCTTACATGCATAGGTTAGAACAATGAACTTTTAAGGCAGGATTTTCTTAAAGATTTTTGGAATAAATGCTTTACCGTATAAACGGGACCCTATCAGCTATTTACTCTGTTGTTGTGTTCATTTGTTTTTGTGGGTTATAAATATTGAGTTAAACAGCCTTTTGCCCTAAAGATTATTTTACATGGACCAACATTGTGGGTTTCCTCCCTATGTAATAGACAGAGTTGCTTCAGTCACAGGAAAACTATTTTATGGCCCCAGATCTATCACCTGCACCTAAGGGTCATGTCAGAAATGTGGACAAGTATGACCAAGGACGTAAAAGGAAAACAGGTGGTGGGGAATGGACAGACTCATTAATATAACTGGAAAAATAACTCAAAATGCATAACCTAATTACTGTGGGACAATCACAGCCCATCTGTGCAAGAAAGCCAGCAGCGTTGTTTTAAATTTAAATTTTAGACCATGGAGTTTTCTTTTACATTTCTCGCCCGATGTTTCTTCCCACGTGGCATGAATACTCCTTATCGCTCTTCTGGAAAGACTTGAGGATTAACTGCTATTAAAGTACATTATTTCCAAAGCAAATTTAAGTGTAGTCATGGATTCTCAGTCTCATTTCTCTGCTTTCAAATTGCTTACATATTGGTTGTCTGAACTTTGTAATCCGTTCTAATTTTAAAAAGTGATTTTCATGATATTATTACAATGACTGCATTTTAAACACATCCTAGAACTCAAGACCGCAGAGAAAGTTACACAACCTGGAGTTTCTCAGGCTCTTCAACATCTGAAATGTTTAACATGAGAGGGATTGTACACATCGGGATCTCTTATCACCCCTGATAAAATCTTAGAATGTCTACTCTTTACATATAGCACCAACTAAAAAAAAGACTAAATCAATCCCATTTAATAATCCCAATTATTAAAGAGTAATTTTAATAAATACGTTGGTGCAAAAGTGGTTGTGATTTTTGCCATTACTTTTAAAATGACAAAAATCACAATTATTTTTGCACTAACCTAATATTACTGAGGTTTATTTTTTTCTATGTGGACAAGTGAAAGATTGTTTCTGGAGAATTTTTACATGTTTGCAATCTTTTAGTAGTATTTTTTACCCTAAAGGAATGTAAACAATAACTTTATAGTTGATTATGCCTTTCTGAGTTAGTTATAACTCAATCATTCTGATCTAGGGAGACTATTCTTAAGAATTGTTTTCAGCTGGGTGCGGTGGCTCACGCCTGTAATCCCAGCACTTTGGGAGGCTGAGGTGGGCGGATCACGAGGTCAAGAGATCGAGACCATCCTGGCCAACATTGAAACTCTGTCTCTACTAAAAATACAAAAAATAGCTGGGCATGGTGACATGCTCCTGTAGTCCCAGCTACTCAGGAGGCTGAGGCAGGAGAATTGCTTGAACCTGGGAGGCAGAGGTTGCAGTGAGCCGAGAGTGTGCCACTGCACTTCAGCCCAGGTGACAGCATGAGATTCCATCTCAAAAAAAAGAAAAAGAAAAAGAAAAAAGAACTGTTTTCACAATGTATCAAAAAATAATTTTAAAATAAAACTGGAGGAATAATTTGTATAAATTTTTCCATAGAAGAAAAGGAATAAGAAAACTATTTTCTAAGATGTGTTATATATTGAATTGTGTTCCCCCCAGGTTCATATGTTGAAGTCCTAAACTCCAGTGGGTCAGAATGTGACTATATTTGGATATAAGATCTTTACAGAAGGGATTGAGTAAAACTGTTGAGTTGGGCCTTAAGCCTAGAGTGCATTTATAAGAAGAGGAGATTAGGGCACAGACGCACACAGAAGGAATGGCATGTGAGGAGACACAGGAGATGAAGGTCATCTGCAAAACAAGAAGAGAGGCTTGGAACAGATCCTTCTCTCTTGGCTTTTAAAAGAAACCAACCCTGTTGTCACCTCGATCTTGAACTTCTAGCCACCAGAAATGTCAGAAAATAAGTATTTGTGGCTCAAGTTCCCCACTCTGTGGTATTTTTTTTATCGTCACCCTAGGAAACTAACACATCACACAACAATTTTTTTGGCATGGACATGGGTTTCGTTTACCTTTGATTTTTTAGCATTGATAGCTGTACCTTGAAAATAACAGATGTTCAAAAAATATTTCTGTTTTTGCATAGAACTATCTGTATTGAGAGAAGATGATTTATTTATCCTTTGTAGCATAGACCCCCCAAAGTCCATCAAAAGTTCATATTTCAACTTCTACAGCAATGTAATTCAGATGTCCCTCCCAGCCCCGTTGCATGTAAGTGGACCACTTGATCATCTCTCCTTATCAGAGAATGACAGGGAATGATTGGCAAGTGGCTTTTTTTTTTTTTTTTTTTTTTTTTGGCCAAGCACGGAAGGCGCACATGTGCCTTCTTCATTCTCTTTTCCTTTCTGCCTCCTGGATGTGAATGCCCAGGGCAATCCGGTACTGAAGATTCTGAAGCCTCCTGAATCCCTAAGAGAATGTACAGAACAGAAGCATTCCTCACCCCATGTAACCTCCTTGATGAGGCATCTCTAAGGCACTGTTACGTAAATGCGAAATAACCTCTCCTGTGTTTAACCACTGAGATGCTATGTCTCATTTGTAGAGCAGATAACATTACCCTAAGCGGTATAGACATGCTTATATGCAGCATGTGCTGCTAAAATAAAAACCTAAAATATATGGCAGTGGCTTAGCAGTCAGGCAGCAACCAAAGAAGAAGCATGTCGCACAAAGAACCACTTTTTTTTTTTTCTTTTTTCTTGAGATGGAGTCTCCCTTTGTCGCCCAGGCTGGAGTGCAGTGGGGAGATCTTGACTCATTGCAACCTCTGCCTCAGGGTTCAAGCGATTCTCCTGCCTCAACCCCCAAGCAGCTGGGACGACGGGCGCCCGCCGCAACACCTGGCTGATTTTTGTATTTTTAGTAGAGTTGGGGCTCTACCACGTTGGCCAGGTTGGTCTTAAACTCCTGACCTTAGGTGATCCACCCTCCTTGGCCTTCCAAAGTGCTGGGATTACAGGCATAAGCCACCGCATCCGGCCACAACCACATTTTTTATGGCAAAACGTTTGGTAAAATTTGGCCTGTAATACATTGAAAGACTGACTACTTGTTTACTAAGCCTGTAGGGGGAAAAGTTTGGAAAAAGTCAGGTATTAATAGCTTATGTTGGTTGTCATTTGCTGAGTTGAGCAAGTTATTACAAGGAAAGGGATGAGCTCAGGCAAGCATTGGTGTGACTGAGAGCTTATGGAGATGAGAATAAAACAGTGCAGGAATCAGGGCCTCTCGGGATTGGAAAAGCTTCCATTGCCAACATGAGAAGACCTAAGGCCTAAAAAGCTTTCAGTCTCAAAGGCCCATTAAGACTCAGCACTGTGTCAAAGGTGGTATAAAATGTGGATTTTCTCATCCATCTGATGGTTATATAGCAGTGTAGTCACCATGATCTTGAAACGGAGAGCTACTGCAGTGAAACCAAGGAGAAGACCGGGTTTGAGGACAGTACCTAGAAAGAACTTAGGGTATTATTCTTGATACATGGATGCAAAGAATTCGTGGTAGGGCAACTAGATTTAGTAAATACAAATATAGGAAACTTGGTTAAATGTGGATTTCAGATAAACAACAGATAATGTTTTAGCATAGGTATGTCCCTTTTAATCTATTCTGTAGCAAATACAGTATACAATATGTGGGGCAAACTCGTGCTAAAACATTATTTGTGGTTTATCTGAAATTGAAATTTAACTGTGGGCACTCTGTTTTATCTGGCATCCACAATTCACGGTCCATGAGGATTTTGAAGGGAGCTATATTACAAAGAAGCCATAAGCTCAATACTCTGAGCATTAAAATCTTTAAATAACACTTGGGTCCACTCCCAAAATTTCAGAAGAAACAAGTGAGCATGGAAATCTGAGAAGCCTGCTAAGAGGGCATTACTTCCTAATGTCTACTTCAGATGTGGCATGGAGAATAACATTTAAGGAAGAAATTTCCAGAAGGCAGAGTTAAGGGCTACGGAGAACAATGAACAAGGATGTTTCTCCTAGAAGTAGAATTAGGATCTACTCAAGTACTCCCAGTGCTAGGACATTTGCACCTTCTTGTGGTTTTCCATGATTTCTGTGTATGTTGCTACTGAATCTCCTATTTTCCTTGTCATGGATGATGATGTTTGTGGCGCCTATCCTTGCTCTATTGTTTTATATTGACTATGAGCAAATGCATAGAAGTGGGTGATAACATAATTTATTATTTTCTAGTTTATCAAGAACGCTATCTGGATTGGAGGACAGAGATCTTAGACTCTGAGCTGGATGCTGTAATGGGATAACACTTAACGTAGTTCCCTAGAGAGAAGTGTAAGAGTTCTGTGTGTGGGAGGGAGTCCACACACAGGCACTGAGAGGCTACAAGGGCTGAATATTGCAGTAATCTGCCTCTCAAGTCAGTTTCTTTTCCCTTTGCGTAGGAAAGGGTCAGCAAATTTTTCGGTCAAGTTCCAAAAAGTAAATATTTGACACTTTGCAGACCAAGAGGTAAAATAGGGGACATTATGTAGTTACTTTAATAACAACCATTTAAAACTGTAAAACACATTCTTGGCTGGCAGGTCGTATAAAAATAGGCAGGAGGCTGGATCTGACCCAAGCCTATAGTTTTTGATTCTTGGTACTGAGTTGTTGGTAGGAAGCAGCTTCCTAGCTAGGGTTTGTTTTTTGTTTGTATTTGTTTTTGTTTTTGTTTTTTGCCCAGGCTCCTTTGCATTTTTGTGGGACAATGTGACTAGTTCTTACCAATGAAACGTGAGCAGAGTAAGTCACTTTTAACGTGAAAGTGTGCCATTTTCACATTTTCTTTCCTGTCTCATCACCTGATTTTAATGCATAGACAACCTAGAAAGTAAACAATTAAAAATGCAAAATAGAATTCAGTTGGTTCCCTAAGGAGAGGCTAAAGCAGATGTCTACAACTCCAGGGACACACACATTGGTCTACTATGTGACAAAGTAATCCATTTCTACTACATTAAGCCAATGGTTTCTTGAGTTTGATTTATTACTGCAGCTAGTGTTATCCTAATTAAAACACTGCTCATTTCATTGATATGTTTTAAGATTGCTAAAGCATGTTTAAATGCAGCGTCCCTCAAGAAGCCTAGCATTCTTGTCCATTAAACACTTTTCTTTCTTTTGTTAATTTTGACAGATCAAACGTACATTCTTTTTCACTAATGTATTGGATCCACTTTTAGTACAATAAGTCCCTATTACATTTTAGTTGGCTTTTACTCATTTAGTTAGTTTTCCAAATCTACACACAAATTATAAAGTTATACCTTTAAAAATATTATGAAGTTAATGCAAAAAATGCCTCTATTAAAGGAGCTGTTCATGCACTGTGCAAACTTTTGAAGCTTTATCAAGTTATTGGTTTATATTTGTTATATATGTTTATTTTATCACTCAACCAGTGAGAAATTGGCTGCTTTATGATATCACCATATGATCTGAATAGACAGTATGAAGTTATGTGAACAGCAAGATTTTCTTTTAACTGTTTAATTTACACACTTGTGTGGTCATTAATTTGGGAAAGGGGAAGACTCTTACTGAAACATATATTATTCCTGATCTCTCTTTTTCTCTACTAATGAGAAATAAAATCTGAGGTCCTTTAATCACATATTTTAATCAAAAAATTATTTAACAAAATGTTTTAATATTAAGTCAAGATTTGTATTCAAATATTTATTAAAATGACTAGAAATTATTGAATCTTAAAAGAGGTACAGATTAGACACAGAAGAAAAAAGAATGAGGAAGCAAAGAAAACTGAGATGCTCTCAAAGCAACTAAGTATATTTGATGTCATCAAACAAAACAGATCAGATAAGTAAAGATGTCTTAAGGCTCATTCGGTGCACACGGGGAGCAAAGATCCACAATTAAAGGGTCCGTTTTTCTCAGCATGTCCCCTAAACTAGAAGTAGTTCCCTGGTACTCTCTGGCTGGTAAAATTAACTTTCCCTTTGCAAAATCAGTTTGCTACGTATGAAATTTTAAAAGGCAATGTGAAGTTGTGGACTTTAAGAAATATGTAACATATTTGAATGATCACACCATATAGAATAAATTCAAGTGGATGTGATGTTTCTAGTTTGAGGTTACAAATATTTTATCATCTGTAAAAGTTATAAAGGATTAGCTCTAGAAATAAGTATCGTTAATGTGGGTTAATAAGTCTTCTACAATTATAAAATATTTGTTGATGTAATAGATGTGACTCAGACTTCTAGGAATTATATATATCAGATAAATAATAAATAACGTGCTCCCCAAATGGTAAACAAATGCAAACAAAATTCCAGCTGATTGCTACCTCACCAGCTCCTCTATTTGCCTGTGGCTTTATTTTCTCAGGTTTATTGGAGCTGGGCTTGCTGGGGGACACCCCAGATCAGGTGTCTTCTTTCTATTGTCTGCTAATTCCAATAGCGTTTGTCCAAGAGCCTTCACATTTCTCAGATTTTGTCATCGTCTTATCCTCTTCTGTTCTTTCCATTTTTGTGGGTTTTGACTTTTTTGGGAAAAATGTTTTGTTTTCATATTTGTCAAATCTTAGGAGAATGTGAAACTTGATATCTATCAAATCTATCATGCTTGTTTGTAAGTTCAGTGTTTTCTTTGATAGTAGGGTAAACACAGCTTGATATTGGTGAAAACTGGGTTTTAAATATGTATGATAATTTCCTTAGAGGGAAACATCTACTTTTTGTCAAAACAATAACAGTCCTCTTAGGAACAAGCACTCTCTGACCACCACCCAGCAGTGCCTAAATTACTCATGTCTTTAAAATAGCACAAGAAATGGTCAATAGAATCTACCTGGTTTGTTATAAATAGCTGGAATCTTATATTGGGAATTAAATCTCATTCTGCTGGAGTTTAACTCTTGTACTAATTTACTCCAGGCTAGGAATGCACTTTTGATTTTCTCCTTAGAGGAAAAATATAAAATTATAATTAGACAGTTTGTTCTTGGATATGTCGGATTTAATGCAATCAGCGAACTTATTCTCTGCAGAGCCAGATAAACATATTTGGCTTTGTGGACCTTATGGTCTCTGCCACAATCACTCAACTTTGTCACTCAAAAGGAGCCATAAACAATAGGCAAACAAACAGGACACCTGGGTGAATTGCTTTAGCCTAATGGATAAGGCTCCAGGAAGACCATGGATATGTTTTAAATGAGGTTTTTCAGTAGTTCATATAACAATGACAAAAAACAACCCAACAAATTGTTGTTATCCTGATCATCACTGCAATCTACAAAGCAAATACCAGTTCACTGAAAAATAATTTTTAGCTAATTAGAAATTTCTTTATACCCAAGAGTTTCCCCCAGAGCTACTAAAACACAGGCAGTCTGGTGAATCATCTTTAATAAGAGGGAGCTTGAAGACCTGGTTAGACATCGTTAGTGAAAGTCAAAATAAGAGATAATAGTTTCTATTGACGTTTCCTTTGTTTTTGTTTTTATTTCATCTTTTCAAGTTCATGTAGCTCTATGGGATAGTATATGATGGTGATCTTCAATCTTTAGCATGTATAAGAATTATCTACAGGACTTGTTGGGCACTACTATAAGAAACTCTGAAGTGGTAGGTCTGGTTTGGTGCCTGCAAATTTGTGTTTTGAAGTTTTCAGGTACACTCTTTCAGTAAAATCACCCAAGGAAATCTTTGCCCTATATGTACTGGAGCAGATAATATGCTCCATGTTAGGTTTAAGAATAGTGATGTTTTGTATTAGATTTGTAGATGTATGACCTATTTTTTCCTTCTGCTGCTAACCTAACTGGGAAGATCAACTGTCTTTTTAAGATAGAGTCAGAGGGCTGTGCGCAGTGGCTCGTGCCTATGATCCCAGCACTTTGGGAGGCTCAGGCAAGTGGATCACCTGAGGTCGAGAGTTTGAGACTAGCCTGACCAATGTGGTAAAATCTTGTCTCTACGAAAAATACAAAAATTAGCCGGGCATGATGGCTTGCATCTGTAGTCCCAGCTACTCGGGAAGCTGAGACAGGAGAACTGCTTGAACCTGGGAGGTGGAGGTTGCAGTGAACCAAGATCACACCACTGTACTCCAGCCGGGGCAACAGAGCAACAGAGCAAGACTCCGTCTCAAAAAAAAAAAAATAGAGTCAGAGAAAAAATTAAAAAGCACGTGCTTTGTAATACCTGCAGATTTATGGGAACTGGTAGAATGGAGGATAGAAAATTGCATAATATTGGATTGTGCAATTATATAATTAATCTTAGGAAACAGCTGTAATTCTTGTTTTATTACAAGCATCATATAGTTTTAAAAATTATCTTCAATGTGATTTTGTAAATTACACTTTTAGAAAAATATTTTTGGTCTTTTTATGAGCATATTAATATGCATGTTAGGGAAATAAGCTGAAAAGGGTGAAAGTAAACATTCTACTTGTTCTTTTTTTTTTTCTTAATGATTCTCTTGAATAAGTTAGGTATTCAAATCTGTTTCTTGGAAGTTCGGAGTTCTTTCTTGAAAAGTTTGTCTTTCCTCTTTGCCTTTTCTCTTGCTAACTTTGACTAAGATTTAAAATTGATCAAAAAACCGCTGGACTCTTTGTAGCGTGTTTCTGCTTACAGGGTTCATCACTCTCTTCTCTCTTCGGCTTTGCTTTGACATTCCCCTTGTGAGCAGAATCATTAAAAAGCAAGAGAACGGTTTGGACTTTCCTTTCTGATGGTTTCTGGTAACTCTGACCATTTTAACACATATTTTGGCTAGCCTGTAATAAATACATGGTATTTACTATTACTACTGTTACTACTGCTATCATTGGTCTATATTTGTGGAATTCACTTCTTTTTCCCTTTTGGAATGCTGGAATATATTTGCTTTCCTCTAATTTTCCAGAACCTTTCAATATCCACATTTTCACAAATACCTGAATCAAATCATGTACTATTTATTCTAAGCATGCAACTTAACACTTGCTTAAGGCAACCTAGGTGTTTGCTTATCCATTGC
The DNA here is from genome assembly GCF_049350105.2 of Macaca mulatta. Lineage (NCBI taxonomy): Eukaryota > Metazoa > Chordata > Mammalia > Primates > Cercopithecidae > Macaca > Macaca mulatta. The sequence goes on along the minus strand of NC_133408.1, from coordinate 20,421,757 downwards.
TCATGAATCTTGAGTTTAAATGATGTTCATTTCTATTCCTTTCTATCTGCAGATCATTCTTATCAGATGATTCACAAGAAAAATTACATTATATCCATCCGTATTGCATAACTATACACAATGATAAAAAATATTCTTTGTGTGACTCTGCTCAATGGGAAATATTTACCCCTTTTTGATGATCTTAGTGTATGTAGAGTAGTTTGTATTAGCCTTTGCTACCCATATTCTATACATTTCCCTTTAAGTAATTCCTAGAATTTATTTTCTTGTTGTATTCCAAACTTTAGTAAGTTTGGTAAGTTCTTTAAATGTATTAATTTAACTCTCATAAAACCCTAAAATGTGGAGAAGAAACTGTGGATAAGATTATGCTCCCTACATTTTAGATGAAAAAATTGAGGCACCAAGAAGTTGAGTAACTTGGCAGTATCACCCAGTGGCTAAATTTAGAAAGGAGGTGGGATTCAAACTCAGGCAGCTGGGTTCCAAAGCCGAAACTCTTAACCACCCTTTTACTTTGTTTCTATAACTTCATTGTAGAGACACCATTTAAAAAAAACTATTTTCCCTTAATTTGGGACTGACAGTGCCTGTAATTCCAGTTAAGATTATATTATTTTAAATGTATTCTTTTTTTTTTTAATTATACTTTAAGTTCTAGGGTACATGTGGATAACGTGCAGGTTTGTTACATATGTTGGACCATCTTATCTTTCAGAATTTCATGCTATGAAATTGGTTTTTTTTTTTATTCTGAATATTTTACAACTAGTCTTCCCAAAGATGGCAAATTATTTTGGGTCATTTCTTCCTTCTAGTTTCTTGTTATTACAAACAATACGGTGGCATAGGCTTTTTCTCTCTAAGTCCCCACAATCATATTCTGTCCAGGAATCAATCAGTTACTCCCTATTGATGAAAATTATATACACTGATATAATCATTCTAATGTCTCCTCTTTCCCTCTCTAAAATAGAATTGGAAAAGTCAAGAAGTATTTAATACCTCTGTATTTAGCTGAAAGAGAGTTTGTACAAATAAACTGAAGTTGAGATTCTTTCCTTACAATTCTGGTTCATTTTTGTCACAGTTTATAAGTGTAAAGAGTGCATCACTTTTCTTTTAGATGACCGGAAATCCAAAGTGAAGTCTGTTATCATTTCTCTTTCTCCTATTTGTCTGTACATATTATACTCTTATTTCTTCTTAACTCTTATACTCCATGCAGTTCTATACAGGAGTGGTTGGTAAAACCAATGCCCCTTGAGTAAATAGTCTTTACACAAAGTTCCCTTTAGACACAAGATGTAGTCTACAGCTCGTGGCTTTCAGTAAAATGTAATCTGCCAGGCATTCATCCTACACAATCATACAAAAACTATGCTAATATTTTAAAACATTATTTCATTTAGTTCTTACAATCACATAAATTAGAGAGAATACTGATTTAAAGGTGGGGAAACTGATATAACTATTTTACAGTGGCAGTTAGAGGGCTCTGTCAAGTTGTCTGGCACCGAATCTCTCTCTCTCTCTCTTCTTTTGTCAATAAAGTTTTTGTTCCCCCAGATTAATGTAAAATAAAAATGGTATATATTCATGGTATGCAGCATGATTGATATACATATATTATAAAATGATTAGCGCAATCAATCAAAGAACGATATTCATCATCTCCCCCAGTTATTTTTCAAATGAGGAATTTCAGATCTACTCTCTTAGAAAATTTCAAGTATAAAATACAGTACTTTTTTAACAATCACCATGCTGCACATTAGATTTCCAGAACTTATCTATCCTGTCTAACAAACTTTGTACTCTTTGGCCAACATCTCTCCATCTCCCCCTCACCCAGGGCCTAATAACAACTTTTTAAGATTTCACATATATGTGAGATTATGGAATATTTGTCTTTCTGTGTCTGATATATTTACTTAGCATAATGTCCTCCAGCTTCATCCATGTTGCACATGACAGAACTTCCTTATTTCTGAAGGCTGAGTAATATTCTATTGCAGATAGGTAGATAATCATGCTTTGTTTCGCAACCATTAATGAATACCTAGGTCAATTCCATATCATGACTCTTGTGAATAATGCTGCAATGAGCATGAAATGTAGGTATCTCTTTGAGATACTGATTTCATTTTCTTTGGATACGTACTCAGAAGTAAGGCTGCTGGATATTGTGGCAGTTTCGTTTTTAATTTTGGAGGGAAGCTCCATACTGTTTTCCATAATGGTTGTAACAATTTACATTTTCACCAAAGGCATATCAGAGTTTCCTTTTTTGCACATCCTGGCCAACACTTACCTATTTTCTTTTTGGTAATAGCCATCAGTTGTGCATTTGTCTGGTGATGAGTGATATTGAACATTTCATCATAAACCTGTTGTTCTGGTGCTAAAGCTATCTAATATAGATAATAGACAGGCTTTATTTAAAATTTGAGTCAAAATGGATAATAACTTTTAAATGTGTCTGCTCTATTTATTGCTAATAATTTGATATCTGGTCAAGGTAACTTTGATTTGAGTCACTAAAAATTTACCCGATGACTTTATTGATTTCGTGTTGTTTTATTTCCCAGCTAGTTTCAAAAACTGATGGCATGCAAAACGGTGATAAATTTGGCTATTTAAGTACTGTGCCAAAGTTGATGTGTTGACTTATTTGTTGTTGGAGTAAATCAAAGACTAGAAAATATATTAAAACAGCTCTATCTACTTGCTGTGCAAATTATCATAATGATATGAAAGACTTGGGAAATATTACGTAAAACATTGTCTGAAAGCGAGTAGGCTATTTGCTCTCAAATTTATTTTCTACTCTTCCTCCACTGTATATTTATGAGACCCTCATTTACCATAATCCCTTGCCTTTTAACTTTCAGGGAAATGTTAGGGGGCCTGACTTTTATCAGTATGGAAGACTGAATATAAAATTCTGCATTGTCAGTCTTTTACTTTCTGGATGTTAAAGATGTTACTCATAGTCTTCAGTACTGTCTGCTGAAAAGTATGCAAATATTTTCATGTTCGTTCATCTGAAGGTAATGTGTCCTTATTCCTCTGGCTAATGTTAACATTTATTCTTTGTCATTGTTTTTAGTGATTTGAGAACAAAACTTGGAGGTCTCTTCCTCTCTTCTTTTCTTTCCTCCTTATTTATTTTTTCTGTGTGCAGGATAAACATGCATGTACACAGAAAAATGTCTTCAGATTTGCATGACTGTATCTTATTTCTTTTTTCTGCGTGCAGGTATGTTTACTCTGCTTGGTGTTTGTTGAGATTCTTGCAAGTGTGGGTTGGTAGTTTTCATCAAATTAGAAAAGTTTTGGCCAATATTTCTTTATATATTTTTTCTGGTTCCTGATCCTTTCAGGGACTGTTGTTACCCAGATGTTAGAACTTATTAATGTTCCAGAAGTCACTGAGACTCAATGACATTTTATTAGGCTTTTCTCTGTATATCAGTTCAGATATATTCTACTAGTATTTCCAATTCTTAAAATCTCTGCTCTTCTTTTCTCCTCTCCTCTCTTCTTCTTGTTATGTTTGTTCTCCTTTACTGGAGTTCTTAAATATAAGTTATAAAAGCTGTTTTGACATGCTTGACTGCTAATTACATTGTCTCTGACATTGCTTTTAAATGTAGCTTTTTGTATTATTCAGATATTTCAAGACCAACAGATGAGGAGACAATTGGAATTGAAAAGGTAGATTATTATACTCAGAGATCCCAAGAGGAGGTGAAGCCAGGATTTGTCTGGAGGCAGAAGGAGCAAGGGGAAAATGTGGGCAATAACTTTTATTGTGGTTTTCATGGGAAGGAATGGAAGAGGCTGTATAAACAGATTTAAAATTGGCTAGCTTGAATAATTCCACAGTGCTACAAAACATCAGTTATCCCTAGTTGCCTGGTACTTGACCTGGGGTGGTTAAGGCAGAGGAGCAGTGGCCCTAAATGACAGAGACCTGTGAATACCTGGTTAAAAAGACAGTTGGAGTATTGCCTGTGGATTGGTTATTTTGCATATGAAAGGCATGCTTACAGAGAGTACTGTACTACTCTGTACCACTGTACTACCCTAGGAATTGGCCAACTCTGGGAGGGGCAGTCCCTCAGACTCAGCAAGGCCTCAAGAGGTCAAAGCATCAAATACAGAAGCTAGAAAATGTAGTTATTACTGGATCTTTTTATTTACTTATTTATTTTTTGAGACAGTATCACTCTGTTGCCCACACTGGAGTGCAGTGACACAGTCTCGGCTCACTGCAACCTCCGCCTCCTGGGTTCAAGCTCTTCTGCCTCAGCCTCTGGAGTAATTGAGATTACAGGTGCCTACCACCATGCCAGGCTAATTTTTGTATTTTTAGTAGAGACGAGGTTTCACCATGTTGGCCAGGCGGTTCTTGAATTCTTGACCTCAAATACTCCGCCTGCCTTGGCCTCCCAAAGTGCTGGGATTACAGGCATGATCACCTGTGCCCAGCTACAAGATCTTTATGTCTGTTTATACTGATTGATTTTTCTCTTTGTTATGAATAACATACCCTTGCTTCTAAGAATGTTTAGTATTTTTTGATTGGATCAAGTGAAATTGTTGAGTGTCTGGATTCTGCTGTGTTTCTTTACAGAGTATAAAGTTGGTGTTGGTATGCAGTTAAGTTACTTTCAGATTAGTTCGATCACCTTGATGTATATTTTTAAGTTTTGCTAAAGTGGATCCAGAAGAGATTCACTCCAAGGATATTTCAGCCCTCCTACTAAGGTACAAATTTAGATTTCCTTATGGAATTATTTTTGTCTTATTATTATTAAATATCATGAATGCTTATAATGTACCAATAAGTGCACTAAAATGTGCAACAGAACATGAAAAAGGTACAGCATATATCATTTTCTCATAAAACTGTTAAGTGGAGTTAGGCATATAAATAAACTAAATATGTGACCAACAGTGGTGTATGAAAAGTGAGATACTGTACAAAGTTTTGACCAATAATAAAATATGTAGAAGCAAAAATATTTAAATTACACTGTACTCAGTAAGGTAGGCCCTGAAAAATTCTGTTAGGGCTTCATAAAAGTGTACGTGCTTTAGCATTTGAGCATCTACTGTGTACTGCTAGCCTAGCATTGTGCTAAGTTGTAGAGATACATTGGTAAAGAAAACACATCCCTGGCTACAAGGAGCTTATCATCTTCTGAGGTACAAAGACAAGTCAATAGTGCTACTAGAAGAATAAGTTGTTTGTGTTGTGAAATTGTCTAAATGTAAGTCAGTCATTAGGCACCAGGGAGACCTTCTAAGATGAAGCTATATAAACTAAAAACAAATGATTATTAGAATTTTGTCTGACAAAGGAGTGAGAAGATTGGGAAAGTGGTGATTCATAGTAGAGGAAAAATCACACATAAAAACTTAGTGAACATTTATGGAATGAAAGTTATAGTAGTTTGTTTCTCGTAGAACATGCTAGTCAGGAATAATGAAATATGGCACACAGCAAGACAAAATAGGCAGGAAGTGGTCAGCTGATGGAGAGCTTGCCATGAAATATGAAAGAGTCTGTATCTTGAGAAGAATGGGATCCTTCCAACGGTTTTCAGCACTGGAGATTATGGATGTGAAGCTCAGGAGAGAGGCCTGAAATGGTTGCTCATGCAGAGGCTTGAATGATTAATGTATTAGTTCATTAGGGCTGCAATAATAAAGTGGATGGTTTAAATAACAGAAAAACAACAAAAACAGTTCCAGAGGCTAGAAGTCTGATATCAAGGGGTCATCAGAATTGGTGTCTTCTGAGGGAGACTCTGTTCCATTCCTCTCTTCTTGGCTTGTAGATGGCCATCATTTTTTATGTCTTCATCTCATCATCCCTCTCTACTTGTCTGTGTCCATGCTTCCTTTCTTGTGAGAATACTGGTCATGCTGGATTAAGGCCCACTTTAATGACCTCATTTTAACTTGATTACCTCTACAAAGACTATTCCAGAATAAGGTTACATTCTGAGGTATTGGGGGTTAGGACTTCAACATATGAATTTTGAGTGGACAAGATTCAACCCATAGCACCTCCGTGTAAGAGCTGGGAAGGGAGAGTGGCTAAGTTGTGCAAATGTGCACATTGGTCGGAGATTAACTTATATCATGTAGATTCAACACCCATGAAGTGAAATAAAATGGATAAAAATGGCTGGAAGGTAAATTTGACAGTGGCAATAACAATGTGGATTGAACTTGGCAAAGTTATGGAGCAGGAAAAATAGGTATTGAGGCATCCTCTACTGTGATGTTAGGAATTTTTAAAAAATTCTCCACCAATTTTAATTTGTAAATTCTCCAATTAAAAATTTGTCTTAGTCTTACCCTTCTAGGACTTGGTTACTAGGCTATAGTACATGTTACTATACACTATATGTAAAGAGTATTAGACTGTATTTTTGTCTTGTTACCAGATAAGGTAATAGTCATTTAAAGCTATTTCTTTCAGCCATGAAGTCAGGGTATGATTAAACAAAATTCCATAAATAACTTGATCACTATGAAATGAAATCTCTCTTCTCATGTTTGGCATTCAACTGGTTACATCAGATGTTGTTTCAAAAGTCTTTTCTCAACAACAGTAAAATACACAGCCTGATATTCCCATTGAGAGTAGACCAAATTCTTTTGACCTAAAACTAGAACTAGTGAGAGAGTGAGAGAGTTGTATAGAAAATTACACCCATATTAAAATGGACACATTGCTCTTACCTCTAAATAGACAAATACTGGAAGCATTACAAATGAAGTAATGTTTTAATATTTCACAGCTCAAAAATTAAGTGCTAAAGTCTTTTTTCCCTGAATTTGTGGAAAACGATTTTTATTGCTTGTGGTATTCCTGAGAAAATGAAGGTTCTGGATTTTGATTCAAGATTCCAATGTGTGTATTTTCTAGGTCTTTGGCTTCATCGCGTTTTTTTCATAGCTGACCCAGCTTTCTGCAGAAAACAGGGCAGTCAATATATTTGGAGCCTTGGCTCTCTAAACTTTAACCACACAAGAAGAGACAGAGTCTCTCTATTTGTTATAGTCCCTAAATACTCTAGCTTAGGACTGATATTCACCCTTGAACAACCAACTGTATCTAGGCCCGGAATCTTGGGGAAGGGCCCTGCCAATCTTCAGTGAGGTGATCACTAGACTAATCCCTTATGGTCAGGGTAACAGGGAACTAATCAAGTATGTTGAAGCTCACATGAAGCACATATGTAGGTACAAAGAGTTAGGTGGAACATGGAGGACAGAAGTAAACTCCAGAGAAAAGAAAGTGCGGCCAGGTGCCGTGTCTCACGCCTATAATCCCAGCACTTTGGGAGGCTGAGGTTGGTGGATCACCTGAGGTCAGGAGTTCAACACCAGTCTGACAAACACGGAGAAACCCCATCTCTACTAAAAATACAAAATTAGCTGGGTGTAGTGGTGGATGCCTGTAATCCCAGCTACTTGGGAGACTGAGGCAGGAGAATTGCTTGAACCCAGGTGGCGGATGTTGTGGTGAGCCGAGAGTTGGGAGATAAATGCATAAATGGAGTTGGGAGGTTGGGAGGGAGTTGGGAGGTAAATGCATAAATGCATAAACTCCATTTATGCATTTATGCATAAATGGAGTTGGGAGTTGGGAGGTAAATGCATAAATGCGTGAATAAATACCTTGTCCAAGATGGTAAGAGTAACAGAGAAAAGTGAAAAGGGGAAAGGAGATAAGAGAGCTGAAGTGAATGTGGCTGCATATTATATGAGCAATCAGCAAGCTTAACTGATAAGGTAGCATTGAATAAAGGCCAAAGGAAAGGAAGGAATGATCCATGAGGATATCTGAAGAACATTCTGGTAGAGGGAATGGTTTATGGAAAAAAAAAAAAAACTACAATAAACAAAATCTTGTTTTTCTCTAATCATGGCATATATATATATTTATATATATATATTTATTTATTTATTTATCTCTCATCTCCATGTCCACACCAGAAAGTAAGCATCATGACATTATGGACTTCGCTTTGTTCACTGTCTCATTTCCAAACCCTAGACCAGTGTTGGGCACAGAGATACTCAAAAAGGTTTACAGAATACATGAGTTAAGAATAAATACACACACACACACACACACACACACATACACACACACACACACACACATATATGTAGATTAGCATGCTTTAGAAATTTACTTTTCTTTAAATAATATATAACTGGATATAAAACAAAGTGAAGATTTTACTAACATTAGGTTTGGTTAATCATGCCTATGATAACCCTCAAGTAAAGCACACTATTGCTGTCCTTATCCCCACATGATACTTGCAAGAACAGAAAATAGTCCAATGCACATTAACATTTGAAACTAAAACCTATAAAATAATGATAAATGATATAATACTCTTCCCACAATAGGAATTATATTTCTAATTTCTGAAATATCAAAAGAAGTAACATTTAAAAATAGTTATATATCCATCCCCAACCTTCTCTTGATTTATGTTAGAGTTTACTTTAGAAACAAATCTAACTTTACCTTAGAAACAAATATAATTCACTGGCGATGGAGCCACTGTTGCCATGGCAACTACCAACATCAGTATGGCCAGTTACTAAGATATGGCCCAGTGACTCAAGGACGTCTCTATATTGTACAATTTTTACACCCATCACAGCAATGAACAATATCATCATCATCTTAATTTTGAAGAATGGAAAATGAGAAGAACATTTACTGAAGAAATTGGAGACCAGGTATAGATACTTTAGTCATCACGTTTGTTTAGTGACTCTTGGCTGAAAAGCATACCAGGCAATGTAAAAAGAGTATTTACATTTCCCTCAAGTTTTCTCCAAGACTGCCATGGACACGGAGACTCATAGTCATGCTAAATAAATATGTTTTAAAAAAGACTGACAATCAAGAATATCAAACATTAAAGAGAGCCTGATTAAGATATCTTGGGAAATAAAAATGCTGGCAGCTGCTGGCAGTAATGTCTTTGTTACTATTTTCTAATTTCTTGCAAAGAAAGAGATGTCAATGTATCTGACAGATTCCTTTAGTTACTGCCCAGGCAACTGTATAGACTGGTGAAGACAAACTGCCAAAAACTGTGGCTTCTTTAACTCCAATTAACTCCCCCTTCCTCTATCTCCCTTGTTGGAATTCTACCAAGGCAGCATTTTAAATCGAAGTGTCTGTCATCCATTTCTGTTAGTTCTAGAGAACTTTGATTTCAAGTTCAAAACACAATTAAAATATTTACTAAGGTTAACCTAGTGTTTGAGTATCATGTAATATATATTTATTTGTTCTTGGAGTAAACATAACATTTATTTTTCCACAAACAATACTATTTTATAGATTTATTATGTCGGAACATATGATTTGCAAAAAGATTTTAAGTAACCTTTGATATAAAGTGATATCTTCAAAGTATATTTTAATCATCTATCAATTACTAAAATTGTTTAGGAGTGCATGATTAGAATGTATAAAGTAAATAAGGCAACTTCAAGCTTTATACTACGTTCTACTAAATGATAACAGACTTTTGGAATTACTATTTGTCCTTATATCAGGTATAAGGTAGAGTTTTACATGTTATAAAACAATCAGGTAGAGTTTTACATGTTATAAAACAAAAAACGTTGATCAATTTTTAAACAATCTAAGTGTTTTATTTATGATTAAGTTATATCATGCCAAATTCCTTCTAACGCAGAGCATTCTGATTTTCTTAGAAAATATGTTCCAAGGTTTTAATGCCAAAATAGAAAGTAAATACTACGCCTTAAGCAGTCAGCTGCTTAAGCTGACACAACTCCCAATCCATCAAGAGTTACAAAAGGAAGTAGAATAAACCTTGGTATTTATAAAAGAAAGAGCAATCAACTCGGAGAGTAACTAGATCTGGCTCTTTCACTAATTGAAACTACAGAACAAGGACCAAGTCATTTGACACTAAAATTTACCACCCTCACAAATACCTTCCAAGGTCACATCTCCTTTTTTTTTCTCTCTTTAAGTTGAGGTCAGACAGGGTGGCAGAGACATTAGTACATGTTCATTTTAAGTTTTCATTTATTGTACATTTGAAGGTTCTACTTCTCTGTCTCCTTTTAGTTACATGGAGCTGAAGTGATGTGTGTCACATCCAGGAAGAGCCATTTAATTGCTATGTGAGACTCTAGCAATCTCTTGGATATTGTAGAGGAAGATCATGTTACAAGGGAGGTGCCACAAGATTGAAGCATCCTTGATTTCTAGGTCACCAAATGGAAACAGGTTGTCCTGGATAGTCACTGCGATTCACAGTAAACTTTCTATGAACAAGAAACAAACTATAAAGGGATTAAGTCACTCAGATTGTGTACTGTTTTGCTACTACAGCATGATTTAGGTTATTCCGATTAATTCAGACACTAGAACTAGAGTTAGTATGGCACTGTTAAAAAAACTCTAAAACATAAGGCACTGACTTAGTTGCTGGGCAATGTTCAGCTTCTAGGAATATGGCATGAGAGGCTGTAATTATGACAAAGGACTGCATTACTTACGGCACAGCAAGCACCATTGTGTTGGTTCTTTTTGTACCCCAAATTCAATGGAGGTAACGTGGAAAGGCCCGGGTGGATGGTGCATACATGGTTGGTTTGCACCACACCCGAAGAACCCCAAGTTTAAGAAATCTGAATCTTCTCTTGGGCTGCAAGTAATCTGTTTGAGCTTTGCCCGAGAGGTGGGGAGAGAGAGAGAGAGAGACAGACAGACAGAGAGAGAGAGAGAGAGAGAGAGAGAATATCTTTATTTTATTGGAAAGCAAACCAAACTACCTTCTGGTCCATAGGGAGATAATATATCCTCCAAAGCTGTTTGCATGCTAACATCCTTAAAAAATGTATCTGGAACAAAGCTAGCTGGTGCCTGTGCTCAAAAGACAAGCAGAAATGTAAGAAACCCATGAGAATTGCCTCCCTAACCACTATTTCTGTTTCCTTGCTTAGTCTTTCCCGATGCATCTCAAATTCTACTTCTTCATGAAATTTTTCTGGACTCCACCAGTCGAGTACATTTTCCTCCTTTTAACCTTGCTGTATTTTGTGTTTCTCTTTTAAGACACATATTAGTTAGCACTTTTTCATTGTTTATGTAGTTTTTTTATCACCACATTCTGAGTATTGGAAGTTTCTGGATAGCAGATACTGTGTTTCATTCATCCTTACATCTCTTATAGCAGATGATACATCTTTTACCTAACTCTTGTCCTATGTTTTAGAAACTGTTTTACTAACATAATATGCATGGAATTCCTACGAATCAGATAAGCAACTGTCCTAAGGGAGATACGATCAAGGCATCAGAATACAACAAAAATACCTAAAATATCTTTTAAAGTATAATTTACTTTAGTCAAATGACATCCCTAAAATATTCAATAATAAGAGATATTTTTAGTAGAGTGCAACCTGAAGAAAATATTATGTATTTTCTTTTATATATGTTATATATTATAATTATGTTATATATTATAATTATGTTATATATTATGTTATATATTATAATTAGTAGCATGAAAAGTTTTTTCTACCATTGCTGCTGCTACCACCAGCGTTACCTTGATCACTTTTTGCTGCTACTACCATCAGTGTGTTGCTACAGCAGGTTTCCGAATTGCATGTTTTAAACTTTATTATTTTATTTTATTTTGAGACGGAGGTTTGTTCTTAGCCACGCCTGGCTAATTTTATATTTTTACTAGAGACGGGGTTTCACCATGTTGGCCAGGCTGGTCACAAACTCCTGACGTCAAGTAATCTGCCCACCTCGGCCTCTCAAAGTGCTGGGATTACAGGCGCGAGCCACCATGCCCGGCCACATGTTTTTAACTTTAAAATAGTGCAAAAGCAATATGCATTTAGTAGAAACCATACTTCGAATTTTGGATTTTGACCTGTTCCCTGGCTATCAAAATATGTTACCATACCCTCTCATGATGCTGGCAAGCAGAGAAAGTTGCAGCTCCCACTCAACCACGCAATCACAAGGATAAACAATCGATAGTTCTTACCTGATATCTTCCTTAAGAACACTGCATCTGTCATCAACAGCCATCAACAAGTGTTGATGCCCCAGTGCCTTCTACCAGCTATTCTCAAGCCTCATCAGAATAAAGAGAAATTGATGACCCTGTCACTTCAGTGTTTCCATCATCTAGCAATTAATTTTATTTCAATGCTTTGAACATTCTTCATGCCTGTTGTGCTTTCGGTTGTGTATATTCGTGGTGAGTACTCGTATACAACCATTCTGTTTTTCACTTTCACTACAGTATTCAACTAATTTAATGATATCTTCAACACTTTATTACAAAACAGGCTTTGTGTGTAGATTTTGCCCAACTGCCGCCTATGTAAATGTTCTGATCACATTTAAAGTAGGCTAGGCTAAGCTATAATGTTCTGTAGGTTAGGTGTATTAAATCCATTTTTGACTTACAATATTTTCAACTTAATGATAAGTTTATTGGGATGTAACCCCATTGTAAGTAGATGAGCATCTGAATTCTATAGTGTGCTAGAAACTATGCTACACACTTCATGATATTGTCTGTTTTATTATATTTTAGAATTTTATATAGGGATATATGGATTTTTATAATCCAAAAGGTCAGATGACGAAACAAAGGCTACCAGAGTAACTTGCCCAAATTTACATAGTAAATAAGTGATAGAGTTGAGATTCAATTTTTTTTAAATTTAGTGCTTAAGGCTGAATTCTTTTTTTTTTTTTTAATTATACTTTAAGTTCTAGGGTACATGTGCACAATGTGCAAGTTTGTTACATATGTATACTTGTGCCATGTTGGTGTGCTGCACCCATCAACTAGTCAGCACCCATCAACTCGTCATTTACATCAGGTATAACTCCCAGTGCCATCCCTCCCCCCTTCCCCCTCCCCATAATAGGCCCCGGTGTGTGATGCTCCCCTTCCTGAGTCCAAGTGATCTCATTGTTCAATTCCCACCTATGAGTGAGAACATGTGGTGTTTGGTGTTCTGTTCTTGCGATAGTTTGCTGGGAATGATGGTTTCTAGCTGCATCCATGTCCCTACAAAGGACACAAACTCATCCTTTTTTATGGCTGCATAGTATTCCATGGTGTATATGTGCCACATTTTCTTAATCCAGTCTGTCAGTGATGGACATTTGGGTTGATTCCAAGTCTTTGCTATTGTGAATAGTGCCACAATAAACATACGTGTGCATGTGTCTTTATAGCAGCATGATTTATATTCCTTTGGGTATATACCCAGTAATGGGATGGCTGGGTCATATGGTATTTCTAGTTCTAGATCCTTGAGGAATCGCCATACTGTTTTCCACAATGGTTGAACTAGTTTACAATCCCACCAACAGTGTAAAAGTGTTCCTATTTCTCCACATCCTCTCCAGCACCTGTTGTTTCCTGACTTTTTAATGATTGCCATTCTAACTGGTGTGAGTTGGTATCTCATTGTGGTTTTGATTTGCATTTCTCTGATGGCCAGTGATGACGAACATTTTTTCATGTGTCTGTTGGCTGTATGCATCTCTTCTTTTGAGAAATGTCTGTTCATATCCTTTGCCCACTTTTTGATGGGGTTGTTTGTTTTTTTCCTGTAAATTTGTTTGAGTTCTTTGTAGGTTCTGGATATTAGCTCTTTGTCAGATAAGTCGATTGCAAAAATTTTCTCCCATTCTGTACGTTGCCTGTTCACTCTGATGGTAGTTTCTTTGCTGTGCAGAAGCTCTTTAGTTTAATTAGATCCCATTTGTTAATTTTGGCTTTTGTTGCCGTTGCTTTTGGTGTTTTAGACATGAAGTCCTTGCCCATGCCTATGTCCTGAATGGTATTACCTGGGTTTTCTTCTAGGATTTTTATGGCATTAGGTCTAACATTTAAGTCTCTAATCCATCTTGAATTAATTTTCGTAAAAGGAGTAAGGAAAGGATCCAGTGTCAGCTTTCTACTTATGGCTAGCCAATTTTCCCAGCACCATTTATTAAATAGGGAATCCTTTCCCCATTTCTTGTTTTTCTCAGGTTTGTCAAAGATCAGATGGCTGTAGATGTGTGGTATTATTTCTGAGGACTCTGTTCTGTTCCGTCGGTCTATATGTCTGTTTTGGTACCAGTACTATGCTGTTTTGGTTACTGTAGCCTTGTAGTGTAGTTTGAAGTCAGGTAGCATGATCCCTCCAGCTTTGTTCTTTTGACTTAGGATTGTCTTGGCAATGCAGGCTCTTTTTTGGTTCCATATGAACTTTAAAACAATTTTCTCCAATTCTGCGAAGAAAGTCATTGGTAGCTTGATGGGGCTGGCATTGGATCTATAAATTAGCTTGAACAGTATGGCCATTTTCACGATATTGATTCTTCCTATCCATGAGCATGGTATGTTCTTCCATTTGTTTGTGTCCTCTTTTATTTCACTGAGCAGTGGTTTGTAGTTCTCCTTGAAGAGGTCCTTTACATCCCTTGTAAGTTGGATTCCTAGGTGTTTTATTCTCTTTGAAGCAATTGTGAACGGAAGTTCATTCATGATTTGGCTCTCTGTTTGTCTGTTACTGGTGTATAAGAATGCTTGTGATTTTTGCACATTAATTTTGTATCCTGAGACTTTGCTGAAGTTGCTTATTAGCTTAGGAAGATTTTGGGCTGAGATGATGGGGTTTTCTAAGTATACAATCATGTCATCTGCAAACAGGGACAATTTGACTTCTTCTTTTCCTAACTGAATACCCTTTATTTCTTTCTCTTGCCTGATTGCCCTAGTCAGAACTTCCAACACTATGTTGAATAGGAGTGGTGAGAGAGGGCATCCCTATCTTGTGCCAGTTTTCAAAGGGAATGCTTCCAGTTTTTGCCCATTCAGTATGATATTGGCTGTGGGTTTGTCATAAATAGCTCTTATTATTTTGAGATACGTTCCATCAATACAGAATTTATTGAGAGTTTTTAGCATGAAGGGCTGTTGAATTTTGTCAAAAGCCTTTTCTGCATCTGTTGAGATAATCATGTGGTTTTTGTCTTTGGTTCTGTTTATGTGCTGGATTACGTTTATTGATTTGTGTATGTTGAACCAGCCTTGCATCCCAGGGATGAAGCCCACTTGATCATGGTGGATAAGCTTTTTGATGTGCTCCTGGATTCGGTTTGCCAGTATTTTATTGAAGATTTTTGCATTGATGTACATCAGGGATATTGGTCTAAAATTCTCTTTTTTTGTTTTGTCTCTGCCAGGCTTTGGTATCAGGATGATGTTGGCCTCATAAAATGAGTTAGGGAGGATTCCCTCTTTTTCTATTGATTGGAATAGTTTCAGAAGGAATGGTACCAGCTTCTCCTCATACCTCTGGTAAAATTCAGCTGTGAATCCATCTGGTCCTGGACTTTTTTTGGTTGGTAGGCTATTAATTATTGCCTCAATTTCAGAGCCTGCTATTGGTCTATTCAGGCATTCAACTTCTTCCTGGTTTAGTCTTAGGAGAGTGTAAGTGTCCAGGAAATTATCCATTTCTTCTAGATTTTCTAGTTTATTTGCGTAGAGGTGTTTATAGTATTCTCTGATGGTAGTTTGTATTTCTGTGGGGTCAGTGGTGATATCCCCTTTATCATTTTTTATTGCATCTATTTGATTCTTCTCTCTTTTCTTCTTTATTAGTCTTGCTAGTGGTCTATCAATTTTGTTGATCTTTTCAAAAAACCAACTCCTGGATTCATTGATTTTTTGGAGGGTTTTTTGTGTCTCTATCGCCTTCAGTTCTGCTCTGATCTTAGTTATTTCTTGCCTTCTGCTAGCTTTTCAATGTGTTTGCTCTTGCTTCTCTAGTTCTTTAATTGTGATGTTAGAGTGTCAATTTGAGATCTTTCCAGCTTTCTCTTGTGGGCATTCGGTGCTATAAATTTCCCTTTACACACTGCTTTAAATGTGTCCCAGAGATTCTGGTATGTTGTATCTTTGTTCTCATTGGTTTCAAAGAACATCTTTATTTCTGCCTTCATTTCTTTATGTACCCAGTAGTCATTCAGGAGCAGGTTGTTCAGTTTCCATGTAGTTGAGCGGTTTTGATTGAGTTTCTTTGTCCTGAGTTCTAGTTTGATTGACTGTGGTCTGAGAGACAGTTTGTTATAATTTCTGTTCTTGTACATTTGCTGAGGAGTGCTTTACTTCCAACTATGTGATCAATTTTGGAATAAGTGCTATGTGGTGCTGAGAAGAATGAATATTCTGTTGATTTGGGGTGGAGAGTTCTGTAGATGTCTATTAGGTCTGCTTGGTGCAGAGTTGAGTTCAATTCCTAGATATCCTTGTTAACTTTTTGTCCCGTTTGTATGTCTAATGTTGACAGTGGGGTGTTGAAGTCTCCCATTATTATTGTATGGGAGTCTAAGTCTCTTTGTAAGTCTCTAAGGACTTGCTTTATGAATCTGGGTGCTCCTGTATTGGGTGTATATATAATTAGGATAGTTAGCTCTTCCTGTTGAATTGATCCCTTTACCATTATGTAATGGCCTTCTTTGTCTCTTTTGATCTTTGATGGTTTAAAGTCTATTTTATCAGAGACTAGGATTGCAACCCCTGCTTTTTTTTGTTCTCCCTTTGCTTGGTAGATCTTCCTCCATCCCTTTATTTTGAGCCTATGTGTGTCTCTGCATGTGAGATGGGTCTCCTGAATACAGCAAACTGATGGGTCTTGACTCTTTATCCAATTTGCCAGCCTGTGTCGGGCTGCACCAACTGACCAGCACCGATTGTCCAGCACTCCCCAGTGAGATGAACCCGGTACCTCAGTTGAAAATGCAGAAATCACCCGTCTTCTGTGTTGCTCGCACTGGGAGCTGGATACTGGAGCTGTTCCTATTCGGCCATCTTGCTCCAGGTCCCCCAAGGTTGAATTCTTAATTATTATCAAAGTGGCCTGCATATGAGCTTATAAAGATTCGCCAGTAAATACACCATCAACCAAAGAGGACGTATTCTCCCATATTGATTACATTTTAAAACACGTATTTGAATCTGTTCAACAAATTGAAGTGCCCTATTATATTCTCAGGTACTGAGAAAGGAACTATCATATGACTGCAGATTATTTCCACTCTTGATTCTTTCAGTAGTGTTTGTAGAATACCAATTTATAAATCAACTGTAAAAACAAAGAGTGAAAAAAAAATCAGTCACTGGCTCTTGGAACACATCACAATTTTGTGATAATAAAGTACAGGATATAGTAGGTAGATTTTCCCAAATGTCAATCAATGTAGTGATAATTTTTAAGGATTTTAATAGTTGAAGTCAGACTTTAACATTCAAAATCAACATCAAAGTGATATCTTGATTGTTGCCTGTTGATCATGGGAAAGGATGGTGGAGAAGGTTATTAGAGAATATTTTTTGGTGTGAGTGCCATTGGGCATCCTAACTCTAGTGTTCTGATTCATACAGTCATAATCACGGTAAACGAACATTTACCATGGTTTAACCATGCTAAACCAAGCTTTCTGGATTCATTGCCACTCACTGCACCATTATATATAAAGATAACTTTTTTTAATGGAAGAAATTATGATCTCCCTCGTGTCAAGACATGTTATTTAAATCTGGTGACTTTTGAAGTATGAGATGGGTTTTTTTCATCGGCTTTGGCTTTGGTTGTTTTTTTCCTTTATGAGAGTCTCACACTGCCAAGTTTTGAATTTTGCATGTTCAGGTTATTGGGGATTTTGTTTTTCCGAGTGCACAAAGAGTTCAAGTTTCTTAAAATAGGGAAAATTATTGCTCCATTTCCCCTCCCACTTAAAACATGCTTATGGTTCAACACTATTTGATTTAGGTTGAAACTAAAAATAAATTCTTTCAAGTAATGACTAAACAAGGCAAATTTCTGCTTAAAACTGCTTTTTAAAAAGTCCTAATTGAGTGTAAAGAAAGTGGATGAAGAATGACTTTTGCTTTTGAAATTTAACCCTCACAAAAATATCCTTTTCTGGAAAATAACTGCAACCCCAAACTACCAGTGCTTTCTAGGTCTGTGAGCAACTATTAATATTAAAACCTGATTTTGTTATTGATTTACTAGCCTTAGTCAGTGTATCTGATTTTTAATTATTCAGTCTTCAAAGTGCTTGATTTGCACACATTCCTGAGAAAGTACATCACCAGAAGATGTTAGTCAAAGAATAGGAAATTTCATTTAAACAGGAGAAATAGTCTAGAGGTCCACATTTAATACAACATGATTGCTGTAGTTAATAACAATGTATTTATTATATTCTTGAAAAGTGCTAAGAGAGTAGACTTGAAGTGTTCTCACCAGAAAAAAGAATATGTGAGGGAATGCATATGAATTAACTCAATTTATCCATTCCGCAGTGTATACCTCTCAAAATATTGTGTTGTACATGATAAATAAATACAAATGTTTTGGTCAACTAAACAAATAAATGAGGGAAAAGAAAGAAAATACATCATGCACACTCTGAACATGAAAAAGTAGTTTGAAAATGCTTTCTCAGAAACACTGTCATACTTTAATAAGGCTAAACTCATAAAAATATTGTGAGGAAGATCAATCATTTTGGCTTCCTCTCAATTGTCCTTTTTAATGTTCCTTCTCTCCAAAGGTCCTGGCCAGCTCTTCCATTGCTATCCCAGGCCCTTCTTTTAGAAAGTCTTACTGAGACTTTTTCTTCCTTAACAATGTTGCCTCTGGATGTACAGTGTCTCCCAAGTTTTTTCTTTCCATGATTCCCTTTCACCTACATCCCTTCACTTTCAACTCCCCCTCCAAAGAACCACTTGAATATAATTTTCCGATATTTTATTCACCATTCATTCACTCAGCACTTACCAATATGTACTCAATGTCTACTCTGGGTTAGACACTACCATAGGCATTGAGGATGTAGGAATATACAAGATGATAGATCCCTGACTAAAGTAAGTTTATATTCTTTATAAATAAATAGCCAAATAAAAATAAAAGAGATTCACTAATTGTGATGGTTGCCTTGAAGGAGGTAACCATGGTGATGATGGGGAGTTACTAGATTTGGTGGTGGGTGATAGAGGCAGTGTATTAGACAGGAAGGTCAGAGAAGGTCTCTCTGAGATATTATTCTGCTTAGATTTAAAAATCTGATAAAAACCAGTTGCATTACAATCAGGGGTGAACAAGGCTCAACCTGTTGCAAGAAATGTTTCCAGAGAATGGTCTACATGTGATCAAATTATGTGAGAATAGGATAAAAAGGTGGGGAGGATCCTACTTATAAGAATGTCTTAAAGCCATTGTAAGATGTTTGGATTTTGTCCTAAGAGCAGTGATATGCTATTGCAAAATCAGTGGTTTGACAATTCTAAAATAATGTTTTTACCTAATAGTGTAAAGTTGGGTGTATTTCTTTGTTGACAGTGCATTGCCTTGATCAAATTAGTGGTTCTACCATGAATGAAATTTCAGGCAACATGCAAAGCTATGTCTCACACTGAAGTTATAGTAAGTCTGTTAAAAATGTTCCTTTAAATCTCATTAAGTAGGCACGTGGTTAGTTTGCCTAAATGAGGGGTGGTCCCTTGATAGTTTTTCCTCCCAAACACTATATTTTGAGAAACATTTTAGGAATCTGGAACATGCATTGACTCTTTGTCAGAGATATCTGTGGCCTTAACATAGCCTGAAAATTTTATATTAGCTTCCAAAAATTTTAATTAATTCATTTGGAAAATTTGATTACTAAACGCCATTCTCAGCATAATGCTGTATAGGTTAGTATCAGTCACATCACAGAAATGGTTGAGAGTAGGAAAGTTCCTATCCTGAAGTAATCTATACATAAATATTACTAAGAGCAAGCCTTATTAGAAGTAAGTGTTAAGCTATATTTTATGTTTCATGGTCATTATTATTTTTGGACTCTTTCTTTAAGCTCCAAGCAACATTATCATATATCTCATAGTATAAAATTGTTTCAGTTGCCCTTTCCACAACCATTTCCCTAGTTCTTGCCCATTAATTTTGGTATAGATAAATAGGATATATAGATGGTATAGATAAATAGGATATATAGATGGTATAGATAAATAGGATATATAGGTGGTATAGATAAATAGGATATATAGATGTATAGATAAATAGGATATATAAGTGGTATAGATAAATAGGATATATAGATGGTATAGATAAATAGGATATATAGATGGTATAGATAAATAGGATATATAAGTGGTATAGATAAATAGGATATATAGATGGTATAGATAAATAGGATACACAGGAGGTAAAGCAAAGACCACTGGACCCAGGGTTGACTTCACAGATGTGCATCCAGGTCTTGTGTTCAGAAAGACCCCACTCTGCTGTCACCATCTTGAAAAGCTTATTTATTTTTCCCTTGAACTTGTGTTTCTTAAGATATATTTGACTGGACAATGGATTGGACACTTCACATTTTATTTTCCACTGACCTCCAAAAATTATGTCTTTTTAGATCAATCAAGTAATACACAGGTTATTAGAGCCATCATTTCCTCCAGTTCTTTATAATCATCAGACCATGCAACCACTATAAATATCTGCTGGGCATCAACAGTTTTGAAAGTTTTAAGGAATAAAGTAAGCTTTCAAGGTGCATTCCAGGATGGTAAACTACAAACAAAACATTTTCTTCTTTTGTAAATTGTAATAAAACTTTCTTAAAATTGTAAATCTTTTACAAAATTGTTTTGCTAAATTCTTATGCTGTTAGAACCAGCCTTTCAAACTAAGGGTCAGTAGGTCAAATTAAGCCCACAATTATGATTTGTTTGACCAACATAGAAGTTTACAAAATATGAATGTGAGTGCTTTTAAATGGGGCCTGACATTCCAGAGAGCCACTGGCCTAACAATTTAATTGTCTTTTACAAAATAATTTGTTTACCCTTCCTGGTCTTTCAGAGTATTTGAATTTGCAATTCTGAGCTCTAAAGTTTAATGTCTAAAACAGTGGCTCCTAAACTTTAGCATACATGTAAGTCACCTGGCTAGTTTGTTAAAACACGAATCCAAACCTCCTCCCCAGCATTTCTGATACAGAAGGGCTGGGGTAGAACTGGAAATTTCTAGCAAATTCCCAGGTGAAGCTGGTATTGCTGGTCCAGGAGGCACATTTTGAAAACCACTGATCTAAAACAGTAACTGCCATTCTTGCTATTTGCTGTTAACTGAAATAAGCTTCATCTACTCAGTTATAAATGAGATTATCTAAATAAAACATATATATTTTAGTCAAACTAGCTAAATAAAAGTTTAGCTATGACAGCATACATTAACTGAAACAATTAGTGAGTCAGTCAAATTTTTCTCCCTTAAATAAAAAAATCCTATTATTCACTAGTATTATTGCAATCCTATTTCAGTGTTCTCCACTTTTTTACACACATGCTTTGCTTTTTCCAAAATTAGTAATACAGTCTTAAAATAATCCAGTTTAAAAAGTTGTAAAGTTGTCTCACCCTCAGTAAATATCAAAAGCAATGAGGTAATGCAACAAGATTGTTAAGGCTGTTGATGATTGATTCACATTAGACAGGCTCTTATCCTACTGTCAAAAAGTGGTAAATGCCCTAAGCCCAAGATGCCAATGTTTTCCTAGACATTTAAGAACTCAAGAATATTCATCAGATATATGCAACTCTGAGCTGAAATGGAATAGAGTTCAACCTGGAGTCATTTCCCTCCTCAATCACCTTTTTGAGACTTACAGTCTCAAGTCAATCAAAGAGGATTTCTCAGTAGTCATCATCAGTCATCAAACACCTTTTAGAGGATATGTGATACTGCAAACTGGTGACTAAACTGGTTTTTCTCAATATAATGTGTCCTAAACTCCCTCTTTAGGTCTGCTTTCCATTTATTTAATAACTTTTCTTGGGTAATGGAATAGGAAATGACTTTAAGAGAAATTAACATTTTAATTTTCCCTTTTTACATTTTTTTTCTTTCCGCTTCTTTGTGTGAGGAGAAAAGGGTAATTATTAGCGTGCTTTCATTTAAATCACCAGTGGAATTTTCTCTAAATCTTGTCCTTAATGGGTTCATTAATTTTACTTATTTCTCTAACTATCATCAGGCTTAACTATAATTCATTTAGTATTTATATTCAGATCATCCATTTTCTATAATAAAGGGAGATTGTGAGAATGTGAATAAATTAAATCCACAGTCCTGTAATTATGTGTGTAGCTTTTTACACCACTAGGCTGAAAATCATTTGAGGATCTGTCTCATTTCTCTTTGTCTCACACATGGTATTATAGTAGACGTTCAATAAATGTAGATCAAATTGAAATGACCCCCCCCATGCACACATATCTTTTTGCTTTCATTTCTTCTTTATTAAAGAAGGGTAATAATAATCTACATCTTACAGGTTTCTCAAAGTGATTGTGTAAAACAATGTACTTAAAGCTCCATGCTAGGTAATAAATGAACATTCAATCTGGGTTTGCTTTTAATTATTAATAGGCATTTTTACTACTTTCATGATTATTATTTGTGTTAATGGTTCCAAACTCCCCTATGCTAAATGCTTTAATGAAGTTTATTTTCCTGAGCAAGTTAATTGAACTGGGCTACCTTCTATCTTTGTTTCTTCTCAATGTTTTGTTAATTCTTTCATATTCCTGTAGTTCAATTAGTTTGATGTTAAAATCTAACATCAATAAAACACTGTAATCTGTGGTAGATCCTTAAGACTTGGGATATAAAATTATAAAATATATATTTATTATATACATATAAATTACAAGATATCAAAAGTGTACTTGAAAACAGGACATTCCTTCTCTTTAACAGTAGCTAATTCTAATCCCTATTGCATGTTTTACTGATACACGTCCCTTCATTAAATTTCCTTTTCTCCAAAGATTTAGCCACAATATCATGTCAGGACAAGAATTAGAAGACCTGGGCTATTCCCTATTCTCTTTCTTTTGGTTGAACAAATCATTCAGCCTTTTCAGGATATCAGTCTCCTCAATTGCATACTGAGTAATCTCTATCTTAGAAATAATGCTGGCCTTACGGACCTGTGAACTTTCTTCACAAGGTTGCCCAAAAGGCTGTCCAGGTTGAGCACTGCACAACTCAGTGGTGCAATTCACATAGATGCACTCGGCAGGGCTGACAGCTTCTTCTCCTTCTTTTCATCCATGAAGGAGTGAGTTAAGTAACCACATGTGAGATCCTTTGGTAGATATGCCACTTTTTCCTTGCATTAAGAAGTGTGGCCTATTATGGAAATTATTTATGCACATTACCAAAAGCAATCAAGAGAACAGAGGACATTAACCACACTTAGAAGATTTACTTTCTGTTTTTACCACTTAATCCTTAAATGGAATGGCTCTTGGGGATTCCCTAGAATTGAGGATTTACAGCGAGCCATAAAGACTGTTTAGGGCAGGATTATAAAACTAAAAAAAAAAAAAAAAAATCAAAAATATATTCATCTAAGAACACCTTTTTTTTGAGGAATGGGTGCAAAATGTCCCATAGATAGAAGAAAGCCCTAGCTATGTGTTTGCAGCTTATGGCACTTCACATATAGGAGAATGTGGGGCTCTGTTGTAAACCCAAATAAGCACATCTGTTAGAAATAAGATGCTTTTTATGGAATTCAGGACTGAGGCCAGATTTGCTTCTGTAGTACATCTTTTTTTTCAGCACGTGATTCCACATGTCACTTCACCACATGATTTCAGGAACTCAGAAATTGCTACAGGGGGAAAAAACATAATCAATTCTTGTTATTCACTGGAATGATGCCAATGGAAAATTAATGAGCTTTTCTGTAATTGTTGAATAGTCTCAGCTGATGAATTATTGGGCCCTCTGAGACATCATCCAAAGAGATCTACATGGTCACAGAATGTTAAAACTGGTAAAAGCCTTAGTCGTCATCTTGACTGTATCTGACCCAAGTTAAGCATGCGTGCCTCTGGCTCTGGGCTCTGCCCCTTCAGTAGGGTCTGCACTGTGCCTGCTGATGCAGGAACAGAACTGGCTCTGGCGCCCCGGTCTGGCCCAACTGCACATGCATTGGTTGCGCTTTTTCCATCATCTGCTGGGCTCAAAGAATCAGTATGGAGGGTGAGATATGGCTTCCCTACCAGAGAAACTTGGATGGAAAACCTAAAAGTGCAGAAGTATTAACACCCATTGGGACAAGCTTTCGTAGTGAGATGGAAGGAACTGAAAGGAGCCTGAAGATGCCCTCCCCTCCCTTTCTTCACGTGATAGATTTTTGAAATCTAGACATACAACATGATCTCCTGGAGACATTTGTAATGTCTAAGCAACAGACTGTTTTTCTTTGAAGGTTGTGGCCAGTCCAATAACTTCCTACCTTTTATTTACTTTCTTTCCTTTTGTGTTTTGTTTTCCTTCTTCCTCCATGTTTGTTGCCCTGAGATTATATCTCCTCTCTCCCCCCAAAATATAACTATGCCAGCTTCACATGAGGCTTTTTTGTTTGTTTGTTTCAGAACTTGGGCAAAACTTGTTTCCAGAAGAGGAAACTGAGACTCAGAGCAATTAAATTACGTTTCTATGGTCAAAGATTGCAAAGTATATATTTTTTAAAAGTTTGTTTCTTTTGCTCTCATTATCAGCTATGATAAAGCTACTCTGTTATCAATATCCAACTGAAGCACCCCGCTTCACACACATAGCATTCCCACCCTTTGCAATTTATGCTGATTGTTCGCTCGACTGAGTAAAACAAATGCTTTTTGATTTTGCCTTTATTTGCATATTTTCATCTCACAATTTCAGATGGAGCATGCCTTATCTCCATGTGAATTAAGTTCCCTGAGAACAAGGAGCTCATTTTGCTTTTCTTGTTCCCCAGAGTTTTGAGTACAGCGAGGGCATTCCATGAGGCTTTTATGAAGAGCTCTGCTTCAGTGAAAGAAAATTCTTCTCTCCAGTAATAGCAGGACTCTGGGGGAACCCTCCACAGACCACCAGAACCTATTAGAAATACCAAATGACAAATGTTTCTTATACTCCAGTTCTCCAGTCTAGCGTTTGACTCCTTTTCATTAACATCATTTCATCTGCCCTTTAGCTTTTTTTCAATCTTACATTAATTCTTTTCTATGAAGAGTATATTCTATCTGAAAGTCAAAACCTGTAAGAAAACATGCTGCTTCCACTACAGCTTCCAGAAAACTTATAAAACCTAGCATATAGTTAAGTGTCTTGAAGGTACACATTATTAAGATTTACTACATGCTTTTGATAATTAAAGGAAAATTTGTAAAAATTATAAGAGATGATTATAGTAGGAAAAGCAATTAATTTGAAATGACTAGCTCGGCACTCAAATCTTAGAGTTATACCATCCATATAACTCACTTTCCTCTTCTATAAAATGAAGAAGGTTCCTATAGGAACCTAATCACAGGATTTTTATATGTAACACAGAAAACATATATAACAATGTGATTTAAAAATTGTGAAGAACAAAATGTACGTCACACTTTCAAATCAAGTCAAGCATATCTCTTTGAAATGGATAAATGAGGTAGTGACAAGCCAAATTGCAAGAATTTTTTTTTTTTTTTTTTTTTTTTTTGAGACGGAGTCTGGCTCTGTCGCCCAGGCTGGAGTGCAGTGGCGCGATCTCGACTCACTGCAAGCTCTGCCTCCCGGGTTCCCGCCATTCTCCTGCCTCAGCCTCCTGAGTAGCTGAGACCACGGGCGCCCGCCACCACGCCCGGCTAGTTTTTTGTATTTTTTTTTTTTTTTAGCAGAGACGGGGCTTCACCGTGTTAGCCAGGATGGTCTCGATAACCTTGTGATCCACCTGCTTTGGCCTCCCAAAGTGCTGGTATTACAGGCCTGAGCCACTGCGCCCAGTCCCCCAAGTTGCAAGATTACTTTGAGGGCATTTGGCAGTCTTGAACTCTTCCATCTCCTGAAATACATTACCTTGACCAACAGGGCATCGTTCTCCCTTTTTATCCTATTTTCTCCTTCAGGATCCTTTTCGGGATTTTTAAGTCATTCCCTACACATATATCATGGACTCATCTCATTCTTCCTTCCATAGTGAGAACTACTTCTGGGGAAAAAATAATCTGTTACAGACAGTCGCAATCAAGTAATCTCATGAAGCATGACTGCCGTTGAGTTTGTGACTTATTCCAAGCCCTGTTGATGAATTCCATTTTGGGTCAGTTGTAGAATCCTGTTGTTTGTGAAAAAAATGAACTAAAAGAAACTCAATGAGAGTGCTCTGTGAGATAACCTGGAAAGTAAGGTTATTGGATAGGAAGGGGCATTTGAGCTGGGTTTATGCAGACTTGGAATTCAAGTAGGTAGTTCTACTTCCTGTGTAATACCTTCTGAAAATCCTCTCCTTTCATTTATTCGATTACTCTCTAGTTTAGGCTCTCATTATCTCTGAGCAAGATTGTAGAAACATTGTCTGCCCTCAGCTCTCTGTCTCTAATATTTCCAAGGACAGCAGCTCTGTATTGACCATCTTGGTCATTATTTTTATTGGTATCACTCCTGTATCTAAATGCCTTCATCACTGTTCATAAGCTCTTCGGAAAACATATCCCAGCAAAAGCCCATCATTTACACTCCATTCTAGAGTACAGATTTGTTCTAGCAAAAACTTTCAAATAAAATTGATTTCTGTGGTGTTGCCCACATGCAAATGCTTATTCCAAACTGTGGCTTTGAGCATATTTGCATAGTTTGATTTTAGCTTTTGGTGTTGCTCTAATGTTTTGTTCCATTGTGTTTTCACTCACTGAAGAATAATACACATGATCTTTCTTAGGGCTGATTTTTCCTACCTGAAGTGCATGTTGAAATTCAATTTCATGTTAAACTTTTGGAATTAATTTGAAGTAAATCTAAAACTGACTTGTGGTGATGGGATGAGCATCAGGAAATAGAATAACATCGAAAATTTATCAACACAATTAACGTATACTTTTAAGGGCCTGGAATACTAATATAAAGAGGTATAAGCAGGTTGATTAATATGATTAAGCTTTTTTTTTGTATTTCTAAACAGGAAAGAGATGAGCGCTATATTTTTTGATTTTTAACTTTGTTCTATTTCATTATTTTCTTAAATACAGCTGTTCTGGAAGAGAATAGTAATATAAATGTGAAAAAGTAGCACTCTTAATCAGATTATTGTATGGCTAGAATTTCAAATATCTGTGCATCAATGACAGGAATTAGTAATTCTCTTTTCCTTTCAATTATTTATTCAGAATTATCATTTTGTTTTATACTTATCACTCTCTATATATGTTTTAATTATTTTTATAAGATTATACCCTTTATTTTATGTTTTCTGTATATGATACTGATGTTAATTTTGTTTCAACACATAACAGTAACTTATGCTTTCTTATCTAATGTTTCTTCTCCCTTTTTTATAGAAATTTCCTAAGTTTATTTTTAATTATTATTTCAAACATAAAACTTTAATTATTAGGTTGGTACAAAAGTAATAGCAGCTTTTGCCATTACTTTTTTAAAATGGCAAAAAACGTTATTACTTTTGCACCAACCTAATGCTATAATGGAGAAGAGTCATTTTTTAAAATAGCTCAATGTTTCCATATTTTTAATCTTTATTTCTCAGGTGAAAGAGTATTAACATTGGAAACCACTTTTATGTAAGCCTAATTCCTGCTTTTAGGAGTGAAGCAATATTCTACCAACATTTACATTTTCTTATACCTTTCCAACCCCATTTCCTTCTAAAAACATGAAGATTTCAGTATGTCAATCCTGTTTAAGTCTCTAGGTTAAGATTGCCAACACAGTTGGTTTCTTCTCTTTAATGTATCTTTTTCTTCATTAGACTGCAGTCACCAGCTCATTTAATCAACAGGCCTAAGAGACAAAATGCTAATAATTTTAGACCTCTGTAGAAAGACAGAAAAACTTGACATCTTGTCAAATCAACCTTAGAATTTTATGTATAAGATCACCTACTTTTCTAATCTGTGTAGTTACAATAATATCTTTTGAGTTGTTGGAATTAGATTTCCCTGATTAAGAAAAGCTTGACAATTGAATTAATTATGAAATGAACGTTTCGTATGGTTGAATATCATGAGGCTGAGTGAGTATTAAATCGTTTATGGAGGAATATGTCTGGTGTTCACTCCACTAATATGGATAAAAATGGAGGAAAATGAAGCATCTGATGCTGCATCAGTACAGAACATCATTAACACCATTTACTAACACCATTTATTCATTAAATATGCTATATTTCATGCATCAGTTAGGTATTTATATGTCCATTTTTTCGTATCAGAAACAACTTGTGCCATTTAACAAGAGAACTTTTCATGGTTCTCTGTTTCATCCTTGATGGCTACATTATTACTTGGTTCTGAACAGCCCTGAGGAGCTAACCAATCAAGGTTAATTGAGAAAAACACATATCATTGGCTTTAGCCTTATCATGATTTGATGCTTTAGTCACCTGTGGTTAAGTAACTTAGACACTAACAGCTTGGTCATGTTAGGGTGGGCATTACTGGTTTCATAAAATCACTTCCATGGGTAACTTTATCATATTATAATAGATGTATGAAATATATTCCTGAAAAAAAGAAATGTCCTTTTCATTACATGCGTTTGGCATTGATAAGTGCTTTATAAAGGTCGTTTAAGATTTGGCAGTCCTCTGACATTTCACAATACCTTTCACAATTTTTAGTACAATAGTACTAAATAGTAAAATGTTCATTCTTCTAAAAATCATTCTTAAATTGGACTGACTGAATAATTCTTTGTCATTTCTTAAATGTGCATGGTAATTCCGAAGAGTTCTATTGTTCCTCTTCAAACATTCTGAATTAATTCAATATGAGGAAATTATATTTCCTTCAGTCATTTTTAAATTAAATTTCTGGCTGCTTGAAGTGGAAGACGGAGGTGGAATGGAGTGGAGGTGCGGTGAGGGAGAAAGTACATTTAATTCAACTATTAAGAAGTCATGTTTTGTGGCAAATGGTCAACCGCAGAACTTTTATTAAAACCATTTATTTATTTATTTATTTATTTGGTTGCTCATTCATCAGTCATACTATACACCAGTCACATATTTTGACTACATATTTTCAGCACCTATTTGAGATTAAAAAGGTAAATAGGACATGGTCCTTAAGCTAAAGGAATTCACCGTCAAAAGGACTACCTCCTACCTAGATTAAATTGCATGTATTATGCTTTTTAGGAAATTAATGAAAACTTTTTACTTCTTCCTACAATTGTTAGCAACCAGATTTTGAAAGAATGAAACTTATGCAGAGCAAGGAATCTTTCAAAATCAAAACTGAAAGGGATAAATTGCAGAATCTGGAATGAGGTTTTAAAAATCTAGACAGAGCTTATTTAGAAAACAGAGACATTTTTATTAGCTTTGTTAACCAATCCATCCAATGAATAGAAGCAAATGAGAAGCCTTAGGTTTTTAATTTAGCCCTTAGTTCCAGAGAAATTTTGAATTACTTTTTATTAAAAAAAGTTTTAAACATAACCAAAAGGCATTTATGCTGAAAATATTACCAATCCATATATAATCTATTATTTAATGTCTTTAATTTTTTTCACTTGCTCTCATAATTTTATTTTTTTTTTTCTTCGGTTTATTCTTTTTTAGTTAAGCTCCAAAATATGGCCCATGTTTTGCATCTCATGGATATTCTCTGAAGTCTTTTTAATGTATATGCTTCCTCTTCCATTTTTTCATCCTTGCAAATTATTTGCCAAATAAATAGGCTCATTTGATCTGTAGAACTGTCTTATATTCTGGACTTTGCTGACTGCATCTCGTGAAGTCATTAATATGTGGGGTTTTTGTGTGTTTTCTGAAATTTTCTAACAAGATATAGATGCTTGCTCAGATTCAGCTCCCAAGTTTGTGGTAACAGTCCTCCACAGGTGGTCGTGTGTCTTCTATTGGGAAGTATATAGTGTTTGTTTGTTTCTCTTTTTGTGACATTAGGAGCAATCAATGATCATTGTCTAGTTGCGCTATTTTATTAGCGTTCAACAAAATGGTGGTATTTTAATTAAATCATCACTTTTCTTTTAATTAACTGGACTATTTTTATAAAGACAATCTCCTCAGATTATTAATTTACTCTAGGTATAACTCTCAAAAGAAAAGCAGTTAAATACTTATTTTTCCTTTATTAATCAGTCAGCAGAAGAGAGAATTGGCTCTAAACTATCTTCCAAATGTGATAAACAGCTATTTTCACCTAAGTATGTTTAGAAACTCATGGACTTTGGCATACTGGATATATTTTAATTTATTGCAGTTTTTATTAAATTGATGCTAAATTTGGCAGCGGAATATCATTTGTTTCCTTTTACAAAATCCCAGTAGTCTCTGATAGTTCCTTTGCTTTCTGGTAAAGCAAGATTTTCTAGACTTTTTTGTGCATTTCCTGTCTGAGACCTCAACCAGTTCTTTTCTGGAAAATCTCTGATTTCTTGTGTTGTGCAACATGATTATTAAAGACCATGGTCTGAATACTAGTATAATTTTGAAACTTAGGCCATTTACTGTGAACATACCGACAAACATTAATATTTCTGTTTCTTCTCCTACTGCTAGAATATGCTTCTCTGTGTGCTTTACTATTGACTTGGGAGTCAACAGATGGAGTAAAAGGGGTTTTACTGAAGATGACACTTGTCACTTTCAAGAGCCAGCACTTAAGAGTGAGTGTAGAATTTTCCTTGGGCTACTGCAGTGCAAGAAATAGAAACTGTTCAAGATCATAACAGGATGATGAATCTTTCATCAACTTGAGTGATTACAGAGCTCACAGCCACTCCATTGATCCACATTCATTATACTGCACACATGAGAGTTAACCCTTTGTCTCTGAAATCTCTGAAAAATTTGTGTAATATACTACCAAAATATAATTCTGACTGGTGTAACATTTTGTTTTTATACAAAAATGAATGCTATTTCAACTTTCTGCCTTACCTTCAATCCACAGTCTAAAATTGGTGAATTCAGCTAAACTTCTATATTCACTAATGGCAGTTCATTCTCTTTTACAACTTTCAGGTTATTTATGCTTCTTCTCACATATAGTTTTCTGAAGTGCAATATAATGACTCTAAGTACTGACCACCTTGTAAACATACCTCTGGATTGTTTTCAGTAAGTCCTGATTTGAATTGCTTTGTCCTGGTGCTAGTCTGTGAGACATTCACTGATTTTAAGTACAAATGTATGTATTCTGTCATGTACCTATTCTGCAAAATGTATTATGTTGATGATTTGACTCAATAATTCCATTTTGGACTATGGAGATATGTCACAGAATATTTTCAATGTAGGTCACTGTAGCAATAAACTTACTTTGTTCTGGAAAATATTTTATTGATGTGTAAGAATTTCAGGCTCAAGGATATCTACTACTCCTGCTATATGACTACATGTAATAAAACCCTCTTCTCTGTGACAGAATCAACATATCAGATAATGCTGACACAGGCCAGGTACTTAATGGATATTTATTACATGAAAGAATAATTGTGGCTGCTATAGCTGATCTTATCTGATCTCTTAGTTGATTTCTTTTGTCAGGAAAAAAAATTCATAATGTTATTATTTTATATACATTTACTTGAAAATTTCTGTTAGAGTCAGAATAGGTGCAAAAAAATTGTGCTTGATTTACACTTTTTTTTGAAAGTATAGTAGGATGCTATTGGTGTTCCACCTAGATCTCCTTCACAGGCTAGTACGCACATCCCCCCACTGCTAGAAGTGTTGGCTGCATATCCCCCAAATTTAACCCCTTTCCCACATGGGAAGTGCTTGGAAAATAAAGTTATACTCCAATGCCACCACCATGCAAATGACTGCCCATAGTAAATGGCATACTGATATGGGGTACAAAGGCCAACCCCCTTTCCTCAAGGTGGGTCAACTCTGTGGTGTGATTTTTCTCCAGAGCACCCTGTGAATCAGGTCAAAGTTAGACTTCACCTGAAACCTCATCCTTGCTCAGCTCTTTCTCTTACTTATAGTGTTTCTCTCACCCCTTTATGTTTTTTTTTCCTTTTCATGAAGAACACTCCATCAATACAACATATGTATCCAAAAATTCCTGTTTTAGGCTCTGTTTCTAGAACATCTGATCTAAAACAGCTGGTTCAAGGAGTGGCCTTAACAAACAGTCTCTAAGGATAGTTCTTGGAGTTGAATTTATCACTGGCTACATGACAGTGAGTACCACATCACTGAAGGTAGGTGGAGAATCTGTGAATCACAATTCCCTGGAATCCTGCAGCAATTAAATTGTTAAGATTTTTTGTTCACAGTGAACTGAGTGTATAAGTCTGTTCTCACACTTCTAATAAAGACACACCCAATACTGGGTAATTTATAAAAGAAGGAGATTTAGTTGACTCACAGTTCCATGTGGCTGGGGAGGCCTTACAATCATGATGGAAGTTGAATGAGGAGCAAAGTCATGTCTTACATGGTGGCAGGGAAGAGAGTTTATGCAGGGGAACTCTCATTTATGAAACCATCACATCTTGTGGGACTTATTTACTACCACAATAACAGTATGGGGGAAAGCGCCCCCATGATTCAATTTCTCCACATGAGCCTGCTCTTGACACATGGGGATCGTTACAATTCAAGATAAGATTTCAGTGGGGACACAACCAAACCATAACATTCCACCCCTGGTCTCTCCCAAATTTCATGTCCTCACATTTCAAAATCAATCACGCTTTCCCACTCGTCCTCTGAAGTTTTAACTCCTTTCAGTATTAGCTCAAAAGTCCACATCCAAAGTCTTATCTGAGACAAGGTAAGTCCCTTTCTCCTATGAGCCTGTAAAATCAAAAGTGAGTTAGTTACTTTCTAGATACAATGAGGGTGTAGGCATTGGGTAAATACACCTGTTCCAAATGGGAGAAACGGGCCAAAACAGAGGGACTACAGGCCTCATGCAAGTCTGAAATCCAACAGGGCAGTCTAATCTTAAAGCTCCAAAATGATCTCCTTTGACCCCATGTCTCACATCCAGGACATTCTGATGCAAGAGGTGGGCTCCCAAGGCCTTGGGCAGCTCTGCCTCTGTGGCTTTGGAGGGTACAGCCCTTTTCCTGGCTACTCTCATGGGCTGGCATCAAGTGTCTGTGGGTTTTTCCAGGCTTAAGGTACAAGCTGTTGGTGGATCTACCATTCTGGGATCTGGAGGATGGTGGCCTTCTTCTCAAAATTCCACTAGGCAGTGCCCCCGTGGGGACTCTGTGCTGGGGCTCCAACCCCACATTTCCCTTCCACACTGCCTTAGCAGAGGTTCCGCAAGAGGGTTCTGCCCTTGCAGTAAACTTCTGCCTGGACATCCAGGAGTTTCCATATATCTTCTGAAATCTAGGTAGAGGTTCCCAAATCTCAATTCTTGACTTCTGTGCACCCACAGACTCTTGCATCCTCTAAAGCAATGCTCTGAACTCTATGTTGGCCCATTTTAGCCATTGCTGGAGCTGAAGCATCTGGGATTCAGGGCACCTTGTCCTGAGGCTGCATAGAGCAGGAGGGCCCTGGACCTGGCCCAGGAAGCCATTTTTCACCCCTAGGCCTCCAGACATTTGATGGGAGAGGCTGCTGCAAAGGTATCTGACATGCTCTTGGCAATTAACATTTGGCTCCTCATTACTGATGCAAATCTCTGCAGCAAGCTTGAATTTCTCTCCAGAAAATGGAATTTTTTTCTACCTCACGGTCAGGCTGCAAATTTTCCAAACTTTTATACTCTGCTGCTGCTGCCTTTTTTGTTTGTTTTTTTTTTTGTTTTTTTTTTTTTTTTTTTTAACACGGAGTCTCACTCTGTCACCCAGGCTGGAGTGCAGTGGTGCAATCTTGGCTCACTGCAAGCTCCACCTCCCAGGTTCACGCCATTCTCCTGCCTCAGCCTCCTGAGTAGCTGGGACTACAGGCGCCCGCCACCATGCCTGGCTAATTTTTTGTGTTTTTAGTAGAGATGGGTTTTCACCATGTTAGCCAGGATGGACTCAATCTCCTGACCTTGTGATCTGCTCATCTCAGCCTCCCAAAGTGCTGGGATTACAGGTGTGAGCCACCGCACCCTGCCACTCTGCTTCTTCTTGAAAGCTTTGCCGCTTAGAAATTTCTTCCCCTAAGACCCTACGTCATCTCTCTCAAGTTCAAAATTCCACAGATCTCTAGGGCAGGGACAAAATTCTGCCAGTCTCTTTGCATAGCAAGAGTGTCTTTTACACCAGTTCCCAACAAGTTTCTCATCTCCATCTGAGTCTACTTCAGCCTGGACTTCATTGTCCATATCACTGTCAGCATTCTGGTCAAAGCCATTCAACAAGTCTCTAGGAAATTCCAAACTTTCCCACATCATCCTGTCTTCTGAACCCTCCAACTATCTAAAAAGTTCCAAACTTTTCCACATTTTTCCATTTTTTTCTGAGCCCTCTAAAATGTTCCAACCTCTGTTATCCATTTTCAAAGTCACTTTCATGTTTTTGGGTATCTTTACAGCTACACCCCACTCTACTGGTACCAAATTACTGTATTAGTCTGTTCTCATGCTGCTAATAAGGACATACCCGAGACTGGGTAATGTATAAAGGAAAGAGGTTTAAGTGACTCATGGTTCCACATGGCTGGGAAGGCCTCACAATCATGGCAGAAGGCGAATGAGGAGCAAAGTCACATCTTACATGGATGCAGGCAAGAGAGCTTGTGAAGGGAAACTCCTATTTATAAAACCATCAGATCTTGTGAGACTTCTTCTCTACCCCAAGAAGAGTATGAGAGAAATTGCCCCCATGATTCAAGTATCTCCACCTGGCTCTGCCCTTGACATGTGGAGATTATTACAATTCAAATTGAGATTTGGATGGGGACACAGGCAAACCATATCACTGAGGTAAAATGCAGGTGGAAAAGAGGCACTGGCTTGGGCAATATGTGGTGGTTGAGAGATAGAAGGAAATGGTAACTAGATGACTGTGATATTGGATGAGTATTGTTCATGATTTGAAAAGTGAAAATAACTGGCCCTAAGGAGCTCAAACACAAATTCAGAAAGACATGTGAATGTCAGAGTCTCACTGGCAGTACTTTAAAATTCCTCATCCCCTATTGCCTGAGAAATGACCAATTTAAAAGCTAGGTTTATTGCCTAATGATAAGAGTGTAGAACTTCAGAGATGGCTGAATAATCAGATTATCAAAATACTGCCAAAGTAAAGCCTCTCATAAAGAATAAATGGGGACTTGAAAGGGTGGGAAATGCTCTTAAAACTTTTGAACTTCTAGATTCTTTTAACACCCCTGGGCCTGAACAAGTGTCCCCGCTTCTCTCTGTTGAAAGACATAACCCCTCCAGATCCCACTTGCTTGAAGATCATCTAAGAGCTCTCAAATGTGTCAGTTGTCTTACAAGACAATGCTTGCTGTCTTAGTCCATTTTGGCTGTTGTAACAGGATACTATAGACTGGGTGATTTATAAACAGCATAAGTTATTTTCTACCGGTCTGGAGGCTGGGAAGTCCAAGATCGAGGTGCCTGCAGATTCAGTGTCTTGTAAGAGTCTTCTCCTCCGTAAACAACCAACTTCTCATGCTGCACTCACATTTAGAAGGGCTGAGGGGTCTCTCGTAGTCCTTAGGAACATTATTCCAACCCATTTATTATGTGACATAAAAGGTCGTTTGCTGTAAGTGGGATCCAGAGAATGATATTTCTTGGCAGCTATTATAAGCAGTCTTGCCCATAGAGCCTTATCATCCTATAACGCTCGTGATACTAGAAGTGTCAGTGGTTTAAAACAAAACAAAAAGATACCATGTGCAGTCTGAAAAATAAAGGAGCCATGCAATGAAAATTCCTAGTGTCCTGCAGCAACGTTATGCTGTCTGTAGCAGGGAACTATGCACATGAAAAAAGCAGCTTCTGGTATGCACCGAGCTCTGCTCCAGACAGAACATGCAACTGTAGAACAGTGAGTGACCCCGTCTCTAAAACTGGCCAACATGAGCTGGATACGCTCAGAGCCCTCAAGTTATGAGTTTGGGTGTATAGTGGGAGGAAAGATGATTTCCAATGATTAAGAGTTGGTGACTTCCAAAGTTAAAATAACACAGAAATCTCTCATTCTCTCTACTCTGCTAATAGGTATAGAAGCATGCCATGTTTTCATTTAAAGCATCAGCAGAAGGCAAGAAAGAAAGAATAATTTGTATTGATTGATTGATTATTTGGGTCAATGCCGCTTGACAGATTCTGAAGAACAAGAGGTGAGAATGTTTTAATCTACTCTGCTCTGTATGTTACGGAGAACAAAAAAGAATTCTTATAGGTATATGATATTTGAAGTTCTAGTGAGAGAAGTAGACTTTTTTGAAAGTGTGATGTTGTAGAATGAATGGAGGACATTGTTGGAAATAATTTATGGAAAGAAAAAGTAGCAATAGTTCTAAACTCAATATGATATTAAACTCCATTCTTATTCTGTAACACTTCCAAAACCGTAAGGATAATTTTGCAATGGTCTTCAACTGATTTTCAGTTTTTTTAATCCAAAGGAATATAGACAAGGTGGTAAGCATCTCTCAATCCAAGGAAGATAGCAAATGATATGAACTCCTCTAAGAAGATTTTGGTACCAAAAAGAATGTTCAAGATTAGTTTGCTTCGCTTTCCTACTGGGGAAGATCCAGTAAGTAAGAATAGCACTGTATATTAAAAAATAAAAAGAGTGACTCATTATAATAGTTTTCCCCAAGCCACAACATCAATAACTATCTTTGCCCCTTCAGCATGTGTTTTGAAGGTAGAGGGATTGAAGAACTCTAGGTGGGCTCCAGACTTAAATGAACAAATGATATGCATGTCATCTCTATCTGATACTCTGCAAAACTTATGATTCCATGATCCTATGAGCCATATGCTTGTACAGTCTCATGGTGATCACTAAAAAGGACCAACTCTTTATTTAACACTTTGAGAGTGAATATTGGAAGTTTTTGTATATAGAATTTTATTTTGGGTTGCCTGAGACACATCTCAGTGCTTCTAATGAAGACAAGACCTTGAATGAATGTACCATGAAAACGGAGGACTATTGGGCAACAGATGTGAAATTGCAAGGTATATTAATTTGCATTATGTGATGATCACACAAATGTGTTTCTTGTTTATATTCAGTCCATTGAGATATGTTTAGTTAATTTATTCTCTTTGTTTAAAAGGGAAAAAAGCAAATGAATGTGGTAAATAGACCATTAAAATCAAACATGGAAAAACGCCTTTAATTGTTATCTATTTAATTTGGTAATTAGATCACATAGTTAATTTAAATGTTTAAAAGAGAAGCAATGACTAAAAGCATGCACTAATCTCCAATAAAGTAGTCCCTTTATTGTTTGTTTGCTTTTTTTCAAAAAACAAACAGGTTTGAATTTAATTCACTCAACCACTGAAGTAGAGAACAACAGAAAGATAGAAGAGCACATAACGCTATAATTAATCACAATACTTTCTAGAATATATAATTCCTATTCCTTCATAGCTAATTATACATTATTCAATGAATCCATTTTAAATTATGTTTCCAGGTAAAAATACATATTGCATGGTATGTTAAAAGTATGTATTTCCCAATATAGTAGAATATTTCATAGGTTTATATTAGAAGTCATCACACTATGCTTCTGAGGGCTAGACACATCTTTTTTGTAAATAAAGTTTTATTGGAACATTGCCATGCTCATTTGCTTCTATACTGTCTATTGCTGCTTTCATGCTACAGCAGCATGGTTCGTTAGTTGCAAACAAGACCTTATGGCCCACAAAGCCTAAAGTATTTACCATCTTTCTCTCGACAGAAAAGGTTTGTCAGTCCCTAATCTAATATATAAAATAAGGTAATACAGAATATATTTTATTAGCTACATTATATATTATTGCTTTTTATCTTAAATTAGCAAGGCTGTAGCTGTTTTAGAAATCTCTCTCCCTCTCCTTCTCTTCTCTGCTAATAGGCATAGAAGAATGCCATATTTCACTTAAAGCTTCAGCAGAAGGCAAAAAAGAAAAAAAATACTTTGTACTGATTGATTTATTATTTGAGTCAATGCCTCTTGACAGATTCTGGAGAAGAGGATTCTAATAATAGCCAAGATTACCTGCTTTCTGGTGCTGAGACCTGTTTGCCAGTCCAATAAAGGTATCCAGAAGGATTTAGAAGAGGGCTCTCTTTGGTGATGTAGAGTCCTCAAGCTGCGTGTCACCTTGAATCTACTCTCAGGGTAGCCTTCAAGTGACAATAATACAATTTGTTTCTATTCTTTAAAATGAATTAAGAATTTGACCCATTAAAATAATTTATTTGCATAATTTGAAATAATTATGTTTATATATTAATTATATAATTATAAATATATAAGATCAATTTTGTAATATATAAACATAAGTTATATAATCACTGATTATAAAAATAGCTATTTTTGTTTTTCAAAAAATGAACAAATAAGGTGTTTCTTCTAGGATTTTTAGACTACGGCAACATATTAAAAATACAACCAGCAGAAACTTTCAGCAGGTTGGGTGTGTGCGTCTATGTATGTTTTGGCACCAACCATAAACTGGATCCTTTGCATGGGGATACAACAAAGAAATTTTTAATTTGGGTGGTGTGAGCCGTGGGGGTTAAAGAAACTTATCTGGCCAGAAAGTGTTGTTTAGGGGGGAATTCCAGGAAAAGTCACAACTGGGAAGGTCAACCAGTTCTGTGGGTGGGTCATTACATCCAGGAATTCAGTCAGTATGTGTGAGGTCAGAATCCTGGGAGGTCTGTCCATGCAGGAAAAGGAAGCCAACAAGTAGGTTTGAACAGGCAGGATATCGGCCCTTGGGTGGCACATGGGAAGGAAGAGTAAAATTATATATTCAGGCATTGGCTTCTCATCACATGATTCAAGCCTCAGGGCAGGAATCCAGCCTACAGAGGGCAGAGGGTACTGGGCAGTGACAATCTTTTGGTCTAAAGGGCATATAAGGACATTTGACCCAAACCATTAGGAACTTAAAGAATTATGGAAAATAGAGGAATGACCGAAGACAAAGATATCTCAAGCCTGAAGGAAAGAGATATTTGAGGGAAATTGTGTCTGTTTTCAAGTCCTAGTAGAATCCCTTGTAATGTCCCTCCTCTCTGGAGGGTGAGAGGAGATTCTTCTCCCAGAACAGGCCTTGGAGTTGTTGCTGGTCTAAGCTTTCAAGTTCACCAAAAGACACAAAACAAGACAGGGTCTGATATTCAGTGGAGTTTCCCTTGGAGACATCAAACTCCTGTGAGTTACACAATGTAATCCACTCAGTTTGGGAAACAGAGAGAGTAATGGGAATAGTTCTTAGACAAATTTCAAAATATACTTATTGAATTAGAGGTAGTAGCCAAAATGTTCTATTATGAAATGTTTTGTCTTCTCGGGTCAGAGTCAGAAATCATGAAACTCCCACGATGAGTTTAACTTATCAGTCTGATTCATATCTCCTGTGTTCTAACTTTTAATTCCTTCTTATTGCCTCTATTTCACACCATATTCTGACATCAGCATTTCTGACACCAGTATGCTAACCCTCAATTTTTTCCAGGAATTCAGTTTGGTATGTCCTCTCAACCTATGACGTATTCTGGCTCCAATTAACCTGCTTTAGTGCTTCAGCAAGAAGGGCTTAAATCCCTCCCATGTGAAAAATGATGACAATGCTATTTTTTTTTACATTACTATATTCTGCTTTTCCAAAATCCATCCAGCCAGATTATGTCCTGATAGCATGTTAATGCTAGCTTGCATGGGGTACTCTCTCAGAGTAAGTGTGCCGAATTTTTTTTTATTGAATTATAATGATAATCAAAGGCTTTTAGTGATTATTAGATTAACTTGTATAATAATAGCAAATTATAACAAGAGAGTGTCATGAACTCTAGCTTTCAATTCTTAAGTTTAGACAAGTATGTACGTGTATGTATGTGTATACCTTTATTTGTACTTCTGAGAATTTATGTAATTTATTTACTACTTGTTTTCTAAGTCATTTGGAGAAAATAAATTACCATCTAGAGAATGGAAATTTAATGACAAACACCCTAAAATGAGAAATTAACAGGGTGATATTAGTATTGACTTCTAAACTCATGCTTCAGATCGAAAGACAAACCATTGAACTTCATAGATTTATGTCAGTTCTCATGGTTTTCATCAGTTCTCACAGCCTTTTAAAATGCTAGGTGAACATATATGCTGCTATCTTTCAGGTTTATGTTTGGTTTGTCAAAGCATAAACTAAATAATTTTATTCTGCATAAAATCAGAAAGATACTATTTTTTAAAATGAGGATTGATACATGTGAAAAATTATATGGAAATTAAGAGACAATTTGAAATGTAATTTAATAGCAGATTAGTTGGAATAGTTATAAGAGAGAATACAAACTGTGATAGTTAGGGAAGAGATATAAGTAAAGTCAGCTTGGATGGTTCTTCCTTATAGTATAGACATTGAAAAACATTTTCAAAGTTTAAGTAAGAAAACAACTCAATAAAATTGAGAAAAGAGGGATGAAAATATGGAGTGATAACTGTTCACTTTTAGCTTGACTATAGTAAGACTCTACATCTAAACTTTTCATAAGCATAAACAAAATTTGGCCAAAAAATCTGGAATTCATTAAGTTACTGATAGCCACCTGACACTAGTTCATAAAGTAAGGGACTAATTTCTAATTTATAGATTTTAACTATGTTTTGCAATAAGTACTTACAGCCAACTGGTGGTTCCTAGAATGATTTCAAATGGTATATTAATAAACATTTCAAAAAAATGTATTTAAGTATCAAATATGTATTTTAAAAATGTAACTGGCACAAAAAATGATGTTAGGTAGTTGCCCAAAGTTTGTTTGTTTTTTTCTCTTGGCCATATGTATATAAGTTAAACAAATATGAGAGTAAATTAAAAATGAAATATTAAATATATAATAAATAAAATGTGATATAAAGATTTGGTAAAATATATGAAAGTGATGTAAAATTAACATCTTCAAAACCCCAAAATTGAATGCCAATGAGGCTAGACCTTTTCAAGGATTGAAGTGTTCCCGTTCACCATTCGGGTACTTCCCTCGTAGTTAAGGTATTGGAGAAGTCAAACTGCACATCAGAAAGTTGATTAGTAAGCAGAAACTCAAGAGCAAGACATCTGGCTAGTTTTGATAACTATATCAGCAAGGTCATATAAAAATCTGGGATCCACTTGAGAACAATGTAGTCAAATTCTGATGTTGGAGATACTATATAAATACATTTTACAACAGTCAGTAGCTCTCTGTTTTACCAGGAGCTCCCATATTACCAGGAGATGGTCTTTATAGGCTTAATTTTTAGGAAAGTCCAGAGAACCAGCTCCTGAAAAATTAAGATGACACTCTTGAAGAAAATAATGTTTATGTCGACTTCTGAGGAAGACAAGCGGCCTGGGAAAGCAGGCACTCAGCCTGTGGGAGGTGGCAGCGGAAAATGTATCCCCAACAGGAAATATCAGACTTTAATCAATGGAAAGGTGCTTTTGTTGAGCATAAAATAAGGTCATATTCCATTTCTGCTTTCATTTCTCAACCCGCTCTTTCCTAGTATGTAAAATAACCTACAGAGTTGCTGAGTACATTAAACAAAATAATGTCATATGGCAAGCACTCAAGAATAATATTATGATTATTTGTCCTGAGAAGCTGGTCATATGTTGTGTGTATGTTTGAAAATGGTGATTGTGAAATTGAAGAAACCATTTTACTTGGAGGGACGTGTGGGGAATGTGGGCAGCCTTAAGTATAGATCTGAAATCACTCAAGGGAAAACATTCCTTCTACTTTGGCGCTCTGGCAGCAACGGCTGTTGTGGTAGCAGCAACAGCTGTGGTAAGCCCTGAGGTCCTGGAAGCAACAAGGCTGGAGTGGCCGTGAGGAGTAGACAGGAATGGGATGAAGAACACCTTGAGCTTCCAAGGAATTTCTGAGGAGAGAAAGGATGAATGATTTTAAGTCCCAAAGTAGGGTCTTGAGAGCAGCATAACATGGTGCTAAGCTGATAGAGTCTGAACTTCGGTAGGATCAGTATTAATTGTGTGGCCTTGGACAAGTTATTTAACCTTTTGAAATCTGTTCTCTTGTCTGTAACGTAATGAGGATGCTGATAGGAATGCCTATCTCTTCAGAGCACTGCTGTGAGGATTAAATAAGAAATCTGGATGAAGTGCCCAGCCCAGTAAAAACACTCAGTAAATACTGGCTCAGAAAGAAAAAATAAAACAAAATTTAAAACAAACAAAAATAAAGCATTGTTTTCTCCACGGCTGTGGTGTAGAGAAACAAAAGAATGAATTTTTATAACTGAATGCTTTTGTCCCAAGTCTTGACATTCTGCACACAGTGGATCCATAGTCACATATCAAATGCATGTGTCTTTCTTTTTTTCCTACTGAAGCCATAGGCCCCTTTAGATTTTGGCACTAGCTGTGAAAGCCAAGCAGCAGGAATTTCTTGGCCACATTTAAGGTGATTGATCTTTTATTTTCAAAATATCTTTTGTCAGAATGTCAGTGAGTTGCATCTCTGGACATAATCTTGAAATAAAGATGAGCACCTTTTCTTCTCCATACTTAAAGTGCCTTTTATTTCCAGGTAACTAGCGACAAGCTACTATCTCTGAAAATATCTTCCTTAAACTATTTGATAAGATGCTTCACAGAAATGGAAAACAAGGGGACTGAGTACCAGTTGCTCTAAAGAGTCATAGCCTTGAAGCTACGAGCCCCTAGGGAGAGGCCACTGGGAAAGTGCTGAGCAGACTAAGGAAATACTTCAATCAGAGCAG
Source organism: Macaca mulatta (assembly GCF_049350105.2). Classification (NCBI taxonomy): domain Eukaryota; kingdom Metazoa; phylum Chordata; class Mammalia; order Primates; family Cercopithecidae; genus Macaca; species Macaca mulatta. The sequence continues at coordinate 20,378,667 of NC_133408.1, read as the reverse complement.
AATACCAAGATAGTTGCCTATGGGTTAGATTTAAAAGATTAGTGGAATATACCTCACTGTTCACAGGAAGGGAGGCTATCTCTGATGGTCTTCCTATACTGGAATCCTCATGGATCAAAGAAATAACATTGAAATGTTGACATGCAGACTTGTATACAATAATTTTAAGATTTTCTGCTTCTATTTCTAGATTCTTGAGTATTTAGTTATGGTATTCCCAATGCAAAAATTAATCCTCAGGCTATCAAGGACAAATCTGGCTTTGAAAGCACTAAGGCATCCAGAAAAAAGAGAATTAAGTCAACTAAAAGAAGGCTAATGCCTAAATGTATCAATCGAACTGGTCTTATTATCATTGCTTTGGTCCATGTAACATGAAATATTTACAGAAATTGGAAAAGCTTGCATAGGTTCTTTTGTTTGCATTTGTCAGCTCTGTTGTCCTTCTGAACTCACTATGCAAAAAGAAAATTCCTTTAAGCATTGACAGGATGAGGAAGGCATGCTTTCTAGTTCTACTCCTTCTCCCATTCATTCAAGACATATTAAATGAGAGATAATGCTCAGGCTAAATACATAAAAGGAAATTAGTCAATCTGCTCCAAAAAAGAAAAAAAAAAAAGTTTGAGATCTAGAGAAAACAGGAGAGAGAGAGAGAGAGCTTAAGAAACATCTATCTGAATTCTGAAAAGGGAGGGATTAACAACTAAAAAGGTGTGAATGACTTCCTGGAGGTCTTGGAAGGCAGTTTGGTGGCTATGGATGAGAGTAGGGTCCAGCTGCAGATGGCCATTGTTCAACTCAGACTCTACTATTTGCTAATCATGCAATGTTGGTCAAGTTACTTAATATTCCATCCTAATATCCTTACCTGTCAAAAAGTGGTAATAATAGAACCTACTTCAATGCCCGGATATGTTAATACATTACAAAGTAGAAAGCACTTAAAACACTACATTACATTCAGTCAACACCACATAAGTAGAGTTTCACAGTAAATGCCAAAATCTAAAGGGACCTAAGGCAATAGGCCTGCCCTGAACTCAGGCAGGTTCCATTAATTTACATGGAAAAATATGCATATAAATTAGGTTTTGTGCTCTTGTTGTTGTCCTTGTGTGTTCCCTCATGAACTTGTTTTCTGACACTACAATTCTAAGATTATGGTGTTGACTATCATCTCTTCCCCATCTTGTGTACATTTGTAAAGATGCATTTTAGTTTTGGCTGCCAGCCATACCATCTGGTCCTAATGGTTAAGGGAACAGAGAGGTAACTGAGGAGATAATTTTTTTTTTTAAGTCTTCACGAATTAGGTATATAAGAACTAGTTACTTCTGAATCAAATTATGAAAGTTAATATGTTTGGGATAAAAATAGCTAAGGATGTTTAAATATAGACATTTCTGAAGTAATCTTTTTAACTCAGTCCTTCACCTAAAGTAACAAAATGGAATGCTGTGACTAATTTAATTCTGATAGCCTGAATTTCTGTGCTGTTTTAAATATAGTTTAATCATAGCTTGTTTAGGACATCTGTGGTATAATGGGAAGTTGATTGGAATTGGAATTAGAATAATGCTTTCCAAACAGTTGTCTGTAGGAAACAGGTCCTGCAAGATGTTTGCAAGTGTTCTATGAAAAGAGATTTCTTCAGCAAAATAAGTAGGAAAATGTTGAATTAGCAGATCTCAGTTCAGAACCCAACTCTGCCATTTATAGGTTATGTAACTCTGAAGAAGTCACACGTTTTCTGAACTCCATTTGTAATTAAGAGAGGAGACCACCCCTCATATTGTCTTATGCCCAATTTCTGCCTCCAAAGAAAGAAAAACTAAAAACTAAAAGGCAGAAATGAAATCCACAAGCAGACAGCCCGGTGCCACACCCTGGTAGTTAAAGATCAACCTCTGACCTAATCGATTATGTTATCTGTAGATTACAGACATTGTATAGAAAAGCACTGTGATAATCCCTATCCTGCTTTGTTCTGATCTAATTACTGGTGCATGCAGCCCCCAGTCACGCACCTCCTGCTTGCTTAATCGATCATGACCCTCTCACGTGCACCCCCTTAGAGTTGTGAGCCCTTAAAAGTCACGGGAATTGCTCACTCGAGGAGCTCGGCTCTTGAGACAGGGGTCTTGCGATGTCCCTGGCTGAATAAACCCCTTCTTTCTTTAACTTGGTGTCTGAGGAGTTTTTCTGTGGCTTGTCCTGCTACATTTTTTGATTCTCTGACTGGGAAAGCAAGGTGATTGGCAGATGGTCGAGGCAGCTCCTTGGACTACTTAAGCCTGCCCTGTGGAACATCGCCGGGAGGGACTCCAACCAGCCTGAGCGAAGCGGACCCTGAGAGCGCTCCCAGGTAGGCATTTGCCCTGGTGGGACACCTCACCAGAGCAGTGTGTGGCAGACCCCTGTGGAGGATCAATGTGAACACTGGGAAGGAACGGGCACTTGGAGTCTGGACATCTAAAACTTGGTAAGACTAGTCTTTGAAACTTGCCCACTCTGTTTGAGTGGAAGCGTGGCTTGATCACCCACAGCATGCCTTTATCGGCACTTTGGTTTTGGTTTTGACTTGGTTTGAATTGCTTGACAGGATTGGTCTCGGGAATTTGCCTACTCCATTTGAGCGGAAGCGTGGCCGCATCACGCACGGCGTGCCTGTGCCAGCACTTTGGTTTTTGTTTTTGACTTCACTTGGATTGCTTGATACTTTGGTTCTGGTTTTGACCTGGCTTGGATTTCTGGATACTCTGATTTTGGTTTTGATTTTGGTTTGTTGCTAACTGCAAAAGTGTGTGTGTGCCTTTTTAGCCGTTTTTTGTTTTGTGGTGTGCCTGTGGTGTGAGCCTCGTGTTTTGTCTCGAAGAAGCATAGGTCATGCATCAATAAGCCCACCCTACTAGGAACTATGTTGAAAAATTTCAAAAAAGAATTTAAAGGAGACTATGGAGTACTATGACTCTAAGAAAACTTAAAACTTTGTGTAAGATAGACTGCTCAGCATCAGAGGTAGGTTGGCCATTAGAAGGAAGCCTGGACAAGTCCCTTGTTTCAAAGGTATGGCACAAGGTAACCTGTAAGCCAGGGAACCCAGACCAGCTCCTGTACATAGGGAAGTGGTTACAGCTGGTTTTAGACCCTCCACCCACAACACACAGTGGTTGAGAGAACAGCAGCATAAGCGGCTGGCAGAGACAAGGAAAGACCAACAGACAGAGAGAAAGGAAAGAGACAGAGAGGAAAAGAGGCAAAGAGAGAGGAAGAGACAAAGAGGGAGTCAAAGAGAGAGAGAGAGAGAAAGAGAGAAGCAGAGAGAGAGAGAGAGGAAGAGACAGAGGCAAAAGGAAAGAGAGAGAGACAAAGTCAAAGACAGACAGAAAGAGATATATACAAGTAGTTAAGAAAAAAAAAGTTTACCTATTCCTTTAAAAGCCAAGGTAAATTTAAAACCTATAATTGATCATTGAAGGTATTCTCCGTAACCCTATAACACTTCAATACCACTTTGTTGTCAGTGTAAACAAGGGCGTATCCCGAAAGCACTGAGGCCTTGCTATCAAAAATCCTTGCTATCAAAAATCCTTAACCCGGTAATCAGCACCCAAATGCATTCAATCTGTAGCAGGAACTACTTTGCTAACAAAAACCAAAACAAAGAAAGAAACAAAAAGTAAAAGAAGTAACTTTAAGAGGAAACCTCATTGTGAGCGCACCTCACCAATTCAGAAGTATCCTAAGAAAAAAACAAAAAAGAAAAAAAGGGGGGGGGGGTGGAATTTATATAAAAAGAGTATTGTATAGTAAATTCTTGTCCTGAAATAAATTAACTGGTTGTTTTAAGAAAGAAATATTTGTAATAAATCAGAAAATTGAGGCATGTCGAAGAATTGTCTGCGAAAGTCATGAAAGAGAAAAATGTTATAAAAAAGAATTTATGCAAAAAATGTTGTATCATTTAAAAGTAAGTAGGCCTCCAGAATGTAAAACTCTTTAGGAAAAAAAACAGTTTTGTGCAAGGTGTATAAGATAAGAAAATATACCTTTGGTAAAAGGATTATAAGGAGGCATAAGAATGTACATTTTTACCTACATTAAAAAATTTAAAAAATGATGGTTTTGAAGGTGTAAGCAAGTTTTAAAACATTAATTGTAAGAAAATTCTGTGTGTAAACATATAAGCTAAAGTTAAAGAAGTGTCATCCAGTTTTTCTGTGAACTGGACATTAAAGTGAAAGCATAACAGGTTTTTCTTAAAGCACCAACCTGCTCTTTAGCAAAAATTATAAAAGGTTAAAAAGAGTCTATGAAATCTTACCTTATGGTCAAACATTAAAAATTAGATAAATATGCCTATGAGGTTTTATTAAAATTAGGTTTAACATTAATAACACACTAATATAAAGATAAAATTTAGCTTATCTGGTATAAAAATCACACGAGAAGCGTTGTTAAATGTAAAATGGTATTTGGCTTTCTGTAGTTTAAAAACTAATAAAAATACATGCTAAAGGAAATTTCTCAGTAAAAAGGCAGTAAGGACTATAAAGTCCACTGCCAAGGTCTCCATATTTAAAACAAAAGGCCAATTTCTTTTTTTTTTTTTTTTTTCCAATGTGAAGTTGTTTTAATAGTGACAGAATAACTTTAACACAAAATTTACTGTCAGTTTATCAACACTTAGTTTATTCCTATTGCTTCTCACTCGTGGCAAAAATGTAAATTACCATTAGCTTTCTCTGTTTAAAACAAGAAATAATGCCTTGACTTTATTTTATTTTATTTTTTATTATTATTATACTCTAAGTTCTAGGATACATGTGCACAACGTGCAGGTTTGTTACATATGTATACTTGTGCCATGTTGGTGTGCTGCACCCACCAACTCGTCAGTACCCATCAACTCGTCATTTACATCAAGTATAACTCCCAATGCAATCCCTCCCCCCGCCCCATGATAGGCCCAGGTGTGTGATGCTCCCCTTCCTGTGTCCAAGTGATCTCATTGTTCAGTCCCACCTATGAGTGAGAACATGCAGTGTTTGGTTTTCTGTTCCTGCGATGGTTTGCTGAGAATGATGGTTTCCAGCTGCATCCATGTCCCTACAAAGGACACGAACTCCTCCTTTTTTATGGCTACATAGTATTCCATGGTGTATATGTGCCACATTTTCTTAATCCAGTCTGCCACTGATGGACATTTGGGTTGATTCCAAGTCTTTGCTATTGTGAATAGTGCCGCAATAAACATACGTGTGCATGTGTCTTTATAGCAGCATGATATATAATCCTTTGGGTATATACCCAGTAATGGGATGGCTGGGTCATATGGTACTTCTAGTTCTAGATCCTTGAGGAATCGCCATACTGTTTTCCATAATGGTTGAACTAGTTTACAATCCCACCAACAGTGTAAAAGTGTAAAGGCCAATTTCTTAAAAATTATATACTTGGTTTATCTTCCATTTTCCTTTCTCTCAAAAACTAAAAGTCTTTTGGCACATGTACCACCCCTGGTATTTCTGGTAAACCAGCACCAGCCTAAAGATCACGTTCTCATCAAAGGGTGGAAAGAAGAAAAACTCGAGCCAGCCTGGGAAGGACCCTACCTTGTGCTGCTAACCACCACGGCTGCTGTTTGTACAGCATAAAAGTAAAAATAAAATAAGATGGACTCATGACACCTGAGTCAAGAAAGCGCCACCCCCTCCAGAGTTGTGGGCCATAGTCCCAGGCAAAAACTCTACCAAACTAAAGCTAAGAAAAATTTAACTCTTTTCGTCTATTCTATTACTCTTTCTTCTTTCCTTGTTCTATTGTTGACCATCTAGTTATTAACATAACCAAGTCAATTTTGCCTCAAACTATTGCATTTAATGCTTGCCTTGTTATACCCTGTGAGGACTTGCCTAGTCAAAGACAGCTTTCTCCTTCAGAAAACTACCTCTGTCCCTCCTGACTCTCCTCAGACTGGGCATTAGTAAACTAGGACCATTTAATCCAAGGAGATTTAGATGAAGACCCCAGTGCCAACCAGGAGTCTTGCCCCCCGATGTAGAGCTTTCATGCCATGGTTGGTTCAACGTTCTGTGGACCACTAAAGAGCAAGGATGGACTGCCCCAACCAGTTTTTGTAATTTCCTAAAACCATACATTCAGTTTTACTAGAGGATCATAGAAGTTAAAGACATAAAACAAACTTTAGCAATTAAGACAGGATGCCGAGATGCAAAAGCCTGGTTAAAATGGATCAAATATTCCATCTGCATGTTAAACAAAAGCAATAGTTATGCTTTTGCACATGGCAGACCAGAGACCCAGATTGCCCCCTTTCCACTAAGGTGGTCCTTCAGTCGACCAGGTGTGGGCTGCATGGTAGCTCTTTTCCAGGATCCTACAACCTGGAGTACTAAGTCGTGCCAATATCCCAAAGACCGGCACTCTGCAGGTCAGCCCCTGAGGGCCAACCAGCCTCCGTCTCCTAACACTAAGTTCACTTTGTGTCTCTCACGACAGGGAGGAAACTTAGCGTTCCTTGGAGACCTGAAAGGATGCAGTGAGCTTAAGAATTTTCAAGAGCATTATCAATTAGTCAGCTCTTGTTCATCCCCGAGCGGTTGTGTGGTGGTATTGTGGTGGACCTTTACTGGGCACTCTGCTGAATAACTGGAGTGGCATTTGTACTTTAGTCCAATTGGCTATCACTTTCACCCTGGCATTTCATCAACCAGAAGGAAAAAAAATAAGACATCGTTAAGTGAGAGAAGCCCCTCATGGGACTTTTAACTCTCATGTCTATTTAGATGTAATTGGAGTCCCATAAGGAATACCAGATCAATTTAAAGCTTGAAATCAAATAGCTGCAGGATTTGAGTCAATATTTTGGTAGGTGACAGTTAATTAGATAAACTACATCTATTACAACCAACAGCAATGAGCTTTTCATGAGTTAAAAGAAAAACTCATGTCGGCCCCAGCCCTGGGGCTGCCTGACCTGACAAAACCCTTTAATCTGTATGTGTCAGAAAGAGAAAAAATGGCAGTTGGAGTTTTAACCCAGACTGTGGGGCCTTGGCCAAGGCCAGTGGCCTATCTCTCAAAACAACTAGACAGAGTTTCCAAAGGCTGGCCCCCAGGTCTAAGGGCCCTAGCAGCAATGACCCTGTTAGCACAAGAAGCAGATAAACTAACCCTTAGGCAATACCTGAATATAAAGGCTCCCCACGCTGTGGTAACTTTAATGACTACCAAAGGACATCATTGGTTAACAAATGCTAGATTAACCAAGTACCAAAGCTTGCTATGTGAAAATCCCCACATAACAATCGAAGTTTGCAACACCCTAAACCCCACCACCTTGCTCCTGGTATCAGAGAGCCCAGTTGAACATAACTGTGTAGAGGTGTTGGATTCAGTTTATTCTAGCAGGCCCAACCTCCGAGACCATGCTTAAACATCAGTAGACCGTGAGTGGTAGATGGACAGGAGCAGCATCACTAACCTCTGCAAAGTGACTCTGAAGAAGACAGCAGTCACACCTGGAAGCTGACTGGTCCATACATGGCTGAAGCATGAGAAAACCCATTGTGAGACTAATTTTCCTTAAAATTTGGACTTTTATAGTAAGGACTTCAACTGATCTTCCTCAGACTGAGGACTATTCCCAGTGTGTACATCAAGTCACTGAGGTAGGACAAAAGGTTGCTACAATTCTATTATTTTATGGTTATTATAAGTGTACTGGAACTCTAAAAAGAACTTGTTTGTATAATGTTGTTCTATACAACGTATGCAGCCCAGGAAATGACCAACCTGATGTGTGTTATGACCCATCTGAGCCTCCCATGACCACAGTTATTAAAATAAGATTAAGGACTGAGGACTGGTGGAGACTCATAAACAATTTGAGTAAAGTGTTAGCCAAAACAGAAGAAAAAGGGGTGCCCAGACAAGTCACCTTAAAATTTGATGCCTGTGCTGTCATTAGCAATAAGAAGTTAGGAATAAGGTGTGGTTCTCTTAATTAGAAAAGAGGCTATATGGCAGAAAATCAGTACATCTGTCATAAATTAAGACTGTGTAAATAAACGTAAATACTGGTCTTGTATCATTTAGGTCACTTGGATTAATAAAAAAAAAAGTGAAAATTTACTCAAGGATCCAGCCCACCTTCAGAAAGGAAAAAATGGCCCTTCCTGTACTAAAGGACAATGTAACCCCTTAGAGCTAGTAATAACCAATCCCCTTGATCCTCACTAGAAAAAAGAGGAGCATGTGACCTTAGGAATTGACAGGACTGGACTGGATCCTTGAGTAAATATCTTGGTTCCAAGGAGAAGTTTACAAACGCTCTCCTGAGCCAGAGTTTCAAACTTTCTGTGATGCACTAAATGTGTCAGTACTAGAAATTCCAGGAAAAACAAGAAATTTGTTTTTGCAATTAGCCAAGCATGCAGCCCAATCTCTCAATGTCACTTCAAGTTAGGTATGAGGAGGAACTGTAATAAGAGATCAATGGCCATGGGAAGCCCAAGAATTAGTACCTACAGACCCAGTCCCTGATGAATCCCTGACTCAAAAGAATCACCTTCATAATTTCTAGGTCCTAAAAGCCTCAAATGTTAGACAATACTGCATAGCTAGAGAAGGAAAAGAATTCACTCATCCCATAGGACAACTTAGTTGTCTGAGACAGGAACTGTATAATGGTACCACAAAAACAATCACGTGGTGAAGTTGAAATCACACAGAGAGAAATCCATTTAGTAAATTCCCAACGTTGCAAACCATGTGGACCCACCCGGAGTCCCACCGGGACTGGACAGCCCCCACTGGATTTTACTGGATATGTAAGCATAGAGCTTATGCTAAATTGCCTGACCAGTAGGCAGGTAGTTGTGTTATTGGCACTATTAAACCATCTTTCTTCCTACTGCCCATAAAAATAGGTGAACTCCTGGGCTTCCCTGTCTATACTTCCCGCAAAAAGAGAAGCATAGCTATAAGAAATTGAAAAAATGATAAATGGCACCCAGAGAGAAGCGTACAATAATTTAGGCCTAGTACATAGGCACAAGATGGCTCGTGGGGATACTGGACCCCCATTTACATGATCAACTGAATCTTACGGTTACAAGCTGTCTTAAAAATAATCACTAATAAAACTGGCAGAGCCTTGACTATTCTGGCCCGGCAAGAAACTCAGATGAGAAATGCTATTTGTCAAAATAGATTAGCTCTCGACTCCTTACTAGCAGCTGAAGGATAGGTCTGTAGGAAATTTAACCTTACTAATTGCTGCCTACACATAGATAATCAAGGGCAAGTAGTTGAAGATATAGTTAGAGATATGACAAAATTGGCACATGTGCCCATGCAAGTGTGGCATGGATTTGATCCTGGGCCATGTTTAGAAAATGGTTCCCAGTGCTAGGAAAATTTAAAATTCTTATAATAAGAGTTATAATAGTAATAGGAACCTGCTTACTGCTCCCTTGTTTGCTGCCTGTACTTCTTCAAATTATAAAAAGCTTAATTGCTAACTTAGTTCACCAAAATGCTTCAGCACAAGTGTACTGTATGAATCACTATCGATCTGTCTTGCAAGAAGACATGGGTAGTGAAAATGAAAGTGAGAACTCCCACTACTGAGTGAGAGTCTCAAAGGAGGGGAATAAGGAAGGAGACCACCCCTCATATTGTCTTATGCCCAATTTCTGCCTCCAAAGAAAGAAAAAGTAAAAACTAAAAAGCAGAAATGAAATCCACAAGCAGACAGCCCAGCGCCGCACCCTGGACCTGGTAGTTAAAGATCAACCCCTGACCTAATCAGTTATGTTATCTATAGATTACAGACATTGTATAGAAAAGCACTGTGAACATCCCTATCCTGTTTTGTTCCGATCTAATTACCAGTGCATGCAGTCCCCAGTCATGTACCCACTGCTTGCTCAATCGATCACAACCCCCTCACACGCACCCCCTTAGAGTTGTAAGCTCTTAAAAGGGACAAGAATTGCTTTCTTGGGGAGCTTGGTTCTTGAGACAGGAGCCTTGCCAATGCCCGCAGCCGAATAAACCCCTTCCTTCTTTAACTCCGTATCTGAGGAGTTTTGTCTGTGGCTAGTCCTGCTACATAATATCTCACAAGTTTGTTTGGCTTTTTTTTTTTTTTTTTTTTTGATGGAATAAATAAGATCACACACATGAAAGACCTGAGAAATGTGTCCTTGATATATGTCAATGAACTCAGCTTTAGCATTCCAATGAAATGGGCCTGAAATTGGGCACTGTTTTTCATGTGTTCAACATTCAAGATTAGAGAGAAAGTAATGCCTGTAGGATATGGAAAAATTTTCAGGTTATTAGAAAGAGTTCTATCCGCTACTTCTGACTTGGATATAAATAGAAAAACTGGTAATCCTAAAAAAGCTTTTTTTAAATTTCTTGTTTTAAGGGCATATTTTCTCTTTAATGCTTTTTTCTATTAAAAAATCCGTATGTATCTGTTTTACCAACCAGTAAAGCAAACCAAAAAATACAGAAAAACCAAACATCAGAAGAAAAAAAAAAACCTCACCCTTTATGATGTTAAACCATCAGTCAAGAATACCTGCAATTTTAAAAACAGTTAATGTACTTAAAGCTATGAAAAGTTATGAAAAATAGCAATTGAAATATTACTATGGGCTTAGAAAAAAACTATGAAAAATAGTGGTTGAAAAACTAGTGTTATTCAAAAAGCAAAACAGCTAATACCATGTTGAAAGGAATGTGAAACTAGCAGAAGTCTCACATGCTGCTGGTGATAATATAAAGCGGTACAACCATTTTGGAAAACTATCTGGGAGTATACACTAAAGCTGGACATGGGCATACCCCATGACCCACAATTTCAGAATCACATGTGTTTTCCAAGAGACAGGCACTAGAATCTTAATGGCAGTGCTATTTTTAATAGCCCCAAAGTGAGAAACTATTTAAATGACCATGAAATGTAGAGTGGCCAAATAAATGGTTGTCTATTCATACAATGGAATATTATAGAGCAAGAGAATGAACAATCTACAACTTTAAACAACAATGCAAATGCATCTCATAGACATAATTTGAATAAAAATTCCAAACATAAGAGGGTATGTGGTATTTAATTTTATTTATGTAAAACAGGAAAACCTAGCTATGTTAGAAGTTAGGACAGTGATTACCAGAGAAAGGCAATAACTAGAATAAAAGGCATAGGCCTGCCCCGAACTGAGATGGAGGTTCTGTTTCTTGATCTGGTACTGGTTACATGGATGTTTGTAAAAATGTATTGAGCTATAAACATAAGTTATGTGTACTTTTCAGTGGCATATTGCACTTTGGTAAAAAGGTAAGCAAGAAAACAAACAAATAAAAAATCTAGCCCCAAAACAGACTGTTTCCAGCTTCAAAACTGAAAATTATCTTTAGGTGTTTCCTGAGACATTCAGAGACTGATTTCTGTTTTGTATGAGTTGCTTTTTTTTTTTTTCTTTTTATACAACATTAGGCTTGTCCTGCTGCAATATAATGTTCTATATTTGTTATTGGCTAATGAACTCTTTCTATCCTTAAGTTATTTTAATTACTCATCAAGCACCAACTAATAAGAGCCTGAAGACCAGGCTGTGTAACAGACCATTTTGAAGTAGTGCCGTAGCTGTCCTTGCTCTGTGACTTTGCCAAAGGTCTCCTATCTCTAGTCACTATACAAAGACAAAGAAATAACAATACAAAAATTATCGCTGTATCAAATGCAGCTAAGTCAAATCCAGAGAGTTTAAATATACAAACAGATAACTGTGGATCTTTGTAATTGGTGCTGACGGGAGATTTCAGCAAGTAGAGGAAGAATTCTAAAAATTTATAGTTTTTTTTGAAGTGAAATCTAAAGAAGAATTTAACAGTTAATAAATTATTCTGCAAAATGTAAAGGATCGGAAAATGAGCATCAACTGTGTATTTCCGTAAAACTATAAGTTTTTAAACACATTTTTAAAAATAAGCACGCTTCTGGGGGTTTTCTCCTCTTCTTCCTCCTCCCCTTCCAAAACATTAGGGCTTGTCCACTATCTTCTCTTTTGACTGTTTTTGTATCTCACAGCTCACGTACATGATGTAAACTTGCAACATAAAACCAGGGAGAATATGTGAGTAGCACTGAGATTCGTTAAAATGCATTCACCATGAAAATTACGGGTTAGAAATTGGAGAAAGAAAGAGGATTATAATTTCAAAGATTTTTTTCCCTAACTTTATAGTCTTTTAGGAAAATGAGAATGATTGCTTTTTCTTCAATAGTGGTATGTGCTAGGCTGTTAAATTAAACTTAAATAAAATTAAATATTGCTAACACTGAAAATGTCTAAATAAAACTTTATAATATTAAGTTAAAATGAATAGCGCACATCACTACATGAGGAAGAATACATTTATCGTAGCATCCTTCTAATATGCAAGACTAAACTGATAGGTTAGACTATCCAGTAATTTAATAACATTGTGTTTTTAGGTTTTAGATCATGAAAAGAGTGTTCAGGATCATGAAAAGAGTGTTCATGATCATGAAAAGATTGTTCAGGATCATGAAAAGATAAATGGGTTAACCCATTTACACCTAGTGTTCCATTATTGGAATGCCAAGCATGTGGGAGTTATTTATATCCTACTGCTCAAGGTCATCACCAAGGTTTGATTGCAAAAATTTAAAAAATTGCAACCTCAGGCCTAAATGGGATAGCCAAGTGCCTTAAATTTGCCTTCAGCTAACGATGGGTTCATGGCAAGACCTTACACTTGGGATGTTACTTTTGAAATTAAAAACAAAATGTGATCAAGGAAAAAATATAAAAAGAAGACAAGAAAAACTTCTTTAAAAACATGATAACATTAAATAATTTGGATCAAAGTATGATTTAGATGAGAGTTTGTCTGCTAAATCATTAGGGAATCAATATTCCATATTCAATTATACTTTTAATAAGATGTTATTGTTATACTTTGAGTAGTGAGTTATGCTTAAATAATTTGAATAGTTGTACTCAAAAAATAATTACCAAGATATGTGCAATAACTTATGTACAATTATATTCCTCATGGTATCATTTTAACAAAACAGAAAAAAATTTAAAGATTGCTTTCTAAAACTATTTGAGTAACTGTTGAAATTGAGTATTGTCTCTGAATAGCCTATATATCCTCTCTCTATCTCTTATACACACACACATTAAAACCACCTATAGCCAAAGACTGAGATGAATCTAAATCAAGTTTTTAATAAGAATTAACTATGAATGATAAAATTACAAATAGTTGTTTCAATATTCTCTGAGATTTTCTGAAATGCTTTTTTCCCTTTCTGTGAATATGTATTCTTTTTGTAATCAGAAAAATATTTTTTAGATGTTTACTCCTTTAAGTCTTTGTTTTAATGGTGCCTTATAGTTTTTTCCTAATATATTACCTAAAATTGTGAATCCTCTTCCCAATCTATAGACTTTAAATTTCCCTTCTCTGCTTTAATTTTTTCAGTACTTAATACTATCTAACATATTATACATTATATTTAATAAATTTATTGTTTGTTATCCCTAATATATACATAATATATACAAATATAATGTATAATACATTAGATGGTATTAAGTACTGAACAACATATATATATGTTTTGAAGGCCAGAATTATTTCCGGTTTTATTCATTGGATATACCTAACACCTAAAATGATCCCTGGTATATAGCATGAGCTCAATAAGTATTAGTTGAATAAAGGAATTACTTTTCTATATATATCTCTCTGACATATGTATAATAATAAGGCTACTTCTTTTTTTTAATTTTTTTCTTGAGACGGAGTCTCGCTCTCACCCAGGCTGGAGTGCCGTGGTGCAATCTCGGCTCACTGCAAGCTCCGTGATAAGGCTACTTCTTATGCTAAGTAATGGACATTGTAAAGGAATTAAAGTCTCATCCTCATGAAGGAGAGATTAAAAATTTAAGGTTTGTAGTGAAATTATCAAGATCAAATAAAATACTAGACACATGTCTTTTCCTTGTGAATTTAATACCTTCTAGAAATGTCAATTCCGCTGATAATGACTTTTCTATTATAGCTTTTGCTAATGTTGAGAACTGAACATGTTTCTGTACGATGGTGTGAGGGTATTTAACTTTTGGACTTAGGCAAAATGGTCAGAGTATAGAGAGCTGAGTGGTCTTTATGGAGAATATAAATATATTTTTGATGCTGTGGAAACTAAATTCTAAGAAAATCTGGCTTTCCAATGTTTAGACAACTCTTCAATTCCCAGTTATAATGGTATGGAGACTAAAAGAGTGGCAGCCTTGTAACGGCTTCTACAAAAACTGGCTGGTACCCCAGCTGCTGTTGAGATTCATTTGAAACCTGGCAGGAAAATTAAACTCCAGTTCTTTCATCCCTTTCTCCTGCTGCTTGTTTGCTTTGGAGCTTTGAACCACACTCCTTAATAAGTGTTAACAAGAACTTTTAAAAGGAACAAGTAGCAAGGAGAAAAATAGCAAGAGTAAAGAAGAAAAGTAAAACAAAAAGGAGACATAGAATGGAAAGCAAAACAGAAAGGAGCAATTCCAAAATCTTTGAAGTGATTATACTAGATATGGTTGCATATGACAAACTGGTTCATTACCAAAACACGAAAATGGCATCTTCCAAAATTTTATCATTCCCTTTAAACTAAAATTTCTCCAATGTGCAAGTTACTGAAAGTGAAGCCATATCATAATAAAATTGTAATAAACCAGATTTAACTACTGAATAGTAGATTCATCCCGGTTGTTAGTATCATTGAAATGACTGGACTGCCAACATCATCATCTTTATTTTCTTAAAAACTAGACTTGATGTTTGAAGAACCTGATGTTAGTGACTAAAAAATTAAAAACAGCAAAAAACCCAATTTGTTTTATGTGCATATCATTTGAATGAACAATTACTAGAAAACACATGTCCTTAGTTTATTAAAATACTACTTAGTATCCTAAATAATGATTTACTAAAAAGTTGTTATATGACCTTAAACAAGGTAAACAATTATATAAGGACCTCAGTTAATTCTAGGGCATAATTTGTGCACCAGACACCAACAGTTAAAACAGGGCTTAAAGGTTGATTTCAAAGTGATTTACTTCTAACTTTTTATTTAATTATTTTTAATTGACATATAATAACTACATATTTATGAAGGACATAGTGAAGTCTTGATACATATAATGTATAGTGAGCAGATCATGGTAATTAGTATATCCATCATCTAAAACATGTATCATTTCTTTGTGTTGGGAATATTCAGAATCCTCCTTCTAGCTATCTAAAACTATATATTAATGTTAACTGTAGTCATCTTACAGTGGTACAGCTAATTAGAACATATTCCTCCTATCTAGCTGTAATTTTGTATCCTTTGACACATCTAATTGGTTAATCAATGAAAATAATATTTATTGATCATCTCCTCCACACACAGTTCTAGAGCCTGGGATGTACATCAATCAACTGCTTAGTGGAAGAGTTTTACATAATACATATCCCTGAATCCAAGTGAGTTGGAAGAGCATTTATGTCTTGGTCATGGATCTGTGAGCCGTCTGTAGCTCTGCTGGGCTCCTCTGGGTTAGGTTGGGTTTGGATGGGTGTAATTCAGGCACTGGGTATAATTCAGATCTGCTGTACCTGTTTATTACCCTAAGAACATGCTCCAAGAAACACAGACTGCCTTGGACATGCTCTTTTCATGGAGGAAAGCCTGTGTTTTAAAGTAGCACACTGTCATTTCTTCCCACATTCCATTGACCAGAACAAGTGTCAGAGCCCAGGTCAACATAAGAGGAGCAGTAAAGTGTACACTTCTCAGGGGGGAGGAGCAGGACATATTTGCTGAACAATAATTTTTTTTTTTTTTTTTTTTTTTTGAGAAGGAGTCTCGCTCTGTCGCCCAGGCTGGAGTGCAGTGGCCTGATCTTGACTCACTGCAAGCTCCGCCTCCTGGGTTCACGCCATTCTTCTGCCTCAGCCTCCCGAGTAGCTGGGACTACAGGCGCCGCCACCATGCCTGAATAATTTTTTTGTATTTTTAGTGGAGACGGGGTTTCACAGTGTTAGCCAGGATGGTCTTGATCTGCTGACCTCGTGATCTGCCTGCCTCGGTCTCCCAAAGTGCTGGGTTTACAAGCGTGAGCCACCAATAGTTTTTTTTTTTTTTAATCTATCAAGGGCCAGGCACAGTGTCTCACACCTGTAGTCCCAGCACTTGGGAGGCTGAAGCTGGCAGATCATGAGGTCAGCAGTTCAAGACCAACCTGACCAACATGATGAAACCCTGTCTGTACTAAAAATACAAAAATTAGCTGGGCATGGTGGTGTGCACCTATAATCCCAGCTACTCGGGAGGCTGTGGCAGGAGAATCGCTTGAACCCAGGAGGTGGAGGTTGCAGTGAGCCAAGATTGTGCCATTGCACTCCAGTCTGGGTGACAGAGCAAGACTCTGTCTCAAAAAAAAAAAAAAAAAAATCTATCAAAAGTTTGGTAATGAACCAAACAGAAAAATATACTTGCACTTGGGAGAGAAAAATAATAGTAAAATAATAAAATAAAAATGCATAAATGTATATTAGAACACAAAATTTTAAATAAAGTGTTGAGTATAGCACTCATTGAAAAGGTAAGCTTTGAGTAAAGACTTAAATGTAATGATGGATTTAGCTGTGAGAACATTAATAAGAGAATTATTTCAGAATGAAGGACTAATATTTGCCAAAGACCTCAACTGAGGATGTGCCTAGCATGTCAGAAAAACAAGGAACAACAGTGGCGGGAATGGCCTGAAGACAAGTACTGGGTGAAGTCAGAGAGGTAATGGAGACAGGAGCCTGAGGCACCGATTACAAGTCCCTCAAGGACCTAGTAAGGACTTTGACTTTAACTCTGAGTGAATTAGGAAGCCACTGAGGTAGAGAACTTAGTCTTAAAGGTACATAATTTAGAATTATCAGTTTCTAAATGGCATTTAAACTCATGGGAGGAGAAAAAATCACCAAGGAGCTAGTGTACATCATGAAAACTGAAGAAGACTAAGGACACAGCAGTAGTGTCCCTAATATTCACAAAAAGTGATTGTCTTGTATGATGTTCCTTCCACTCATGCCTACTCAACAAGAATTAAAACATTGCAAATTCTAAGTGGTTTTCCTGTCAATTCACTCTCCTAATTCAGGAAATGTCTGCCGAGCTGCACAATATATCTATTATGGGGAATTAGCTCTTGTCCATTCTGATTAGTAGAACTGTTCTTATTGGCTGCTAAGCAGCTTCAGCCTCACCCTGATCTGGGCATTCCTATCGATGTTTATCGGGCCTCTTTTTTTATGGCACCAGAAATGGAATGAGATCACCTCTTTATCAAGCAGCCCATGACTTTGTTGACCACCTCTTAGAAAATTCTTTCTTTTATTAGTAGTTACCAGATGTTGGTTTCTCTGTAATTTCCAGACTTTTGTTCTAGCCCTGGCCTTAGGAAAGTCACAGGATGCATTAGTCAAGGTTTTCCAGAGAAACAGAACCAATAGGATATATATAGATATATAACAGAAGATTAATTGTGGGAATTTACCCATGCTATTATGGAGGCTGAGAGGTTCCACAATCTATGGATTATGTGGAAGCTGTAGAACCAGAGAAGCCAGTGGTATAAGTTGGAGTTCAAAGGCCTCAGAAGGAGGGAGGGGTGAAAACCAGGGGCTCTGGTGTCCAAGGGTGGGAGGAGATAGATGTCCCAGCTCAGAGGGGAAGACAGAGAGTGAGAGAAAAAGAGAAAAAGAAAATTAGCCCTTTCTCCACTTTTCATTCTCTTTGAGTCCTTAAAAGATTAGTTGATTCAAATGTTAATCTCTTTCAGAATCAAAGACCTCCAGGTAAAGTATTTTATTACCCATCACTGTATCATGTAATATGGTTATTTAAGCCTGTACACTATTCTGACCACTTTCTTTTGAGTATTATCTAGTTTGTGGCTTATAGCTAAATATACAAAAAAGCGATTTCTATTTTTGGAAGAACAATAGATGCGTACTCTCTTTTATGGAATTATTAATATTTCCTGAATGCTTTAATTTTATAAGAGCAAAAGAGATTCTCCTTTTAGAATATGGCTTTTCATCTTAGGTAAATTTTGTAAAACACTCAAAATAGCGTTAGTTACTACCCATGAAAATAACTCATACGTACATTCAACTCGTCTATCTGCATTTTCTTTCGCTATTTAAAATGAAACTTTTAACAGCTTTATTAGCTATGATTTTAAAACCATTCTTGTTTTAGCCTTAAGTGGTCAGCTTATCCAATATTCACTATTCAGGTACCTGAAGGCCTTAAACTGTTCCTTAATTTTCTTCTTTATGACAATATGTAATTATGTAATGGGAGATTCATTTCTGAGATACTCCCTTATACTCTCGGTAAATTTACTCCTTTTTTTTTTTTTTTTTTTTTTGAGACGGAGTCTCTCTCTGTCGCCCAGGCTGGAATGCAGTGTCGTGATCTGGGCTCACTGCAAGCTCTGCCTCCTGGGTTCAAGCAATTCTCTGCCTCAGCCTCCTGAGTAGCTGGGATTACAGAGGCGCCCACCACCACGCCCGGCTAATTTTTTTTATTTTTTTTTTATTTTTAGTAGAGACAGGGTTTCACCTTGTTAGCCAGGATGGTCTCGATCTCCTGACTTCGTGATCCAGCCACCTTGGCCTCCCAAAGTGCTGGAATTACAGGCGTGAGCCACTGCACCCGGGCCGGTAAATTTACTCTTAATCAGTCCATGGAATCTCCCCTCAATTCATTAATTCTTTTTTTTTTTTTTTTTTTTTGAGACAGATTCTTGCTCTGTCGCCCGGGCTGGAGTGCAGTGGCCGGATCTCAGCTCACTGCAAGCTCCGCCTCCCGGGTTTACGCCATTCTCCTGCCTCAGCCTCCTGAATAGCTGGGACTACAGGCGCCCACCACCGCGCCCGGCTAATTTTTTGTATTTTTTAGTAGAGACGGGGTTTCACCGTGTTAACCAGGATGGTCTCGATCTCCTGACCTCGTGATCCGCCCGTCTCGGCCTCCCAAAGTGCTGGAATTACAGGCGTGAGCCACTGCACCCAGGCCGGTAAATTTACTCTTAATCAGTCCATGGAATCTCCCCTCAATTCATTAATTCTACAAAGCATGCCCAAAGACTCATCTCCCTTGCTATTGGTATGGTCATGGTTTCCTTCTTTCAAGGTTTATATCATTTTTCACTTCATTAACCAGATAATTCTCTATTTTTAATAATAATAAAGTAAAAAAAAACTTTGAATAACAAAAATAATAGTAATAGCATTTATTAAAATCTTCTTGTATGCTAGAATTATCCTAAGTGCTTTATGTTTAACTCCCTTAATCATTACAAAATATTTTCATTTTAGGAGTGAACTAATAAAATCATAGAGCGATAAGAAACTTCCCCATGGTTAATTAACTCAAATTAATTAGGCAAACAACTAGTAGGTGGCCATTCTGAGATGCCATTTTAGGCAACCCATTTTAGAGGGCGAACTCTTTACCATTAAGTAATATTCTTCAGTGTTTCCACAATATCCAGAGAGAGAAACGTTGCTTAAACATTTACTGGATGCTCTCTTTATAGTCTAACACATTCCATCATCCATTTACTCATTCATCCATCCATATTCATTCATCATTTACTAATGACAAACATAATTTATGGTATTCATGATTCAATGATGGGTTAAACAGAATTATCTTACCTTCTTAGAGATTACGCTTTACATTTACAGTGGCTATTTAGAAGAGCAGTCACTGTTCTAAGTACTAGATATCTCGTTTAATCCTTACCAGCAAACTTACAAGGTAATAGATACAATTATCTTCACTTACAGTGAAAGAGCAATACTTGGCTATATGAAGCACCTTGCTCAAAATTTCAGAGTTGCTTTATCATGTATCAGTTAATATATTTGATTTCATTCAGCATTCAGCTAATATTAATTGATCACATTTTATGTTCAAGGCACAATTATAGTTACCCTTTGCTACTACACAGTATTACGGTAGAATAGAAAGAGATATTACCAAGCCTGCAGGTCTGAGAGTACTTAACAATGAACCTGATGTGAGTTTAACAGGTGAGTTTAATTCCAACACAGAGGGGACAGTCTGCTAGGAGTATATTTAATCCAAAAAAAAAAAAAAAAAAAAAAAAAGGAAGAAGACAAGAGATGCAGTTGCATGAAAGAAAATAAAGTGTAATAAAAATAGTGTGGTTGGGCATAAGGTGACTTTGAGGCGACAGAAGAGTACAAGTAGATGAAGGTCAAAACACGGTTTGACTGTGAGGCTATGATCCAGAATTTGCACTTGTCCTATTAATAACAGGATCATCTCTGAATACTTGAAAGCAGAGGGATTATCCTAGTGTCTGTGGACTTAGCAAGATAGTTCTGACAGTGTTATCAAAAATTACAAAGTTTTGTATGAGAATTCATAAAATGAAGTCTCTGTCTTTTAAAAATGTTAATTTGTGAGGGTTGTTTTTTTTTTTTGTTTTTTTTTTTTTTTTTTTGTGGGGGAGCTGTTCTCTCCTACTTTGAAAGTTGAAAAGTTTTCTAATCTGTATCATAGCCTTGAATATATCAGTCAGTGCGAGAGAACTGAGTATATGCATTTAGGATTTCTTTGTAGTTACTCATTTATTCTGGTATTTATAACACTCATTAAATGTGAACCCAGCTCTTTTTGCAAATTCTAGCAGCTACAGCTGTAAATACAAGAATGTGAGGTTCCAGTGGTGGTTTGCTTTCCAAGACATTTGACAACTGCTTTTTTTTTTTTTTTTTTTATTTAACCACAGTGTATTATACAGCAGTAACTAAACATAGATCTGAAACTGGCACACAGAGAAAACTCTAAAAATAAATCTGTACCTGAGATAAGAAAGTGCTCTGGGTCTCTGCAAATACTTTCACTTTAGAGTGTAGTCTTAATCACCTTCAAGGTAAAAGAGATATAATAATGTACCCAACCATCTTCTAATAAAAACAAATATTTATATTTTATAGTACCTGAGAGTGTATTAAATACCATTTTATGCCTTACTTTGTATATGGTAACATATTTTAGCAATATTAAAGAATATAACATGAGTGGTATGATTACTTAAACAGCATTTTCTTTAAAAACCATTTTTAAAATGAAATTGACTTGAAAGTTATCAAATCAAAAATTCTCATTTTTGAATGAGTAACTTTAAGTCTCTTAAAATAAAAACTCTCTTAAATTCAGAAGTGCACCTGGATTTTCTGCATCCACCTTCACCACCCTTGCAGGCACATAACAACTTGTGAAACAGGCAGGCCCTAGGATGAAAGTCTCAAATTCATAGACAAATCTGAGAATGCTCTAAATCCACTAGTTGTCTCAAGGTCAAGCGGTTAGTGAGTGACTCTACCACGAGTTTCTTTTGGTGCCTGAAAGGGAGTAGTATTATCCAAAAATAACTGCATATTTCATCAAAAAAGATACTATGATTCACAAATGGATTTTACGGAATAATTTTGTTTTTCAACAAATACCCTGTTTACCAATATGTGGTAATATTTAAAAGGCAGACCCGTGGCATGGCCAACTGAATCCTGCAGGGCCTCCATTGGCTTTTGCTTGAACTTTTCCTTTACATATTCTATAATGTGACTCAGAGTAGGCACAAAGAAATAATAAAACCCGGGTCAAATCAGATATTCCAAAAACTAAAGAATGTTTGTCAACTAAGCATTTTTTGTTGTGACTTACCTTAACAAAATATTTTAGTTTTTCTATCTTAGTACCTGTGTCCAAGATAAAAAACACAATTTAAGTTTTCTTTTAAGACCAGAGGACTTCATTGGTCTAAGGTTATTTTTATTTTTTGTTTTCTATAATACTTTCAAGTATCACAATTGGAGAGATGCTATCTATTGGGCTGGAGAGTGTGGTGCTTCCATTTCATACTATTGGCAATGGAACTGATTTTTGATTCATAATTTTGGCACATCATTTTCAATTCCATGTTGTATTCTGGAAGACATTCTCTGAAACATCTTATATATAATCTGTATTTGTATATGTTGTTTTATTAATTTTTTTAAATTTTTTTGAGACGAAGTCTCGCTCTGTTGCCCAGGCTGGAGTGCGGTGGCGCAATCCTGGTTCACTGCAACCACTACCTTCTGGGTTCATGCCATTCTCCTGCCTCAGCCTCCAGAGTAGCTGGGACTACAGGCGCCCACTACCACGCCCGGCTAATTTTTTTTTTTTTTTTTTTTTTTTGGTATTTTTGGTGGAAACGGGGTTTTGCCATGTTAGCCAGGATGGTCTTGATCTTCTGACCTTGTGATCTGCCCCCCTCGGCCTCCCAAAGTGAAGGTAAAAATAATTAAAAAACATATAGTGTTTTCTGATTAAGTAGGAACTGATTAGCAAATTTCTAACTATATTGCCAATAAAAATCCTATACTTCTTGGTGGCTTAAGCATTTTATCAGTTTTTTAAAGTATTTGGAACATAACTTTAGTGGTAGAATTTCTTTCCATAACTTTTGAATAACAAATTAACATATACCTAGCAATAATTGAGAAGAAAAATGAGGAAATGTAATCCTAAACCATTTTTCTCAATACTAATATGTTGTAATAACACGTAAACAGGTAACAATATAACTTGAACTATATAATTGTTTGAAAATATTTTTCTAATGCTTTAATTTCCACTTATTTTGCAGATTTTTTACTGTGTGTCTAATAAGTTCTAGATGTTGTCATAGGTGTCAAAGACAAGATATAAGTAAGATATGCCCTTTTCCATTAAAAAGACTATTAAACTCGGGAGGCTGAGGCAGGAGAATGGCGTAAACCCGGGGGGCGGAGCTTGCAGTGAGCTGAGATCCGGCCACTGCACTCCAGCCCGGGCGACAGAGCCAGACTCCGTCTCAAAAAAAAAAAAAAGAGATAGGTAAAATCACTATCATCTATGCCATATAATTTGTTTAGTTCATGATTGGGGTGAACAAGTTCTAGAATAGCACTATCCAATAGGATGCTAATACCAGGAGAGCCACAAATATGAGCCACATATGTAATTTGAAATTTTCTACTAGTCACCTTAAACAGATAAGAATTAACAGAGGAAATTGATTTTAGTGATATATTTCATTTAAGGAATAGATAAAAAATATTTTCATCACTATATGTAACTAATATAAAAATGATCAATGAGATTGATATGGTTTCACTGTGTCCCCACCCAAATCTCATTTTGAATTGTAACTCCCACAATTCCCATGTGTCATGGGAGGGAACCAGTAGGAGGTAATTGAATCATGGGGGCGGGTCTTTCTTGTGTTATTCTCATGATAGTGGATACGTCTCACGAGATCTGATGGTTTTAAAAAGAAGAGTTCCCCTGCATAAGCTCTCTCTCTCCCTTTGCCACCTGCAATCCATGTAAGACATGACTTGCTCCTCCCTTACCTTCTGCCATGATTGTGAGGCTTCCCCACCCTTGTGGAACTGTAAGGCCATTAAACCTCTTTCCTTTGTAAATTGTCCAGTCTCAGGTATGTCTTTATCAGCAGCATGAAAACAAGCTAATACAGAGATGTTTTACATTCTGTTTCTCTATTGTGTCTTTAAAATTCAGCATATATTTTTCACTTATAGCATAGTCTCAATTTGGGCTACCCACAGTTCAAGTGCTCCATGGCCACATGTAGCTAGTGGCTACTGTATTGGACAATGAGGTCTAGATCAACAGAAGGGCTGATTACTAGCACTTGAAAAAATCAAAGAAGCCTCTCTGAGGCAGGGACTCCTGAACCAATACAGGGAATGTGCAAAGCTTTGAGAAGTGTAGTGTGAGGAACCTCAAGTCATACAGTGATATGGTTTGGCTATGTCCCTACCCAAATCTCATCTTGAATTGTAGCTCCCATAATCCCCATGTGTTGTGGGAAGGACAAAGTGAGAGGTAATTGAATCATGGGGGTGGGTTTTCCCATGCTGTTCTTGTGATAGTGAGTAGGTCTCATGAGATCTGATGGTTTTATCAAGAGAAGTTCCCCTGCATGTGCTTTCTTGCTTGCTGCCATGTAAGTCATGACTTTGCTCCTCCTTTGCCTTCCACCATGATTGTGAGGCCTCCACAGCCATGTGGAACTGTGAGTGCATTAAACCTCTTTTTCTTTATAAATTACACAGTCTCAGGTATTTCTTCACAGCAGTATGAAAATGGATTAATACATACAATATGTCTAGAGTGAAGGAACAGGAGAGGAGGGGGAGGCCAGCAGGAAACAGACTTGAGAGAACTTCATATACTACTCTGCACCTATATAGCTACCATCCAATAATTTCTCAGCCCTGTAACAAATCTATGGCATTAAATCTCAACGACCTGGTCCTATTAGGAAAAAAAAAGTGTAATTAAATTCATTCTTTGTGTTGGAAAAAGAAATCATCAATGAGTAAATGCCAATCTTAAGAAAAAATGCCATGTGTTTTCATTTTGAGGCTATTGCGGAAACCATCAGCCCAGTCTCTTGTCTTCCTAGCTGTTTCTTACTTTGAAAGACGAATTTGCAAATAACTGGGAAACTTAAAGGATTAGCTCATGTTTTTCTTGGCCTCCTGAGATTTTGCTCTTCAGATGCCCATACTGCATGCTTGAATTCCATGTTGGCAGAAGATGGTAAAATATTTGGATTCATTTGGAGGAATGGAAGAAAAAGTGTTGAGCATACTGGATGCCTTTAGTTTCTTTTACATGACATTCTTTCACACAATCATCAGGACAAGCAACTCCTAACTGCTTAACTGAGAGCATTTACTTAAATATAGACTACTGGGAAGGGACAGAGTGCCCCAGAGAGAAATCATTCATTTTTCTGTGGAATACCTACCCTTTATATACTTATCTCATTGGGGAAGTACATAACAACAGTCCATGATCCCTAGAAACTTTGCCCAGCAAGCTGCACCCAGGAATATTGCTAAGTTTGTTTTGTAAGTATTTGGTTTGGTTTTGTTTTCTTTTAATTTTTCAAATAGAAAAGAGGTATGAGACCAAGTAACATTTCTTACTTTTTTTGTGAAAAAAAAAACCCATAATTTTCCCTATCAAATGAATTAGAGAGAATGTCACGTGAAAAATAACTATGTTTCCTTTTCCTATCTCATTTTAAGCTCTCCTTTTCACATTTGCAATGCAAGTGTGTACTATATATAATATATATTTTATATATGTGTCAATTTGCGAAGCTAAGTACACATTTACTTTTCTTCCTTTATTTTTATTCTTAAAACGGGTTTCTTTAACACTCCATTTTTACAACCATTTCTCAGCATTTATCCTCTGTTTCTCTGAAACCACACCTAACAGATGTGGCCAACTCTTATATGGTGTTTATATGTGTTTCCTTTTGCTTCTGTACAAAATCACCGCTAACATAGTGTCTTAAAAAATCACCCATTTACTATCATGCTGGTCTGGAGGTCAGATGTCCTAAAACCAAGTAGTCTCCAAGGGCCGTGTTTCTGCTGGAGGCCCTAGCAGAGATTTCTTTCCCTTGCCTCTTCCACCTTTTGGAGACCACCTGCTTGTGTCCACGTCTTCTATCTTCAAGGCCAGGGGTACAGCATCTTTCAATCTCTCTATCACATCAGCTTCTCTTTTCATAGCTGCTCTCATAGGCTCCTGTCTTTCCCGGTAAGGACCCTTGCAAGGACATTTTTCTACCTGGATAATACCAGATAATCTTCCCGTCCTGAGATCTACAAATTAATCGCCCCTGCAAATTTCCTTTTTTCATATACAGTAGTATATTCACAGGTTCTGGAAATCTTTGGAAAGGAGGAAATTATTCTTCCTATCACAGTGTTGACTCTCATCCTCTGTCTCTAGTCTCCTTTAATTTCCCAACTGTCTGCACATGCACATGCACATCAAACACAACAGGCTCAAAGATAAATGCTTCTCCCACAAAACCGATTGCTTTGATTCCATTGGTACATCATGGATACACCACCCAAGTAAAGTTATCAAACTAGAGAAGGGATTGTCCTCAACAGGGCATTTTCGTCCCCACTTGCACTAAAGCTAAACCTTTCTTTAATGTACCTCTTAAAAACTTTAAACTGTATATTCTCTACTTTATTTCTACTATGAATACCTTTTTCCTGGTTTAGGTATTGTTTATTCTCATTTGAACTGCTACAGTAGCCCGTGCTCTCTGTCTCCAAACCTGCTCCCTTAAAAATTTGTTTTCTCTACAGTTTGACCTAAAATGCAAATGTGATGATATGTTCCTAGTGTCAAGCCTTTTAAGGTCTCCTCGCTGCCTATATCATACACATTACTTTCCATTGCACACAAGGCCCTTCCTGATCTTGTCCGTAATTATTTTTTCAACCATATATTTTAGGCCTTGCTATTACACATTGTAGGACTCATTTTCCTGCTTGTGGCTCACTTTGCACTTGCCCTCACAATGTTTCTTGAGCCATGTTTCTCCCATTGTAAATCTGGCCATGCCTTGGTAATAACTTCTTTTTACTGTGTTGTAATTATCTGTGTATGTGTTTTTTTCTAAACTGTAAGCTTTTAGAAGACATTTCTTATTTGATTTTACATCCCCATCATTTGGCCACGTCCTTAGCACAATGTATATTTGTAGTAATAAAAGCTGTTCTTTGGGTTTTGTAAATTCATGAGAAGGCAGCATTTAACCCCTTTAAATTATAAAAGTGGATTAATTTAAATATTCTTGGAGGTTTAATAATTTGTGAGACTTTTGGCTTCATGCATTCTGTTTAGGAGATGTAGGAAAGTTGCTGTTTGGGAAATGCAGGAAAGTTGAAGGAAAGTATAGAATTTTGTCATAAAGCAAGAATTTATACTGGCCTCCTGTAAGAAGCATGTGAGCTTTTGGTGAAAGAAATATGTAAACATACATTAAATAAAATATGCTTATCTACAACTTCCATGCGTATGAAATGTAGGTCATGTTGGTTTCTCTGTCTCTGAGTCTCTTTATTACTCTCTCTTTAAAACACACACACACACACACACACACACACACACACAAAACAATATGCTTGACAGGCATCATAAGTCACTTTTCCCATCAATGGCTTGTTTCGGGGTGGTTTCAGGGATAGGACTGTTTTTAAAAGATCCTCTTACACTCTTTTTCACCCTTTCTTCTGCCTCACCCTGGATTTAACCTAACCATGACCTAAATAGTTTTCAATGGCAGCTCTGCTTCCATCCATCACATACGCTGTTTTTTGTTTTTTTTTTGAGGTGTTAGTTTGGCATATGAAATTTAAACACAATTAGTTCATTTTGAGGAATCTGAAATGTCCTACTAACTTTCACCAGTTACATTTTAGTAGAGAATCCACACAAGTTCTGAAGCAATTATCCCTGAAATTTAGTTTTGTTCAAGGTTGCTTAACATAGAGAGGAAAGAAGAAAAGATTAGTCACTGGTGGAAATCGTATGAAATAATTTTTACCTCAAGCAATTCCTGCTCTTTGTATATATATATGTGTATGTATATGTGTGAGTACAATCTTGCTGTGTATATATTTGTTTATACCCAGAACTCACATGAGAATGTTCTGAAGACAAAAAAAGACATTGGAATGCTTTTACTAAAATTCAGTATTTGCACTAATATCACTGCATACACTAAAAATCTATCCTATGGGAAGTTCTTTACTGCCAGTGGCTACTGTGAAAACAGAGAACATTTGTATTCCCTTAGCTACCCAGTAGATCAACTTTCTATCTTGGGAAGATAAGTATGCACCATCCTTTACCCAGAGCTGCCAAGATGTGGCCATGTGACCCTGCATCTACCAATCAGATACCCCACTCAGGACTTGAGAAAGTGGCACAAAAGTACAAAAACAGACAAATCTCTTGAGAAAGTGGCGGTCAAGAGCCCAAAGTGCTAGAGGGAGTTTCCAGTGATTGGTATTTTCTAAGCAGAGAGTTTCTAAGGGAAAATCATGGCTATGTTCCCAACCACTCATCTCTCTTCTTTTCTGTCATATTCTGAGTGCTACAGACTTTCATTCATTTCTGGAGCCATCTGATTGCCTTCTTGCAAACAGCCTCTACCTGTTAATTTACTAGAATTGACTTGTGTCATTTGCAGTGAAGAACACTGACTAATTTCATTAGGAGTTGGTGAGAGAAGAACACTGAGAAGAGAGGTGTCCTAGGAAAAGTTACCTCAGAAGCAAAGTTCAAGGCAAGAATATGAGTAGCAGTGGTTTATTTGTAAGGTGACTTCAGTAATCATTGGTAGGGAAGTGGGCAGGTGAGGCAGAGGGAAAGGATGTGATGAACAGGCTGCAGGTGAGGGTAATAGAATTCAATTCTGTTGGAGAAGAGCACCTGGTGGGTACAGAAGCTGATGTATTTATCCTCAAAGATCCATTTTTCATGGGCTGAGAATACTTCCTGGAGATGTTAGTTCCCCAGTGTTTCCATTTCATCCAGTGCACAGATTGAGGAAAGACTCGGCCTGAGAGCCACAGATGCTTGCAGTAGGACACTTTCTGCCCGTGAGGTAAGAGTGAGTCATAAAGGCTTGTACAGAGAGCACTAACACTGTGGTGGCTATTGTGATGTTTCAACTTGCTTTTTATACAATCAAACACTAATACAGGTGTTGCTGTGAAGGAATTCTGTAGTTGTAATAAAGATCCTAATGCATTGTCTTTAAGCAAGAGGGATTATTCTGGATAATGTGAGTGGGCCTAAGTGAATGAGTTGCAAAGCCTTAAATGCAGGGTTGATATTTCTGAGAGAGAGGAGAGAGACTGAAAGAGAAAGAAAAAGAAGAAATTTCTCTTGAGGACAATTTCAACCTGTTCTCAGGGAGTTCCATCCTGTTTGTGATCTTTCTTTCTTGTGGATGATAACTTCAACCATAGCCATAGGTTCAAGACTATGCCTTCCTGAATGTCTGCTCTATGGATTTAGGACTTTATTCCAGTTCCCGCAACCATGCCATCTATCTATCTATCTATCCATCCATCCATCCATCCATCTGTCAAGAGAGATATAATTTTAATACCTGTAAAACCTTAAATTTCCTGCAACTCCAGTTGAACTCCGATTGGTGTAGATAATTTTGGTGTTTGGAAGTAGGTGCTACCATAACAAACACATAACAATATGGAGGTGGCTTTAAAACCAAGTGGATGGAGGCTGGAAGAAGGCTGAAAAAAATTTTGAAAGATATGATGATAGAGAATGCCTAAATTGTCTTCAACTGATTGTGAGTCAAAATATGAATTTTATGAGTCTTTCTGGTAAGGGCTCAGAATACAGTGAGGGGCATGTTATTGGAAACAGGAGGAATAGAGATGCTTGTTAGGTAATGGCAGAAAATTTAGTGGAATTGGCTCCTGTGAGAATAGTGGAAAATAGAGTTTCCTCTGGGTGGTAGCAGAAGCAATTCAAGGCACTAGAAAGATCTGATGCACTATTGCTGATTCAAAGATGGAGATGCCCATATGCAAGAAACAGAGAGTAGCTTTGCATTAGTTTTCTAGGGCTGCCATAAAAAAATGACAGACTGGCCAGGCGCGGTGACTCACGCCTATAATCCCAGCATTTTGGGAGGCCTAGCAAGTGGATCACTTCAGGTCAGGAGTTCGAGACCAACCTCACCAAGATGATGAAATCCTGTCTCTACTAAAAATACAAAAATTAGCCAAGTGAGGTGGCGAGCGCCTGTAATCCCAGCTACTCAGGAGGCTGAGGCAGGAGAATAACTTGAACCCAACAGGCAGAGGTTGTAGTGAGCCGAGATTATGCCATTGTACTTCAGCCTGAGTAACAAGAGTGAAACTCCATCTCAAAAAAATAGACTGACTGAGTAGCTTAAACAACGGAAGTTTGTTTTCTCACAGTTCTGAAGGCCAGAAGTCAGAGATCATGATGTCAGCAGAGGTAGTTTCTTCCAAAACCTCTCTCGTTGGCTTACAGGTCATCTTCTCCCTGTATCTTTACATGATTTTTCCTGTGTACATGCCTGTGTCTAAATTTCCTCTTCTTTTAAAGATACCAATTATATTGGATCAGGGCCCTTTCATATGACCTCATTTTACCTGATTTCCCTTCTTGACGATTCTATCTCTAAATACAGTCATATTTTGAGATACTCTGGGTTAGAATTTCAACATATAAATTTTGGTGGAACACAGCTCAGTCATAACAAATTTCTAGCTGCCGAGAGAAGTTCCTAGCCAACAGCAGGCAAGATAACGGGGCTGTCAGTTCTACAACTGCAAGGAACTGGACTCTATCCCAACAAGCTGAATAATCTCCGAGGAGGCTCTTTCTCCTAGCCTCCAGATAAATGTCCAAGTTGGCTGATACCTCAATTTTGGCACTTTCTGGTCTTCTGAATTACAGAAATGTGAGATGTTTTTTAAATCCTCTAGGTGAGTAGTAATAGTGGGTTATGTAGTGATAGTAAACTAATGCAAACAACATATACTAGTGGCCAGTCACAATTTCTTAAAAACCAAACCAAAACAAACAAGAAAAAACAAAACAAGAAACCTGGCTCTAGGATGCTTTGATGGAACAGTCTACAGTCTCTGCCACTGCAGTTGATCCCAACATCTTAATTTTCCTCTTCCTGTCATCCATTCTAGATTTCTTTATCCTTGGACAGACATCTCTTTGTCTAATTCTCTTGACAAAGGACTAAAAAGGAAATCCAAATACGAATAAGTAGGAACAGCGGACCTGACACCCATAACACACCTACCTTGGATGCACTGACTTCCCTCCCTTTGCTAAGATTTTTAGCCATTGTGGGGCTGGAAATGGGCTTGGACTTTTCTACGGTGATCTGATGGAAAAAGAAAAGATCCAGCTCTGGGTGGACATTTCATTACATTGTCACCTGGTAGCCCATGTTCTGGCACACCATCTCTAACAGGACCCAACAGCATAAGGAGCTTCTTTCAAAATGTGACTAGCTCTTTGCTAAAGATGGTATGACTTTGTTTCAATTCCTAGTTTTGTGCTGTGATTTTTTTTGCTGTGGTTCTCCAGAGACTAGACATAGTGTTTTATCTACCAAAAAGACCTCTGACCTCCTGTACTATGTGATCTGCAAGTCATTTGTACAAAGTGGCAGAGCTACTTTTACCATAACTAAAACTGCTGAAGAATATATCTTGCTATGGGCCACACTGAAAACTGCCAGCCTTCTAAGTCACTCATTACTTGGAACAAAAGCAATATTCCCAGTGTAATATGCATTGTTTCCAAAATCCAAAGAGACCAACTGAGATTACCAGCATCCTGCTTTTCACCACCTATGATGGATTGGAGTACAAATGAAGAAGTAATGCATTTGTTTTGTAATAGTTCTTTACATGAATTATATGGGCTAAATTACATTAATAAAGATTGTAAAATTAATTAGCAGTTGTTAGTAGCCATATAGGCTATGAAGGAGGAAAATAGACACTATTAAATAAGGTTGCAGAGTGAAAGCCAAAAGCCATTCTTTGCAGCATTTCAAGAGACTCACATTTCTTTCATGTGCAAAATGTGTTGAAGAGAAAAATGTGTTGAAAATCAGGATCAAGATTTTATAGGAAGAGAGGTAGAGCCAAAAGGAGACTGAATTCATATTTCTGGCAAATTCTTCTATACTGAATTCAGGGCCCTAATGGGGAGGAGTGGAATATTAAGCCTGGATGGAGACATTTGGGAGGATGAACTCTTAAGAATTTCAATCCCTATGAGCCAGCAGCAATAAACACCCTCCCTCCATCATGATGAAAAAGAGCATCCTCCCATTGCTTAAAACTGTGCAAAGGATTCACCCAAGATCGATGACTTCCAAGATGATGCTTGTCTTTCTTACTTTCTACTTCCCTACTTCCCCTAATTGCTGCTGAACCAATTACGTAGGACAAATCTCTGCATGACGTAATCAGGAAAATAATGTTCATACTAGGAGAAGAAAGGGAATGTTCAACATAGAATGATAGGCCTGACTAATATGTGCTGATTATAACCAAGAAAACCTGCCTGGGAGTGGCTCTGAAGGGCCTTAACTATGGAGAACAGAATATGAGTCTGGAGAAGAGTGACTATATTCATATAGGTACTATTAGGTTGGTGCAAAAGTAATTGAGGTTTTGGACTGTGAATTTCAAATCATTATAACTAGACTCCAACACACCTTTATTAATCAAAGTAGGAACCATTATGATCAGCACATTTTTTGCCAACAAATACGTTTGTTTATTCCTGTAACATAAAAATCAGTGCTTCAGGATTTGAAGTCTTGGAAAGCATTTTCTGCATACTGCTCATTGTGGAAATGTTTTCCCTGAAAAAAGTTGTCAAGATGGTTGAAGAAGTGTCAGTCAGTTGGCGAGAAGTCAGGTGAATATGGTGGATGAGGCAAAACTTCGTAGCCCAATTTGTTCAACTTTTGAAGGGTTGGTTGTACAACATGTAATCAGGCATTGCTGTGTAGAATTGCGCACTTTCTGTTGACCAATGCTGGCTGCAGGAGCTGTAGTTTGTGGTGCATCCCATTGATTTGCTGAGCATACTTCTCAGATGTTATGGTTTCACCATGATTCAGAAAGCTGTAGAGGATCAGACCGGCAGCAGATCAACAAACAGGGACCATGACGTTTGTTTGATGTAAGTTTGGCTTTGGGAAGTGCTTTGGAGATTCATCTCGGTTTAACCTTTGAGCTGGTGTAGCTAATTGTCATATAAAATCCACTTTCCATGGCATGTCACAATCCGATTGAGAAATGGTTCTTTGTTGTTGAGTAGAATAAGAGAAGAAGGTGCTTCAAAATAACTTTTTCCATTTTTTATTTTTGCTCAGCTCATGAGGGACCCACTTACCGAGCTGTTTCACCTTTCCAATTTGCTTCAAATGCCGAATGACTATAGAATGGTTCACTTTGAGTTCTTTGGCATCTTTCAGCTGGTCACTGTCAATTTCTGATGGCCAGCTACTATGATCATTATCTTCAAGGCTCTCATCTCCTATGCAAAACTTCTTGAGCCATCACTGCATTGTACATTTGTTAGCAATTCCTGGGCCAAATGCGTTGATGTTACAAGTTGTCTCTACTGCTTTACGACCCATTTTGAACTCAAATAGGAAAATCGCTTGAATTTGCTTTTTGTCTGACATCATTTCCATAGTTTAATTAATGTAAAATAAACAGCACTAAATAAGTCATTCGCAAAATAAAAACTAAAGTGGAAAATGCACACTAAAATGATATGTAACATCACCACATTTATTTAAGAATGTATTCCAATATCAAATGGAAAATTTCAACAATACAAAAACCACAATTATGTTTGCACCAACCTAATATCTTAGCATGTTTGGGCTGCCACAACAGAGTACAAGAGACTGGGTAATTTATAAATAATAGGGATTTATTGCTCACAGTTCTGGAGGCTAGGAAGTTCAAGATCAAGGTGTCAGAAGATTCAGTGAAATGAATTTTCTGGTGAAAGCTCCCTGCTTCATGGATGACATCGTCTTGCTGTGTCCCCACATGGCACAAGGAGCAAACAGGCTTCCTCACACCTTTTGAAACAAGGGCACTAATCTCATATATGAGTGCTCCTAATATAATCCTAATCACCTCCTAAAGGCCCCCCTCTTAATACCATTACCCTGGGGGATTAGATTTTAACACAGGAATTTTGGTAGGACGTAAATATTCAGACCATAGCAGCTGCAATCAAGAAAACAAAAAACACTTATCCATTATATCGACAGAAATTTATCTCATGTGTATATGTGTGTGTGTGTGTGTGTGTGTGTGTATTCTCAGAATTTGCAAGTCCACTTTTCTAAATGATTATAAATCTTTTGAGGCCCAGGACACAATTGTGGGTAACCTGGACCTTACTCTCTACAATTTCAATAAATATGTGCTAAATAAATGATCTAGGAATGATATAGGAGGAAAGCAGTACACCACTGGAAATTTCTATGATAAGCATGTAAATTATTCTGATTTGTACCAGTTATCCCTGAAAGTAGATGTTTTGCATTATGAGCTAGTTCTAAAAGAATCTCAGATGATTCTTAAAAGGATGATTGCACTTAATTTGACTTATGGTTTTGATTGGTGATGACAAAGTTTTCATTAAAGTTGTAAATTTCCACTCTTATTGCAGGAATGTCAGATGATCAAAAAGAGTGGGTACCAACTGAACTATATACAAGCAAAGTGTCACTGTTAAAAAAAAAAGAAAGAAAAGAAAAAAGAAAAATACTCCTTGATTCTAGAGAATAATTGACAAGTTGGAAAAAATCCACTTGGCCAGTTAGCTTTCTTCATTCTGCAAACATTAAATAGCATATTTTTATTACGAACTTGACAGCCAGGACTTAAGACTAAACTCTGAAATGCCTGCGATTACACATGTAGGCAGGGACTGCTATGACTGGCTGGGTTTCAGATTTGAGTGTTTGTTTAGACAGAGCAAGACCAAAAGGTGTTAGATCAGACCTAATCTCCACCAGACACCTCAGACAGGGGCTACAGATTTCTTCATTTGGTTTCACCATTGAGTCTACGTCCGTGGAAGCCATGTTACTCACCTTCACAGACCTACCACCCATGAAAATAGGAACAGCCATTCCAAGAGAACAAGAACCAGAATTGCCACCCGCTGAATAAAGCACATTTAGTGATGGTTGGGAGCAGCACTGTTTTTCTAAATTAACAAGCAGAAGGAAGCAAAGCATGCTACTTTCTTGGCTTGGCTTATTTCTCACTTATTTATACACCTGAATCTCCATTGAAACAACACACTATTAGTTGAACAGAATCACCCTTTAGCCAGTGGGAGAGAAATTAGAAAACACACTTCATTGTAGGAGGTTTTATTTATTTATTACAACATGGCCAGAAGATAAGTATAAACATAACACAAGCTGTTAATTTTAATTTTTATTTTAAAACATGTTAGAGATGTCATGTGGTCTGAATTCTTTCTCAGTCACTTCCATCTTTGTCCCTACCGTCAACCTCGCCCTTTCTCCCAGCCCTTCAAGAAGGTTCTTAAGGGAAATTGACAAAAGAAAAACATATTTTTGAGTAGGCTAAGTTTGAAGTGTTCATTAAAACAAGTAGCTGATTGTAGGCTTCTACATCTCTTGAAACATTTTATGGCCAGTCTATGTCATTTAAAAAAACCTTCCTTTTTCCTAAAAAAAAAAAAAAAAAAGAAAATATAGGATCAAATTAAAAGCTCCTATTTCTGCTGTAGAGCTTGTGATGTCATCAAAATCCATTTCATTTTTATGCCCCTATAACTTAAAGTACATTTTCTCTTTCTCTCCTCTCCGAGTCTATTTATACCTGACTTCAGAATTATTTCTATCAGGGAGATACAAGGTCATTTTTTATACTATTAAAATAAACAATTCTCCAGTTTTATACAAGACCTCTTTCAAATATAGAAATTATGGGTTCTTTCTGTCAGGCAATTTAAATGAATGTTTGAGACCTTTGGCTGGCTTTTTCTTTTATCATTCAAATATTGAAATTCTCAAAATACCACTCTGATTTTAAATAAGGAGGGACTTCACTCTCTTTAATTAGGACTGACATAATCTTCACTGACATAGATGATACAAAAATGAATTAAAATTTTTAAAGCCAACAAACTAAAACATTTTATTAGGTTTAATATAAATCTGATAGATTCAATTTTTATTCTTAAGCCTTTGAAATAGTATAAAAACAAATTTTAGCTATCTCAGTTGATTTATTTTGTTAATACCTCTTTGCCATGAACCAAAGTCAGACATAGTTGATTAGAAATGAAGATATTGCCATAGATCTTTGGTCTTTCAAGTTTCTCAGTAGTAGTACTTCAGTATTTTAAAGGAGAATTCTCTACATTAACTTAAAAAATATTTACAACAATTTTTGAATTAATTTTATTTTTTCTATAAGTAAAATTAGTTTTTAAAATAAAAACAAGAAAATTCATTACTTTTGTAATTTTCCTGTAGAAATGTAGAAATAATCTCTCAAAAATAAGATAATTGACTAAAAATTTATTTTCTAAATTCTTCAGTGTTACAGCTATCATTTGAATGTCTGTGTCCCTTCCAAAATTCATAATGGGTCATTTAGGTGGTGATTAGGCCATAAGGACTCTGCACGCATATATGGATAGGTTTAGTGCCTATGAAAGGGCTGGAGAGAACTAGTTAGCCCCTTTTTGCACTCTTATTTTTCCATCGCTTCTGCCACGTGAGGACACATTATCTGGCCCTTTTGCTTACTTCCACCATATAAGAGTAAGCAAGAGATGCCATATTGGAAGCAGAACGTGGGCCTTAATCAGACACCAAACTTACTGACATCTTTTTTTTTTTCTTTTTTCTTTGAGCCAGTCACTCAAGCCTGACTTGAGTAACTACACTGTACTCTGTTGCTCAGCCTGTCGCTCAGGCTGGAGTGCAGTGACGCTATCTCAGCTCACTGCAACCTCCATCTCCCGGGTTCAAGGAATTCTCCCACCTCAGTCTCCCAGGTAGCTGGGACTACAGGCATGTGCCACCACTCCCGGCTGATTTTTTTTGTATTTTTAGTAGAGATGGGGTTTCACCATGTTGGGCAGGCCGGTCTCGAACTCCTGACCTCAGGTGATCTGCCTGCCTCTGCCTCCCAAAGTGCTGGGATTACAGGTGTGAGCCACTGTGCCAGGCCCCTGCTGACATCTGGATCTTGGGCCTTCAGTCTCAAAAACTGTGAGAAATAAATTTCTATTTTTTATAAATTACTCAGTCTAAGGTATTTTGTTATCGGAGCAGAAATAGACTAAGATAATTATTGTAGGAAATTAGGTGCCTTCATTATACAATGACATAAAATGGTTGAGGA
This sequence comes from Macaca mulatta, assembly GCF_049350105.2. Classification (NCBI taxonomy): domain Eukaryota; kingdom Metazoa; phylum Chordata; class Mammalia; order Primates; family Cercopithecidae; genus Macaca; species Macaca mulatta. The sequence goes on along the minus strand of NC_133408.1, from coordinate 20,341,584 downwards.
ACTAATTTTATGTTCAATGATAATTTTTTTACTAGTAGAACTTATTTGACTTTTTTTCCATTTAGGTAAAACTACACCATTTAAAAAATCTTTTTATGGCTGTCATAGAAACAAATAGGAGGGTTCCTTTACTCTAAATGGGAAGTCAATAAGGAAAGAATTTCACTTCTGGAAGTGTGCCAGTTAGAGAAAATCTGGGACTAGCCAGTTTAACAAAGAGTCTGGGCTCTCCTTTGTCTTTGCTGTGCAAAGTTTCATGCGGGAAACATACATTCAGTAGCATAGTCTAAGATATCCAAAAGTAGAACGAGAACTTTGAAAGTATAAGATAATGAAGTTGACAACGGGGAGCAGATAATTTTTTTCATCATGAACAACTGTGCCAGGAGCCAAGATACCAATGCCAGCTGCCCCAGGGAATGCCCAGGCATTTTAACATCATGCTTCATTGAGCACTTTCCCCGCTTGGATCACATACATTAAGATTAAGCTACTAGAGAGAGAGAACCGCCTAACATTTTATAACAATGGTGACAACAGCATTCATGTAGCTCCATGTTCTGAGAGTAGAAATGTTTTAAAATTGTTCATCAAGCCATTCTTCTGGTTTATAAGAATTCAAATTAATGCTAAAATAGCTAAATCATAGTGGATTTTAGGAAATGGTTTTAATCGCTGCCAAAAGAAACTCTGGAGATTATAGGGAGGTAGGATTTCAAATTAAATGTCAACTCATTGAAATCTTGCAATTTAAATGAATCATTTCTACACCTTGCACTGAGAATGTCTTTCTCCCTTTCACTTAGGATTACCTAACTAGTCTATTTTTACTCAAAATTCTTATTAAGTTTTTTGAGAAATCTCCAAACTGCTTTCCACAGTAGCTGAACTAATTTGCATTCCCACCAACAACATATAAGCGTTCCCTTTTTTCCATAGCCTTGCCAGCATGGATTATTTTTAAACTTCCTCATAATAACCATTCTGAGTAGTGTGAGATGGTATCTCATTGCAGTTCTTTTTTTTTTTTTTTTTTTTTTTTTGAGACGGAGTCTTGCTATGTTGCCCAGGGTGGAGTGCAGTGGTGTGACCTCGACTCACCACAACCTCCGCCTCCCAGGTTCAAGTGATTCTCCTGCCTCAGCCTCCCAAGTAACTGGGACTGCAGGCACGTACCACCATGCCCGCCTAATTTTTGTATTTTTAGTAGAGATGGGGTTTCACTATGTTGACCAGGTTGGTCTCAAACTTCTAACCTCATGATCCGTGACCACCCCCCGCCCCAGCTCATTGTAGATTTAATTCAACAATCCCACTACTGGGTATATACTCAGAGGGAAATAATTCATTCCATCAAAAAGACTCGTGTACATTCATCACAGAGCTATTCACAATAGCAAATACATGGAATCAACGTAGTTGCCCATCAGTGTTAGATTGGATCAAGAAAATGTGGTGCATATACACCGTGGAATACCACACAGCCATAAACATGAATGAAATCTTGTTCTTTGAAGCAATATGGATGCAGGTGGAGGCCATTAAATTAAATGAATTAATGCAAAACCAGAAAAGCAAATACTGTATGTTCTCACTTATAAGTGGGGGCTAAGTATTAACACATAGACATAAAGATGGGAGCAGTAGACACTGGGAATTACTAGAGTGGGGAGGAGAGAGGGAGGAATGGACTGAAAAACTGCCTATTGGGTACTATGTTCACCATCTGGGTGAGGTGACAGAACCATTCGTATCCCAAACCTTGTCACCACGTAATAAACCCACAACCTCGCCCACGTACCCCTGATTCCAAAACAAAAAAAAATTACAATGCGTAAGATGAAAAAAAAATTTTTTTTTTTTGACCTGGAGTCTGATTCTGTCACTCGGACTGGAGTGCAGTGACGCAATCTTAGCTCACTGCAACCTCCGCCTCCCAGGTTCAAGCAATTCTCCTGCCTCAGCCTCCTGAGTAGCTGGGACTACTGGTGCCCACCACCATGCCCAGCTAATTTTTGTATTTTTAGTAGAGATGGGGTTTCACCATGTCGGCCAGGCTGGTCTGCACCTCCTGACCTCAGGTGATCTGCCTGCCTTGGCCTCCCAAAGTGCTGGGATTACAGGAGTGAGCCACCGTGCATGGCCAAATTCTTACAGATTTTTTTTTTTTAAATCCAAAAGAAAGAAGTTAATTTCCAAGATTAAGTAAATTTGAAAAGGTTGGTACACGTTCATCAGCTGATTAAAATTTCACCATAACGTGTTCACTTAAGAGTCTCTAAAATGAGATACTGGATTTACCCAGAATTAATTTGCCCCAACTTGTCTTATTCATACTTCTGTCTGGCCTGACCTTGGTTGTCTCTGCATTGGTGGAGCCTGGCTTGAGTGACTACATCGGGTATGAAGAAGGGGCTACTTTCTCAGCACTCCATGTCACTACAACCTTTCAGATGCACATGTCCCTTTTGACCTAAGTAGCTTTCCTCAGGACAAGGGGTCAGAAGAGTGACGGATTTTTAACCTGAATATACCCAGGAGGTCTACATAGTGTCATTTTCATTATAGTGTTCAGGCCAGTATCTTTTCTGCTTGGTTGTTCATTGTTCGTTTTTTTTAAACAGAGTGTTTTCCTATAGGTAGTGAGGAAAATATCTTTTTCACCTTCATTAAAATCAGTACTTACTGGTTCACCACTTATTGCAATGTCTTAACTCTTACAACTTAGTAGACAGTTCTTAATGGATTGAGGTGTGACGTCACCAACCAAGTTCTAGTATCTAGACTATTTACAGTGTAGTTTCTATTTATTAGCTTTCTTTCCCGGGCTATATAATTGAGTCACCAAATGATTTTTATACATGGCATCGTATTAGGTATGATAACTCCATATTTGTGATAAGGTGGGGAAATCTTGTTAACAGCTTTCATCACAATTCCTTTTATAAAAAGCTAGTGTATTTGCTCAGGGAAAAATACAAAGAAAATAACTACAGTCCCTTGACAAGTGATTGAGAGTGGAAGATGAGATCTTCAGGGACTTGGAAGTGGGTGGAAATGTTCTAAGTGAGATGTTAAAATAACATACCTGTCAATCTAGAAAAAGGAGCGAGGAAGAGGGTTGTGGAGCTAGGTAGATGGTAGAAAGCTGTATGGAATTTAAAATAAGTCCACCCATTGTCTGCTGTATGTTGAGTGAAGTTACCAAATGGAGAAATGCATGTCACTAGTAGATGTGAGTGTTTAAGGGTGATGTGTGTTTGAAGGTGTGTATATGAACCAGTGATGGGGCTGTGTACATATCTGTACTCATGGAGATCAAAAGCCCACATAGATAGGAAAATATACAGTCAGAAGAAAGCCTGAACTCCTGTCTCAGCAGCTCCCAGAGACTGTAAGGAGGGCTCTGTATAGTCACAGACTGAAATTGTGCTTCAGGTCAGGTTTAATCAGATCTCCAAGGATCAGAAGGATTCAAGATAAGGTATGTGTCCCTTGGGGCAGATAAATATATGAAAAATGGTTTCCAGGAAAGAACAGGATGGGGAGTCAACTGTTGGTTCTGGCTTTTCTCCTGATTAATGAGAAGAAACTCCATTTAAACTATAAAATGAGGGTGGGAGGAGAGAGGATCAGAAAACATTGCTACTGGGTACTAGGCTTACTGCCTGGGTGACAAAATAATCTGCAACAAACTCCTGTGACATGAGTTATTTATAGAAAAAACCTGCACATGTACTCCTGAACATAAGATAAAAGTTTAAAGAAGAAACAAAAAACCAAAAAACTATAAAATGAGAACATTTTGGGGGCTAGATTAAGCCAAAATATTCTTCCCCTACTCTGGAGATATTCTCTGTATTATCTCCTATTAGCAATATAATTTTCTCTTTTATATGTAGATATTTATTCCATCTGAATTTTCCTTTTGGATGTAGTGTGAGAAAGGGACTCAAATCTATTTTGTTCTTATAATGAAGTGATTTTGTTAGTATCATTTAAAAATACTCCATCTTTTCCCTTATGGGTTGTGATGCCAACTCTATGCTTTCTGTCTGACCACATATTCATTGAAATTTTATTCCCTATGAATCTTCTTATGATTTCTTTGTAGATTTATAGCTATCATTTCTTTCACCTTTAAAAAATTAGTAGGAGGGAAGTCTCAGGATATTTAAATGGTGATGCATGTGACTAATATACGGTCGTTGAATTTTTCCAATGACATTGCAATTCTCTAAATGTTAAATCCTCTAAATGTTAAAATTAAACTCAGATCTATAATGCCTGCGTAGGAGGCACCCACATAACTGAGTCAGTTACGTGTGTATTAATGCCTCACTTTAAGAAACATGTATTGAGTGCCTGTGATAGGCCAGGCACTGACTGTCTAGGAATATGGAAATGAATATGACTGATGGTTGTCATTTGCATTGCTATTGGTTTATCGTCTATCAGACAGCTTTGCCATGTAAGGCTCTATGCTAAGCAATCATTTTCATTAGATATTAGCTGGGTCTGGAAGAAAAGAAAAAAAATGAAATAATGTGACCTACAGATGTCAGATATTATGGGATCACCAGAATTTTTCAATTGAAGGATTACATTAACTTGTGACAGCCTACAACTTATAAGATATGAATTTTGCTAACTGCTAAGTAAGCTAACCCCTAAGCTGTCATACCCTAAAGAGAAAATCAGCACTGATACTTATAAAGTACATGAGAATTTATTGTTGAGGAAAGGTTTTATTTCTTATGTTTTGCTAAAACATATGAAATAATTTTAATTTTTAATTAATAATTTTTAATAAGACAACAAATGTCTCATTTATAGGTTATTCCCTTTGGCTATCTACCCAGAGCAAAATCAAGAACTGTAGATTAAATCAAAAGCAATACTTCAGAACTAAAATAAATGTCACAGGCCATGCACTAAAATTCATTGACTTCAGCCATAATAGACCTCTTGAATCCTTGCTTTGTTTGTATATAATTTTGCTTCTGTAACACATTCTATAAACGTAGTCATCTAAACGTCCAGCTCATCACAGATTAGAAGCATAAAATAGAAGTGTAAAGTTATAAAAACAGCACCAATAATTTGTAATACTTATTACAAATAACCAATATTAGGAGAGAGTTATACCGGACAGCTTGAAAGGTGACTGGGAACGCGGAATTCAAAACACAAAAGAGCATGGTAAAGTATAATCATGCATTTAGCATTATAGCTAATGATTCCTGGCCCCTTTTCTATAATAATGGTTGTTGATGATAGTGCCCTTCATGTTTAAAAAATGTAAATTTAGGATAAGTGTCTCTGGTTAAAAAGACAGATACGGCCTGGTGTGGTGGCTCACGCCTGTAATCAGAGCACTTTGGGAGGCCGAGGTGGGCAGATCACAAGGTCAGGAGATCAAGACCATCCTGGTTAACACGGTGAAACCCTGCCTCTGCTAAAAATACAGAAAAAAAAATTGCCAGGCGTGGTGGCGGGCGCCTGTGGTCCCAGTTACTTGGGAGGCTGAGGCTGGAGAACTGCGTGAACCAGGGAGGTGGAGCTTGCAGTGAGCAGAGATCAGGCCACTGCACTCCAGCCTGGGTGACAGAGCGAGACTCCGTCTCAAAAAAAAAAAAAGACAGTTACATTTGTTTTGTGTTTTGGAATGATTTTTTCTAAAAACAATTTAGTTTTAAAGGGAAGAGTTATGTATATATTATATATGATACATATGCCATATGTATAACATAAGTATTAGACGTATATAATGCATAAAACACATATATTATGTATAATATATTTTTTATATATATTTAGGTTCATCTCTGCCGTCAAGCTTTGTGATAGATTTTCAAAAAGGTTATTTCATCAACTTTGATATGTACAGAATAGAGTATACGTTATTGTTTATACACTTACAGATAAAACTGTTTCAGTCATTCACTTCAAATCACACCACCAGATAGTGACTGAACTGTAATTGGAATCAGTTCCAATTACCAATTAATTAATTCTATTGGTAATTAGCAATAAAAATTGCCATTTTTCTTGTAAGCCATGCAGTCTAGAACATTGACTAAGACTGCTTTCAAATCAGAGGACCTTGATTTTGAATCTGAAGTTTGACATTACCTATTTGGCCATAAGAAATGACTTAGACTTTCTGTGACAGAGCTTCCCCACCTGTAAAATAGGAATGGTAATACTCAATTTAAATAGTCATGAGGATTTGATACAGTATGTAAGTAAACACTTTGCATAATGATTAGCACATTGTAATCACTCGACAAACAAAAACATTCCATGACTCTTAATTGGAGAAAATTCTATCATTAGAGAATGCAAAGTTCAAAGATAGCTTAGTCTCTCAGAATTCAGAATAAATTAAGTCATATTTAGATTATAATTAATCTACAGCAAGTAGTAAATACTCATTTTGTTGTAATAGTTGGCCATTGAATAAACTTAAGACTTTTTCTGAGTCATCTGTTTTCTCAGTCTTTCACAATCTAATCCTTTTATCTCTAAACCCAGGAAACCATACTTCAAAGTCTTACTATTTATTGTCAGAGAAAGTATATGTTTGTTAAGAGATCAGCATAAAGCTATCCCAGCTAGTTGAGAGGAAAAAAATCAAGTCATATATCATAAGTGGCATTATATAAATAACATCTTACAGGCTAATTGGAAATAATTAGCTTTTAAATATTGGAATTCACATTAAATTTATATTTTTTGTTAAATAATAGATGCCTACAAGACAAATTGACTTTCTAACAACTAATATAAAAATAGATTTCTAATATTCTTCCTTTATTGTTCCATGCTGTTTTCCATTCTCTAGAAAGAACCTAGAGTGATCTCTTAAAGTAGATGACAGTTCATTTGTCTTTCTATTTAAAACCCTCTGATGGCTTCCCATTACATATAAAAGAAGGCCTCATCTTCTTAAGGGCCCACAAGGTACTATATGATCTGGTTCTTGTCTCTGAATTCTTCTCCTTCCCTCCACCCTCTTCCGTGCGTACTCTGTAGCTAACAAAGCATGTTCTTAACAATCCTTGAACATGTCCAGCTCATTTAAAACTCCACATCTTTCACCATGAGTGGTATGTTTTGACTGTGTCCTCACCCAAATCTCATCTTGAATTGTAGTTCCCATAAGCTCCAAGTGTCTGGGAGGACCAAGTGGGAGGTAATTGAATCATGGTGGCTGTTAGCCTCATGCTGTTCTTGTGAGAGTAGGTGAGTTCTCACGAGATCTGATAGTTTTACAAAGGACTTTTCTCCCCTTCACTCTGCACTTCTCCTTGCTGCTGTCATGTGAAGAAGGATATGTTTACTTCCCCTTCCACCATGAGTGTAAGTTTCCTGAGGCTTCCCCAGCATGCTGAACTGTAAATCAATTAAACCTCTTTCCTTTATAAATTACTCAGTCTTTATTAGTAGCATGAGAATGGACTAATAAAATGAGTGCTTTTCCTTACATTGCCAGCTTCTCATTCAGCTCATTATTTCATTTTCTACTCAAATTTCTCATGATCCTTCAGGGGACTTGCTTGACATCTTCTGTTTCACCACTCTCTCTGTGTAAAAATACACACAAGGGGCCAGGAGTGGTGGCTCACACCTGTAATCCCAGCACCTTGGGAGACCGGGGTGGGTGGATCACGTGGTGAGGAGTTTGAGACCAGCCTGGACAACATAGTGAAACCCCATCTCTACTAAAAATACCAAAAATTATCTGGGTGTGGTGGTGGGTGCCTATAATCCCAGCTACTTGGGAGGCTGAGGCAGGAGAATCACTTGAACCCGGGAGGCAGAGGTTGCAGTGAGCCAAGATCATGCCACTGCACTCCATTCCAGGTGACAGTGCAAGACTCTGTCAAACACACACACACACACACACACACACACACACACACAAGGATATTTCAACCAGAGTGTTGAGTATGATAAACTTAGCAGCTTTTATCTCCCATTTCTGCCCCAAATTATTCTCTCTTAGTACTTCCCTTCACCATCTGTTGATGGCATCTTAGATATAACCTATAACTTTTGGTCAATTCCAGGTGTCAGCTCTATAATTACCATCCTTGACTTCATTTTATCTGTTCTGTTCTTTTGGCATTCCTATTGAGCTACAGAACACATTGTTATAGATGTATAGAATACATAGCCACAGATACATAGACTTTCGGCATCTACTATTCGTAGTATTTTTAGACCAGCAGTCCTTGCTTCATCTAGAACCATTCTTTTATTTGTCCCATCCATAATTTTTTTCCAACATATCTTTTCCAACATATATTTTTTCCAACATATATTTTTTTACAACATATATTTATATCTATACCTAATCTGTATATTTGTTTAAATTCAACATGCTGTGTGCGTGTGTGTGTGTGTGTGTGTGTGTGTGTGTGAAAGTATCTTCATTATCCCTAAAGGATCCTTTTTTATGGCAATTTGCTTTTGTTTCGTAAGCGCAACATTAGCTTAATTTCACTTGTTTTAAAGTCTTCTGATTGCTTTAGTACTGTTTCCTTGTGTGTGAGTACTTTGGTTTGTTATTTGTTTATGTGGTCTTCAAGCTTCTCAGATAATTTGGAATCATTGACCTTGAGCTTATCTTTGTGTTCACAATTCCTTAACAACTGCTTACTGCTGTTTACTGCAGAGTCCACCAAAGTGAGTGAGAAAAAAATTACTTCTGGATCTCTTGTTCCTCCCTTTTTCAATAAGATGAGAAATTGTTGGAACAATAGCTTTACATCTGGTCTTCTTTATCTTCTCTCAGCTTTGCCTGGTTTAGACCTTACACTGGGTGGTCCTTATCAGTTACCTCTCTCTCACCCCAGCTTCCACCACCTCTAGATACAGAGATTTTTGAGATTAATCCCACTTTATTTGGCATTGTTTTCCACAGGCTTCATCGCCTGCCATTTTTCTCTTAGTTTGAATCTCATCTTCTTCAACATTACATTATGAGTATAGGGTTAAGAAGCTATATAGTGGCCAGGCGCAGTGCCTCCGGCCTGTAATCCCAGCACTTAGGGAGGCTGAGACAGGCAGATCATGAAGTCAGGAGATCGAGACCATCCTGGCTAACATGGTGAAACCCCGTCTCTACTAAAAATACAAAAAAATTAGCCGGGAGTAGTGGCTGGAGCCTGTAGTCCCAGCTACTCGGGAGGCTGAGGCAGGAGAATGACGTGACCCCAGGCGGCGGAGCTTGCAGTGACCCAAGATGGGGACACTGCACTCTTGCCTGGGCGATAGAGCGAGACTCCGTCTCAAACAAACAAACAAACAAAAAGCTATATAGTGTAAAGAATCCAAGTTTATTTTGGGATAAATAAGGAATATAAAATACTTAATAATTAGAGAATTTAGTCAGAGCTATAAAGATATCTGAGCTAAAAATAACATTTCTTTGTTTCTTTCTTTTGACTGAAAACGTGTGGTGCTTTTGTCCGTAAAAGAGTTTGGTGTAACAACATCAGTATATGTGGGAATTGTTCCCTACTTCCTAAAGTACACAGTTTTGGGTAAGTTATTCAGTGTTTATTGGATGTCTACTCTGGTTAGAGTATTGTCATACTAGAAGAAAAAAATCTCTTATTAAAAATCAACTTAGAGCCTAAGAACACTGGATCTTTAAACAATTGGTTTAAGGAAATTCTTTATGAGAAAAACTATTAGTGTCTTTCACCTACAAATGTTAATTTCCGTTCTACATTTATATGATCTGAGGGAACAGATAATGACAACATTAAAAGAGGATATTCCTTAGGTTTTACTTAAGCAAGTGCTGATAGAAAAGATTTAAGTAAGCAGAAAATGACTTGACCATTAGCATGATTGTATTTTAAATAGCTCTTAGTTTTAGAGACCACTGACTAATAAATAGCAAAATGTACCCTATAAATTATCTGTCTTTCCTATGGTGAAGTATAAAACTCACTTTGGTTCCCTTATTTCAGTGCTTTACAGAGTTAATAAAATAATTACCTTCCCCACCCTTAATTTTAAGATCACAACTAGTGTAGAAGTTTCCATTGAGATTGTTAGAGTTTTCTTTTTTTTCGGTTCACTGGATGTGATCTTTGGCCTGGTTTTGATGTTACTCATTTGTTTTTGGATCAACTTTTACCATGTGGCTGAGATTTTTTGTGTTGTTGTAATAATACTAAGTTGCATCACTGCTCTTCTAAAAAGTAGAACTGAATGAAAATTAAACCTTAAAAAACACTGTGTTTGAGCAATCTTAAACATCTGCCTTGAACTTACAAGGGCAGGGCAGGGCAGGGCATTTTTTGTAACTTAAGTCCTGAGTTGATCTGGTTTTTAAATAACTATCAGCTCTAAAATACAAGTGTCCGGGCATGTAAATGCAATTAATTTTATTTTAGTTTATAGCTAGAATTTTTAAAATGTTAAATCTCTAAGAGAATTTTTAACTTCTTAGAGGAACATTTTAGGGCTCAGCATGATGTTGAATTGTACTGTTTAAATATTCTGTCTTTAATTAGCCTTTGGACAAATTATATGTTATCATTTTCCCAGAAAATACATAACTTTAATCATTTGCACTCTTATTTTAAAATGTGAATGAATTACTGACATATCATTGACACCTTGCTTTTATGTGGGAAATCTGACTGAAAATGTAGGTGTTGCCATGAAATGGGTATTATTGTGGCAAAAATGAAGTTTTCCCACAAACTTAAGACCCTCTTCACCTTATTTCCTCCACCTCCCAAGGAGTGAAAAGTTGTTAGTTTTGTTATCACTATATAAATTTTAATCAGTGCCCTGTTAGTATTAAATGGAATTCACATCAAATATAACCTGGTCTTTTGGTTATAATTTTTTTCTTTACATTAAAACAAAACATCATTTCCAAGTTGAAAGTATATAGAAAGAGACATATAGTTGTATAGTTTACCTAAAACAAAAACTCTTTTTTTTTTTGAGACAGGGTTTCACTCTGCCACTTAGGCTGGAGTGCAGTGGTGCAATCACAACTCACTGCAGCCTCAGCTTCCCAGGCTCAAGGGATGCTCCCATCTCAGCCTCCCAAGTAGCCAGGACTACTGGCATGCACCACCATGCCCAGCTACTTTTCAATTTTTTTGTAGAGACAGGATCTCCCTATGTTACTCAGGCTTAGTTTTTGAGAATCTTTTATTGAACATCTACTGTGTAAAATATAAAATGGAACTAATGGAGGAAAGTAAAAACAAAAACAAAAACAAAACCTGTGTATTAGAGAATCTTGAAATCAAAGGAAATTTTAAATTGACAATACTGATTACTTTTTGGCAAAAATGTCAATAGTTTGATGGTCTTACAAAAAGATATGATTGCCTAGGAGGCCAGATTATTCAGTGGAAACAGCAATGAGTTTTAAAACCAACAAGAAAAGAAAATGACCAGTGAACGTAACCAAGCCAAAAAAAATTGAAGTTAAAGTAGTTTTCTCATGGTGCACACCCATGAAATAGCTTTGTCATGATTTTATATTGGCAAGTGTTTCATCAAGATCATAATGAGGTAAGAGGATAGACACTGCTTGAGAACTGCACTGATATTATCAGCCACTTTCCCTTTTAAATAGTCTAGTTTGGGAAAGTAATATTACAGAACTTATAAATCCTCAGTTTAATATTTTAGCAAATATTTGGCAATTACAGAATTTTAGGAAATGACTTGAAAGGATTTATTTTTGTTTACAAATTACTCCTTTTCAAATAACAAAAATGAGACACTGTGAAATGCTTTGCATCGTATTGTTTCATGACAGTTCCATGAGATAGGCACATTTATCATACATGTTTTATAGTTGCAAAAACTGAAACATCTAAGTTAGGCAGCATGACCGAGATGGCGCAACTTGTGAGGGTGAAGGGGGGAAAAGAACAGCACAATCTGTCTGAGACAATCCTCTGCGCCATGTCTATACTGCCTACCAGTGCCTGAGTTCATGGCAGCAGGAAGACGTGGGCAAGTAGAGTAGCTGATCTGTTGTGGGGAAGGGGGAAGAAGGGGACTGTTTGATCTAGGGGCGAACTAATGTAAATTGGTATGAGATCATGGAGGGAGTGGAATGCTCATGGTAAAAATTTTGAATCTAATTTTGTAGGCAAGGAAAATGCAGGCTTAGGCTATCTCTGAGCCTACCGAATGGCTTTATTCTAGGTTTGGAACTAGGTCGCTGGTAGTTGAGAACAAATTCATATTGGTCAATACAGGCTTTATCCAGAAATAAGCAATTATTTCTTTATTGAATAATTCTACAAAGTCAGATTTACTTCGTAAAATCCTATATCCTTGAAGCCTATATACATGAATCGATTTTTATTTAAAATTGTTAAAGAGAATATGCCTACTTGAAAAAGCTTATCAGCTGCCATTTTTGTTCCAAAATAACAAATGAAAAATTTACGTTTAGGTTTTGACTTGTTTGCAAACCTCTCAGCTAGCATTCTACACAGAATAAACAGAAAGGATCAAGTTACCAAAGGTTTCACTAAACAGTAATTGAAAAATATTTATGGCATTTGAAAGATGTTTTAAAATGTGTTTTGTAGCTCAAAGTGCCTTGAATTAGAAATACGAAAATAAAGAAAATAGAATGGTAAGTAGAAAGTAAAGAGTGTAAGCTTTAATTTTTTAATTTTTAAATTTTTTAGTCTTTTAATTTTTTTTTTTTTTTTTTTTTTTGAGACGGAGTCTCGCTCTGTCACACAGGCTGGAGTACAGTGGCGTGATCTTGGCTCACTGCAAGCTCCGCCTTCCAGGTTCAAGCAATTCTACTGCCTCAGCCTCCGGAGTAGCTGGGACTACAGGTGACCGCCACCACGCCTGGATAATTTTTTTTTTTTTTGTAGTTTTAGTAGAGATGAGATTTCACTGTGCTAGCCAGGATGGTGTCTATCTCCTGACTTCGTGATCCTCCAGCCTTGACCTCCAAAAAGTGCTGGGATTACAGGCGTGAGCCACCGTACTCAGCCAGCTTTTATTTTCTGTATTTACATTTCTCTTTAAACAATAAATTCATTACCCTTTGTTACTTGGAAGGCTATATATTTTATATTTCCAATGAAATACATTATATTTAATATCAAATAACAATTTTTCTCCAAAAAGATTTAAATCTAGTTTACCACCTAAATTTAATATAAAGGAACTTATAAACATAGTTCGATCAAATCATAACTAGAAAACTAGGAAAATAATGGAGGAATTCTAAAATCTCTAGTGTTGATATGCTTGTATTCATGATTGCATGTACTTATATGAACGTTTGAATGGGAAAACTGATGGAATTGCCCCAATTCCACATACTAATGTCAAGTTATTTTTAATATTTTGCATACATTTGTTTAAATTGTTAAATATTTGAAATGAAAATATAGTATGCAATTATGAACAATATTCAAATAATGTAAAAAAAGTATAGCATATAAGATTAATGAAATCTTCATACTCATAGATAGGCACTCGATTTTTCGATGAACAATTTCTGACATATTTTTCTGCATAAACAGAAATAAGCATATAAATATGTTATATAAATAAAATCACTTTTTTAAGCTACTCTTTCATTCAACATTGTTATAAACATCAATTAAAGTATTTTCATATAAAATGTTTTTCCTTCACAATATATTATTTCAATAATCTTATATTGATAGACATCATTGGATTTTCATAATTTTGATAATGTAAACAATGATGCAATTAATATATTTAACTTACCTTTATTGTGCCACTTCAATTATCTGTTAAGGAAAATGCCCAAAATGAAATTGCTGGATCAAATAATATATATATTTTTTATTTGAATCACAATATATTTAACATTTATAAATGTTCAAAAAACTCACATAAAAAGTAACAAGTTTTAAAAGCTGTTCTTTTCCAGTTTTGCAATGTGAAATATAATTAAGTTAAATTATCCTAATAAGGACTTGGAAATGGGGTCTTTGAAATTAATGAATATGTGTAATCCTAGAAATTAACTTTGGGCAAGTGTTACTTCATACATTCTCCTTATTTTTCTTATTGCTTATTTTTTCATTATAATTCAAGTAATAAAGACCTAGACAATTTTATAATTGTGTATCTATGTGGTTTCATTGTTTAAATGACGTTTAAAAATTATTTAAGAAACTTCACAGAATGCTTAACGTTTGACAAATATGTTTCAAAAATGAAAACGATCTTGAATATTCTTCTAGGTCATTTTTCCACAGATATGTTTTGTAATACTGTACTAAGATCAGATTCTATTTGTTAGATTTCAGTGTTTTAGGGTCTCGCTTTGCAGCTGCAAATGATAACCTCTCAGCTGCTTTGATGAATTCATGGGAGTTGGCCTTCCAAATGGTCTGATAAATCACTGTTCAGTCTGGATAAAAGCAAAGACTAAAACGTTCCTTTGTAGGGATCCTGCAAAACAACTGCAACCAACTTGGTTCTTGATTCTTACCAATATCTCATTTGTCCACTTCTTTTCAATTAACTCCCTGCTCAGACATGTAGACTGTATCAATTAGTTTGGTGAAGGGAAGGAGCATTATTACCTTTAGCTTCACACATTATGCGCTAAACAAGATTCACCATTCAGTAGGTGAGTATCCTTGAAGGCTTGATTTCAACTTGCCTTAGTTTCCTCATTCACAGAAGGCAGATCAGAGCTACTTCCTAATAATAGTTAGCATTTACTTACCAATTTACTGTTTGGATTTGAGGCTAAACATTTTATTATCATTAGTTATTGTCATAAACACCATCCCCAAATACTACACACTCTTTAAAATTAATGAAGATGCCACAGTGCTTTTGTTTATGTGGATCATGCCTACATATAGTTACCATATTAGAAATTAGAACACACCTATGTATTTATTTTTAAAAGTGATTGTAATAAACGTATTATATGTTAAGTTACATATTTTCATGAACAATAACTAGTATTATTTTAAAAATAAAAAGAATGGCATATTTAATATTTGCAATTCTCTTTATTGAGTTTAATAGAACTGGAATCTCCAACTGTTGTTGTCTTTAGTTTGTCAATACATTATTTTTATTAAAGTATGCTAAGAAAATCCAGCCTCACACTACTATGTGGATACAAAAGAAACCAATATTTTAATTGTACTTTCTGATAATTGTGACATTCTTCTTTAATATTTGACAAAAACTAAATAAATGATAATTTCATAAAGATTAGTTGCAGAGCATAATCTGAAACCATATCAGTGAATATTTGATACTCTGTTACTTTATAATATTGGTTTATTTTTCACTTTCAATACATCATTTATTCATGCGGATTTTGGAACATCATGCATTGGTCAATTTGGACAATATTAGTTCACTGAATTAGGCGGATATTCTAAATGTTGATACATTTTGTTATATAATATTAAAAAAATCAGTAATATCACCACTAATCTCACCTGAAAAGTCTTTAAGTATTGGGAAGGGGTCAAGCTCACAATAACAGATACAAATATACCAAGGTTCTAATTTTTGCTTGAAAACTTAAATTTGAACAAATACTGTCTGTTGTTTGCATTTAAGACTCACTTCATTTCTGAGAAAATATCTGCCATATATCCTAGTTTAAGTAACCATAGTCTATCCATCAGTCATTCTTTCAAGTAATACTAGTGTTCAAGGAAGAAAATAGCTGGTTTGGCTCATAAATCAAGCATAAATTTATTTTCCTTAGACAACAATGATATAAGAATATGCAAAGTGCTTTATATGTGTACTTCTCATTTCTTCACTTAATTATCTAATTACTTTGACACAGAGAATATGAGCTAAGATATTTTACATATACATATATTCTGATTTATAATCTTTGATTTTTTGCCTTATTACATACTAGTGATATATGTTAAGAGCAGAATCTCATGCACTTAGATTAATTTTAACTCTTTACCTTTGTGACAGGGGGAATTTACATTTAGTAAACTTCTTGAGTCTCAGTTTTGTCAACTAGAGATTATTAACTCTATAGGTAGATAGATAGGAAGGTAGTTAAAGATAAGATGGCCTGCATCATACAGTTATCGTAAGGATTAAATGAATATATAACATTCACAGCACAGAAAGCATTCAATATATGGTATTCAAATAACAAGATTAAGACTTATTTGCCCAGAGGCTGAACCCATGTCTCCTTGTTCCATGTTCAAGGTTCTTGAACATTGGTTCATGAACAAGGTTCATGTCCATATGCTTGGACATCTTCTATAACAGTTTCTGTGGCAACAAAAATATACAAAGACGATTCAGGTTACATAATGATCTTCTGTCTACCAATGTGAGTTTTCCCTCTTCTAAAATGAGTTTGGTTTTGAGTGTAAAATTAGGCCTTCCCTCATCATTTGGACCATCATATCGCATTTCGCATAGGCAAGGAATGCACTTGCAAATGCTTTTTTAAGCGTAATTGAAACTTGTTTTGAGTTCATCAGGCATGACACTTGTCTGTTAAGGTTTTTGCAAATCACTCATTCAAGTTATCTACAACATAATCTGTCAGGTCAGATTTTTTTTTTTTAATCTTTTTTTCTTTTTTCCCATCAGCTACTTCTGTAGTTATTCTTATTGCCTTGAAGCAGTAAAGTCAATTATCTCTTTAAACTCTCTGATATCCAAAGTTACTTCAAATTGTGTACAGTTAGACATACACAGACCTTTTAGATGGAGTTTTTCCATCGAATCTGGTTAGGGTAGATGCTTTTATTTTTCATTTGTCATAATTTAGAGACATGTATTTTAATGGCTCCTGGTATTTAGCATAATGAAATTAAAATAATAATGACAATAACAACTGCAACAGTATCCATGGCAGCAACAACAACAACAAAAATCCGGCCCCAAATTTGCCTTTTAATCTTTCTTTCTGTGACTTCTGTACTCACTTAGAACATGTACTTAAGATTAGAAAGTTGCATAAAAGAAGCCATGATCACATATGCTGAATTATATTCATTTCCAATGGATCAATAGGTTGAAGATAGATAATTGTAATAACTATTAGTTTTGTCCTTTACCATTGCAAGTTAGCCATCAAAACTTTCTTAAAATGATTAAGATTTTACTTTGCCATTTATAGCTAAGAGGAGTAGAGTGAGGAGGAACAGCATTTTCCTCAGCACCTAGTCTGTTGAATCAGTGTGACTCTGAACATTCTCTACAATGCATCTCCAAAAATCCAAGCCAAAACAAACCTAAGTTTTCTTTTTGTTCTTCACTGTTTGACCACTGAGAAAAGAAAAGGATATGATTGCTTTTGTTCTCCTCATTTTGTCTTGTTATGGAGGAAAATTCTGAATCTATTTCATGAGCTCGTTTTCATGTATTTAAAGGAATAATAAGATTAAGTACAGACAAAGGTAGATGAGTCAACTAGTTAATGTGGGCTTGAAATGGGATGGATTTTACAACAGATAAAGTTTTTTTTTTTTTTTTTTTTGAGACGGAGTCTCGCTGTGTCGCCCAGGCTGGAGTGCAGTGGCGCGATCTCGGCTCACTGAAAGCTCCACCTCCCGGGTTCACTCCATTCTCCTGCCTCAGCCTCCCGAGTAGCTGGGACTACAGGCGCCCACCACCTCGCCTGGCTAGTTTTTTTGTAGTTTTAGTAGACACGGGGTTTCACCGTGTTAGCCAGGATGGTCTCGATCTCCTCACCTCGTGATCCGCCCACCTTGGCCTCCCAAAGTGCTGGGATTACAGGCTTGAGCCCAGATAAAGTTGTAAAGACAAAAACATCTTGCTCTGTTGAGTCAGTGGGCACTTCCCAACATTTCACACTGATCTTTAGTGTTTAATTTCTGTGTCATCAATTTTCTTTGACCACAGTCATTCCCTTTTCTGTTTGCAGTGTCTTTTTTTTTTTTTTTTTTTTTTTTGGTCTATGCAGACTTTTGTTCTGTCCATTTTAATATAATTGTGGCTGGAGAGAACTGAAAAATAGTTTGAGTAAGGCTTTCTTTTATACAACAAAAATTGTTATTGAATTTCTATTCATATGCTTTAACAATAAATCTTAACAGTAAAGAGAAGAAAATGTGTTTTCTTTTCTGTGAACCATTTCTTTACCAAGAAAGATATTTCTAAAATTTCCAGAATAGCTAAAACGTTACATGATAATAATGGGAACATTTGTTATTTGACTATTCTCATATTAGATTGTTCTTTTGATCTAAAAATGGTTATTGTGAAATTTACTATTATAGTTTATTAAAACTACATGCTTAATGTGACAAAAAATAAATAGCATGCATGATGTGACATTTAGATAGGCATATTTTTAAAAGATGACACTGACAATGTTATGTAGAATAAATAATAAAGGGAATTGGATAAAATAAGAAAAATAAGTATAGAGGTTTGGGAGATAAATGAGATACAGGTCGTCCAGCTCTTCTTTTCTATTCTTTACCAGACCACCCTCCTCTTACTAATATTTTAATTTTTATTTTAATATGAATGTCACTTATTTACAGTCAAATATCTATATAATGTAAAATACACCATATAAAATTAATCTCTGTCCCTCTGCAGACTTCCTCATGTATCCCACCCAGTCTTACATTAATCAAAGAATTGGAATGAAGCCTTCTTTTGTCTCACTCCACACTTCCACCCCATTATCCATGCTATGAACATGAATTATTAATTAATAATTATGAATTATTAAGAACGTTTCCTACTTTCTATGTCAAGCTCACATAATCCAATTTTATGCTATAATTATCCATTTGGATAGCTAAAAGACACCACAAAACCAAAAGTCCATAATTGAACTTATGATCATCACTCCCAAACCTAGACCCCTCCATGGCAGGATTCCCTCTCTTCATAAAATATATCACATAGGACTAACTGCCAGACATTATCTCTAATACGACTTTCTCTCCCTTACTCCTGTATCCAATCAATTACCAGTTCTATTGACTTTCTCTTCTAAATTTATCTCTAATTCCTATACTACTCTCCATCTCTGGTGTCATTAGCATCATGTTCACTCAAACTATTCTCATCTGATATTGGTTTCCTAAAATGTCTACCCACATTTCTGTGATCTCTCTTTAATCCATGCTACACCTAACAGCTTGAGAGATCCTGAAATTTGAATCTGATGATGTCACTTTTCTGCATACAAATTTTTATTGTTGTATTAGTCAAGGTTCTCTAGGGAAATAGAAACAAGAGGATGGATCTATGTTTATCCATTTATACCTATCTACCTACCTACCTACCTTGAAAAAAGATATATATATAATAAATAATATATAAATCTATTAAATATAGAAATTAAATACATTTATTTAATATATAAATACATATTTTAAAATATTTAATATTTTAATTAACTTAATAAAATTTAATTTTAATATTTAATATATATTTATTTAATATATAAATATAAATTTATATATATCTTATATAGAAAATATTTTACAGTCAAATATCTAAATAATGTAAAATGTGCCATGTAAAATGAATCTCTGTCCCTCCGCAGACTTCCCCATGTATCCCACCCCATCTTACATTAAGAATCAGAATGAAGCCTTCATATATATATATATATATCCTATATATACACACACGCAAGATATATATATACACAAGATATATATATACACACAAGACATATATATACACATAAGATATATATGCAAGATCTATATATATACACAAGATCTATATATACATATATACGATATATATATATATGTCTTGAAGTCTGCCATTAAACTGGAGAACCAGGAAAACTGGAAGTGTAATTCAGTTTGAGTCCAAAGGCCTGAGAATCAGGGAAGCCAATGTCCAGGGGCAGGAGAAGACGGATGTCCCAGTTCAATAAAGAGAGAGCAAATGTTCCCTCCTTCCACCTGTTTGTTCTGTTTGGGCACTTAGATTGGACGGTGCCCACCCACACTGGTTAAAGTGATCTTCTTTACCCAGTCTACTGATTCAAAGGGGAATCTTCTCTGGAAACAGCCTCAGAGACACAGCCAGGAATAATGTTTTACCAGCTATCTAGGTATCTCTTAGCCCGGTCAAATTAGTACCTAAAATTAACCATCACAATTGCTCTTAGCATGAATACAAAAATGTTTCAAATAACTTTACAAAAATGCAGGATCTGGTGTATTTGTAATTCTTCAACCTTGTTTGCACAACTCTCCACAAACTGGAATGTGTTTGTCTGTTTTGAGGCCCTACATCAAAGCCCTGGGGATTGCAGAGCTACAAAATAAAACGAACATAGATTCATGGTGAATGTACCACCTGAAAATCTTTCAGGCTTCTCATGGACTTCTGCATAAGAGGGATAAATAAATCCTATCATTTTTTTAAGTTACTAAATTTGGAATCTGTCTGTTAGTACATTTGTCTTTCTCACTAACCAATGGGAAGTATATATTTTTAAAAATGTGTTTCCTGGTCCTAAGGTTTACTGGTGCTGTGACTTGAGATAAGTGACATAATCTCTTTGAATATATTTCCTGTAAATTGGAGCAGCGATAACTGTCAGGGTTGTTTAGAGATATCATATGTGCATTACTGAAACCTGTGCCTGGCCTAGAATAGATGAGCCCTAAATTATAGCAGCTATTATTCTTGTTATCCTTCCATTTCTATATTTTCTCTTGCTTCTTGAAGGAAATGTAAACTATATACGTGGTGACATGCGCTAATGGTAAACTTGCACATGATGAGTCTTTTTGATCATTACATGGCTTGCCATTTACATTTTGTCTTAGTCTGTTCAGGCTGCTGTAACAGAATGCCACAGACTAGGTGGCTTATAAACAACATAAATGTATTTCTGACAGTTCTGGAAGCAAGGAATTCTGGCATATTCTGCCAGAATCAGATCAAGATTCTGGCAAATTTGGTATTTGGTGAGAATCCATTTTTTGGTTCATCGCTTTCTAGCTGGGTCCTGAAATGGCAGAAAGGGCAACAAAGGCAACTCTGGGATTTATTTTATGAGGGCACTAATCCCATTCATGAAGTCTCCACCTCCTAATACTATCACATTGGGGATTAAGTATCAACACGTGAATTTTGGGGAGACACAAGCATTCTGCATATATATCACTTTTCAGTCAATGTTTGCCAAAGAAGCAGGGTATTTAGGAGAAAAAAAAATTTATGTAATATGGAAAATTGGTTTTCCTCCTGAATTCAATATCATCATTAAAACATTTTACACTAGAGATGAGCTTTTACTTAAAAACATTAGTATATTACATGTTACATTTAAAATGTATTTTAGCTAATATATTAGAAAAAATACATGTTATAAACAAGTACCTTGCCTTTGCAAACTAACGAAGTTGAAATTCAGCATAGTCCATTTTCTTGTGGTTATATTTTTATCACAACAACTAAATTTTCACATGTACAAATTGCATTGTGAATAATCATTTTTATGAAACTGCAATAGAAATGGGTAGCAGTCATTAATTTTTTATGACTTGAACTTAGTGTATTTTATATTAAATTATATTTGGGAAATTATTGAGGAAGTTTCCTAATTCATCCTTCAGTTAAATGAAGGGCACATTTTATTTTAATATATTTGAAGTATTAATATACATTTATTGGAGTAGAGACAGGACATTAATAAGATTTTTTTTCCTCTTCGTACTAACCCCTGCTTACTTTTTCCCCAGAAAAACAAAGATATATTTCTTCCTGACTAAAGTAGCACCATGTTAAAGGATGTATCAATCATTACAGATATTTCTAAAGAATTTTCCAATGTGGATGGAAAATAATTTAGAAATTTTAAAGGTTAGCTTTACAATCGAATACAATCTCTCTATAATGAGTGGTTCTTTCTTTCTTGACCATTACCACTCAGACAGCTATGAATGAGGTAGTGAGTAGCTTGATTTTTGTTTAGCTTAAGTTATGATTAAAACACTTACGATTATGAAAAACAATTCCAAGATGAGTTTACACTTTCATGCCGTTCCCAGTGGAATCTATTTACATATCTGTGACAAACCCAATACGAAGCTTCTACTCCAACCACAGAATCACACTGATTCTCAAAAGATTGAAGAACAGACCTCAACATGAAAAGGACGAAAAACGTTAATAAACAATGTGTCAAACAAGTGCCAGTGTTGGTAGAAATGAAGGCTGAATTTAATACAATTCCCCCGGAGTTATCAACGATAGGAACCAATGTATGTTAAGATTTTCTAAGATTTAGTGATGTTTGTAAACTTCAGGCAGTACTGAAAAGATAATGTATTTTAAAAGTGGCTATGATGGCTGGGCTTGGTGGCTCATGCCTATAATCCCAGCCCTTTGGGAGGTCGAGGTGGGCAGATCAGGAGATCAGATAGAGACCATCCTGACCAACATGGTGAAACACCGTCTCTACTAAAAATACAAAAATTAAAAATTAGCTGGTTGTGGCAGAGTGTGCCTGTAGTCCCAGCTACTAGGGAGGCTGAGGCAGGAGAATTGCTTGAACCTGGGAGGCGGAGGTTGCAGTGAGCCAAGTTCACGCCACTGCACTCCAGCCTGGTGACAGAGCTAGACTCCGTCTTACAAAAAAAAAAAAAAAAATTGGCTATGGTGATGATAATTACAGTCATTTGAATCATTACTAAGTGTAAAGTGGTATTCTGAGAGTTTTAAATGCATTATCCCATTTAATATTCACAATAAGGTTTTGAGATCTGTAATGATATTGCCCATATTTCATAGATGAAAAAGCTAAGTCTGAGCAGTTACATGACTTACAAAGTGTCCAGGCAGCTGACACTGGCAAGAATCCACACAGGTTTGTCTGATACCAACAGTCATTCACTGCAATGCCTAACATGAATTCATGAATTGCCTGTTCCTGTGTATGTGTGTGTGTGTGTGTGTGTGTGTGTGTGTGTGTGTGTGTGTGTGTCTGGTGTGTACATGCATCTGCATCCACTTGAAAGATACTACCCAGGGTGTTGACTTACCGGGAACATGATCTGGGCTGAGCCAGTATAATTTGTTTTTTGGTTTGTGCATACCCAGCTTTGATGTTTTTGGAGATTGTGTCTGAGCATTTTTCTGAAGCCACAGTGCATTAAAAGATTAAAGATCCATGAAGCCCAAAAGGAATCTGGAGCAAATTACAAACAAAACACCTACTACCAGCTTCTTCCAGGAGCTACCCGCAAATGCACTTTCCCTCAGCTTTCATGGTGTTTTTTCCATTTTTAATGCATTAGAGAGAAATTAAGTTAGGAGTTCCAGAAGAATAAATTATGAACATCAAAAATAATCATGGTGAGAATTTTAACTCTGCAATGTTGATGTGTTAGGGATCTAGCTTCTTGTGCCTAAAAATTATTGATATTTTCATATTGTGTGCTTTCCATTCTGGAGAGCAATAGACATAAATGTAATAAATACAATAATAACAGCTAATGTTTAGTAAGTGCTTAGTATGTATCATGTTGCATTCTAATTTTTTACATGGATTAATCCTTTTAATCCTGAAAACAACCCTATGAGGTATATATTATTACTATTATCCCCTTTTTAAAGAAGGGACACATGAGGCAACGCATGGCTAATTAATTTGCCTAAGGTACCATAGCTCATAAGTAGCAGAAATGGCCTCTGAATATAGACATATTGGATCCATGAATGTGGGATCTATGCTATGCTCATTATTTTGAGTGGCTTATTGGAGAGTTTACTAAACCTGGTCATGTAGAAAGACTAATGAGTGAAAGAAAGAAACAATTATCAATATCGGAACTAAAAAGAGGTTACCAATATCAGGAATAAAAGGAATTCACAAATATTAAAAGAGAATTAAGAAAATATTATCAACCACTTTATTTCAATAGACTTGACATCTACATAAAAGCAATAGATTCTTCAAAAACAAACTTACCATGGAAAACAATGGAAGAAATAATTAAAATGCCTGTATAATATTAATTAAATGGATTCTGTTGTTAAAACTTTTCCCATAAACTCCAGGTCTAGAGAGCTTCATTGGTAAATTCTTCCCGATACTCAGAGGAGGGAATTACACCAATTTTACAGAGATTATCTCTGAGAACAAATAATGACAACAACAAAGACTTTTTTTTTTTTTTTTTTTTTGAGATAGCATCTCTCTCTGTCATCAGGCTGGAGTGCAGTGGCGCAATCTCAGCTCACTGCAATCTCTGCCTCCTGGGTTCAAGCGATACTCCTGCCTCAGCCTCCTGAGTAGCTGGGACTACAGGCGCCCACCACCACACCCAGCTAATTTTTGTATTTTTAGTAGAGATGGAATTTCACCATGTTGGTCAGGATGATCTCCATCTCCTGACCTTGTGATCTGCCCCCCTCGGCCCCCCAAAGTGCTGGGATTACAGGCGTGAGCCGCCGTGCCTGGCCACATCTCTCAGCTCTTGATGAAGACAGCATAACCTTGATATCAGCATAAAATAAGAACATTATAATATAGGTAAATTACAGACCAATTTCTCCAATGAACATAGATAAAAATATCTTAAGCACATTACATCAAGCCACATTCAAAAATGATAATATATCAAGTATGTTTTAACATTTGAAAATCAGTTATAATAATTCACTATGTTAACATAAAATTCACGTGTTAACAAGGGAGAAAATTAAACGCACACTTATAATTAAAAAGCCTTTACAAACTAGAAATAAAAGGGAAGTGCTGAACAGTATCTACACAAAACTTCGTAGTCAGCATTAACCTTACCGTCCATCGTTGAAAACTTCCCACCTCAGACTGGAGAAGAAAGATTGACAATTTCTAACATCACTTTTCATCAACATTATACTAGAGAGAAACTACATAAAGACTGAAAATGAAGTAATAGTTTTAATTGATTGTAGACAATTATTGTGTACCTGGAAAATCTAAAGTAATTTCAAAACTATATTAGAATTAATAAGTAAATTTAGTAAAGTATCAGAATGTAATAACAATATACAACATTTCCATTTCTATAAACCAATGGTGTACAGAAAATGAAATAGAGAATATTAAGTACATAGATGTAAATTTTAAAATGATGCAAAAGATTTCTACAACCAATGCTATAACATCTTATTTAAATAAATTTAAGAAGACCTAAATATATCTAGAAATATACCACATCCGTATATTGTATATTGTAGATGCAAGACTCTGTAAAGTTGTCAATTATTGCAAATCAATCTATAATTTTAATTCAATCCTAATCTAAACTTAATCAGCTGAGTTTAAAATGTATATTAAATTGAAAAGATCAAGTAATTGTCAAGGAAATCTGGAGAATTTATAACATCAATTATTAAGACCTGTGACAAATCTATAGTAAATAAGATTTGTGATATCACGGAAAATGTCAACAAATAGACCAATCACCCAGAATAGAGCGTTCAAAAACAGAAGCATCATATGCATTTATCTAATGTATGACAAAAAAATTTTTTTTTCTTGAGACGTTGTCTCGCTCTGTCGCCCAGGCTGGAGTGATCTCGGCTCACTGCAAGCTCCGCCTCCCGGGTTCACACCATTCTCCTGCCTCAGCCTCCCGAGTACCTGGCACTACAGGCACCCGCCACCACGCCCGGCTAATTTTGTTTTGTATTTTTAGTAGAGATGGGGGTTCACTGTGTTAGCCAGGATGGTCTCAATCTCCTGACCTCGTGAACCACCCACCTCGGCCTCCCAAAGTGCTGGGATTACAGGCGGGAGCCACCAATATTTTTAAGATTTTTTTTTTTTTAAGAACATACAATATCTCATATGTGGCCCACAAAGCCTAGAATATTTACTAATTGGTAAATACAGAAAATGTTTTCTTATCTCAGTCCTACAGTGTTAAGATCATTACCATTAAACTCAGAAAACGTTGGTTGGCATTCTAGACCTGTCGCTGACTGGCCTAGAAAACTTACGGACAACAGCTTGACCATATGTGGCAGTGACTGGGAAGCACCCTAAACCAGAACTAAGTGTATCCCCTATTCAACTTCCTCTTGATGGATCTCAAGTATTCCTGCAATCACTTTGACAACATTCTGCGCCAGGTGAAGTGTGACGAAAATTAAGCGAGAGTGAAAAGACATGGCCCTCTTAACCAACTACAGTAAAAGTAACTTACTTTTATGAATTTTCTAAAAACATGTGGTTATGTGAACCCACTGCATGGTCATGTGAAACCGCTGCTAACCCTCTCCCGGGGCGTTGGAAAGGACCTACTCAAATGAACACCCCTAAAGCTTAAGTTTTATTTTCTTGCTGTTTCATTATCCACACACCCCACGTGCATGCACATGCACACACGCGCACACACACACAAACTAATTGCACAGGTATAAACAGTAGTTTTTGTGCTTACCTATTTTTTTGCTGTAATGAAAGGCAGACTAGGAAATTATTATCTGTAATAAGTGAATAAAAGGCTATGGCCTTTAAATTAATTCTTTTATTGAGTGATTCTTTACAATCAGTCTGTCATTTCAAGTTTATTTCTAGATTGGAGAAGTGGAATGAGAGAAGAAAAGAGGAAAATTTCCTAAAGTATCAGCTAGGCCCTGGGTTTCAATACAACACTAGCTGTGGAACTAACTGGCTGTGTGCCCAATAAAACAGAATAGGTGACTTTTAATGGCCTGAAGCTCTCTTGGAAGTGGCCATTAAGAGCAGTCAGTTTGCAAGTCCCATTTGACTATGTTTCTAACAGTCTTTGGAACCCAGCCCATCGGAACTCTGTAAAGTATGAACATGCCGTGGTTATAAAGAAATACGGCCAAAATTGAATCAGCTCCACAAAGAGATTATTCTAAAAGCCCAGGAATGTCTTTTTCCCCTAATGAAAAAGTCAATGGAGCAGTTGATGTGAAAGTTAAGGTAAGGTAAGCCATTCAGTAAAATATGTAATTCAAGAGGCATGCATTTCAATGCTACTTCTGTCACTATCAGCTTGGGGAAAGTTGGGCGAGTCACTTAACCTTTCTAAGCTTCAGTTTCTTTATTTTATATTTGTTATCACTAAGATCTTTCTGGCTATAAAATTCCATTTTTCATAATGTGGAATCTCTGTTAACTGTCTTTACTCATAAAGGAAAATCAACTATTGTTATTCCCTACTTACAGTCCCTGTGTGATCTTGAAAAATGGAGTTTCAAGGTTAAAATAACAGGTGTCTTGCAGTTTTTTAACCATTGTGGTTAAATATGTAGTTGGTAAAATGGAAATTATTATCTATTTCACAATTTGTTGAAAAAGAACAAAGAAAGTCAGTAAGCGTAGCTTAGTCTCTTCTGAAACATTTTACTTTCTACATTCACATCAGTCCTACAGGACGGGTACTGCCCTTGAGAAGGAAGCTAGCAGTATGGGGGGTAAATTAAATTATTGGTTATGGTATTAGGAATGCAATTAAGTCACTTCTTGTGATCTGCCTTTTATCAGTATTATATGCAATACTCCTACAACCCCGCATCCATGTTGATGTGTGTACCCTTTCAACTATTTCTCTACGTGATAGGAAAAACATAAAGGTAATTTATCAACCACTTAAAATCAAAACGAATATTCAGTGGTTAATTTTATTTTTTATTTTTTATTTTTTTTGACAAGGTCTCGGTCTGTCGCCCAGGCTGGAGTGCAGGGTCACAATCTCGGCTCACTGCAAGCTCTGCCTTCTGGGTTCACACCACTCTCCTGCCTCAGCCTCCCGAGTAGCTGGGACTACAGGCGCCCGCCACCACTCTTGGCTAATTTTTTTGTGTTTTTAGTAGAGACGGGATTTCACCGTGTTAGCCAGGATGGTCTAGATCTCCTGACCTCGAGATCCGCCCGCCTCGGCCTCCCAAAGTGCTGGGCTTATGGGTGTGAGATACTGCGCCTGGCCAATTTTACTTTTTTTTCTATTCAAGGCTTCAAAAGACATTAAGAAACATGCTCTATGGTTGGTATAAATATTGTATACCAAATTTTGGAGAAATCTATTAAAAATTTAAGAGAACAATATGAAACTTTACATTTAGCCTTTTTTCATTAACATAAAATACACTTGGCTACAGTCAATTCTGTTACAGTTGACTTTTTAATGTGAATGTGAACTTATATATTAAATTAATATAAAAATGTTGTTCTTGTCACAGTTTTACGAGGTGCTGATAATCATCATATGAAGCAGAATCAGCTATTGATGTTATTTCAAGTCAAATTAAAAATGAGGAGGCCGGGCGAATCACGAGGTCAGGAGATCGAGACCATCCTGGCTAACAAGGTGAAACCCCGTCTCTACTAAAAAATACAAAAAACTAGCCGGGCGAGGTGGTGGGTGCCTGTAGTCCCAGGTACTTGGGAGGCTGAGGCAGGAGAATGGTGGGAACCCGGGAAACGGAGCTTGCAGTAAGCTGAGATCTGGCCACTGCACTCCAGCCTGGACAACAGAGTGAGACTCCGTCTCAAAAAAAAAAAAAAAAAAAAAAAAATGAGGTTAGGTTAATGCAGTATTATTTTGTGATTTTTTTTTCCTGCATATTCAGGGAAATGACCTTTCCCCTTATGTATAGCAAATTCTTCTGTCAAGATTTAAGATATGATTGAAAATCTTAAAATGTGAATGAATTTGGTTTGGGGATCTTAGAGAATACCTCTGATTTTCAGTGTTAACTTTATTATTGATATTTTCTGATAAACTGAATATAAACAAACATCTGTATAAAAGAGAAAGCATCAAAATATATTTTATGTACTTCTAAGTCCTTGCAAATCTGTGTAATATTTCTAGCAAGAAGAGTTTCTGTGTAGCATGAAAATATAGCATGATGGCTTCCCTGTGTTATTTCCCATTTTGTCAGAGGAGTCAAGTAACTGCCAAGACCACATTGGTGGGCTTATGAAGGGTGATATCCCACACTCCCCACCCATAGTGAGTCATTCAATGGTGAGGTTCATGAAGGGTGGAAAGAGTCTCAGAGTTCTGAGGCCTTTTGAAAGCAAACATACTTTGAAAGTACAAGTCTGTTGTCCTACAGATGATCCTAAATTTGCAAAGATTCAGTGACATGTGGTTAAGACATCTTGAACTCATTATTGGAAAACTTGAAAAAAAATTAGGATGGTTTCTGCTACACACTATTTTTTTAAAAAGAAATGATTAAATACATGATTGCTTGTGTTTGTATAGCCTTTTGATTTTGGTCATTTTTTAAGTAGTCTAAAAGAGAAAACGTGTATTCTATTTTACCATAGGAATGTAAAATTCCTAAGGGCTCTATACTCTATGAACTTTACGTGCACTGAAATTCCATCTAGAGAAATCGCATTTAGGGGAAACCGTCAAGTGCACAAATCCTTTGCCTTTTAGTTTTTTTCATTCTGTGTATTTCTGTGTGTGTGTAATTTCTGCTATAAATTAGAAAGTGTGGTAGTCTGTATTTTTCCCCATGAGTTGTTACCCTTAAGCAAAATAGCAGGAGAGAAATGAATTTATTTTAATTTCAAGTCATTTTAAGGTTTACTTCTCCATAGCATGGAGAAAAGTGCATTAATTACTTTGCAGGATTAAGATACTTAACAGAGCAAAGGTTCATTTTGATTAAAATATGTGAGAACTGGGGTAAGAAGAATTGTTCTTTTCAAATGTACACTCAGCATTTACCAAGATAGCTCATATTATGAAACAAAATAAGTCCCAATAAATTACAAGCATTCAAGTACTTTTATGTATTTAAATGTAATATGAACATATGATGTTAAAAGAAAATACATATTCTCTAAATGCAGTGGCATTAAATAGAATTCAGTAGCAGAAAAATACCTGAAAATTCCTCAAATATTTAAAAACTAAATTATGTACTTAAGACATCAAAAGAAAAATTGGAAAATGTTTAGAGTTGAATAAAAATGGAAATATAGTGTCTTAGTTTGCTTTGTGCTGCTGTAACAGAATATCTGAGACCTAGATAATTTATAATTAACAGAAATTTACTGGCTTACGATCATGAAGACTGGGAAATCCAATGTCAAGGTGTGGGTATCTTACGAGGGCCTTCTTGCTATGCCATGATGTGGCAGAAAACAAGAGGGTGTGTGTGAGAGAGAGAGAGAGAGGGAGAGAGAGCAGACAGGGATCTAAACTTACCTTTTTAATAAAAAAAAAATCAACTCCCATAATAATAAACCTACTCCTGCATAACAACATTAATTCATTTATGAGAAAAGTGACCTCAAGGACCAATCACCACTCAAAAATCACAATGGCAACCAAATTTTAATATGAGTTTTGGAGGGAACAAACATCCAAACCATAGCACATAGGATATCTTAATGTGGGCAAAACAACTAAAGCAGTATTTAAGGATATTTTTGCCCTGATATAAATATTTATATTATTAGATAGCATAACATTCTTCACGGAGGTATAAAAATAAATATTTTAAAATTCACATGAACCAAAAAAGAACTGGAATACTGAAGGCAATTCTAAGCAAAAAGAACAAAGCTGGAGGCATCATTCTAGTTAACTTCAAACTACGTTACAAGGCTCCAGTAACCAAAACAGCATGGTATTGGTACAAAAACAGACACCTAGGCCCAGCACTGTGGCTCACACTTGTAATCCCAGCACTTTGGGAGGCCGAGGCGGGTGGATCATCTGAGGTCAGGAGTTCAAGACCAGCCTGACCAACATGGTGAAACCCCGTCTCTACTAAAAATACAAAAATTAGCCAGGTGTGGCAGCATATGTGTCAGTAATCCCAGCTACTGGGGAAACTGAGGCAGGAGAATCACTTGAACCCAGGAGGGGGAGATTTCAGTGAGCCAAGATTGCACCATTGCACTCTAGCCTGGGGGATAGAGCGAGACTCTGTCTCCAAAAAACAAACAAACAACAGAAACTTAGACCAATGGAACAGAATAGAGTGTCCAGAA
This sequence comes from Macaca mulatta, assembly GCF_049350105.2. Lineage (NCBI taxonomy): Eukaryota > Metazoa > Chordata > Mammalia > Primates > Cercopithecidae > Macaca > Macaca mulatta. The sequence goes on along the minus strand of NC_133408.1, from coordinate 20,310,605 downwards.
AGGCTGCATACCTACAACCATCTGACATTTGACGGAACTGACAAAAACAAGCAATGGGGAAAGGACTTCCTATTGAATAAATGGTGCTAGGATAACTGGCTAGCCATATGCAGAAGATAGAAACTGGAACCCTTCTATACACCATAGACAATAATCAACTCAAGGTGGATTAAACACTTAAGTGTAAAACCCAAAACTAAAACACCCTGGAACACAAACTAATCAATACCATTCTGGTTTTGGAATGGGAAAGATTTCATGACTTAGACACTGAAGCAATTGCAACAAAAGCAAAAATTGACAAATGAGATCTAATTAAGCTAAAGAGCTTCTGCACAGGAAAAGAAACTATTGACAAAGTCAAAAGATAATATACAGGATGGGAGAAACTTTTTGTAAACTATGCATCTGCCAAAGGTCTAGTATCTATCATCTATAAGGAACTTAAATAACTTTACAATAAAATAACAAACAACACCATAACAAAGTGGGCAAAGGACATGAACAGATGACTTTTCAAAAGAAGACACGTATGCAGCCAACAAGCATATGAAAAAAAGTTCAGGCCGGGCGCGGTGGCTCACGCCTGTAATCCCAGCACTTTGGGAGGCCGAGGCGGGCAGATCACTAGGTCAGGAGGTAGAGACCATCCTGGGAAACATGGTGAAATCCCGTCTCTACTAAGAATACAAAAAATTAGCCGGGTGTGGTGGCGGGCGCCTTAGTCCCAGCTACTCGGGAGGCTGAGGCAAGAGAATGGCATGAACCTGGGGGGCGGAGCTTGCAGAGATCGGACATCATGCCACTACACTCCAGCCTGGGCAACAAAGCAACACTCTGTCTCAACAACAACAACAAAAAGTTCAATATTACTGATCATTAGAGAAATGCAAATCAGAACCACAATGAGATACTGTATCACACCAGTCAGAATGGCTATTATTAAAAAGTCAAAAAATACTAGATGCTGGGACTGTTGCAGAGAAAAACGAATGCTTATACACTGTTGGTAGGAGAGTAAATTAGTTCAACCATTGTGGTAAGCAAGGTGATGATTTCTCAAAGGGCTAAAATCTGAACTACCATTTGACCCAGCAATCCTTTGTATATATAACCAAAGGAATATAAATTGTTCTGTTATAAAGACACTTGAACATGTATGTTCATGGCAACACTATTTACAATAGCAAAGATATGGGATCGACCTAAATGCCCATCAATGGTACACTGCAGAAAGAAAATGTGATACATCTACACCACGGAATACTATGCAACTATAAAAAAAGAATGAACTCATGTCCTTTGCAGGAACATGTATGGAGCTGGAGGTCATTATCCTTAGCAAACCAGTGCAGGAAGAGAAAACCAAACACCACATGTTCTGATGTAAATATAAGTGGGAGCTAAGTGATGAGAACACGTAAACACATACAAGGGAAGAAACACTGGCATACCTGTCGGTGGAGGGTGGGAGAAGGGAGAGGACCGGGAAAAATAACTGATGGGTACTAGGCTTAGTACCTGGGTGATGGAATATTCTGTACAACAGATCCCTCTGACATAGGGTTGCCTACATAATAAACCTGTACATGTATTCGTGAACCTAAAGGTTTAAGAAAGATTATGTAGAAAACCCAAAGGAATCTATAAAAAGTCTACTAGAGCTAAAGTGATTTTAACAAGATTTCAATACATAAATTCAAATGTCTTTCTATTAATGACAATCAACAATAAAATTTTAAAATATTATTAAAGTATAATGAAAATGTAAACTGTTTAGGGAGAAATGTAACAAGAATGTGTAGGATCTATGCCCAAAAAACTTCAATATATTGTTGAGATTAACTGAAGAAGGTCTAAATAGATTTTTGTTCATGTCTCAAAAGACTTAATATGTTCAGATGCCAGTTCTTCCCCAAATGATCAACAGGTATAATGCAATCCCAATAAAAATCCCAGCAATAATTTTGAGGGGGAAATTGGCAATCTGACTCTCAAATTCATATGGAAAAAGCAATGAAGTTAGAATAACTAAAACAAGTCCGAAAAAGAAAAAAAAATGGAGGACTAATGCTGCTTGATTTCAAGTCTTATACTGTAAATCTACATCAATAAAGGACAAGTTGGTATTGGGTTAAAGACAGATAAATAGGTCAGTGGAATGGAATATTAAATCCAGAATAAATCTACACATATATGGATAAAAGTACCCAGACAATGCAGTGGAGATAGTTTTGTTTTTACAACAAATGTTACTGGAACAAATTGATGTATGTATTAGTTGGATACGGGTGCCATAGCAAAGCACCACAAACAGGTGGTTTAAATAACGGAAATGAATTTCCTCAGAATTCTGGAGTATAGAAGCCCAAGATCAAGTTGTTGGCAGGATTCGTTTCTTCTGAGTGTCTCGTTTTTTTGGTGACAGATGACTATCTTTTACCAATGTCTTCACTTGGTTTTCCCTGTGTGTGTGCCTGGGTCGTATACTCCAATTCCTGTAAGGAAACTGGTCATATTGGATAAGGGCCCACTCTAATGGCCCCGTTTTACTTGCATTATCTCTTTACTGACACTATCGCCAAATGCAGTCACACTCTGAAGTACTTGGAATTAGGATTTATGGTGCAAGAATTTGCGAGAGAGCACAATTCGGCCCATGACAATATCCATATGTAAACAAATCTGCATACAAATCCTTGCAGGCAGATCTTTACAGCAGCATTATTCATAATCGCCAAAAACTGGAAAGGACCCAAATGCCCCTGAACTGGTGGATGGATAGACAGTACTTGTTATAATCATGCAATGGAATACTAGTCAGCCATAAGAAGGAATGAACTACTCATACACACTATGTTGTGGCTGACCCTCAAAAACATTCTGCCTAATGAAAGAAGCCACGCACAAGAGATCATGTATTTTATGATTCCATTTACACTAAATGTCCATAAAAACAAATTTATACAACAGAAACTAGCTTATTGCTTGCCTGAGGCTGAGGGTTGGAGCAGTAATTAATTGTAAATAAGTATGAGGAATATTATTGAGATGAGAGATACAAATGTTCTAAAACTGATTTATGGTGATAGTTGCATCACTAGGTAACGTTCCTAAAAATCTTTGAAATGCACACCTTAAATGGGTGAACTTTATGCTATGCAAAATATACCTCAATAAAGTTGTTTAAAATGCATCAATTCAAATTGGATCTTAGACCTAAATGTAAAGCCTAATGCTATAAAACCTCTAAAAGAAAACAGAAACAGAGACTTTTGTGATCTTGGGGTAGGCATATATTTCTTGGATGCGAAACCAAAGAGATGATTCAAAAAATGAACTTTGAAAAACTGAACTTCAGATAAAAATTAAAATCATATGTCCTTTGCAGAAACTCTTAAGACAATGAAAAGACAACCTACAGAATAGAAGAAAATATTTGCAAGGTATATATCTTATAAAGACTTGATTCCAGAAAATAAAGCACAGTTAATATGTTATATTAAGAAAATTACCAGCCATGGGTGCTTGTACGCTTTCTTATTTATTATTTATATATATATATATATTTTTTTTTTGCAAGACGAGATCTCACTGTGTTGCACAGACTGGAATGCGGTGGCGCTATCCCAGCTCACTGCAACCTCTGCCTCCCAGGCTCAAGCGATTCTCCTGCTTCAGTCTCCTGAGTAGCTGGGATTACAGGCACACGCCACTATCGCCTGGCTAATTTTTGTAGTTTTAGTACAGGTGGGGTTTCACCGTGTTGGCCAGTCTGATCTCAAACTCAACTGATCCACCTTCCTCGGCCTCCAAAAGTGCTGGGATTACAGGCGTGAGCCACCATGCCCAGCCTGTATGCTTTCTTATTTGTATCCTTTCTGATATTTTTTGAGTCTCTAGGGTTTTTAGAACATTTATAATTACTACCTCTAAGGTATTCTGTAACTATTCTTTTGAATAAATGAACAAAAGACTAAACAAAAAATTGTTAATCTGTGCTTCCAAATTGGTTGTTGAAGTTTGAAGAAGCTAGCATCAGGAAGGGATGGCGGCTCTAAGGATTCATGGAGTTGTGGGAGGACTTTGCTAGAGTCCTACAGGGAAGAATTTACGAGGATATTAGGACAGTTTAGCAAGTGCAGATAACTGCAACAAACATGGGGCCAAAATACGTATATACATCGGTCATGCTTGGTCACTAAGTAGATAGCTGGCATCAAAAAGATGTCACCTGAAGAAATGGAAGTTTCTATTTTTCTTTCTCCTCTCCTCTCCTTTCTCTTTCCCTTCCTCTCTTCCTTCTCTTTTTATTCTTCTATTTTTTTTTCTTGAGTGAAACATCATTTTTCTTTGTCTTTCTTGAGTGAAATATACACACTTAAAGCAAAATAGCACATTTTGTTACATGCTAGAAAAGCATAGGAGATTAAACTTCTCAAAGAGTAATTTGTGGGGTTTTTTTTTGTTGTTGTTGTTTTTGTTTATTTGAGACAGAGTCTCTCCACCTCCCAGGTTCAAGGGATTCTCCCACTTCAGCCTCCCGAGTAGCTGGGATTACAGGTGCACGCCATGACACCAAGCTAATTTTTGTATTTTTAGAAGAAATGGTCACCATGTTGGACAGACTGGTCTTGAATTCCTGACCTCAAGTGATCCTCCCGCCTCGGCCTCCCAAAATGCTGTGATTACAGGCGTGAGCCACTGTAATTTGTTTCTTTATTCTACATGTAAAACATTCTTTTAAATGCATCCCATGGAAACATTTGAGTTCCTCCAGTTACAGGTACATTTACTGCATCTCTACTCTCTTTTGAGAGTACTCTGAAGTACTTGGAATTAGGATTTATGGTGTAAGAATTTGCAAGAGAGCACAATTCAGCCCAGGACAATATCCAGATGTAAACAAATGGACTTCAATGTGTACCTCAACATATGTCCATGGATCTGCATTGTAAATCTTTTCCTGCAGATCTATGAAAATTCTACTAGAGCTATAATGGCCTTTAGTTACATCTGCATGCAAATCTTTGCATGCGGATCTTCACAGCAGCAGCATTCATAATTGTATTTAAAAGAATATATTAAAAAGAATTGTGTTTTCTATTTATACAGTTGTTGATTTCTTATTTCTTTGATAAACAGGAGTTGAATTTTATACAAATCAGGGCTTTTGTGTAAGATATTGAGGAAATCACTGTGAATTCAACACAGTTCATGTTCTTAAGGAGCTTGATAGTTATTAGGTAGGCAGATACTGAGATAACTGCCAGTAATAAAGATTTGCAGTAGCTAGTTATTAGACCACAGAAGAGAAAGTAGCTAACTTTCCCTTGAGTAGGTGATATAGTTTGGACATTGTGCCTGCCTGCTTCCTGCTGAATTATAATCCCCAGCACTGGAGGTGGGGCCTTGTGGGAAGTATTTCAGTCATGGGGGTGGAGCCCTCATGGCTTGTTGCTATCTTCATGACAGTGAGTGAGTTCTCCTGAGATCTGGTCAGTTAAAAGGGTTCCATTTGACCCAGCAATCCCATTACTGAGCATATACTCAAAGGGTTATAAATCATTCTACTATAAAGACACATGCACACATATGTTTATTGCAGCACTATTCACAATAGCAAAGACTTGGAACCAACCCAAATGCCCATCAATGACAGACTGGATAAAGAAAATGTGGCACATACACACTATGGAATACTATGTAGCCATGAAAAAGAATGAGTTCATGTCCTTTGCAGGGATATGGATGAAGCTGGAAACCATCATTCTCAGCAAACTAACACAGAAACAGAAAATCAAATACCACATGTTCTCACTCATAAGTGGGAATTGAACCATGAGAACACATGGACACAGGGAGGGGAACATCACACACTGGAGCCTGTTGGGGGGTGTGGGGCAAAGGGAGGGAGAACATTAGGACAAATAGCTAATGCATGTGGGACTTAAAACCTAGATGATGGGTTGATAGGTGCAGAAAACCACTATGGCACCTGTATACCTATGTAACAAACCTGCATGTTCTGCACATGTATCCCAGAAGTTATAGTAAAATTTAAAAAAAATGAATGTGACACCTTCCTCTCCGTGACTCTCTTTCATTCTCCTGCTTTTGCCATGTAATATGCCTGCTCCCCTTTGCCTTTCACCACGATTTTAAGCTTCTTGAATCCCTCACCAGAAGTCAAGCCGATGTTGGTGCCATCCTTATGCAACTTGCAGAACCATGAGTCAATTAAATCTCTTTTCTTTATATATTACCCAGCCTCAGGTATTTTTTGTTGTTGTTTAATAAGGAAAGGATTTCACTAATTTTTGAAGCAAATAAGATTTGTGAGTTTCAAAGAAAAGTCAACCTTACTATACTAAATATTTTTGTCTAATGTTCCTCAATTGCAAATGCAAGTTTTGACCATTATGCAAAACAAAGTCCTGGAATTTACATTTTCTTGATGGTATTAACTCTTTTTTTCCCTAGGATGCTATTGATAATAGATTAGATTCAAAAGAATGGCCATACTGTTCCCAGTGTCTGCCAGTATGGAATGGTTCAGGAGCTGTAAGGTAAAAGCTGTAAGTGAAAATCAATGAAATTTTCATTCTACAGACCAATAGTTTAAAATGGTACACAGGTACTCATATTTGGGAACTTTCTTCTTTATAGCAATGTAAGAATCCCTAATAGAGTAGGGATTAGAGAACTTTTCTTGCTTGGAAAGATTTGAGGAGGAGAAAGTGGTTAAACAGAAAATTGAGTAATATTTTACTATATAAATGACAGTTGAAGGGGGGCAACCAGGAGGGAAAAAAGCATTACAATAAACAAGGGATGACAGAGAAGGAGATGTTTCAGGGACAGTTAGTGACTCAATGTGAGGAATGTGCAGGGTATTCGATGGAACAGTGGTACTTGATGGAGCCCCCAAAGCAGACAGAAAATAGAACAGAAATGACCCTGTATGCCATGCGAAGGGATTTGGAATTGATCTTGTATGCATTGGAGAGCCACAGGAGAAGTATAATAAAGGGAACAAAAGTGGACTTCAGAATGTAGTCTGTGTGGCATGAGAAGATAAATTCAGAGCACTTCCAGAAAGAAAGCAGAAAACCCTATACTATGGTTATTTTATTAATGCAGGGAAAAAGTATGGTGTCCTGGCATAAGATAGCAGCAGTCGAGAACGAAGAGTAGGGACTGGATTTGAGATATATGAGGAACATTGAATCAATAGGTTGGAATGGTTGAGCAGTGGGGCACTGAGAAATTGGTGAAGAATGTAAACGAGTCAAGGATGACTCATGGATTCCTAATTTAGAAAAAATAAATATAATGGAGATATATAAAATATAAACATTCATTTGGTTTGTGTCATTTTACCAAAGAATCCTTGTTTTTAGCATACTTTTTGTATCATAGATATTCATTACACTGATTGAAAATCTAAAGCAGAAGAAATAAAACATTCACAACAAAGTTGCAAGACAATTACTTTGAATATAGTTTCCTGCTATGTTGATTATCTTGTCCTAGGCTAGTGTCCTTCTTTATCTAAATTCTGAAATACTAGCTATTTTTTATCTGACTTACATTATACATACTATTACAATGCATATATAAAAAACTTTAACTTTGGGAGTTTAAAATACACTGGACCATAAATTACATTAGTTTCAGGACTATTTATATTCCCAGCATTTAGCACAGGGCTTCACACATAGTAAACACTCATTCTTGTTAAACGAATGAATGAAGAAATGAATGAATGAAAGAATTCTTCGAAAAATACCTAGCAGTTGCTCAATTGGTCCAGAATCCTTAAATAGCAATTTTTTTTCTGATAGCAGTGGCAGAAATATTTCAGTTCAGTGTGGTTGGCAATCACATTTGAGTTTCTGGTACCAATATCCGAATCTCTGATGTGCAATATAAATAAGATCTGTAACCTATAGTGTTCATTATCCATGAAGTATAAATAATATTTTCAAAATTGTTTGGAAATGACCCAGTGAATATGCATTCAGACTTACTTTAGATAAAACTCAAGACATATGAAATGTACATAGTTCATACATGTCCTTCTTTATTTTGTCCTGTCCCCACTTTGGCTGTTGTCTGGCTGGTTCCCAAAGCAATTCCGAATTCCAGCATGCAGAATTTTATGTGAAACTTACCTAAGACAAAGGCTGCTTTTATTATTTCAATGACCACTTTCTTTCATGGCTTGGCACATAAAAGATGTAGACTTTCTCCCTGTATTTCTGAATAATGGATTTTAAAACCATATTAGACATCTCCAACATAATATAAACTGAGGGAGTACGTGGTAGACTATCTTAGGAATGTCCTGCCAATAAACACAAATAATTGATCAACTCACACATTTTTTTTGTTGGCCTAATTTACTCCCATGAGATAGAGCAGTAGTAAAATTCATTCATCCAACATTCTTTAATATTTGCCAGATAAGAAGGGTGACTTGCCCCCACTTCAGTGACAGGTTAATAGTTCTATTTTGGAAATGTTTGTCTAAATCCAAGAACTCAGGCTCAGTGCAATTTATTTATTTCGGAGATTTTTGGAAGAAAAGTGCTATACCCTTACCTGGCAGGATTAGTGTGGGTAAGGATTTTGCCTTCATTTTCATTTGTGCTTAATTCAATCTGATAGAAAATAGTTGCAGAGCACAAGTGAGAAGGAATACATACAGAATGTACAAGGAAGAGAAATAAAATTGGTGTTAAAATTAACTTCACTTCAGCATCTAAAGTGAAGTCTCATTATCCTGTGTACCTCAAGGATGTATTCTCCAAACTTCTTAGTTATTTCTGAGGGGGGCTCTCCAGTTATATTTCAACTTCCTTCTTTGTAGCGCCAGATACAGGCTTACACCTCCTGGCTTGACTGCTTCTCTGATGCTGTGAACTCCACATACAAGTTTCAAGCCCATAGAGCTCCAAACATACAATTTCTCTGTATCACATTAGCAATGTTCTCTAGGCTTAAAGGGAGAAGAATTACCTCCACCCCTCCTGCACTGGAATACATTTCTCTCTCTTAAGACAACCCTCAATCTACCTCCTATTTAGTGATGTTTCCACATCTACTGTGCATTTCAGGTAACAGCAGCCACAGGTGGTTGCATCTTTCCTTGCTTTGTATTTTCTAATTCAACTAACACCACACCTAACTGTACCATGCCATTCTACTCCGGTGGCCAGATTACAGATGGGCACCAAGGTGTCTGGCACCATCCACAGACTGACCAGTATATGCCATAGCCTAGTACAAGTGCAAGAGGCCAACTCAGTCTGCATTTGAATGCTAGATCTGCAGAAAATCTGGACACCTAAAATCAAGATGTCCACGTAAGTCATACTTTGAGGTTGCCCTATTTCTCAAGTACCTCACAAAATAGACAGAAGCTAAAATTTAAAAGACCTAGCTATTTTTAAAAAAAAAAATGTAAATAGCTCTGAACCCAAGAATGCTTTAAGTTCACAGAAATACAGATAAAAGCTAAAATGTCAAAGATACAGTTATAATAACATAAAAGACAAGTATCCTTTGTGAATCAGAAATAATCTAGAAAGAGTTTTAGAAAATATATGAATCTATGGTCATTCTAAGATCTTGGTGGAGAAGCAGGCAGAACCAGCTAAATGATAACATTAACTTTTTGATATGCCGTTCTGCATACCGGTCTCCCATTCAGGCTGGTAACAGGATGGGTGCAGTTGTTCCTGGCATCACATCTCATATTCACATAGAACCATATTAAGAATATCAAAAAACAAGAGGAGCACCTAGGTCTCCTTTTTAAGAAAATCTTTCTGGAATGCCTCCACACAGACTTCCCTATATAACCTATTGGCCAGAATTGTGTTCTATATCCATTCCTTACGTGATCACTGTGAGGGCAGAGGGAACTGCCACAGCTGGAAGAGAAAAAACAACTGGTGGAATATGGATGTTTGGGAAGAATCCAGCAAAAAAGCCCGCCACGATCCATCCTTTGCTCACACATTATGTTAAAAATGCTGATGTCAATTAAACACACTCAGTCCTTCTTCAAATAGAAACAACTCAAAGTTCCATCCCTGGTCAAATTCAGTATTTTGCATGATGTGTAATCCTTATCACATCTCTGCTCAGCTTTTCATGTTCTATATCAGAGGTCAGCAAAATACGGGCCTATTGCCAAATCTGGCCTGCTGCCTGTTTTTGTGTGGACCACAAACTAGTGTGTGTGTGTGTGTGTGTGTGTGTGTGTGTACAATTTTTAATGTTTACATTTGAAACAAGAATAAATAATATTTTTTGTTTTTCCCTTTGTCCTGGAAATTCTAAAATATTTATCATATGGTCCTTTCCAGAAAATGTTTGCCAACTACTCTTCAACGGGACTTTGAATGAAAAGACAAGTTTTCCACTCCAATATAACCAATATACAAGGATACATCATTCTTAAAATGTAATTCTAAAAAGGGATTGTTTCATGACAATCTTACATGAATTTTGTCTCCATATTCGTCCTCTGTGAGGGTGGTGGCCAGTGCTCCTTGGAATGTCCTGCGTATTCTTCTTTTTTCCTAATGTGGCCTTACATAAACTGACGTCATGGAAGCATGAAATCAAACATTTTCTAACATGGCTCCCACGGGTGGATCTGATTTGTTTCAGTAGAACAAAACTTGCTATTCTGATGGTTTCTCCACTTTTCCTTCTGCCTCTGAGCAACACGAAGAAAAAAAAATGTAGCTGTTTTCCAGAGACCAGCACTTCATCCCTGAGAAAATGTCAAGATTATAGGCATGTTCTATAGAAGATAATGAGTTAATACCTGTAATTTGTTTACTCATATTTGAAACTCAGTTTCCCTATTTGAACAATGGAAATGATAATATCTTCTTCTCAAGTTTATGTATTTGATCTTTCATAAATATAGAAGAAGTGTACCTGCTTTTTCTTATTATCCTCTGTGATTTGCTTTTTCATAAATATACGAGAAATGTACCTATATTTTTTCTTTAGTTATACCCCATGAGAAGCTTGGCATACATCTGCACCACCCAGCGATTTATATTAAGGTAGTCTGATTATAAAAATGCACAAGTTTCAGAAAAATATTCCCTCCTTCCAATTTCTCTCTGTCTGTATTCACTGAGTTGGCAGAAAACCTTTTATTTTAAAGTATATCATGAGATTGACTTATTCTCAGCCTCTTCTAAGGCAAGTTTAATCTGCCATGGCTAGAAATGTCATCTTTATTTTCGATATTGTTACCACTTATAGGTACCTGAGAGACATGAATAGCTAGATCACTAATACTTTGCAGTCATTTTAGAATATTTTAAAAGGGCATACACATATAGGGCACTTTCACACATGTTCTTTATTTTAAGTCTTGAAGGAGCTTTTACTGATATCTGTGGTATGTTTTTAAGTCATCTGCATGAATAGTTAGTACAGCAGCTTTAAGTCAGATAATTTCTTATAGTCAGAAAACAAAAAACAAACTTGCTGCAAGCATAGGAATTGTAATGATAAGAGAAAAAAATATTTTGTAAAGCCTTTCTCTGACAAATCCAGGAAATATAATCTTCAAGTATCATGGATTTCTTTGAAAATATAATTACAGTAGAGCTTGTCATTTGCTGCTTTTCTAATAATGTCAACCAATTTATTTTCTATTTCACATAATTATAATGATCTCATTTTTCATCTTGTTATAGAGATTAATTTACCTATTATATTTGATGTATAGAAATTGTACATGGGAAGAAACCATCACAGGACCGTAAAACTGGGGAGAGATGCTAATCTAATCCACAAAGTCTCCTATCATTTGAATGTGGTTGGACACTTCTAATGAAGCATTGAATTGACATTCATTTTTCTCTGATTTCTATTTTCTATTTATTTATTATAAAGATAATTTTCACCTTTGAAAAATGAATACTGTTAATCATATTTAGAAAAACTTATAACATAGAACAATGTTTACTTTCTTGGAATTACTGCCACTTGTAACTTTTTTGTTGTATTGTTAGACCTGTGGTGGATAATCTATTCAGGATTTTTACACTACCATATGTGAAACTGGTCTTCCTTATTTTGAAGAATGGCTAAATCAGTGGGAGTATTTGATTGGGGCTCCCAGAAACCAACAAGATGTAGATTCACTTTCTGTGATGAACTAAATGTGTCAGTACTAGAAATTCCAGGAAAAACAAGAAATGTGTTTTTGCAATTAGCCGAGCGTGTAGCCCAGTCTCTCAATGTCGCTTCATGTTATATATGTGGAGGAACTGTAATAAGAGATCAATGGCCATGGGAAGCCCGAGAATTAGTACCTACAGACCCAGTTCTTGATGAATTCCCGGCTCAAAAGAATCACCCTGATAATTTCCAGGTCGTAAAAGCCTCAATTATTGGACAATATTGCATAGCTAGAGAAGGAAAATAATTCACTCACCCCATAGGATGACTTAGTTGTCTGAGACAGAAACTGTATAATAGTACCACAAAAACAGTCACTTGATGGAGTTCGAATCACACAGAAAGGAATCCATTTAGTAAATTCCCAACGTTGCCAACCGTGTGGACCCACCCAGAGTCCCACTAGGACTGGACAGCCCCCACTGGATTTTACTGGATATGTAGGCATAGAGCTTATGCCAAATTGCCTGACCAGTAGGCAGAGAGTAGTGCTATTGGCACTATTAAACCTTCTTTCTTCCTACTGCCCATAAAAACAGGCGAACTCCTGGGCTTCCCTGTCTATACTTCCCACGAACGCAGAAGCATAGTTATAGGAAATTGATAAAATGATAAATGTCACCCTGAGAGAATCATACAATATTATGGGCCTGCTACTTAGGCACAAGATGGCTCATGGGGATACCAGACCCCCATTTACATGATCAATCGAATCATACAGTTACAAGCTGTCTTAAAAATAATCACTAATAAAACCAGCAGAGCCTTGAGTATTCTGGCCCGGCAAGAAACTCAGATAAGAAATGCTATCTGTCAAAATAGATTAGCTCTTGACTACTTGCTAGCAACTAAAGGAGAGGTCTGTAGGAAATTTAACCTTACTAATTGCTGCCTACACAGATAATCAAGGGCAAGTAGTTGAAGACATAGAGATATGACAAAACTGGCACATGTGCCCGTGCACCTGTGGCATGGATTTGATCCTGGGGCCATGTTTAGAAAATGGTTCTCACTGCTAGGAAAATTTAAAACTCTTATAATAAGAGTTATAATAGTAATAGGAACCTGCTTATTGCTCCCTTGTTTGCTACCTGTACTTCTTCAAATGATAAAAAGCTTCATTGCTACCTTAATTCAACAAAATGCTTCAGCACACGTGCATTGTATGAATCACTATCGATCTGTCTTGCAAGAAGACATGGGTAGTAAAATGAAAGTGAGAACTCCCACTACTGAGTGAGAGTCTCAAAATGGGGGAATAAGGGAGGAGACCATCCCTCATATTGTCTTATGCCCAATTTCTGCCTCCAAAGAAAGAAAAACTAAAAACTGAAAGGCAGAAATGAAATCCACAAGCAGACAGCCCGGTGCCACACCCTGTGTCTAGTAGTTAAAGATCAACTCCTGACCTAATTGTTTACGTTATCTATAGATTACAGACATTGTATAGAAAAGCGCTGTGAACATCCCTATCCTGTTTTGTTCTGATCTAATTACTGGTGCATGTAACCCCCAGTCACGTACCCCCTGCTTGCTCAATTGATCACAACCCCCTCACACGCACCCCCTTAGAGTTGTGAGCCCTTAAAAGGGACAGGAATTGCTCTCTCGGGGAGCTTGATTCTTGAGACAGGGGTCTTGCCAATGCCCCTGGCCGAATAAACCCCTTCCTTCTTTAACTCCATGTCTGAGGAGTTTTGTCTGCGGCTTGTCCTGCTACACAATGAAGGGATAAATTCCAAAAGAGAAGGCTACACATATTTTTAGATTGACCAGTTTAAAGCATGCATTAAATCACAAGAATTAAATTTGGCCCAGGGCAAGTAAATTTGATCACTCATTATCTTGAGTCCACTTTCTGAAGTTAATCCTTAAGATTATGTGTGTGTGATCTCCGCATTTAGCCAAATCAAATTTCCCCCACCCCCAGAGTATATGTTAATAGCATTGTTCCAGGAAATACCAAACATAAAAGAGATGCCAAATCAAGAGTGTACAAAGCTATGAGTTTCACATGTGAAAAAGAGACTTTGAGAAATAATTTAAAAATATTGATTATCTTGGATTTTTTTTTCAGTTTGTACATTATTAGCTCAAATATCTTAGCATTTGATGAAGCATGGAATTTTTATGATGTCTTCCAGAAGGAACTAAATGTATATAAGTGTAGGCATTCTTTTTTTATATATATATATATACTTTTAAGTTTTGAGATACATGTGTAGAACGTGCAGGTTTATTACATAGGTATACATGTGCCATGGTGGTTTTCTGCATGCATCAACCCTTCATCTACATTAGGTATTTCTCCTAATGCTATCCCTCCTCTACCCCCCACCACCCCCCATAGGCCCCACTGGGTGATGTTCCCCTCCCTGTGTCCATGTGTTCTCATTGTTCAGCTCCCACTTATGAGTGAGAACTCTCGGTGTTCGGTTTTCTGTTCCTGTGTTAGTTTGCTGAGAATGATGGTTTCCAGCTTCATCCATGTTCCTGCAAAGGACATGGACTTATTCTTTTTTATGGTTGCATAGTGTCTCATGGTGTATATGTGCCACATTTTCTTTATCCAGTCTATCATTGATGGGCATTTGGGTTGGTTCCAAGTCTTTGCTATTGTGAATAGAAGCACAGGCATTTTTAAGGCCTCTAAAACTAGTAGAAGAATTTTTTTTAAGAAAACATTATGTAAGAGTGATTAAATGTCAATGTACTAAATAAATATGGTTTCTGTTTTATAATCTACGATTGTGTTTCGAGGTTTGGTTTTAACCACACAATTTTTTAAAAGATGATGTCAATCAGCAAGTATAAAATTTTGCCAATATTTAATATGTAATTTTGAATTGTTGTGTTAAATGCATTCATGTACATAAAACACTTAGTGGAGTATTGACCAGAGTGTAGTCTCATTTCATATGATTGGGTTCTCCTTGCCTTCATATTTTAATCATATTAGTATTATTAAATAATAGCTACTTTGTTTAGAGAATCTATTGGTATTTTTCAATTAAGAAAAGCTCTTCACTCTGTAACTCTGCCTTAAATAACATTTGGTACTATACGTACAATAATATATGTTTTCTAAAGTCTTCTGATGTATAAAATAATGTCATCAATTAGGCAATTATTTTATCATTTTTATCCGGAGTACTGTAATTCCTAAAATGAGCATGCACCTGAAAGAGGATTTCTTCATTTCTTAGAGTTGTCATTTTCCTAAAACTTTGAGCTGATGTCTCCGAGCTGTCCTAGGGACATCTGATGTCCTGGCCACTACTCTGTCCCGATACTGGCAGCTTCTGGCGGACTGGCTCCACAACCCCCCGGCACATCATCTTTTCTGCTGAGCCACCTCTTCTACCTGACACCTGATTCAAGCACCAAGGCAGTGATGTGACAGGAGCCCTCAGGTTTCTGATGCTGGTTCTGTTCCTCTCTCATTTTTATTACATCACTCCGCTTTTTTACATCTTTTAGGATTACCCTTTCAAATATTCAGGTAGGGCTAATTCTCTATTGACATATTTAGACACGAAAAATTGGCTAACGTAGCTTCATTGGACCATTAGTTGTTGATTGTATCATAAGAATCCCACGTGAAACCCTGTGATCAGAGAAGGTGTGTTTCCTCATAAGTGTGTTGACATCCTCCTGACACTTTCCAGACTATTTCTTTTAGACCATAGAGGTTTTAATTTTGATCTTCATTATGCAATGTGAAGTGATCCCTTAGAACTAACTTTTGTCTAGAATAGAATCTCCAGTATCTTCCAAAATTCTTGAATTGTGGGACACTAAGTAGGGTTGATATACTTAACCTTTCAGATGCCGGCAAAAGCAGTGGAATAGTCAACCTGCAGAGCCAGTGGGCATGGCTAAGAGCAAAGACATCAGGTTCATCAAAGGGCCTGACATCTTTTTTTTTTTTTTTAACCTGTCTCAGAGCAGCTATATAAATATGAAAGGAGTGTGTGAGACAAAACAAAATTCTGCTTGGGCACAATGGCTCACACCTGTAATTCCAATACTTTGGGAGATCGAGGCCGATGATTCAATCAAGACCAGCCTGGCCAACATGGTGAAACCCCATCCCTAAAAAAAACACAAAAATTAGTCAGGCATGGTGGCATGCACCTATAATCCCAGCTACTCGGGAGGCTGAGGCAGGAGAATCACTTGGACCTGGGAGGTGGAGGTCGCTATGAGCTGAGATCATACCACTGCCCTCCAGCCTGGGTGACAGATCAAGACTCCAAAAAAAAAAAAAAAAAAAAAAACAACTACTAGAAATAACTGATTTTATCTTTGTCATTTAAGATAGATGTTAAGAAAACAATACTGTTGGTCAGTTGTACTATGAATCTCTCTCTATATATATTTATGTATATATATTTAAACTTTCACTGTTTATTAGTCGTGCCAAGGACAGTTGCTTCTGCTTAGTTGCATTCTTTAGCTGGATTCAATTGTAGGTTTAGTGGATGATTTAAAGTGAGCTCTAAAATAGCCCAAGTGTAGTACCAAATACATACTCAAGAGTTCCATTAATGCGTCAGATTAGGGAAGGCTTTGTAAAGCTTTCTGGAAAGTTTTAAAGCTCCCTGAATTATCATCTTTGTTTTAAATTATCATCTTTGTTTTAAATTATCATGTCATGGTGCTTGGTTTACCTGTCATTTTTTTTTTTAACTCAAAGATATATATGACACAAATTTATCCCATATGTAAGTGTCAGTGTTTTGGGGATAACATTTAAAAGCAAGATCCATTAATAAAATCAGCTTTGGTTTTTGAACTGTATGTAGTTCTTTGTTCGTATGAGCAATTCACAGCTACGGTTTAGTAAAAACTTGGCTTGAGGATGTTCACTTCTGAAAAAAATTACTTAAAATGTATGAAATTTTATCTCTCTAGGTATAGATGATCAGTTTCTTTAAAATTGCTGACAACAAACTGCCACAGCCAACAGAGGCCTAAGGCCTAAGGAGGCATGACAAATTAATGTAGTGTGGTTTCCTGGATGGAATTCTACGACGGAAAAAATACATTAGATAAAGGAATAGAAATAAAGCCTGGGCTTTAGTTAATAATAATGTTTCAATATTCATTCATTAATTGTAACAAATGTGCCATATTCATATAAGCCAAGAGTTAGGTTATACACAATATAAAAATTGTGTATAACCATGCACATGACAACTCTTTGTGCTATCTATGTAATTTTCTGTAAAACTAAAACTGTTCAAAAATAAACATTTTATTTTTAAAAAAAACTTCACAACCTAAATCACTTTGAGATATTCAGGTAGTAAATGCCATTTTTTTATTTTTAAAAATAAAATAAAATAGAGCTCATTACAAAATGCTTTTCTACATTGTAGCTGCCTCTCTTAAGATTAACGTTTATCTCTATTTTTTTAGACATAAGAAAGTATGTCATAAGCCCTTTTGACATTAATGAGCATCTCCTTTGAGCCTCCTTTTTTTGACACCGTTCTCCTCTGCTAACAGGAGTATTATTTTCTGGGGTATCTACCCAAGACCTGAACCTTTCCTATTAGAAATTCCAGTGGAGATGATGGTTGTGGAAATGGCACAGTTCAATGAACAAGATTTGAATCCTGTCTTGCTCAGAACTAGTGGTGTACCCTTAGGTACATTAATATACCATCTCTATGAGGTTTGATAGTCTTCACCTCTACAATGAGGACAATAGTAAGTAACTACTACCTCATAAACATATTGTGAAGATTAAATCACACAATAGGGTTTAGAAAACTGCGTGGATCATGACAATCACACAATAAAGACTATTACTATTTCTCCCATGTGGCAGTGTTTAGAAAATCCTTGCAGTAATCCCTGCTAATTTTTTACTTTAGCATGTTTTTGCTACAGAATTTATGAAAAATTCATGTTCTCACATTTGGAAAACTAAATTTTCATTAGTGTCATAAAATCAGCTCAAACATTGGCAGGTGGGTCACAGAAATAATAAAAGTAACAAGAGAAAGGAAATAAGAAGAAAATAATATTAAAATAATATTAAGAAGAAAAAAGAATAAAAGGAAGAAGGAGGAAGTAGGAAAGATGTAATAAGCTTTTAGAGTGATCATCATTTTGCATATAAAAGGGGACTGAATACTTCACCTACATAAGCCTGTAGAATCTTCCCAACATGCTTATGAGCTAGGCACGATAAATACACCATTTAAAGTTGAGAATAATATGACCAAAACAATTTCAATAACCTGTCCAAAGACCAAAGCTAATGGTTGATGGGACCAGAATTCAAATTCTACTGTGCTCAACACACAGCCAAGGTCATATGGTTTGCCTCTGTGTCCACACCCAAAACTCATCTCCAATTGTAATCCCCATGTGTCCAGGGAAGGACCTGTTGGGAGGTGATTGGAGTTTGGGGGCCATTTTCTCCACGCTGTTCTTGTGATAGTGAGGGAGTTCTCATGAGATCTGATGGTTTAAAACTGGCAGTTTCCCCTGCTCTCTCTCTCTGTCTCCTGTTTCACCGTGTTAAGACATGCCTTGCTTCCCCGCTTGCCTTCCACCACGACTGTAAGTTCCCTGAGGCCTCCCTAGCCATGAAGAACTGTGAATCAATTAAACTTTTTCTTCATAAATCACCCAGTCTCAGGTATGTCTTTATAGCAATGTGAAAATGGACTAATACACAAGGGCTCCTCTAACAGCTTGACTCACTAAATGTATCCATCTTAGAGTCTTCTATATAGGAATACTGTCTTCATTGTAGATACCAGGTCTACAATAATACCATGGATTTTGTTACTCTGCCAGTGGAAGCAGGATCTCCTTCCCACACCTACCTTGAAATGAAATACTCATTACACTTATGCATATCGTGGTGGTCTGTAACTGGAGAGACTTTCTTATAGTCAAATGTGTTTTCTAAACAGGTCAAACATTTAAGATACTAATATTGCCTCCCAGATTTTCAGCTCTTCACTGAATCTTAGCCTTGTAGTTCTTTCTCTTTCTGCTTTATATGGAGCAGGTTTGCTCTTTTACTTTCCGTTTTGCTACTAGAGTTTTAAACAGAAGTCAGTAACAGTTAACTGAGAATATTTTAACACTTTTTGGGAAGAGGTGCAGTCAGGCATAAGATTGTTAAAACATTTTGTAGCTTTGGATTCACTTTTTAAAATGTGTAGTTTGAAGAAGAAGCCTAGGGATTTTGTAATAAGATTATTTGATATATTCATGCTGTGTTTTATTATTCATAACAAAAAGTATATCATCAGTGTGTCTTGAATTTTCTCTTGGATTCCCCACTTCTTTTTCCTTAAAGAAGAGAGAGAAGACCTCATTGCACAACCATTTCAGATGTGAATGTAGATATTAAAGAGCGGCACATCTGTTTCATGCATTAGGGAGCTTCTCTTGGGTCTATAAATAAGATCTCCACCAGTTCCATTAAATCCCAAAGTATGAATGGGCTTTTTCATGTCAAGTATGAACAAAATAGCATTTCCTTGGGTGTGGTAGGGAACATTGATACAGTCTTGGAGCTGAACATACTAGTAGATTTCCTATCTATGCCATTGGCTCTGATTTTTTTCCCTTTGGAACAAGAGTTAGAAGCCAAGAGTTAGATTCTCTTTTCTTCCTGGAAATTCTCTTTATAACAGAATTGAAGTGGTTATTTGCAATTTATATGGAATACAAATGTGCATATGTGTGTGTAAATATATATTTTATTGGTAAAACAATCTTTGGGCTAAAGAAGTTTTAATGAGCTGTTGAAGTTGGGGATTAGTACAAAATTCTTTTTAGGCCTAGAAATCATAGAAGATATTTTATTTTTCGAACATTTCTAAATGATTTTTTGTCTAAAAGGTTTAAAAGGTCCCTGGAAAATATTTTCAATGTAGAATTAAACACATTAGAATGGGTTTGCAAATATTCATTTCTCTGTATTTTCTTCTCTGAATTTTTCTACATTTTGTTTCTTTATATTTTAATGGATCTACATGATTTAAAAGGCAGAATTCAAAATACTTTGGTCTTGATTCATGTTTTACTAGTTATAATGGTAAAATTTTCATCATACTCCCTGAATAAATAAATAGTATCCAAGTTAAAATATAAACTTGAAGATTATCATTAGGATTTAGATAACATTTCCTGCATTATGAACATAATAAGCATATTTTTATGAGAAAGTTCAGAACTAATGAGATCCACTAAAGATAGAGTCGTATTTACTTTCTCCTCCTGTGACCACAGAAAGCAGATAATGCTTCCTAATGAATCCAAGCTATCTATTGCTTGTTATTGCTAGATTTATGCCTTAGCAATGAGAAACATTGACTCCAGGATTCCAGATCTTTTTTTTTTTTTTTTTTTTTTTTTTGAGACGGAGTCTCGCTCTGTCGCCCAGGCTGAAGTGCAGTGGCCGGATCTCAGCTCACTACAAGCTCCGCCTCCCGGGTTCACGCCATTCTCCTGCCTCAGCCTCCCGAGTAGCTAGGACTACAGGCGCCCGCCACCTCGCCCGGCTAGTTTTTTTTGTTTTTTTTTTTTTTTGTATTTTTAGTAGAGACGGGGTTTCACCGTGTTAGCCAGGATGGTCTCGATCTCCTGACCTCGTGATCCACCCGTCTCGGCCTCCCGATTCCAGGTCTTTAAGAAAGCTTCGGAAAGGGGCTTCTTCTTGAGTTTATTGTTACTTCAAGCCACTGAATCTTACTCCCTCTTGTGGGCTCCTAGAGGTGCTAGAAAGAGCTAGGTATTGTAGATATAGAAGGTGTATAATGATCATTACATTCCTAAAAGCTTCTTCTATAAAAAAAGAAAACAGATTTTTCTTCCACAAAATAGGATATGTGCATTTCACACTCACACTTCACTATTATTCAATTGATTATAACAAAGCAGTATTTTACATAGAAAGTGTACTTGGCTTCACTGGTTGGAGGAATTTTTGTATGCTTTGGTCTTTCCAGGTCCTTAGCACAACTGGATCTTCAGAGGATCAAAGAAAAGCTCTCATTTGGTATCATTTCGCCTTTGAAAGAACATTCTATTTTTATTTATGGTGATTCAAATCAAATAATGTTTAACTGATGTGTTATATTTTAATTCCATAGTTATATTATGTAAGGCTATGTAAATGTTGTTTTCATTGAATATTTTTGTCCTATTCTTTCTCATGTAATAGCTAATGTTTTCTTAACAAAATGACAAGTCCATATGTACTAATGCCACTAAATACCTAATGATTAAACAGGACTAGTAGTTAAAATAATTATGAATATTTGGCAGATAATAAGGGAGAAATGAAGCCACATTCTAGAAACAAATATGTTTGTCACGGTGAATGCTATGAGTTTGTATTGAATTTTTTAGTTCTGAAACCAAAAGACAAATATCCTATTCTTTAATTGAAACTGAGCTATATTGAAGACAATGATTAGTTAATGACTGGGTCCCCAGATGCAACTATCAATAGAGTATGAAGCAATTAAGAGAAATATCAGGATTTATAGAAAATGTCAATGTTCCATGAAATGTCACTCAATTGTATATTTCTGGGAGGTCAGACACTTAATTCCTTTCACATGTGGTGCATTTTATCTGTGTTGAATTTTTAGTGCACCAGATACAAACGGAGTTAGCTTGCATTAACGTGGCTCCTTAAATATTATTACTCAGCATGACTACATGATAAAAACTAATCTCTCTTTTTACTAAGCATATGTGCTTTCTTCTATGGAAAGCAGCTGTGGCTAATTCAGTCACATCTAAGAGTAACTCCCACCTGTCAAAAGTATTTGAATCCATTTATTCTTCCACAATTAGAACATTCTATTGACTTTTTGCTATCTAAAGCGAGGCATAGTTCTGCTTTTATGAAACCTAAGTTATTAAAATTATAGTTTAATGTGTTATCATTATAATTTTGTATCCACCAAATACAAGGAAAACAATTCAAGAAAAAATAAAATTATTTCATGAAAAGCAGTTACTACTTTATACAAATACAAACATGTGTATTATGTTTGTGCATGCATGTAAGTTTATGTTTATCAATTAGCATGCAAATGAATTTCTTCAAAAATGATTTAAAAATTATTAAAATCCACAAGCACTGCCTCCACTGAACCATGCAAAATGAGGGACAGATGTGCATTGCACAAATCTGGGGCCAGACAAGTGGCTTCCATGAGGTGCTTTCAGAATTTGGGAAGTTCAATGCAAATAGATTCACTTCCCATGAGCCAGTGCCTCTTACATACCTACATCACTGGTCCAAGGTGGATGGTTGAAAACTTCTTTATCTTTACATCTAAGAACATGGAGTCCCGTGTCCCAAGAGCAGGGGATAGTAGAAATGCAAATGTAAATATGCATATGTAAAATATCCTATCTTTCTCCCTCATATACTTCTCAGGCAGTTATTACCTTTGGTCAGATTTCCCAGACAGTCCTCTCACAGCTCTGTATCTCTTTCTACCCATGAGGTTTGGGGTGGCAGTGGAGAAGGAATGAGAAAGTGGAAAACTGATATGGGGTGTTAGCAGCAAGGCTGGGGTAATCAGTGGATGTGTATTAAAGTGTCCCTCTATAAGTGAACCAGCTTCAGGTCATTTCTGCCTGACTAATGAGAGCTCAGTGGAACCTGGCCACAACCTCACCCACCGTTGCTGCCTTGAGACAGCACCTTGTCATCTGTGTAGGATAATGTGTGGGCAGCTTTACCATAATAGATGTCATTCAAAGGAGGGACAACCAAAAGCTGAATGCTGCCTGCGTTGCAGTCTTGGTTCAGTTTCCTAAACCCTTCACCAGAGGAAAAAAAAAAAAATAGTGTAAATGATTAACTTCTGCGACTAGCATAGATACTGAACAGATATGTGTTGGGTGTATAGTTCATTCACATACTAATAACTGACAATAGTTCTGGAAGACCTAGAGTTTATTTATCATTATTGCAAACCCTGTGGAGAATACAAATGAAATAAAGAACAAGCCAGCAAGCCTTGATTATCGCTACAGAGTTTGACTTACATATATTCCAGTACATTCATTT
Source organism: Macaca mulatta (assembly GCF_049350105.2). Lineage (NCBI taxonomy): Eukaryota > Metazoa > Chordata > Mammalia > Primates > Cercopithecidae > Macaca > Macaca mulatta. The sequence goes on along the minus strand of NC_133408.1, from coordinate 20,287,306 downwards.
TAATCCTGAGTGTGTTTAAAAAAAAAAAAAAAAAAAAATTCCATGGCAATCCTACCTTTGTGTTTTTTTTTTTTTTTGGAAAAAGAACAAACTACAACTAATAAATAGAGGAATGTCATTTCAAAAGAGTTATAATAAACCATTTCCTAATAAGATATGTGAGTAATTTATTATTTTCTTTATAAGAAAAAGTAAGCTTAAATAGCTGAATTTTAATTTTAAAATAGTGCCTTATAAACTTTAAAATAACTAGTAATTTTCCTCCATTCCTTTACAATATACTATAAGATGTCTAAGTAGTTCACATTCATAGATAATTCATCACTGAAGAAGTGCTCTCATATAACAATTGAGGAGTATTAGCTATATCTCACAGTTAACAATGTGGACAGGCTGATTCTATTTTAATCTACAACACATACTTATTTTTAAATCTACATATTTGAAATTTTTATGTCAAAACTACGTGGATGAACATGTATAGTTTTATACACTATCATTTTAAACCTATAGTGTATAAAACCCTATTATTTGTAGGTTGACCAAATAATTCACAGCAGGAAAAATTGGTATTATTGAAAATAAGCTATTACTTATAATATAAAAGCCAAAATTGCTGCAATCAATAAATAACCACAATCAATTTAAGTTAACATGGAATGCACTGATAGCATATGATCTTTTTAAAATAGAGTAATTCCAACTGTTTTTTCTACACACAGACTGTATGGCAATCAGAAGTCTTAGAAGATTATGAAAATACTTAGGAACTCTTTGTAATGTATTAAATTTTGTTATGACTACTAGAATTTAGTAACCTTTAAAAGGGTCATAGATAGCTTTTAGTTGTGCATACAACCTGTAGTCTATCGACCTGTTAATCATTTTAACAGTAAGGATTTAGGACGTTGGGAGGGCTTCTGACCACACTACTATTCATGCCCTGAAAGCCGCCTCGTGGAGGTGGCAGAATAATAATTCATGATTCAGTGAGTGTAATTTATATGTTGGTATATGTCAGTCACAATACATTGAATTTTTTGTGACATTTTTCAGAGCAGTAACTATAAAAAAGTGAATTCTAAAGAAAACAAAAGAGTTGAAGGAAAACAAGATGTTTTATAGCTGGAACTGCTGCAGAGCACAACCCTCTCTGCTTGATGGTTAGCAACTGAAACACAGTTTTGATTGATACTTCTTTTGGCCATCTTTTTTGTAAATGATAATGACAAACCATAAAACAATTTTTAAAAAGAAAAGAGAGGAAAGGGCATTTGGACTTTCTTTCAGTAGTGAATCATGGGAAAGCTAAGGAAGGAAGCCTTCCTGGGTGGAGGAAATGATGTGGTCAATTGCCTGCTCTCTCTGGGACATCCCTCTCTCTGGGACTAGCTGAGAATAAGTAGGGACTAACCAGTTTTGGCGAAAGAACTGTCACAAGCCAGAAATGAAACAAAGGTCCCTACTTATAAGGAAACAGAAAGAGATGAGTGACCTAAGACCTAAACTTCAAAGCAGTATCTTTGGAGTATTTTCCAAGGAAAATCAGGCAAGTTCTGAATAAAATGACTCATTTATTTCCTCCTCCTGTCTTTGGGATTGTCAAACTTCAGTATGTTTGAACATCACTTGAAGGAGCTTACTAAAATGTAAAAATGCTGGTATTTCATTAATTGAGGCAGAATGCTCATACTTGTTCCCCAACTGATGCTCTCAAGAGAGAAGGGTCGATGAGCTACGCTTTGAGAAACATTCCTGCCTCTCTCTACCCTCCTTCTTTGGGAGATCACCTCCCTCATACTTCACAGGGAGAACTGAAGCAATCAGAGTAAAGTTGCCTGAACTTCTCACTCTATAAAAATATTCACATTTGCAGCCATCCATTCTTTCTGACTGTCTAGATAGGGGCAATGTGACCTTTGTTCTGTTCAAGACCAATCTTCTCTCCTCTCTCGCAACCACTCTTATTTGCAGAGGGTCACTGACGTGAATTTATACCCTCTCTTTCTCTGTCTCCCAGTTGTTGGTTTTCCATCGGCTTTTAAACATCCATATCCTCCACCTCAACATTTCATCCCTTGATTATCTTCTGTTCATCCTTCAATCTCTCTCTGTCTCTCTGTTTTCATTTGCACATTTGGAAAACATTTACCTATGCTCATTGCCTCTATTATTTTGCCATTCATCAACTCCTCTTCCCCCTTTTCCTGGCTTATGTCAATGTATCCTCTAAAATTCCTATCTCTAAAAAGACCTGTTAGCTCCATGTCAGCACTGCATTGGAAACTTTTTAGATCAAGCTTATTGAACTTCTTAAGTTTACCTCTCTCATTTTCTTGACATATTGTTTTCCCTTGGCTTTCTTGGCATTTAAACAAACAAACAAACAAAATAGTTGTGCTTCTGTCTCAGAAGAGTCTTTCAGTTTTTATTCTGAGTCTCTTAGGCCAATTGTCTTCCTGTTACACAATTATTCAACATCGAGGATCCTGTTAAACTTTTTTCACTGCTGGTTTTAAACCCTATTTCTATGTGGTCTCATTAATACAGTTCTGTACATGCTAACAAGTCCCAAAGGTACATCCATTAGCTTGACTTGTTTTCTTAGTTCTCAGTCTAAATGGCTACTTGTCATTCCTTACACATATATCTCACAGATACCTCAGACTTAGTAAGTACAAAGTTACACTCATGATCTCTTCTCTGCTTCATAACTGTGAGTATTTGATATTTTGTTTCTCATTATATGACCAGAAGGTACCAGTTTTTCAGGCCAGAATTCTGAGAGTCATCATTTACTTCTCTGTTAATATAATCCCCACACCCATACAAATTATAAATGCTATTAACCTACATCATAAATATGGTTTTTTTTTTTTTTTTTTTTTTTTTTTGAGACAGAGCTCATTTTGAATTCACTTATTTGTCTCTTATCTCTACTCATACCCACCATTGCCATCTAGGCCAACTCCATTTATTGACAAGATGAATACAACTATATTTTCATAACTGTCTACCTTATATCAATTATTGTCACCTTTCAACTTATTTTCTCTATCTTTGACCAATGGCCTTACAAACATGAAGTTTGTTTGTGTCATTCTCTGGTTTTAAAAAGAAGTCATGAACTAAAGTGTGCCAAGACCCAGGCCAACACATGAGTGAGTTGAGGACTGTTGAACTTGAGATTTTATGGTATCCTCTCTAAACGGGCAGACACTACTCAACTTTGGCTGATTGTTCCACGTGGAAATACATGGTCAGTGTTTCCTGGCCATCTAGTTTTTTTTTCAAGAGAAGAGGTACTTATTTGTTCTTTTCTAATGATAACCCACATATAATTATTTGTTTAATATCTGCATTCCCTACTGCACTCTCAGCACCATGAAAGCTGGGGCCTCAGCTATCTTTTTTACTGCCTGGCACATAGCATGCATTCAGAAAATATTTTTTTTTCAACAAGTAAATGTGTTAGTCAAATCAAGAGAAGAACAGAGGAGAAAGTGAATCATATTGCCTACAATGGCCAAAATATTGGCTAACATAGCTGAATCATTTTGAAATTTTTTATTTTTTTCAGAGACAGGGTCTTGTTCTGTCCCCCAGCCTGGAGTGCGATGTCAGAATCATATCTCACTACAACCTCAAACTTCAGGGCTCAAGCGATCCACCTACCTAAGTCTCTGAAATACAGGAGTGAGACATCGTGCCCAGCTTTTACAATTGAATCTTGAAAAGTCAATAGGATTTTCTCAGTTACACATTGTGAGGTAGTATACTTCAGGCTGCAAATGAACATGTGCAAATGATATATTTCATTTGATCCATGAAATCATATGATCCATTAAGGGAACTCTAAGACATTTGGTGCTGATGAGATATGGTCAAGGGATGGGGTAGCTGCGGATTGAAACAGTGAAGCCCCAGAGAGCCCAAGTGGGATGGTTATGCCGTATCTCAGTATTTGAACTCCATCTGATGAGTTAGAGCATCAAGGATTCACCTTTTAAAAAAATAATTGCAGCAACATTTTAAAAAATGAATTCTAGGAGAAAGAAGCCAGAAGAAGGAATGCTGGTTAAGAAACTATTACAGTTACTCATGTAGAAAACGATGAAGGAATTAGTTGAAGAAACAGCATGGAATTGGTGGAGGTGGATTTGAGAGACATTTAGGAGTAGAATCCAACAGCTCTACAAGCCGTCCCCTTAGCACAACAGCCACACTAGTTATTTGCTATTCTTAGATGAACATTGCATTTTGTTGCCTCTGTGTATCTTCTCAAGCTACTCTCTACACCTGAACTGGATTTGTGTTACCCAGGAAGGGTAATAAATATAACTTTATTTGTTCTTTAAAATTTTGGTTCTCAAAGTGTGGTTTCAGAACCAACAGCAATGACCTCGCCTGGGAGCTTATTAGAAATACAGAATCTCAGGTCCCATCCAGACCCTAGTGAATCAGAAACTGCATGTTGACACGATCCTCAGGAGATTCATACACACACTAGAGTTTCACAAGCCCCGTCTAAATCTCAGCTTAAACCTCACTTCATCCAAGAAACCCTTTTTGGTTTTCCTGATCTTTCTGATCCACTAAAATAAATAAAGCTGACTTGTATTATGTTTAACAGTTTCTAGGTATCAGTTTCAATTATATCATGGTTATTTATACATGTGCCATTTGCCTTTTACTCCTTCCTAAATGATTAGCTCCAGGAGGCAGGAGCAGATCCCAATCTCATTGGTATTACCCATAGCTCCTATTCAAGCCTTGACTTCTGATAGGCTTTCCCCAGGAGCTAGTGATGGCAACTTCTCTTGCTTCACTTGGCAGGCAAGTTGAGTCTCCAAGTCTTATGATAATGCCTGCTGCTGATTTCCTGACTTTCTTTGTCCATCCCTTGATAATGATCTCTTGGCTTTAGTAAAGCACTGTCCATGTTTAATTGGTTAAATTCCTCTATTTACATTTGGAAGTGTTAGAGATGCAAAATTTCTTCTTTTAAAAAACACAAAGGATCTAGACAATCTTATAAGGGATTTCTTAGAAGTAGTCTTCAAAATATAACATTTTGCTGAATTTTGGTAATATTGGCTTGAAAGAAATCTCGTTCAGAGCTCACCATACTGACAGCATGACTGAAAGCAATTAATACATTTTTCTATCATAAAAGCACTGAATTTCCTGTGGCCAAGGTGATATAACCAGCACCCTTCTGAATTATTTTCCATTTGTTTTATGTTTAAAATTTTAGGAGAAAATACAGCATTGTAGACTAGGCTAAATTTTACATATAATCCTGTGAAAGTTTTCCTTTTTTGGATGGCATATTCAGTTAAGGTAAGTTTTCCTTTTTTGGATGGCATATTCAGTTAAGGTTCTTTAAAAAGTGAGTCCCTCAAAACATCATTCTCTCTTAAGCAGCAGCATGTACTTTGAATGGTTTGGAGCTAAGTGTTTTAGATTAAAAAAAACACAACAGTCTTTCTAAAATAACATGCAGCTAACAGCTGGAAAAAGGGTAGTGAAGCGGTAAACTGTCCATTATGTTTAAAGAACAACTTGGCTAAAGTCCTTCCTGCCCATTAAAATCACTGAGTGTACCTTCAGAATTTATGTAACGGTACTTAGGGTTTCTGTTAAGCCCATTTATTGTTTTTTCATTTCTAATCTAGACTAAATAATTAATCCATGTCAATTTAGAATTGCTCCTACTTTTTAAGAGTGTATGTTGGCCTATTTTTGGTTTCCATGAGAATTAGTAATAATGAATTTTCAGAAAGTAAAAATAATGAAGCTTTCTGGAAGAAACCACTGGATATGTTACAAGTTAGCAAGGTGTGCTTTCAAGTTTAAAATTATTCCACTGTGTTTCTTGTGAGGTTTCTAAAAAGTCAGATAGAATTTTAAGTGACATTCAGAGTGGAGGAAAGAGGTGAGGAGAAAAGGAAGCAGCACCCATTATTGGGGATTTGAGTAATTCATCGAGTGATTCAAATGTAGTAATTGTATTACCATTTTCTCTGATATGGTCCAAAAGCAAAGGTCAAGGTCACTACACTTGTGTCCTTCACCTAATGCCACAGTCAGTTTAGAAAACTGTGCTTTAACTTACAATGATAACATCAGAGTGGATTTTAAACTCAGATCCACCTATAGGTTTAAGACTCATTAGATTTATCCCTGTCTGGCCGGGCGCTGTGACTTACACCTGTAATCCCAGCACTTCAGGAGGCCAAGTCAGGGGGATCACTTGAGGTCAGGAGTCCGAGAGCAACCTGAAAAACATGGTGAAAATCTGTCTCTACTAAAAATACAAAAATATTAGCTGGCCATGGTGGTGCACACCTGTAATCCCAGCTACTTGGGAGACTGAGGCAGGAGAATTGCTTGAACTCAGGAGGCGAAGGTTGTGGTAAGCCAAGGTTGCACCATTGCACTCCAGGCTGGGCGACAAGAGCAAAACTCCTTCTCAAAAAAAAAAAAAAAAAAAAAAAAAAAGAAAAAAGAAAAAAGAAAATAAAACATCGTTTCTCAATCTTCTCTCTCCTTTATAGCTGCTCTTTGAAGATAATGGGCATTTTTTCTATGCCTTCTATTTTCTATATATCTTCTTGCCCCATTCTCTCTGCCCCCTTCATTTTCTGTTTTTTTCTTTTTCTTTTTCTTTTCTTTTCTTTCTTTTTTTTTTTTTTTTGTGCAGTGGCTTAATCTTTGCTCAGTGCAGTCTCTGCCTTCGGGGCTCAAGTGATTCTCCTGCCTTAGCCTCCTGAGTAGCAAGATTAGAGGCCCCCGCCACCATGCCTGGCTAATTTTTGGATTTTTAGTAGAGACAGGGTTTCACCATGTTATCCAGGCTGGTCTCGAACTCCTGACCTCAGGTGATCCACCTGCCTCGGCCTCCTAAAATGCTGGAATTAAAGGCATGAGCTACCACCTCCAGCCCTTTGTTTACTTTTGTCCATTTGTTTTATGCTTAAAATTTTATGAGAAAAAATAACACTGTAGACCTTTTTTTTTCTTTTTCTTGCTTTAGGTTTTCTGAATTTCTAGAAACTATCAGCCATTATTTATTTGAATATTGCTTCTGCCACATTTTCTATCTCTTCTAACTATGGCACTCCAATTATATGTATGTTGAAAGTTTCATGTGCAGATTCTCACTTTTTTATGATCTGTGCTGTTTCATTTATTCCTCTTTTTTTTTTTTTTTTTTTTTGCATATGTTTCTGTTTGGGAATTTTTGTCCTAACATGTCATTTATTTCAAAACTAATATATATAGTCTTATATTAAAGCCATCATTGTATCAATCTTAGATATTCTATTTTTAGTTTTAGGATGCCGATTTGAATCTTTTTTATTAAATCCAAATTTTGGTCAGAATTATCCATCCTTTCATCTATTTTTTCCATTCTTTTTCTAAATTTTCTCGCTTGTATTATTTCTATAGTTACCAGCCCTGTTATTTTCACAGTCATTAAGTAAAGTTCACATTTTATTATTCCAGTAACTGGGTCTTCTATTTCCATTGTCTGTACTATTTTTGGTCATGTTTCCGTTTATCATTTTGACTGATAATTTTAATATAATGTGCAATATGGTGTGTAAAAATCGTGCAGTCTTTGGATAATGTTATCTTCTTCCACAAAAGGTTGTTTCTGAATTCAGGCAGGCAGCTTAAGGGGGAGCAGGTCTCCCTAATCCAATTAAGGACTGAGCTGAGACCAGATTTTTTTTTGCGGTTTGGTGAAGCTCACTTAAATACTCTTTCAATTTGCTGTAAAGAGTTAGATCTCCAAGAATCACTGCTGAGATCCTGAAATGTTTATTAAAACTCTATTTTTATGATCAGATCTGAACACCAATTTTAGCTTCTTAATACTTTAAGATTACTAAATACTCATTCTGTGCTTTTGTGGCATTTGACTTAGCTGCTTAATTTCTTATTTCATAAAACTTAACAATTTGGCAAATGCTTCAGAATGACAAGCCTTCAACCCATCTCTCTCTATTTTTTTTTCTATATTGTCTAGACACATCAATTTCTGACTATCTTGGTGGCTCTAAACTCTAAAGTTCTGGTTTCTTAAGCTTATCTCTTGCTTGATTTCTTTATAGTTCTCATTCCAGAGGAGAGTGGAACAACTACCACAAAAGCCCTTAAGAAAGAAACAGATTACAGATGTATTCAAATAAAATTGGCTTACTTGCCTATATTTTTGTTTTTTATGGATGTTGGCCCCTTCAGTCCTAGTTGCCTCAGCAATTCTCTAGAGCATTTACATATGAATTTGTGTATCGGTGTGTATAATTTATAAAGAATTGTGGTACTTTTATATGCTGTAAGCTATCCCATCCTGGCCAAACCGTGGGGGTATAAATAGATATGAAAACACATAGGTGATTCCATGCATTGTTTTTAAATAAGCACAGATGTAATAAGGTAGAGAATTAAGAAAATAAATACAAATATATTATTGTATACTTAGTTGAAGATGACACAATATTTATTTTTATATATTAGGAAAAGTCAAAGAAAGAGAATGGAAGTTCATTTGACTTTTGTTAAGCACAAATATTACGCAAGATTGATACAGTAAAATAAAATTTGAACCTTAATGTACTCATAGGATATACTACCAGAAGATTTATGATAGGATGACTCAACATTTCTACATACCTTCTTCAAAGACGTTACTGTTTATCAACAATTTTTAGCTTGGAATAATTACTACTAAATTCGAAAAATCCAGTAGCAGGTAAAATTTGACACTAAATTTATAGTAGAATGTGTTCTAAGAAAAATAATATTCTTAACAAATAGTTTGATTTCTGTAAATGTAAATGTTATTTCAATAATGAAAAGTAGAATATTATAAAATGAACTAAAATGACATAAACAAGCAATCAAATGCATGCAGTTGAAATGATTCAAATCTTTACAACGGATAAAGTACTCAGTGTTTCATTTGGAAATTTTGGGGTCAGGTTTAACAGTACTGCATAGGGAAAAAAGAGCCCAGGCCTTATTTATTTTAAGGACTCTGAAATTGACTTTGAAAAATACTTACATTGAAACTCATGCGAAAAGGAGCATGTAGTGGTTTACACTATTGCATGGCTTTAGAAATTATATAGCAATTTTCCGTTTTAAACAGCTTTAAAGAACAAATTTGCTAAGCTACCAAATGTTGGAATCACCTTAGTTAACAAAGGACATGTATGTTTATGGAATACTAAATTAATATAAGAAAAGAAAGAACTGATCTTACCTTTGTAAATTAAATTAGGTAAAATTAAAGTTTGAGTTATATACACTTTTGATACACTGTAGCCATTTCAGATGTATAAATTATTACTTGTTATTTTTTCAGTTGTTTCATTAATCACTTTTACACAAACTATATGCAGTAAAATGTTAAAATTACTTAGTTTTTAAAAAATGTTAGACTTTATAAGTTATCAGAGTTTCACACTACTTAGCTAAATTTTGATGTTTTTATTGATATCTGGCTTAACTTCTGTTGTTGTTTTGATTTTAATATATGAAATGAAGCAACTTGCTTGTCCATGTTTTGCTTTGAGTTTATAGGGCTCATAGCTATGATGTGAGTAATTCAACAATTTTTGTCCTTACACATTCTTTTTAGGAAAAATTAGGTAATTACAGAATTTTTTCTTTTGTTTATATTAGAGGAATGTGTGAACAAAATAAATATTTCTCTTGTATCTTTTTCTTTGCTTTTTAAAATACAAATGTTTCATTCTTTTTAATATCCATTTCAGTGAAAATGGTTAGTCCTCACATGGTGATAATTTTTTGTTTTGTTTTGTTTGTAATCATTCTTTAGTTCTGGGGAAAATTCTAATTTCTGATGGAATGTTACTTATGGCATTGATTTTACAGTAGAATACACACGTTTTAAAGGTTTCCTCTGCCTTAATCATAAAGAAAGGAAACTTTACTTCTGATATTTGTGCTAAAACTAAGAGTCATAAAAATAAGATGACTTGATCAATTTTAAGAGCAAATGAGTGGTAGAAACAGAAGGAGGAGGGAGGTAAAACGTAGAACAAGCTTCATGCTAGTGCCCTGGAAATATTAGCTAGTTAAATCCCCTGATATTCCTGTAAGATAGATTCTTCCCATTTTACAGGTGAAAACACTGGATCCCAAATCCAAGTAAGATGGCAATGACAAATGTGTGTTATTCCACTGTTGTGAAATGTGTAAAGATTTTCTTTTCACTCTTACTTTTTATTATGGAAAATTTTATGTGTAAAGAAGCTTAAGAACCCATGGGAATACAGACAACAAATATCAGTGCAGATAATTACTTGCTTGCATTGGCTTTACCCATCCTGATGTTACTCTAATAATTAGGAGCCAGATTAGCACTGTCACTGTGGTGTATTAGACAAAGAGAGTTTTCTACATTAATGCCTGAGGGAAGTTTCATCTGTTCGTAAGGTCCTGTATTCCTTTAACCTTCAAAGACAAAAATTCAGTCTCATTTTCTGCTTTGCTCTGGAGATCCAATCTTTCAATAGGTCCTTCTCCCCAGGTGTCTGCGGAAATCCCAGGAAGGACTTCCGTTTGCCACACAACCCTCTGCTCTCTTGCCCAGCCGTTTGCCTCCAAACAACTCTCCTTCTCTACTCCAGTTCATTACTTTTGATCTGGAGACCAGCATTCTTAGACTGTCTCCGTTCCTTCTTCTATAGCTATTTTATCCAAGCTATGGATGCAAGCCTTTGATTTCTCACAATTAATGCAAGTTCAGGCCATAAAATTAAATAAAACTTTATTGCACGAGAGATAATTTAAAATCAATTGCTGAGCATGTTGCTTTTTGAGTTCAGAATCCCTGTGGGAATACACAATCCACTCCAGCTGGAGCGAACCTCTGTATTTTAAGAAAAATTGCCAGGTAAAACACAAAATGTCCATTTCCATTTGAATTTTATAGCAACACAGAATAGTTTTATAGTATTAAAATTATCAAACTATCAGTATATATTTATAATAAAACCGGAACATACTTATACCAAAACACTAGGATATACACTAAACGATAAATTTTAAAATGTGATGCTTATCTAAAATTCAAATTGCACTGGGCGGCCTGTATTCTTATTTGCTAAATATGATAACTCTAGTTTCCCTAACCATAGGAGAGTACTGGACTGTCTTCCCCTTCCAGAGTCTAGGCCTCGAATTTCTCCAATCTTTTCTTTTTATCTTTAGATCTATAGTACTTATAGCATCAGTGTAGTTTTGTTTAATTTTTGTTTTTGTTTTATGTTTTGTTTGTTTTTCTAACTTTTTTTGGGCTGGAGGAACTAGCATCAAAAGTGCTAGATTCTGACTCTTGCTCTGTTTGCAAGTCTTTGGACCTGAGGATGATCAAGGAATCCTTCTCAACTTCCTTTCATTCCTATTAGAATTCAGCTCAAACAGTAAGTCCTGCCTTGCATGGTGGCTGTGATAATTAGGTGAGAAATCAAGGGAGAAGGCATTCAGAAAGCATAAATTCTGACCCAACTATAGAGAAATACATATAGCTCATATTGTCTTTTAGGTTATGTTTTACATCATGTCGTTTCATGGGAATGTCATGGTGGTAAACCACAGCCAGAGGGTAAAAGAGCAACCACCAAGGAGGGTAGACAACTTAGTCTTTGGTCTCTGTTCTCTCTGGGTATCTTTCCATGTCTACCTGTCAGCCTGGACCATGACATCTCTTCTAAACAGAATCTCAAATACTTCTGATTGCGGTTATCCAAGCCATCTGCCCTCCTATGTTTCTGTCCAACATTGTTAACCTAATGTTTAATTATGTCTTCAGGCCCCTAGTCCTTAGTCTTGGTATTTGGCATCACCTAATCTTAATTCCCGATCATTTTTGTGGTTTTTGTTTGTTTCTATTTCTGGATGCATGTGTGTGTACTTGCTTTTCCTCTAGACTGTTTTCATATCATTTGAAATCTAATGCCCGTCCCCACCCCACCCCCATTCTCAGTGGTATTAAAAGAAGTACTGTGTCTCTTCTCTCCAATGTTTAGAAAGGTCTTTCCAAATCATTTCACCAAATTTTGCTTTCTCTAAATATTTTGAATGTTTATTATCCTTCTGAAATGCTGGCATATTCCTGAAGCTAACTGATATCAAATGTTATGTAAAATCTGTGAAGTTGTTCTTAGAAAGCAGTATTTATAAACTGTATGTAAATATGGAGTTTCAGCTCAGAGAGGGCTCAGTATACCTCTTTCCATTTCCATGGTTCCCATGTGATGTGCTTTTGGATTTCAAGACAGTACTCCAAAGCTAACCATTCATTTGGGCGTAGAAATGTATTTTCTGATAGTGTGGATGTTGTCAAAACAACTTGAGTAAAGCATTTGATTGAGTGCTGCTATGAGGACACCCCCAAGAAATTTAGCATTTATGTGATATTTGCCTTCTTCTTAGGAGAATAATATCTTTCAAGACTTTTAATTCCCACATCTACCTTCCAACATAGTTATCAGGTGATAAAGGTATTTTTTGTTTATAGCATTGAGTGCTAATAAAATTCTTCAAATAATTTAATTGAATGCCTTAAAATCTATGGATCTAATTTCTGTTTGTGGTTGTTGAATATGCATAAACTTTCAAAATGGAGTTATTTTTTAGAAAAATAGTTCAAGTACTGAAGTACTGTGAGAAATGTTATTTCTTTGGCTGGACTGCTTCCCTATTGCTGAGTGGTTGCTATACACATCATGCTATCAAATCCTATCATTCTCCCATGCTAAGAAAAAAAAGTCAGACATCCAATAAAATAATTTGGCAAACCCAGCTTATGTGTTCTGTGAAAACAAAATCAGTTTCCACAATCAATTATTTGAAAGGTCGCTTAAAAAATTCTGTTTTCATTAATATTTTAAACTATTTCCTTTTAGTGGGGGAGGAGAAAGGAGTAATGTCATTCTTTGGAGACTTAAGTAAATAAATGACATTTCAGTGTATACGATTTAGAGTCGTTCCTACCCAGTTTAGTTTTTCCTCTGTAAAGTTTGTAGGGCAATAAAATTTTCTCTATTTTTTTCATTCCATTTTTTTAAGTGGAATGCAGTATTTTAAAAAATTGAATAAATATATCAAAATTTCATATCAATATTTGTTGGCATAATTAGAAAAAGGAGAAAAAAATAGCCAAATACAATATAGTTTGCCTAGTTAAATTTAAATTTTATATAAACAGTACTTAAAAAAATTATCCCTTGTAATATTTAGAACATACTTACACTAAAAAAAAATTGTTTACCTGAAGTTCAAATTTCATTGGATATCCTATATTTTCTGAATCTGTTAACAGTAGAAAGAAGATAAAGCAAATGGTGAAGTAAAAAAAGAAACTGAAGTATTATCAATGAAGTTTTGGACAGTACACTTGTAATTTAGACTAGAACTCTACTTTCATTAGCTGCAAAGTAAGGAAGATATTTAGTTCCTGTGTCTTCACAGAAGAAGTTACTACATTCCATGGACAGGGCCAAGATTCTGCTTGAATTTTATAGGTAAAAGAGATGCAGAGAGATTAAGAAACTTGCCTAAGCTAGCAAGTGGTACAGTTAAGATTACCCCTTCTGACTATCGTCAGTCTTTCTCCAAAGACCACTACACCCCACCTCTCTAAATGTTTCATCCCCTAGGAAAGGATTGGCAAATACCAGACAGTTGTTCACTGGCAAAGTTCTTCATCCAACAAGTAATCATGATATCCCAGTCTTGCATGGTTACTGTAAAGGATTGCTAAAAGATATGAATATATACCAAAACATAAATGGGAGTCACTTGACATTAACATTTGTTTTCTTTATTAAGCATGTAAGTTTCTCTGAATTGCTGGGATCATGATAGGATTCACAAAGCAGGACTTAGTATTAAGAAAATGAGAGGCCAAGGAGATAGTTTTGAATCTTTTATGGAGAAAGGCATTGAATAATGTTAAAAGAAAAGAAACAAGGAGAGAAATGCATCCTTGTTTTAGTGTATGATCCATAGCCAAGCAAAACAAAATTTCAAGTATTTCATGAAAAGCTATAGGGCTAGAGATCTTAAAATATTTTTAATGAGAGAGAAAGATAATTTATGTTAATAGGTCTAATGTTACTAATTTTATGTGTGCATATGAATATTAGTATTGACGTTACTTATATTTACTGTTCTGTTGTCAACTTGTATTTATTATGGCTCTCAAAGTTTTATCCCTAATTTTGTTTCCTAAGTCTTTTTTAGTCTCCTATAATAATAGTAGTAGTAGCTGCCATTATATGAGAGATTCTGTACAAGCACTTGACTTGCTAGCTCTTGGAAACTTAAGAACGTGTTTATTAGGAGTACATTTGTGTTTGTATTTAGTTTCCCTGTTTTAGTTATGGGTAAACTAAAGGCCAGTGGGTTTAGAAAAGCACTCAAGGTCACACAGCTAGTAAGGGAGTAGCCAAGTTGGAACTCAAGAGCCCTCGCTTTCCTTTTATGTTGTACTATTCTGCTTCTAGTCATGTCTTAACTCCATTAATTATTATGATTGATGAGTACCTGGGTTACATTGTCAAATCACTGCTGAAAAATCTCAACTCTCACTGCTAGATTTAAAAGCAATTTTTTTTCTGTGCAATTTGAAACCCTTAGCGTCTTTCTCGTTTTAGGGTTTTGTAGGTTTCTGTCTCACTTTTCTGCGTACTTATTTTAATGGCCTTTCTGATTTTAATTTTAATTTAATTTAACTTAATTGTGTTATGTTGCCTAAGGGGAACACTACTTCTGACTTGAAGTTTTCTGGAAGTCCTGATACAACTTTGACTCTTGTCATTTTAAAGGAAAAAATGGCAGCATACTAAAATGGTAAATGGAGAGGCCATGTTTTTTGTGTGACACTAGTAGAGTACAAACTAGCCAGAGGCATCTAGGTATGGTGAGCAAGCATTTGAGTCACCCAGGAGGGTAAGCCCTGTCCATGAGATGCATTCATGTGAGCCCTGGATTCAGCTGCTCAGCTTGGCTTCAGTATGGGTTCTTCTTAAAACCAACCTTACAAAGTTGTTGTAAAGGCTAATAAACATATTTAGTTATTTATAGAACAATATAAATGATAGGTACTTGAAAAATGGTAGTTATTTTATTAGTATGCTTAAGTAATGGAGCTTAATCCATTTAATCAATTTCTCTATTTTTTATAGAGATAAGGAAATGAGCTTTTTGACAGCTTTTCCCTGCTGTTAGGTTAGTTGACAAGATGGTGTTAGTACACTCATTCAGCCACAGTGGCAGACACTGTAGTTCCTGGACAGTAAAATTTTTGTTATACCAAATATGATTATTGTGGTTTTTGTTTAAAATACTATACATGTTCGTGGTTTATTTTATTTAACTTTAGTAGAGCTGAGTTGTTTTATTTAAAAAAATATGACTGCTAATTTGATCACTGAATTAAATTAAATGGCAGTTCAAGATGCAGATTTCTAACCAAGCTCTAGTGTTAAACAATGCTGCTACTTTCCAGTTCTCACTACTCATCAGATGTGTTGTATATATCCAAGATTGAGGAATTTGGGAAAAAATATTTTTTCATTTAAGACATCAAATGTATTTGTTGAGTAGATCATCATGAACATTGAGAAGTTTTGGATCATTTACCTATATATGTTAACTGAATAAATGTACTGGAAAAATCTCTCTCAGCATTTTTAACTATTGACTTGTTTGTTGATGCAAATTTGGAATATATCATGAGACATTCTATCCCAAGATTTGTTGAATTTTGTTGTATTATAGACCAGGGAATAAACAAAAACAATCCACTGTAAGAATGTAGATGAGTATTTTCATAGTATTTTTGAAAATCTCTGAGAAAGATGAATTAAAAGAAAACATAATACTGGGTCATTTTGTCTCCTGTCTTTGTACAACTTGGTGAGTTGTCTGTTGAGTTTTGTTGTATAATAGACCAGGAAATAACCCAAAAGTTCACTATAAAAGCTTAGATAGATATTTTCATAATTATGAAAATCTCTGAGAAAGATAGATGAAAACAAAACACAAAACTAGGTCATTTTGCCTCTTGTCTTCATACAACTTTGTGGGTGATCATTAAAAATGAGCCCATCATAGTCCATATGAATGCTGTAATTTTGTTAAATATTACTAGAATAATAGAGTTTAAAATATAGTACTTAACATTCTAAAAGGAGAAAATTATTAGGTTGGTGCAAAAGTAATTGTGGCTTTTGCCATTAGTTTTGCACTAACCTAATAAGTTAGGTTATCATTATTATGGAACATTATCTTATATTATTTCCTTCAAAAATTTGCAGCTTTCCAAATGCCATTAGACATTAAACCCTTTTAACACATGAGTTGTTGGTACTTTGCTTTTCTAACAAGGCATCTAGAAAATGCTATGTTTTCTACCTTAGCATCGTTTCAACTTTCAATAATTACTTTTTGATAGGTTGAATGTAAGTTTATTGAGAGGAATTATTATTTTTAATTGTTTTGAATATTTTTTCCTTTACTATTCAGCAAATCAAAAACTATTGTCATGGCTCTAATTATGATTTATAGAGATTAATTCCCACTACCGAAGCGTTGATCATGATTTTTTTTTTTTTTTTTTTACAGGTACTAAAGCAGGCGTTTTACCTATCATCTCTGTGCTGCTAGGTTTTGCAGTCACTGAAGTTATTGATCACTTTTCAAAAACGTCTCACTTTGCATATCAACTGTCCTCTGTTTCTCCCTGCTAGTTTTTAAATCTACATTTTGGGGCACTAGAAGTGACTGAAATATCAGTTAAGTCCTATTTAACAAATACATATTTAGAGTTACCAATTTAATAGGGCCATAAAGAAACTATGGGGTTAGTTCTCGTTAATATTAAGACATCAGTTTTGCTGTTTGTTTATTGGTGGAAGCCACGAGATTTTCTGTAGTTTCTATTAAAACAATAAAATATTATCTGATTCATAATTCAGTTCAAAATATGCTTTAATGTTTTGCTAGAAGTGTTGGACACTCAGCTTCTATTTCCATGAGCTGAATAATTGATGTTTACATTTCCCAGATATCCATCCATACAGTTAGGGTTCTAAAAGTAAGTTACATCTTCCACTTAGATTTGGAACATTTCCTCATTCCAGGTTCCAGATCGCTGTATCAACAGACTCGTAGAATGTTACTGAACATACTGAACATGCTGTTTGGTGGTGAACAGATGGTGGCTAAGAAGTTGCTAATGGTTCCTGGGAGTCCTAACCAGGGCCTGATGCAGCAAACCTTTCAATGATTTGTGAACTCCTAGTGTGTCTTATTACTATCTCCTTAAAACACATAAACACATGAAACTGTGTCTCCTTAAAATACATAGTGTGGTTTTGTTTTCACCACCGAGCCCAAAATAATTAAAACAAACTGCTATCACATTCATTTGTGTGTGTGTGTGTGTGTGTGGTTTGCAAAATGATATAAGTAGGTAGATAACGTTGTTATATAGATAAAGCCTTAGAAAATGCGAGGATACAGATTAATATTTATTATACCTGTGTGCACTACTCTAATCCAGTTTGTGTTTTGCACTGTAAATCCAAAAATGTGTTTTATTATTTTTGTCAACTAGCGTTGCCAACGCAAAGCCAATATAAGCTGATTTTACAAGAGTGTACATATAATCTTTAACAGCTGGGCTTGAAAATAATTCAGATTTGAAAGTTGGAAGTATCTTCACTTTTAGTAGGTAAAGAAATAAAAATCTGAGAGGAAGGATTAGGTGATGTAATTTCTTCTGTTTGATACTAAAATTCCATAAGAGTCTATATATTTGAGAAATATAAAAATATTGCTGAGTAGCACTTTTCTGGTACTTTGAGAAGTGCGGGAGACAGAATACACTTTACGAACATTTTTTTATGCCTTGTAAAAACAGCACTACATATGTATGTTTAACTCTACATAACAATGAACTTACTTTCTCTCTGCTTTTTATATTCCTTTATGGTTTACTACCTTAGGCATTAAATCAAGAATTTAATATGTTGAGGGGAAAGGGTTGCATATCAAAAGTTTCTTTCTTCAAGCAAATATTTGGTGGATTCCCAGATGTCTACTGAAATAAAAACTAGGGAATAATATGTATGTGTATTACAATATTCTTTTCAAGACTTTGGCAGGAGAATTATTTAAGTGTGTCATTCTGTCTTGAAAGCCAACTATGGGTTTATGAGGGGGAGGGGAATACATCTATACATTAATTCTTGCAAAGTTGAGAAGTTTTGGGTTTGAGTCTCATAGCACTAATTAAAATTTTGTGGTCTTCAGCAAAAGTGATGCATTACATTTGATTTATTCTGCATTGAAGTGAAAGCAACATCATCTCTCATCTCATCTAATGTTTATCAATCGGGTCAGCCATTCTGACATAGACTTGATGTTTTTAAGCATCTTAATGCATAGTTAATTGCAACTGGCAAATAATCTGTAAATGCATTGTGCAATGGGCCTGCCGGTATGGGATGAGGTCAGCGTAATACATGGCGAGAGGCAGCTCAGCTTTGTGGCTAAGCTGGTGCTCTGCATATCTGGGCTCCAATATCTGGGTTCAACCCCTAACTCCATCGAATAGTAACCCTTTGATTTTGGACATGTCACACAATTGCAGCTTCAATTATTTTCTGTAAAATGAGTATTATAGTTGTAACTACTTCATTCAATTAATGTGAGGATCGAATGGATGATTCAAGATGTTGATGCATATTCTCTCAGAAAAAGGAATTCTCCACTCTTAATTGATATCAAAGGTAGGAAAAAATAAATAATTCTGCCAGCACATAACCTCATCTAAGTGATAGCTGTCTGAAAAATACCAGATATAATCCTAAAATATAAATTTAGGATTATAGTTTAAATAATGTATACAGTATCTCTTCAAAATGCTGCTTCTGCTCGGGGTCACTTTCCAGATGCTGATAGCCAATGGGTCTGGCTGCTGGGCACTGGCACTTCAGCCGCTTCCCACAGCCTCCCTCTGATGGGGCACAGACACACCCAGCAGCATGCAAATGCCTTGCCACCTCTGTAATCCTGCCCTCCATGTGGGGCATCTTATTCTGTTCTGGTTGTTAGAGTAAAATGCCATAAGCTGGGTAGCCTACTAACAACAGGACTTTATTTCTCACCATCCTGAAACCTGGGAAGTCCAAGGTCCAGGCACAAGCAAACTCAGTGTCTGGTGAGAGGGACTTTCTGCTTTATAAATGGTGCCTTCTTGCTGTGTCCTCACAAGGGGGAAGAGAAAAGTAGCATTCTTACACCTCTTTCAAGGGCACTAATCTCATTACAAATTCCTAATCACATCCCAAAGACCCAACTCCTAATATTGTCACCTTCCAAAGATCCCACTCCTAATATCGTCACATTGGGGATTAGATTTGAACATTCAGATTTTTGAGGGAACACAAATATTTAGACCATAGCATGAGGTCTCCATGTTAGATTTATAGCCAGACTAAGGCAGCAGGGATGCTGGAAAAGGGATTTCAGTGGATTCTAGGAGCAAGGTCGGGCAGCCAGCGGTCTTGAACCACCACCCCGCCACATCCCTGTGGCCTTTCACTTCTACAAACGAGGGTTCTAACCTGGAATTCAGCCAACAGGCTTGGAATCTCTCCCTCTGACCTCATATTTTGAGTTAAAGGAGGTCTTCAAGGTGAATGGCAACCCTGTAGATGTGGCACTCTTGTGCAGAAGATAATCCAAACACTGTTCTGTGATATTTCTGACCAGAGCCTCATTATTTACTCAGAAAAATGGTTATGCTATTTGATATGGAAGAAATTGTTGACAGTGTAATTGCTTTTGGTAAACAGGAAGGCTGCAGGTCGATGCTTTCTTAGGTACCCACGAGACTGGGTTCACTTCTATAGGCATAGGACACACCATTTTATTGTCTAATGAGCAAAGAAGTCCTATTATACTACTGATTTGGCTCATCCTGATTCAGAGCCTGGATGAAGCTATACCTCCTTGAAGTATGTTCCTATTTCAGGCATCTGGGTAGATCTTAGTGAAAAGGCAGTGGCAAATTTTCTTCTCTAATGACAACCGCCCCTCTTTTCAGCTGTCCAGCCCCACTGGTCTTGGTGAACCTACTTTTACATGCATCAAAATCTTCAGTTCTCCAACCACTCCTCCTCTCCAGTTGATTCTATTTGGCCTCCTGATGCAAAACCACTATATTAATAAAGTTGCTCTAAGCCCTTTAAAGTCATTTCATGATTTATTCTTCTACTATAACTTTCTTAGGTGTCCTTCTTGCCTCTTGCACACAGGAAGCAGAGAATCATTAAAGACTGTGATAAAAGTATTGACACGCTTAAATAAAACAGTTCCAGCCCACCTGTTTTTTACTGTTCAGAGTCAAGTAAACTTCTCATTGTTGAGGGACTATCTTCAGCAAAAATTCCAATTTTTTTCTACTCTAAGCAATCCTTCTATAGCACCTGGGCAGCAACTTATGACTTTCTACAAATAAGATTAACAACAACAGAGGACTCCTTTCACCTCAGTTGAGAATGTATCTGTATCTTCTTTGTGTCTCAGGGAAAGTAATGTCTCTTCTCTTCTCTTTACTTACCCTCCTAACTTGCCCTCTCCTACCTGCACCAGTCATTCTGATCTTCCACCCTTCTTCACTTTCTTCTCTTGATGGAGCTCATGCCCAGAGATACTGTTCTACCTGATTTTCAATAAGTCCATTTAATTTGACTATTCATTTTTCCTGGGTGTTACTCTTACCTTATATATTATCAATTTAATTTTCCAAATCATTGTGCTCTTTCTTCAAGACACATGTACAATGATACTGCCCTATCTTCCTTGAAAATAAAACAGTATTTCCAGCCATTAATGAAAATACAACTTCCCAGACCAGTTCCTGAAGGTGCAGATAACAATGGGTCTACTTCTAATAAGTTTTCCCCAGATACTTCTATCAGTCTCTTTCCTCCTTCTTACTACAATCTGGGCCTGCTATTTTCTTGATGCTACATCTTCTCTCAAACTATTGTCATATTGGCCTGCTGTGCTAAAATTTCTTGAAAAAGAGGTCTATTCTTGCTGTATTTAATTATATCTTTCCCTTCTCCCTTAAACTACTCCAGTCAGACTTTCACCTCCATCGTGACACTGAAGCTCTTTCTGGCAATGTCAACTGTGATTTCTGCATCAATAAATCCTATGACCCTTATTCATTTCTTGGCTTTTTTGACATATCATCCACATGTAGATGTTACTCCTTCTCATTGAAGACACTTTCTCTGCTTGTCTTTCAGAGTGCCACCGTATTGGTTTTTCTACTATCCACTGTTTGTCATTCTTGATTTGCTTAGTGCTTTCTCTATGTCTTTTTGATGTTTTAACATTGCAGAGTCCCAAGACTGCCCCTGAACCCTTTATCGTCTCTATCTCTACTCATTCCTTTTGTAATGTTATCAAGCTTTGCAATTTTAAATATTATCTGTACTATGATGACTGCTTAGCTTGTATCTCTGAAACAGCCTACTCTCCTGATCTTTGAATTCATTATCTAACTCCCTGCCTAACATCCATCCTGAATGTTTGATGGACACTGCAAAGCTAACATGTTCGAAACGGAACTTTGTGTTATTCCCCTTGGTGCTCCCTCAGTATTTCCTATTTCAATAAATGACTATGTTCTTTTTCTAGTAGTTGAAGCAAAACCAAACAAAAACAAAA
Source organism: Macaca mulatta (assembly GCF_049350105.2). Classification (NCBI taxonomy): domain Eukaryota; kingdom Metazoa; phylum Chordata; class Mammalia; order Primates; family Cercopithecidae; genus Macaca; species Macaca mulatta. The sequence continues at coordinate 20,265,505 of NC_133408.1, read as the reverse complement.
AACAATAAAAAACAAAACAAAAAACAGGGGGTCATTTTTGGCTTCTCTTTTTCTCATGTTTCTCATAGAATCCATCAGTGTACGATTTTGGCTCTGTCTTCAAAATATAACCATAATTCAAACAATTCTCATCACCTCCACTTATTGCTATTATCCTGGTGCAAGTCACCATTGGCTATCTGCTGAATTTTTGTAATAGTTTCTTAACTGGTCTACGTGCTTCCTCTCTTGTACCAGTAGAATGCATTATCTTCTGAACAGAGCAACGGAGAGATCCTTAAAAGAGGTGCAGGAATCTCACACTATGGTCTAAATATTTGTGTTCCCTTAAAAATCTGTATTTTGAAATCTAATCCCCAATGTGTTGGTATTAGGAGTGGGGTCTTTGGAAGGTGATTAGGTGATTTGTAATGAGATTGGTGCCCTTAAAAGAGGCACAAGAATTTTACAAATCTTATCTTATATCTATATATTCTATTCAGCATATCATATACATGTATATCTCGGATATATATCATATATCATATATCATATATATCATATATATGTATATCTCAGATCATCTCACTGTTCAAAACATGCCAATAGCCCCTAATCTTAATGTAAAAGCCACATTCTTTACAATGACCTCAAGATCCTGCATGACCCCGCTCATCTTTACTTCTTTGATCTTACATCCTCTGCCATTCCCCTTACTTACTCTGCTGCAGCCACACTGGCTTTCTTCCTCATTACTTTTCTGTCACACCAGACACACTGTTGGCCACAGGGCTTTTGCACTTGCTGGTTTCCTCTGTCAGATACAGTTTCTCTCCCCTCCTTAGAAATTTGGCTTAAAGGTAAGAGGCTGCTTTTAACACTCATTGAAACTTCCACCTGCCTTCGCCTTTTCTTTCTTTTCTACTTTTTGTACTCCATAGCACTTATTACCTTCCAACCTAATACCTATTTTATGTATGTATTTTGTTTCTTTTCTGGCATTTTACACAAGAATCTCATCTCCATAGAGCAGGGATTTCATATAGCTTTCAAAGATGTAGAACGCAGTGTCTACAGTTGTACTTGGCACATGGCAGGTTTTTAATAAATTGTAGATGGATAAATGTCTTGCCTTTTACGTGGTTTTATTGCTATTTGGTTATGTGTACATTTTTTTCTTTTGGACCATAAACAGTGGTATCTGTGTCTACATTTTTATAATTTCAAACTTCCCTAAACTGTACCTGGTATATAACTAGATGTTCAATAAGCACTAATCAAATGAATAGAATAAATTTGCCTATGAAACACCATTCTACAACCAAATTCAAAACAGAATTTAGATTCTATTTTTGTTAGTGTGATACTTTAAATAGTTACCTATATTGAGTAAGTAAAAATTTGGCAAACATATATTACTTTAAAATGAACAGTATATTAAATTTCAGTTCACTTTATGTGATCACAAAATCGGGCATGCACACTTTAGAAATACTACTATAAAATCATGCTTACAAGAGAAAGGAAATTTTACACTCAAATATTCTAAATTTTTTTTTTTTTTTTTTTGAGACGGAGTCTCACGCTGTTGCCCAGGCTGGAGTGCAGTGTAAAATAATGTTTAAAATGTAACTTAAAGTAGTATATCCATATAATTTAAAATAGTATATAAAATATAAAAATAGAAAACATATCTGCTATAATTGAACATTAATTTTATTGGTTTAAGATTTCTGTTGACATAAATATATATATATGTACACACAGAGATATTCACACACATGTTGTTTCTTGATACATACGCTTATTTCTAGTTATAGTCATAAATAAAACAGGAGAAGGTAAACCTCTTGTCCAAAATCTTTGATGGAATTTTTTGTCCTCCTAGTAGAATCCCCATGTGACTGATTATTTTTTCCCATTTTTAAAATGAAATACTTAATTTAACTAATAAGTCCATGTAAACAAATGCTAAAGGACGAGTGCTATTACAGCACATCCACATCTTTGATTTAACTAAATGTTTTGTTTGGTAGACCTTAGAAGACTAAACTTTCATCTTTAAGGAAGTTAATTTCAACAACAATTGTATCTCATATTCAAAACTTCTCTTCCATAGCTTATTTTTTGTTAGTGAGATATGTCTTTTTCAAAAGAAGAAACTGGATTTATTTTATCATTGTAACAAAATATTTCTCACTCATCCACCCCAGGAGTCTGGCAGAGTGGGAGTCTACCCAATTTACTTACACCTTTGTTCATTGCTGAAATTTACATTGGGTAGTCTTATTAATGTTCAAGAGTAGTGGCAAGGCCAAATCATAAATACATTGTGCTTATGTAAAATATCAGAACATAACAGCAGGGTTTCCTAATGTCATAACTGCCAAGGTGTATTATATGTCTATAATAAATAGGAGCTTACTGTAAGATGCAGAAGATATGTTATAAATCCCTACAATATAAGTTGTTAAATTACTTCAAGTTCTTGCCATAGTTTATAAGAATCTAATAAAATTTGGGTGGCCTGCATTTCATACTATGGCCATGTGCTTATAAATGACCCATATAGACATAGGTGTATTGGGAGATCCTGATCAAAGTGTTAACAGTCTACTTGGCATCTCATCCTATCATACCTTTTACACAATATGGGAATTATTTCTCCACCATCACTTATTCTTTTTTACATGTAAGGATATCGTGTAAGACTCAAAGAGCAATCAGTCAGTACTATTAATTGCTACATGGCCACGGCACCTCTTTAGAGGCCCTTTCCTGTATGTATCTGATAGGTGATTTTTTTTTTTTTTTTTTTTTTTGAGACGGAGTGTCGCTGTGTTGCCCAGGCTGGAGTGCACTGGCGCGATCTCCGCTCACTGCAAGCTCCGCCTCCCGGGTTCCCGCCATTCTCCTGCCTCAGCCTCCCGAGTAGCTGGGACTACAGGCACCGCCACCACGCCCGGCTGATTTTTTGCATTTTTAGTAGAGATGGGGTTTCACCGTGTTAGTCAGGATGGTCTCGATCTCCTGACCTCATGATTCGCCCGCCTCGGCCTCCCAAAGTGCCAGGATTACAGGGGTGAGCCGCCGCGCCCGGCCGCTAGGTGATCTTTTGATTTTCTCTCTGTATTTATGCTGCTGCTTACTCTGGCAAGGATTTAGTTACATCAAGATGAAACAGATTGTAGGGTTAAGAACACAGATACATAGGTTCAACAGCCGGGGTGTGAATCCCAAATAGCTCCTTCACTTGTTAAGTGCATAATCTCGGGAAGTACAGAATAAAGCAGGTGGGAAAAGCACACTGAGAGAAGGGGGAGAAAGTCTGGGTCACTGTATGGCTATGAAGACTGTACCCCACATAGCTTTGGGAAGGCAGCACTATGATAAAGATAATGTGAATGGTAAACCGGGAGTTTAACTTGTACCACTTTTGCATCCCACAGTTTATGGACTTCATACTCACCAATTGGTTTAAAAAGTGTTTGGGGTCATTCCTTACACATGCTCATAGGGACAAGAAAGGGAAGCCTTGTAAAATGAGATGACGTGCAACAAGAATGGTAAAACAGAATACTTGCACTGTGGAAAACCAGGAGAGGGACTATATAGATTTAATCCATATAGTTATTAAAATTGCCTTGTCTCCTAAGAATTGGAGAGAAAGAAAAGCTTTGGAGAACAGCTGTGATGTTGGAAGTTTTTGCAAAAAAAAAACAAAAAAACAAAAAAAAAACGGTGTTCTCAAATAGCTCAAGTCTTTCTGAAACCCTATATGAGATTTATGAAAAAGATAAAACATAAATTGTAGTTAGGTGGATTGAAAATACACCAGGAATTTCTGCCAAGTAAAGCAGTAAGGAAATTTCATAACTCCTCATTGTTCTGGCTTCATTCCCTTCAAATATATCAAGAAACGATAGATAGCCTTCACTTTTAGAAGAAAATAACTTGGAGATAGATTGCCTTATTTGTTTGGAATGGCGGTAGTTTTAGTGAGTTTAAATGTTCTTTAAAATTTTTAGATAAATTATGCATATTAGAAAACATATAATTTTAAAAATTTTTTACTGCTGTTTATACAATATTGGTGAAATAATGATCTTTTTTCCCCTTCAAGGTTTCATTAGTCCATTTTCACATTGCTGATAAAGACATAACTGAATCTGGGCAATTTACCAAAGAAAGAGGTTTAATGGATTCAGAGTTTCACGTGACTGGGGAGGCCTCACCATCATGGAGGAAGGTGAAAGGCAGGTCTCACATGGTGGCAGACAAGGGAAGAGAGAACTCGTGCAGGGCAACTCCCCTTTATAGAACTGTCAGATCGTATGAGACTTATTCACTATCACAGGAATAGCACAGGAAAGACCTGCCCTCATGGTTTTATTACCTCCCACTGGGTTCCTCCCACATGGGAGCTGCAATTCAAGATGAGATTTGGGTGGGGACACAGCCAAACCATATCTTAGTGGATGTCACTCTCCTAATAACATTTTTTAAAATTAAGCCCTTACTGAATCCACTATCCTGAAGTTCCTCCATCCTACCGCTCTCAAAGCAGACACTGAAACCAGGGCTTAAATGCAAATGGTTTATTTTGGTCTCTGATTGGGGATTAAAGGAAAAAGGAGTGAAGGTAACCAGGAGGCACTCTGGAATTGAGTTGAAGCCACTGTGAGCATTTGGGCTTGGATTCTACTGGGCACTTCCAAGATGCTCTTAAAAATGCACCTCAGAATTGTCTGCTCAACTGCACTGGGGAAGAAGGGAGGATTAGCTCTTGGGTTCCTCTTCTCCATTTAATAAAGTTTGCCTCACAAGGCTTTAGCTCCCTCATGAGCCCAAGTTGCACAAGGGCCAGAGGTGAAAGGAATACAATGCAGCTGAAGTGAAGTGCCACCACATAACACTTGTGCAAAACTGGTGGCTGTGGCAAAAATTAAAGAAAAGGTGATCCGTGCAGATGTGGGCAGGGGACAAGAGTGTCTTACATAGCCTGCTATACTTGGAGAGAGCAGAAAATGAATCATAATGCTCCAGCCATTTCATTTCAGTCTCATGCTGAGCAAATCTGCTTCCTCTGCACAGTGAATGAACCCTCAGCTCTGCTGTATTTGCTATTCTAATAGTTGAGATATGCTTCTTCTATGGAAGATTCACATGTATTGACTCTCCCTCTATAGGATGAACACTTACATATTTTGACAGTTAGTTATAGGTGTCAACTTGGCTGGATCAAGGAATGTCTAGAAACCTGGTACAGATTTCTTTTGGGGAGTGTCTGTGAGGGTGTTTTCCCGAGAAGATTTGCATGTAAGTTTGAGTGGACCAAGGGAGGAAGATCTGCCCTCAATGTGGGCAGGCACCATCCAAGCTACTGGGGGTCCAAAGAGAACAAAAATAGAGAATAGGTATATGTGTCAATATATCTGTTAGAACAAGAATAGTCTTCCTCTCCTGTCCTTGGACAAATCTTGGCTCCCCAGCCTTTGGACTTAAGATTTGAACTCCAAAACATTTGAACTCCAAAACTGAAGACCAGTGTCCTCCCAGGTCCTCACACCTTTGGCCTCAGACCCTGAGTTACACCATTGGTTTCCTGGTTCCAGGCCTTTGGACTTCGACTGAGTCAAGCTACTGGCATCTCAAGGTTTCCAGGTTGCAGGTGACCTGTTGTGGGACTTCTCAGCCTCTATAATCACATAAACCAATCCCCTCATACTTCCTGTCTCATATATTTCTGTCTAATCCTATTGATTCTGTCCCTCTGGAAAACCCTGACTATATCAGTATTGATTTATAATTTTTTAAAATAGTCACAGAAATTGCTTTGGGAGAGTAATTTTTGATATCCTCTTAAAAAGTAGGGAACTGAGATCAAATAACTTGTCCAAAGTTCCTTTGTAACTTTGCCCTTAGTGTCAATATAGTCAGCCCTCCATATATGCATATTCAACCAACACTGAAGTAGCTTTATTGAGTATAAATGTTCCTTTTACATTTTCATTTAAAGTGTAAATTAGCAAATTTAAAAATATTTGGAAAACATACAAAAATGTTCAAAAAACTAAAATAATACAACAATACAAAATACAGTATAACAACTATGTACAAAGTGCTTCCATTGTATTAGCTATTACAAGTAATATAGTGATGTAGCATATATGAAAATAAACCCTTTTATAGAAAGGGCTTGTGTATTCATGGATTTTGGTATCATGGCGTGCCGGGGGAACTCCTGGAACCAATCGCCTATGGATACCAAGAGACTGTATACCATATGTCCCTTTGTTGGTGTTGTCACACCAAATCACCTCCTACACCACAGTGTTTCAGAGGGAGAATGTGATGTTATGAAGCCTCCTACGGAAGAAAAATACCACAGATTATAAGGAAAGTATTGTAGTAACACTCATGAGCTGGTTTTTGAATTCTTATTGCTTTTGCCCTAAACACATTTCTCATGAGCTTCAACTCCACTGATCTGTTTCTATCTATGTCAAAATATCCAAATATCTTAGATTAAAACATTACAAATTTACTTCAATTCATTTAAATACCTAGTCTCTTAATTATCTTTTATTCAATATCATTACATGTGAAAAGTAAGCCTTTTCAAATATTTACATAGAATACAATATAATGCACATGTCAAAAATTGTTTTATAATTCTATTAAAGCTTCAAAATGAAATAAGTATATTACATTATTTTCAGCCAAATGTTTCTGTCTTTAAACACACACACACACACATATATACAACCTTTTTATAAAAGATGCACTCTATTTTTCTAGCTGAATATTTTATTTAAACCTTACCTTAAGAATAATATACATTTTATATCATGGTAAAATAACTTATTGCCTCATTTTGTTTAGAACAAATGGCAGTTTAGTTTTAAAATTACTTAATTGAATTATGTTCTCATGTTTCCATGAATTCATCTTTTGGGTGGGGTGTTTAGGTTGCATAAGAAATATCCAAAATTATATTTTAGGGTTGTTTGTGTTTTTTTGCAAAAAGAGGAAAAACAATATAAGACAAAATAGAAAACCAAAAAGCATTGCTAAGCCCCAAGACATAACAGTCCACAAAAGTACAAACCCAGTAACCTCAACCATACAAAATTTTTAATACATTAGCCTCTTCACGTATTTTATAATGAGGATTTCATGTTGTTACACCATCAGTTTATTTTAATTATATTTTCTGGGGCAAATTGATGGCAAAAGACACTAAACTGAAGAAATAGGATAGTGACTTAAACACTAAAATCCTTAATGTATAATTTAATGGAAATGGGATTATACTGCAGATATTTCTCTGTTCAAACAAGCATTTTTTTTTTTTTCTCACTGTTCTGCTGGGTTCCTCAGAAATCAGAGTCTGAGGCATAAATGGATGTGGTACTCTTGTATTAAGGAGTGCACTCCCAGGGAAGCAGTAGTGACGGGGAAGAAGAGGAAGGCAATGAAGGAAGAAAAGCAGATGTGCTATCAAGCTGGCCACTGGTTGGATTAGGGAGAGTTAACAGCTCATTTTCTCAGAACTATCTGCCAAGAAACCATACAAAGCCCTGCCTCTCAGGACAGTCTGTGGTGGGATGGGGGAAAGAATGTATTCCATGGGATTCCACATCCACATGGGCAGACTCATCTTCCAGGTGCTCCTTTCTAACACTTCTGATGACAGGAAGAAGGGAGAGGTGTGTATTCCCATGGGGTAAGGTAATGTAGGCTTGTGTCTTGATGAAGTCATTGGTTGGCTACTGTGGCAAGAGCTGGGTGGGCACTCTCACAGGTGGTCTCCACTGCAGAAGCCAAGGGGAGCAAGTGGTTAAAAGACAGAGGAAATTGAGTGGGTCTGAGGTATAAGAGGCCTCCGACATACTCAGCAAATCATTTTTTTGCTTATCACTGTCTTAACCCAAATAAAGCAAAACCCAAATAAAGCTAATGTATTAAAAATTTTGTATGGTTGAGGTTACTGGGTTTGTACTTTTGTGGACTGTTATGTCTTGGGGCTTAGCAGTGCTTTTTGGTTTTCTATTTTGTCTTAAAGCAAAACTCATTTGGTTAGTTTTGCAATAGTCTCCTAATTTATGGTACATTTTAAAGTATCTAAAAGAGGGCAATTGGATTGTTTGTAACACAAAGAATAGATAAAGGTTTGAGGTGATGGATACGTCATTTATCCTGATGTGTTCTGATGTGTTTATTACACATTGTATGCTTGTATCAAAATATCTCACGTATCCCATAAATATATAACATCTACTATGTACTCACATAATTTAAAAATAAAAGAATAAAAAAATCTAATGCTTACCTCTGAATTATAAAATATAGCTTCAACAAAAGTCACCACATTATGACCTTTACATCCATACTTGTTAGTTGTATATATACTATGTAGGCCCAGTCTTACGTAGTATACGCACACAGGTGTTACAATAGTGTCCAATATCATATCACGTCTCTGTGGTAGTATAAATAAAAGGGCTGTTTAAAAATGAACTCACCAGAATGTGTACATCTAGGTGAACATAGTTATCTTCAGAGTGGCTACTGGGAAAGATTATACAATTATTCCATAACTAATGCATTTTTGCTTTGAAAATAAATTTTCTACAAAGTTCATTTGTTGCAATGTAATTTCTTCAATGATAATGAATTATTATGAATGCACATATATTGTCCAAGTATCAAAGGACCTAGAATGGAGCGAAACATTGTTTGATAATAATCATAATTATAATTATAGTCATACTCATAATTACAATTGTAGAATTAGTAGTAATAATGGTCATAGTACTCTAGTAGTAACAGCTGTAGTAATATCAATAGCAGTAGTAACAGCAATACTTCTTTGCTTCTGAAAACATCATGAAGATAAATGTTTCTGATTTACTTTTAAATATCTGGATTAGAAATATTTAGTACCAAGAAAAGGCCTTAGAATCTACAGGCTCTCAGAAACTCATTTTACTCCAGCATCGAGTAAATTGAGCGTAATTGTGAGGGGGATGAGTAGAAGCTTCAGCCTGTTATTCACATGTGTTACTTGCCACCCCTGCCCCCAATTCTACCAGAAGTTCCAGTCTGTTTTGTTCTATGGGTTTCCCTGCCTTCCTCCCTTACTTTGGAGCATGCCCTGAACTCGTTATACCCTCTTAGACCTTTCTACCTCTGAAAATAGCCTTAATTCTGTTTTTGTCTTCTTAGATCTCTCCTAAATGCCACTGAGACTCAGCTTAAAGATGAACACATTTATTCCTCTAGAAAATAATAATTCCTCTCCCTAAGCACTGGACACCTCTCCCCATCTGCTTATGTGGTTACAGGTTGTGTTGTAGACGGCACACCTCACAGGACATTGGCATCATTAATTTACATTTTCTGACTACCTCACAACATTACCTCATTCTGGCATAAAATAATTTTTTTGAGAACCTATGAATTCTGAAGACTTTTGTTGGTATTAAACATTTCTAATCTTTTTCTTGGTGTCTCTAGTTAATCAGAGTATTTAGTATACCGTAGGACCTCAATAGGTACTTGATGACTGAATGAACAAGTAAATCTAGCCTAAGTTCAATAGAGAGTTTAATTAAACTTGAAGATGGGAGCACCAATAAAAGGAAGATTCGAGATTATTACTTTTTAAATCACACATTTTTGTGTTACTTTAAGATGGGATACTTTTATAAGCTGTATTGCTCTCATCTGTCAATTTGATGTCGATATATTCTTCATTGTTGTCATTCATTGTCCCTAACAGTCCACACTGGATTATTGATTGTGAAATAATTCCAATCAGGAGACAATATTTTCTATATTCAAAGTTCATCATTTATATTTTCCTTGCAAAAGTATGGCTGATCCAAAAGTAAGTTTGTTGAACATACTTGTGACATAATTAAATATTGGTGAACTGAAAAAGAAAAGTATTTACTTCCATAGGCAGTTTTTTTGTGTTTATACTTGATGATACTTTGCTAAAATGACAAGCAAAACGAATATAAAACTCATTAGAAACAAGAGGAAAACTGCTTATATTTCAACAAAATGTTTAACCTAAGTTAGTTCCTGAGAGTAAGCAGCAGTGTTCCCTTACATTTTAGTAGCCATTTGTGGTCAGTCACCTGACTCCCGTACTTGTACATGATTAAGCTTCTTTTGAACTATTTATTTCCTTTTTCATTTTCCTTCTGATTCATTGCCCAGTTCAGGTGCTGGCTTCCCTCACCTGAACTACTGTAGAATGTTTCTCAATTGTTCCATGTTCTTGGCATCTTCAGTCCCTTCAGCCTGTTATTGACATGTGTTACTTGCCACCCCTACCCCCAATTCTACCAGAAGTTCCAGTCTGTTTTGTTCTATGGGTTTCCCTGCCTTCCTCCTCTCCCTGCATCTGTATATCCCATACAATTTTTGTTCTAGACTCAGCATCTCATTATGGCATATCCTATCCCTATCAGATTAAAAAAAACTCTGCTTTTCTTTTTTTTCTTATTCACCAGCTTCAATAAAGCCCAACTTCAATACTGTGTATAATCAGTTCCAAATTTTTTTCGCATGTGGTTCATTCAGTCTCTGGATTATTCATCAATACTTACAATTTTGCGTATATTGTTCTATCTTTTTGTCCTTATGTTTATACTCTTGCTCTAAGATCTAACTCAAATGTTACTTTGTCTATGAAATGTTTCTATTTTTCATAAATCAAAAAATTCATTTTGTGATTTCATTGTTTGAATCTTCATCACAGATTGTCTTGTCAATTCTGCACATACCTTTTCAATCTATATTTGTGAACTGTTGGAAAATACAACCTATGTTGTCTTTACTTTATCTAGGTTCTATTAAATATAATAGACGTGTAAATGTATATATTCTGTGTGTGTATTTAGTGAATAAATATTTACTGATTGGACAGTATTCTCTTCAAAAATGTTCGGAGCACTCCATCTGTATCCTGTTCTTCAGATGCAATAGAAGAACTGAGTGTTTGGCATAATTCACTTCAGTGCACTGGGACCTATCCTCTTAGGTAGTGCCTCATTCTGGAAACACCTTCCAAATCTTCCTTCCTGACAAAAATCACCCATACTGAAGTATTTCCTCTCAAGTTCTTCTATAATGCAAGTAATGCATTCTGAATATTGATCTAAAGGAACATATCAGATAGTATCTTTAAAAAGTGGCTCCCAGAAAACACCAAACACTTGACAACAAAAAAAGAAAAAAACGTGATCATATGATATATTTTTTCAGGCATTGTTTTTGGCATGTGAACGAAATTAACTTAGTTAATGGGATTCTAATTACTCCTACTTTTATTTAACATTCTCTCTTCTTATTCGGTAGGCTAGTAACCCTTCAGTTGCATCACTTGCTGAAGGTATAGATACATAAATTTTCATAAAGAAGAAGTGACCTCTCAACATGTTTAAAAGTTCTAGAAACAGTGCGCAAACCCAGGCTTACCCTTATTACCATTATTCAAATGTGAGTTGATGAATCTCAAAACTAAGATGGGAAAATTGAATACATCTTCACCCTTGGAAAAGTCAATGTATGTTGAGACTCCAGAACACAATGTTATTCCCAGAATATCTGGTCAATATTAAGCAAGCTAATTTGTCTCAAACCACTCAAGAACTGTTTTCCATAAGGATATAAATAAAAACGTATTCAGTTGATACAATAATTTGCTTTTTCAATCTATATAGTGCTGGAACCCCTTTTTCTCCCAATTGGTATTCATTGAAGACTCATGTTGATGCAACCAAGAGATTTTTAAGCACTTGGAAGGTCTCTGAAAAAAATAAATAAATCTGCTAAAAACACAAATTTTTACTGGTTCAAAAGAATAGAATGAAATATATCTATAAAGACATAAATAAATTTTCATTTTTTGATTACATTTCACTAAAAAAAATTATCCTAAAATTTACTAATCCTGAAAGAAGATCTGATGAGAGAAAAATAATAAATAAACTAAGTCTGCAACCATTCTAAGGGCATTCTGCTACTTTTACTTCCAAGAAAAGAATGATTTATCGTTAAATATAGTTGAAACTTTACGGTCTTATTTGGCTGTTCAAGTCACTCACAAAAATAACTGCCCTATACATGACCATATTTCGTTGTCCTAATCTGGTTTCATATTTTTTGTTGTTATTATTTAATGTAAAAACTGAATGCTAACCCATGTTCATATGTGCATTTTTTAAAAGATATACCTGCTGAAATGTTGGGTATTTTTACTAGCTCTCTTTTAGTCATATTAGCTTGTAAACGTTTACTGAAGAATATTCAATTACTGTACATTGTTTCCTGCAAAAAGAAAGAATTGAATTTTTTTCTGATCTACCTTACTGAGAATAATAAACACCTGCAAGAATGAGGTACTTATATTTCAAAGTTTCTTAAAGTTATTGCATTTATTTTCTTTCACAAAACAAAAGAAAGAGGGTAAACAAAACCTAGTTTAAATGAGTTGTTTTAACATAAGTACTTCTTGACAGCTAAGAAAAATTTCTTCCGAGATGCCTTTTTCCCATTGTAAACCATCTAATTTTTTCATAGACACTAAGAACACATGGAGAGTGGGGAAGAACGTAGCTTGCAGAATTTAGTGATTTAATTGGTGGTCTTCTCAAGTGAGGCTACTGGCTTTTAGGCTGTTTCCACCAAAGTCACCCAAAACCGAACTTGAACTGGCTGCATGAAGTTTTCCTCTATATTTGTCATCAAGAGTTCAAGCCTCTGCAGCACTTAGTGACCTGACCATTCTACTGAAGAAAAGAAATACTATAGCAAACTCTAGTTGGTTATAAAATGAATGTTTTCAATTGCTAGAAGCTAACGATAAAATTTTTCTAGGAATACATTGATTTTTACATTTACAGATTTCCATAAGAATGGACAAAGATGCCTCTTCATTTATGAGAAAAATTCCTTCATTGAAATATTTTATGAAAAGGTCTATGTGTAACTATTTGGTACAAAGTGTAAATTTAGGTCTTCTTAAAATGACTCTACCCTTAAATAATTTTGTTTTCAAGGGTCATGTCTCTTGGGTAATGACTAACTTTCTCCTGGTGATTAGTAACAACAATTATGTAGAATGGTGATTCTTGGTGACTTTCTGTCCCACTGAATGAAACAACATATTTCAAAATCAAGACTCTGGGACATTTGGTTCTTCTAAGTGACATATTTTTCCCCATTATATAAAGTCAAATTTTTATGTAATTTTATATAAATCACTTTTAAATAAACAATTAATAAAATATCAACAATAATATTTGCTTAATTAGTGTGTTCTTTAAATCTCTAAATTACAACTTGAAAATTGTTTTTCAATGTTTTTGGCTGTGTAAGCATTAGAATAAAAACTACATTTTTGTTTAATCGTTTGGACATCTGGACCAAACATCTGGACATTTTAGTCAATTTTTTTTTCTTGATCCAATTTTTCTGCAGTTGTTTGGTGCAGTAAAGATACTACGTGTGGAACACATCAAGTTTGCATTCTTATCACTTTCCGTACATCTGTTACTGACATGACTTTCAGCCAGCTTCTATGTAGGCAGAAACGGGTTTCTGGGCCTACTTTGAAATCTTGAGTTACTTATCATGGTTAATAAAGAGAGGCAAAAAGAAACTTGCTGGGCGCAGAAGTAATAATAGACTTACAGTGCATTACTTCAGTACTACACTCCAGCCTCTATACGATGCAAGGTTGATAATGTACTAAAAGCTGTTGGCTTTGAGATTCATTAGCTATTTAATACTGGAAAAATAACTTGTGAGACTTAGTTCCAAAACCTACAAAATATGAGGGTAACAGAGTACATTCTTTTTTATTGTGGTTAAAAAAAAATAACACGAGATCTACCCTCTTAACACATATTTGTGTGTTGTTAACTGTAAACACAATGTCGTATAGTAGATCTCAAAAACTTTTTCATCTTGCATACTGAAACCTTATACCCATTGAATAGCAACTCCTCATTTCCCACAGTTCATTTTTAAAGTCTCTTCCACATCTGAATTTCATTTCTGAAAATTTCACGTAAATGTTTAAACCAACATTATAATCCCATAATATTTACTTAGTTCATATATATATATATATATGTTCCTTAATTTGTTTTGAGCAATACGGTATGATACTGTTCAAAACCAATTAAAGAACATGACTTGTCATAACTAGAAATCTTAGATTTCTAACAGCTGATTCTTATTTGAGCAAACAGAAAAAGGTACAAATACAGAACTATATACTTTTACTGACTAGGAGATGATGCAGCAACCTCTTTCCCAGCCCAAAATGCATGCGGCTTATAACACTCAACTGCCTGAACATTGTTTTTTTATGGAGATGGAATCTCGCTGTGTTACTCAGGCTGTAGTGCAGCAGCTTTTCACAGGTGTGATAATAGACCATTGCAGCCTCGAATACCTGGCCTCAAACAGTCCTCCCACCTCAGCCTATCAAGTTGCTAGGACTACAGGCACTCATCATTGTCCCTGGCTAAGTGTCTGAACATTTTGTCTACAAGAATATTTTTTGCATACAAGACTGGGGCAGAAAATTACCATTCCACTTCTATTTATTTATGGTAGGATAAAAAGCACAAAATTGAAAGTTTAGGAAACAAATTGCAGTAATAGATTTTCTACACAGATAAGAAATTTCATTAAAGTACAATTTAAAATATGTGAATGAATTAAAGTAATAAACTTATGTTGAAATCAACTAGAACACCTTCAGATACTTGACATTATTTTGTTAATAATTAGAGGAAGGCACAAACACACTCTCTCTTTCTCTGTTTTTCTTTCTTTTTACACACAAATACACACACATACACACACACAACTGGAGTACAGCTAAGTGTCCATTAGTGCTCATTTTCTACTTTTATTTTCTTCTGTAAATTTCCTCTGCTATCTCAGGATTCTTTAATTTAGCAAAGTGATGTCTTTGGAGCAACACCCAAATGCCCCTCCATAATTTGAGTTCTGACTCAGCCATGTCCTAACTATGTGACCACTATGAAAGTCATTTAGTCTCTCTGTAAAATGTGGATGGTGGTGATTAGGTTGTTACAAAGGTAAATGAGTTAGTAAATATTTAGTGCTTACAACAGTGTCTAGATTTCAGGAAGTACTCAATAAATGTTAGTGTTTTTTAGTATGACGTTAGACACCCCTCAGTAGGACGGGACAAATTTTGGCAGAGGAAGGTAAAAGAGTGCTCTGTTGTAATCAGTCCTCTCTTATCCACAGTTTCACTTTCTAAGTTTTCCATTATTGGCGGTCAACCATGGTCCTATGTTATTAAATAGATAATTTTGGAAATAAACTATTCCTGAGTTTCAATTGTGTGCTATTCTGCATAGCATTAGGGAAACTTATACTATTCTGCTTCTTCCCAGCCATCTTGCATGGGATGTGAATCATCCTTTTGTCCAGCACATCAGCACTGTAGACACTACCCACCCCTTAGTCACTTAGTAACTATCTAGGTTCCACTAGCTGCAATCCGTGGTGATATCACAGTACTTGTGTTCAAGTAGCCCTTATTTGACTTAATCATGGCCCCAAAACACAAAGATAGTAATTCTGGCAATTTGTATGTGCCAAAGAGAAGCTGTGAAGTTTCTCCCTTAAGCAAAAAGGTGAAAGTTCTTAACTTAATAAGGAAGGAAAAAACATTGCATGCCGAAGTTCCTAAGACCTACTGCAGAGACAAATCTTCTAACTGCAAAATGGTGAAGAAGGAAAAAGAAATTTGTGCCAGTTTTGGTGCTGCACATCAAACTGGAACAAATACAGCCACAATGTGTGACAAGGGCTTAGTTAAGATAGAAAAAGGATTAAATTTTTAGATGGAAGACATGAAATGATACTTGTGCAAATTGATGGGAATTGGGTTCAGTACTATCCATGCTTTCAGGAATCCACTGGAGGCTTTGGATCCTATCCTTGGTGAATAAGCAGGGACTACTGTAATGAGGATAGAGAGCTCTACTGGGTGGCAAACTTTGGATGTTTTCAGTTACCCTCATATTTTACACATTTGGAAAATGAGGTCCAAAGAATTTAAGCAACTTTCTGTTATTAAATGCTTTATTAATGCCAATTCCTAAAACACATAGTTGAAAATATAAAAGTCATAGTATAATAATTCAGCACTTAAGTCTTCAAACATTGTGAGGAATGCAAATGGTTGGAACCAGAACCCTCTAGGAGTTGAGATTGAGGCTACTTTAAAGTTTCAGGCTCTGTCTCAATGGTTTGTCGTATTTATACAAGTGGGTCCAGTGCACAGAAGCACAATTAAAAAGACTCCAATTTTTGGAAAGAAGATGGTAAACTAATGTAAGTTTTCAGTCCACATATTGCAAATAGAAGCTAGAGAGAAAACAAGCCTAGACAGAAAAACCAAGAGAGGTCATCAATTTTGTGAGCTTAGCTATGACTTCGTTCACAAAGTGAAAGTACTAAAAAAAGAAAAGCCTTCAGAAGTGAGACCAACATTGTCATCTAGTCCTCTACCTTGATACTGAATCATGTGATAATACAGTTGACCGTTGAACAACATGGGGTTGAGCTGCACAAGTTCACTTACACATGGATTTATTTTTCAATAAAAGTTATAGGTGTGCCTGCTTCTTCTGCCTCCCCTTCCATCTCCTCCACCTCTTCTGCCTCTACCATCTGAGACAGCAAGACGAACCCTTCTCCCTCCTCCTCCTCAGTCCATTCAATGTGAAGACAAGATGAAGATTTTATGAGGATTCACTTCCATTTAATAAATGGAATGACTTAAGACTTTTATCTTCTTTATGATTTTTCTAATAGCATTTGCTTTTCTATAGCTTACTTTAGCCTATCTTGCCCGAACCCTTTGAGACTGTGTAGTCTTTTGGTGTTGCTTCCCTCTGTAGCTCATCATTTCTTGTGCTCCTATTGAGCCAGATTTTGGATTCATTTGCAAATCACCTAGCATGGCTGAACTAAAAGGATGCTATTATTTTCTAAATCTATATGAGCTTTCAGATCTACTGCTCACAAATAAACTACTATGGACTCTCTGTTCAGAGCTGATTTGCTCAGGTAGACCAAACGATTAACCCAGTTCCATTAACCATTACAACGGTGGATCTCGTCGGATATGTGGATACAGAAATGAAGCCTTCCATGCTTGGGGATAATTTGTAGCGGTGGGTCATCAGTGGAGCAGGAATTCCTAAAGAAATATACCGTGTATCATCTCTTCTAGCCATTGAACAGCACTGAGAGAATAAATGGCCCAGCCCTGACTTTTAGGTTCCTATGGTAATGTGTTTGTGTTCTTACTTTGGTCATAGCACTAACCATAACATATTATGCTCATCTATTTATCACACTGTCATCCCAAGCAATTTGTGAACTCCTCGACACCAAGGATGGAATCCTATTTATTCTTGTACTCCTGGCAGATCTCACAGTGTTTTTCACATAGTAGATCCTCAAAATGTGATGTTGACCTAATTTTCCGTGGTGAGTCATTGAATCAATTATAACACTCAGTGAACTGTTTGGATGGAAAAGAACTTCCATGTGATTTAAGGGGTCAAATGTAGGTAGGGAAGCTGCAGATTATTTATAGAATCACATGTGATGCAGCTTAGAACAGAAATCATGACTTTTCACTTTATCCTCAGAGTCACTTTGCTGAGATAGCATGAAGTGGCCAGAATTGATAGTTTTACAACGTGATAATCAACAAGGGTTTACAAGGCACTCTGCACAATTCTGAAATATGCTGCCGTTTTTATTCTCTCCTACAGGATGTACATTGCACATATTAAAGGCACTGAGGTACAGGGCTCTCTTTCAGTTTGTTTCTACTAGAAGTGTCCAAATGAGTTTGAGCAAAGACTCTCTCTAAACCAAACACTACCTCTTGCCTTCATAAGAAATTAGCATTGCACAAAACACGATTTTCAAGATGGTGGTTCTAAGCCATTGGTCAAAACCACATTGGCATATGGGGATCAGAATAAAACAGTGCGAAAAGAATAAGAAGACCTGCCACGCGTGGTGATTCACGCCTGTAATCCCAGCACTTTGGGAGGTGAAGGCGGGCGGATCACGAGGTCAGGAGATCCAGACCATCCTGGCTAACACGGTAAAACCCTATCTCTACTAAAAATACAAAAAAATTAGCCGGGCTTGGGCACCTGTAGTCCCAGCTACTCCGGAGGCTGAGGCAGGAGAATGGCGTGAACCTGGGAGGCGGAGCTTGCAGTGAGCCGAGATCGCGCCACCGCACTCCAGCCTGGGCCACAGAGCGAGACTCCATCTCAAAAAATAAAAAATAAAAAGAAAGAAAAGAATAAGAAGACCGCAGGAGTTGGAAACCTCATAGGGACTCAAGAACCAGGAATCTATGAGCATGAGAAGGGGATGACAGAACCAAATCGAGGAGTATGCAGCCTCAACCTTTGTCCGAGTGATGTTGCAGTTTGGTAAAGACAGTCACTAATTCACAACGATCTGCAGGTAAAATCTGGGGGGAACATTTCAGTAAAAACATAAAGGTATAAAGGACATTTGCTGATACCCAAGTCAACTGGGTGACTCTTATTTACAGATCTTTGGGACATTAATTGCTCCATATCTAGGCCTACATACACAAATACATATCCTCTTACTAGAAATGTATTGTGTGCAGGCCCAGCAAGGTGGCTCACACCTGTAACCCAGCACTTTGGGAGGCTGAGGCGGGCGGATAACTTGAGCTCAGGAATTCAAGACCAGCCTGGACAACATGGGGGAAACCCACCTCTACTAAAAATACAAAAAAAATTAGCAGGGCATGGCGGCACATGCCTGTAGTCCCAGCTACTTGGGAAGCTGAGGGATGAGAATTGCTTGAACCTGGCAGGTGGAGGTTGCAGTGAGGAAAGATGGCGCCACTGTGCTCCAGCCTCAGCTACAGAGCGAGACTCTGTCTTGTCTCAAAAAAAGAAAAGAAAAATAAATGTATTATGTGAAAGTATTATACAAGTTATTTGGAGAAATGCGTAAGCACATTCTTACAGGTCACTTTGGTAGACCACAAATATATGTTTGAAAAAAAAAATCAAAGAAATAATTCAACCCAATGTATGGTAAGTGACAAATTAGAAGCAGAGTAAATAGGGGCATTGAAAGTTCAGAGATGGGAGGGAGGAATCACTGTGCCCATGCCTTTCTGAGAATGATTTACCAGGGAAGACGGATTTCATTTGGAATCCAAAGACTGGATAAAATTTTGGTAATTGGCAAGGAAAGAGGAGGACATTTTAGTGCTGGTGATTAACATGAGTAAAGGTAGAGATGCTAGACTGCGTAAGAAGTGTTTGTGATCGGGATGACGGAAATTTTTAAAAATGTTCCAAATTTAAAAAATAAAAAGAGTAGGGGGAGTAACTTCCAGACTGCTGTGGGTGAAACCTTGATTCTATCTTACAGAAAGAGGAACTATTAAATATTTTTGAACAATACAAATATAACAGGACAAAAATGGTGAATAAAAATCAATAGGTGGTAATGTGGATCACAGGTTACATAAAAGAGAGGCTCTAAATGAAGTGATTTTAAAAATAAACAGCTTTTTGTGCCATATTTATATTTTTTTAAGTCAAAATCTTCAGAGAAAAAGCCAAATGAAAAGGACAAGCAGGAAAGTATTTCTTGAAATGTACTTATAGAACCCAACAGGTATTTAAAAAGAAAAAAAAAAAAAAGAAACGTATTTATAATGTCAAGGTAGCAAAATCCAACAGAAAGATGAGGGAACAAATGTTTGGCTCAATCAGCATCAAGGGACGTGGATTAGGGAGTATCTAGAATAAACCTAATCTTACTCTGGTAAATCCTAAACGTGGTTTTAATTTTCCAGGTAGATTCAGATTACAGCAAGCAAATAGAGACTGAACCTCGAGGAACACTGACATTTTGGAGGTAGAGATTCATATCAAGCTTTACCCTCCAAAGCAGTTTGAACTCTTTCAAAGATATCTCATGATCTGATTTCCTGACTACAACTCTTATCATTGTTTCTTTTTTCCTACAAGAGCTCGTCTTTCAAGTCTTCAATGTGTCTGGTCTAATCCACCTTTCCTTTGACCTCTCATCTCAAGATACTCTCAGATTCTTCTTATAATTTCTTGTCAGACTAGCACATTCTCTTTTTTTCCCCTCCTAAGTAGTTTCCTCTTCACTCATCCCTGAAATAGGCTTTTCATCAATTAGTTTTTTGTTTGTAGTACAGACATGGAATACTTAGTAATGTCCCAAGAGTATGCTCATCTCAGCTAAGTGTGGTATATTTACAACACTCCTACAATTGGAAACAAAGATGGTTTCATCTCAGGACTTAACATTAGTTACTTTTGTTGCTATCTGTTTTATTTTTACTTTAAAAGAGATAATATTACTGTAATTACATTAAACGTCTACTTTAATACAATGCCTTTAAAAACAAGACAAATTAAAATTCCTTTCTTTCTAGAACAAGAATTGATATGTTGCTCCTGCTGATAAGAGAAGCTCTCTAAGGAGTATGGAAGCAAGAAACGTGTGGTAGTCAGAGAAGCTTATTGGAGAAAGATTCTAGCCTTCTGTAAAATGTAAAAATCATGTGGGACAAAAAGCCGAAAGATTTTTAGGAAAATGGAAAGGGTCCATTAATGAAATAATGCTGAAACTTTACTTTATTAAGTGTATTGATTTATTCCTCACCTTTCCTACCTCTACCTGCTGCCACAAATAGTTTTTCAAATTTTGCCCAAAACCAGTTTGCAATATTTCTCAGGAGAATTTAATTTTCGTTGTTTCCAAATACAGGACTCAAAGAATTCCAGAAAAGCTTGTACTGAATAATCAACCTCTAAAAGGAAAAACAAAATCCATACCTGTTATAAATGCCTTTCTCTATACATGGACATTTTTGCTATTATCTTGAATTTTCCAATAAATGTATTCAGTTCTCTAGAAATAGAACACCTGTTCAGATCCACTGATATACTTCCATTGGATTTGTTCTTCACTTGCTATATAGATGATATGAAATACTCATGGTGTTAACCCTTTTAAACACCACCACCAACAAAAAAATGGTACCCCATGTACTTTTGGAGAATGGACAATAATCCTTATAATAGGATTCAGTATGTAAAATTTAGAAATATTGCACTTTCGGTAATCTTTGTATATCCCAAAATACAAAGCACTGCTAGTAAAAGCAATTTTCAATAGTGGAGACATTTGTCTTTTGAATCAGGTATCAATCTATATGTGAATACTGAATGTGGAAGGGTTGCTTATAAAGTTGATAATAGAAGCAGTAATGGGTAGACTGACAATATTTTGATAATGTTACCAAAATCTGGTGCTATATGCTTTGAATTTTATGTGACATATAAAGAATGTGGTCATCAAAACAAGGATAGAAAAGAATATGACGTCCCCCTGCCCCTACCTCCATCATGAAAAAGTGGTCTCACATTTTAGAAAAGATAAATATATTAATATGTTATGCTTCAAATGTTGTTCCCTGCTGCACAGGGAAATTTGATCAGGGAGCTGCCGATAATACATTCTGGTTGACAAAGAAAGCAAATTCCACTGGGCTGAAACAAAACTCGGTCCTGAAAACTGTCCAAGAAATGTTTGTGAGTTGTAGAAAACTATGTATGTTTAAATTCAGGAGATATTGATTTCCACAGTAATTATTTCTGCTTTATTCAAAGAACCAATATTTATTAGAGTATAGTCGTTTTTTGATGCAGAGTTTAATACTATGGCAAATTTACCTGAGTGTTCTTTTTGTATTTGCTATTTAATTTATACAGTTTTATAAATCAGAAGCCCTTATTTATGGTTCTATAAAATCTATTATATTGTATCTTTTCTCTTTCAAGAAATATACACTGATATTACTTCCTTTCTTCTTATTTTTTGTTCTGACGACTTTTCTAGCACCCAACAGCTAGTGGATACAATGCCATGTGGGCATTCCCAACCTGCTTCACTGATGGGAAGAGATAAAATTTTTTAAAATATTTGGGCAAAATTTGGGTCAATTTCTACTATGAAATAAATCACTACAACAACTTTTACCAACAATATACCAACAGCATTGCTGTTTGGCATGTTTGGCTGCTCTCAGGTATATTGAGGAGTGGAATTAGGAGGCTTAGCATATTTTAGGCCGGATAAGTTACACAAATTGTGGTAAAACAATCACCCAAACGTCCTGGAGTCCTCACTGTAGTAACTTTTACATCTCAACACCCATGTAACCTCTGCTACAGGAAAGGAGTGGCGCTTAAATCCGCATAGACACAGACCCAGATTTAACATGGGTCCTCCAGAGACAAGACAGAGCCCATGGGTTCTGCATTTTTGTGACTTATGTTTCTTTTTCTTACGGCTCAGTAAGTAAAATCTAGCAGGAAATGTGGCCTATCAGATGAATATCTGGCGAATGCTACTGTCTTTGCCACAAAGGGTATGTATTTCTTCAACTTAATAGTATTAAACTGTTTTCCAAATGATTGTACCAACTTACACTTTCATTAGCATTATATAATTATACCGGGAGCTCCACATTGTCACACACGCTTGCATTGGCAGAATATTTAATGTTTAATAGGTATGAAATCCTAACTCATTGTGATATTAATTTCTATTACCTTATCATAAATTAGTTTGATCATCTTTTTGTATGTTTCTGGGTCAATTTTCTTTCTTTCTTTGTTAAACGCCTTTCTTTTTCTGTTAATGGCATTCCTTGTTATTTTATCTCAGATTATTTGTCATTTTCCTATTTGCTCTATTAGGGTTATTATATATTCATTATTCCTTGTGTATTCTTTATGTATTATTAGTTGTAAGTGGTATAAATAATTTCTTTCCCTTTTCACTTTTTACAGTGCTTTTGTATAAAATATATGTAGTTGAATTGATCAGTCTTTTACTTTATGTATACCTTTTGGATTGTCTGAAAATGCTTTCCTTTCCTATGTTGCACAGTGATTTTAAAAGTAATTTCTGCTAAAAATTTTTTCTTCTATATAAAAGAGCTTATTTTTATGTATGTTATGGGGAAGAATAAATTCAGGAAGCTTAATATGCAAAATAAATGGACAGGGATTAGTAATATGGAAAAAGAACAGAATAGAGACTCCAGAACTAAATTATTGCATATAAGAATATTTTAATTTGTAAAACCAGAGGCAGTTGATATCATAGAGGAAATAGTGAGTTTGTCATTAAATAGTGTTGGACAATTGTTCATCCATGTGGAAAAATATTGACATCTATATTAATCTGTTTATGTGCATTTGTATCTATGTCTAAACATTTTATACTTATATTATGCTTGGACACCTTTCCCCATCATACATAATAATATGCTATTTATATTTTTATGTTATTATGAAATTTTAAATTTTTGCTCATACACATCAATCCCAGAGTACAGAGATAGATTTGACTTTATCATATTCATGTTGTATCTAGAAAATTTGATAAACTCATTAATTTTAACATTTATGATCATTTTAATTAGTTTTCTATACATAGAGTAATGTTATCTAAGAAGAATAACAGATTACCTCTCCCTTTCCTATTTTCATATCTTTAATTTCCATAATGGTACCATAAGCAGTAAAGTTGTATACTGTCCCATGTATACTTGACCAGAATACATATTCTGAAGTTAATAGTTTAGAATTATATATAAACTCAGTCAGGCATTTCATTTGTATTGTTTAAGTATTCTCTATACTTAAATTTCATCCTGCTTTAGTTCCCAATTACCAGAAACTTAGTTGGCTTTCTTTCTGTTATGATGGTTGATGTTTTAGGCTTTTTCCCTAGCTTAGTTTGTGTTGACATGTTTTGATTCTATGCCATTAGGTGCATAAAAATTTAGAATTGCTACTTCATCATAATCAAATAAATATTTTATTTTTATGTGTAAACTTTTGTTATTATTCCTTTCTGCTTTAAAACTTCTTATATAATTATACCCATTTTCTTTTTGTAAATATTTTCATATTATACATTTTTCCAATTGATATTGTTTGAATCTGTGTCCCCACTGCATTGTAATACCCAGTGTTGGGTGTGGGTGGTTGGAGGAGATTGGATCATGGGGGCAGAGTCCTCATGAATGGTTCATCTCCATTCTCTTAGTGCTGTTCTCATGATGGTGTGTTATCAAGACATCTCGTTGTTGAAACTGTGTGGTACCTCCCCACTCACTCTCTTCCTCCTGCTCCGGCTGCATAAAACGAACCTGCTTGCCCTTCACCTTCTGCCATGATGGTAAGTTTTCCTGAGGCCTCTCCAGAAGCCAGGCAAATGCCAGCATCATGCTTCCTGTACAGTCTGTGGAACTATGAGCCAGTTAAACCTCTTTCTTTATATATTATGCAGTCTCAGGTATTTCTTTATAGCAGTGTGAGAATGGACTGATATACCAATATTTTAATGTTAATCCCTAACTTAAATCTTGATTTTAGAAATCTATTGCATTCCCTCATTTATGTTTCCAATCTAAGAACTGCCAAAGAAACTCTCCATTGCATTTTAAATGTATTAATACTTCTGGGTTTTAAAACATGAGGCTGTGTGGTTTAAAATACTTAAATGTAAATAATTTATTGAAGAATCAAATAAAAGCCCTTGATTTTATATATATATCTTTTTTTTCTTTTTCTTTTTTGACACGGAGTCTCGTTCTGTTGCCCAGGCTGGAGTGCAGAGACGCGCTCTCGGCTCCCTGCAACTTCCATCTCCCAGGTTCAAGTGATTCTCCTGCCCCAGTGAGAGACAGGACTAGCTGGATTTCCTAGGCGAAAAATCCCTAAGCCTAGCTGGGAAGGTGACTGCCTCTACCTTTAAATATGGGGCTTGCAACTTAGCTCACGCCGGACCAATCAGGTAGTAAAGAGAGCTCACTAAAATGCTAATTAGGCAAAAACAAGAGGTAAAGAATTAGCCAATCATCTATTGCCTGAGAGCACAGCGGGAGGGACAATGATCGGGATATAAACCCAGACATTCCAGCCGGTAACAGCAACCCTCTTTGGGTGCCCTCCATTTGTATGGGAGCTCTGTTTTCACTCTGTTAAATCTGCAGTCTCCTCTCCTCCGTGTGTGTTACCGCTGGAGCTGAGCTTTCGCTGGCGTCCACCACTGCTGTTTGCCGCCATCGCAGTCCTGCCACTGACTTTCATCCCTCCGGATGCGGCAGGGTGTCTTCCGTGCTCCTGATTCAGAGAGGCGCCGGTTGCTGCTCCGGGCTGAAGGCTTGCCATTGTTCCTGCACAGCTAAGTGCCTGGGTTCGTCCAAATCGAGCTGAACAGTAGTCACTGGGTTCCACAGTTCTCTTCCCTAACCCACGGCTTCTAATAGAGCTATAACACTCACCACGTGGCCCAAGATTTGAGTCCTTGGAATCCCTGAGGCCAAGAACCACATGTCAGAGAACGCGAGGCTTGCCACCATCTTGGAAGCGGCCTGCCGCCATCTTGGGAGCTCTGGGAGCAAGGACCCCCAGTAACACCAGCCTTCAGAGTAGCTGGGACCACAGGTACACACCACCATGCCCTGCTAATTTTTGTATTTTTAGTAGAGACGGGGTTTCACCATGTTGGCCAGGATGGTCTCTATCTCTTGACCTCGGGATCTGCCTGCCTTGGCCTCCCAAGACTTATCTTTTTATTGACCTGATATAAATCCAAAACTGAAAAAAATACAGATTTTTTATTTTAAGGAAAAAATAAAAATAGTATTTATTCATGGTAAGGAAATCTGTCTTTCCCAAAAATTCAAATAATGGTTTACTGTCAATGAAAGAGTCGAACTCTATAAAATATTTGAAGAGATTTATTCTGAGTCAAATATGAGTGACCATTGCCCGTGACACAGCCCTCAGGAAGGCCAGAGAACAGGTGCCCAAGGTAGTTGGGGCACAGCTTGGTTTTATACATTTTAGAAAGGCATGATACATCAATCAAATACATTTAAGAAATACATTGGTTTGATCCAGAAAGGCAGAACAATTCAAAGTTGGGGGTGGAGGGGGCTTCCAGGCTATAGGTGAATTTAAACATTTTCTGGTGGACAATTAGTCGACTGTGTCTAAAGACCTGAGAGAGATAGAAAGAGAATGTTTAAGTTAAGATAAAGATTATAGAGACCAAAGTTCTTTTGAAGTCTTATAGAGGCTGCCCTTAGAGACAATAGGTGACAAATGTTTCCTATTCAGATCTTAGTTAATCTCATTAGAATTGGGAAGGTCTGGAAGAAAAAGATCTGGCTATGTTAACAGATGTTCTTTATAGGTGCAAATTTTTCCCTCAAAGAACAGCTTTGCAGGGCCATTTCAAAATATGGCAAAGAAACATGTTTTGGGGTAAAAATATTTTGATTTTCTTCTTTTTCTCGTAATGTTATGCCAGAGTCAGGTTGGAAAGTAAATCATGATATATAAGGTTAAATAAAACACATCTGATGAGAATTTATGATTTGTAGGGCATGACTCCTCAGATCCCTTAGAAAGGAATTAGGGAAAGATTGAAAAATCAGTTTAGTTCTCATTAAAAAAATCCTTTACCATACATTACTTAATTTTGTATCTGCTATTGCTGCTTTTCTATGTATTGAATGGGGACATGGGTTGTTTAATGGTAGTGAAGAATGAAAATATCTTAAATGCTTAATGAAATCAACAATAAACCTAAAGTTTTATTATTAAGCAATATATAATATTTTTAGTAATTTTTATACATGTGCATGTATATATTTACAAATTTAGAAACATTTTGGAGAATGCATGCAACGTAATACATTAATAATTTTATCTGCAGATGTAGGCCCACTACTAATTAGAACTATCAACTAATGTTTTACATTTTTCTCACTGGCCATTCATTTCTTCTTATAACAGGCTGGAAACTATGGCCTAAAAAATATTTACCTCAGTAAGGCTCTGATTAGATACGGAATTTCACATTCTTTTCATGTAATTCAAATTACTTTGGGTTTCCAGAGAAAATTGTACATTGACATCTGATACTCTACTGAATACCATTCAGCAAGCATTCTAAAACTACCAGCTCTTAAGTTCTGATTCTGATAAAAAGTTCCTCTTACTAACCATGGTGATAGGTACTCTAAGTGACTATACATAATATTCTTTCATTTTCTTCGGGGCATACAGTAACTACAACTTCTAGGCAATACTCCGTATCTCCTGGAACTATCGGTTTCCAAAATGCCACAATTGCCTGAATTAGTCTGCTTTATGACTGTTATCCTATTTTAATGATTAATAGTGCCCACTCTTGTTGTCAAAATGTTACTGTTTAGAAGATAAATTATATGGTCAACCTAACTGAAACCATCAATGGATCGTCAACATAAATCTGAGGAAAATAGTCAAGCCTACATTCTCCATAAATCTGAAAAATTGTTGACTACATAGCTATTTATTTATATGTTCAGTGAATATTACCCAAAAGTAAACCATTAGCCAGGTACTCTGCTAAGTGCTATAAGAAAAGTGATGAAGCTGACATAAGTTTTCCGCTCTACTCTCATTGTTACTATTGAATCCTCACGCTGTTAAGAGGTAGATTGGGCTGTTGTATTCTCAGGCTTAGAGAAGTTGAATAACTTGACTTAGGCCAAGCACTTACTAAGTGGAAGATGATCACAGGTTTCTGTCTCCAGTTGCCATGCAATTAACCTATACGCTACTCCGGCAACTCTAACTGAAAAAAGATAAGTTTACTCTAGGATAAAACCAGTGAAAAACAGCAGTCTTTATTAAACCATATTCTTGTCCAGTCTCTTCTACAGAGTGACCTTGAAAGCAATCTCAGTGCTTTCCAGGGCAAACTAAATTGATCACACTTTGATAAAGTCCCAGAATCATCTTATTGACAACCACATTACACATTAAAGATATTGCCATATTGCATATCCACATTAAACATATTCATTTTGGTGATTAGTGGTTTAACTTAACCAATGAGCTAAATGCCTTCTTTTTTCTATTTTTCTTGATAATATAAATATAAATTGTGAGATGTCCCCTGGTCTCTGGAACGGTGTAGTTTAAATGACAGGTGAGTTTTGTATTGCAAAGGAACTCAAATAGACAAACAGTAATGGATTTTATCACTTTGTTAATCATTGGAAGCTATTTTGCATGACAGAGACAGATAACTCTTCGCTCTTTAGCTATTTAATATGTGAATATACCAAACCTCTTGAGTATTCTTGGTGAAATACATCAGATAGTGTTTTTTTTCTTATTGGGCAAGTACTCTAGTTTATTAAAGAAGAAGTTGCTATTCAACTGAAGTTTTAACTAGACTGACTCTGGGGCTCAAATGGTAATCCACAATTTGCCAGGATATTTATTCTGTTCCATTTGAGCAGCAGCATGGTTTAATGAGAAACATTGCTCTTTCCAATGGCCTCTGTAGCACTGTAATTTTACCACATTATTTATTTGTATTATGGGATAGTTGATTGTCATTTCTAATCTTTCATCCTTCCCAATATCATTCTCTTTGCCACGTGACTGTATTTCCTCTCACTAGTAGTGGAGTATATTTCGCTGCCCCATTGATGCTGAATTCTGCCATATGATTTTCTTTGGTCACTGTCATATGAGTAAAAATGACTGTGGCAGTTCCAAATCTAGACTTTTAACAGCATTGCCCATTTATGCATACCCCTCTTGCATTTCTGCCATTGTAATTAGAAGAACATGCCTTGGCAAATCCACTGATCCAAGGAAGATTAGAGACACATGTAATAGAGCCCCAATCTGCCACTTGATTCCAAGGGTAGCCAAGTTCAGCTACTTAATCAGCCAGCTTCCAGCTGACCTGCAAGCACGTGAACATAAACAAGTGATTGTTGTAAGCTACTAGTTTTTAGGGAGTTTTTTTTCTAAGACATTATTGCTGCAATTGGTGGTTGATGTATGTACATTCAAGAAATGCCTTCAGAACTCTTATATAGTAGACATTAACCTAGAAGGTGATAAAATAGTAGACAAAAGAATAGTGATATATGTTCTCATAAACTACCATTTAGAGAGTGATAGAGACAAGTTGATGGATAATAAAATGTAATGTGGATAAATGTTTTGATCAGAGCATGGTGTTGTGGGAATATATGAGGCTGGTGCCTCATTTGTACCTGTGGGTTTGCCGTTAACTCTCCTTAAGAAGTCATGACTATGTCAACAGTGGGACTAGTAAAAACTGTATAAAGGAATGACATTTAGTCCAAGTAGAGTTAGCAGCGTGAGTGATCAGAGGGCACTGAGTACTCGATGAGCTGGAAGGAGATGAGATTGGCTATGGTGAATGTTGGAGGAAGAGTGGAGGGAGAAGCTCATGATGTATGTGCTTTAGCTAATGCAACACTATGGTAACTATTATAGTGTTTGGACTTGACTCAATGAGCAGTGGTAGTGGTGGTATTGGTAGGAGGGAATTCTAGCTTTTCTTTACTACACCTGTTATTATTTAGTTGTCTTTCCCATGAGAAGATGAGAATATCGGTATCCTCAGTGCCAGACAAATTGCTTTTTCCTGGATCATATATTTAATGCATTCAATGTGTAGAATGGCATTAAACACATTGAATGCATTATAGATTTATATGTGCCAGTTTCAGTTTCTGGGAGGCAAATGGGGATGTGAACAAAACAAATGGTTAGTCATGTTTCATACAAGTTTAGGATCAACTTATTAGATCATCTTGAATGCCTTTCCCTGCCAATTCAGGATGAATTAAATTCTGGCCTAGCCATTTCCCAGTGGTTTGTCTAGCCTAATTTTAAAATAATCAAATGAAGGGACTTAAATTAGCTGGGGAAATTATTCCATGCTTTAATAGATTTTGATGCTAGGAAATGTTTTTCTGACAGTCTAACCAAATTTTCCTTCCACGATTTTATCCCATTACTTTTAGTTCTGATTTAAAACCATCTGAATACTCTCTTTTTCTTTTAAGTGGTCACACAATCACCTAATATTAAGATCAGTGGTTTTCTTTCCTTCATTTGCCAGACCCTTGTTTTTTCACACAAATTGAAGTTACATTTTTTTCTCTAGATTTATTAGCTTACATATTTTGGTCCATTTTACTCTATTTTTCATCTGGGCTTTAGCATTTATATCCCGTTTTTATCATCTTCCCCAGTAGTGTTTGCATCATGTCCCCGATGAGGGTAATTAGTGAGCTGTTTGTTCCCCTTTCAAAGTTATGAATAAAGATGTTTTGTAAAATAAAGCTCTTACGCTGATCTTTACTGGGTCCTCTGGGAGACTTCCTCACAGCTATGCACTCTGACCTTATCATGAGTTGTTTTTTCCGTTTCTTCCAGTTTTCAAAATACGTAAGCAGCAAAACATGCAAATCTACTGAAAATCGTCAAATATGTGCTTGCGATGTGTTCAACAAAAGAGAACCAATTAAAATATGTTTTCGATTTAGCCGCTACAGAGTACAGAGTCTCAGTACTCAGGATCTGCAGCTGAGGTTCTTTCCAAGAGACAATAACTTCATGACGAATCGTACACTCAGCAAAGCTGTCGAGACTGGGTCTTGGCAGTTTTTGTCCGTGGTGAGAAGTGTTAGCAGAGCTTTGACTTTCTGCAGTGCTTGGCGTATTGTGTTATGAGTTGAAGCAGGAGATTTTCAGGGAAGTGTTTTTGCATGTCTGGCTACCTTCGATTTGGAAGGAGCATTAATTCTAGGGTGATCGACTCCTTTGCCGTGCCCTAACAATAGCATCGTTGGCTACACTTTGGTTCGAAAGAACATTTTCCAAAATTGTTTTCTTTTAATATGGTCTTGTTAAAAAAAAGAATGTTATGTGAAAATGTAAATGGAAACAAGGGGAGGAAATGGACATAGGGAATGAGCAAATATTGAACTATTAGGCATACACACAAATATTTACCTCTCTCTATACAAAGACACTTTCCAAAATGTTAGATATGGAGAAAATCTGTAGTTCTGAATTAGGCAATTGTGTTAAATACAGTGTCTTCCGCCCAAAAGAACATACACTCCAGATGTCACCCGTGGAGGACACACTGAGGAAGATCTACACATTTTTAAAGGCTGCATGGATCATTTTTCTTCTGTCTTAGGACAACCCAGTTGGGGCATGTCTAATGTTACTCCCAATTCTGAGATCAGGAAAATTAGGATTAGATAGTTGGACTGACTTGTCGGGCCACCTATGAGTAAAGGCTGCAACTGAATTCTAACTCCGGGTTGTCAGATAACTGAGCCAGATTTTGAACGCCATATATACTGCACTTAAATGAGGTAATCCATGTAAAATATCATGCCTGACAAATAGTACAAGCTTCTTATCCGTTGACTGTTACTACTAATCTGGATGAAAAGCATGACTTCTTGTTTCTAACCCAAATCCAAGATTTTTGAAACAGTAGCTGTTGCCAAAACGCTATGAGAAAACTCTTCTAAGAGATCCCCATGTGCCAATATGAAAAAAAAAATATTTTCTGCAAAAATAAGTTTATTTTGCTTCAGCTAAACACAAATAAAAACTTTAAAAAGTGTTATAGTGACTTTTTGGTAGTCTTGCTTTGCCATTAATTATCTTTATGATATCTTTGAGTTAATTCTTCTAGCTTCAGTTGTTTTATTGTAAAATGAAGGTACTATGAGAAGTTATAAAATGAGAGGATTCAAGTGAAAGTACCCTGAGGATGATACAGCACTACAGAGATGCATGTGAATACTATTACTCTTACTACTCTAAATTTCCCATCTAAACCTGTAGGGATTGAATGGTGGCCCTGAAAATGTAAGTCCACATCCTAATCCCTGGAACCTGTGAATGTTGCCTCATTTGGAAGAGAGGGTTTCACAGAGGTAATTAAAGGTTTTGATATGAAGAGATTTAAGGTGCATGATCTAAATCTAATGACAAATGACAAATGTCCTTAAAGAGACATATAGAAAAGACACACACACACAGAGGAGAAGGTTATGTGAAGACAGAATCAGAGCTTAGACTAGACTACAAGTCCAGGAATGTCAGCAACCAACAGAAACTGAAAGAAGTTTTCCTCGAACCCCCAGAGGAAACAGGTCCCTGACAGTATCTTAATTTCAGACTCTTGATCTCCAGAGCTCTGAAAGAATAAATTTATGTTGTTTCATGCCACCTAGTTTGTGGTAGCCTCAGGAAACCAAATAAATAAATAAATAAATAAATAAATAAATAAATAAATAAATAAAACAAAAATAAACCCACAAAAATGGTATGATTCCAATGCTTTAATGTATTTAATTTAACTTGAGCTTCTAACTTATCCATTAACATGACAAGCTTAAATGGATCATTCTTAAATTCTTTTCTAAGGGCAACAATAATTAATTAGATGTAAGTTTTCTACCAGTGTGTTTTGAAAATGTACCCAGTTTAGAAAATAAAGAAAGAAACTTGGGATACTAAAGAGGAAGGTGAAAAATGCCCAGGGTACCAAAGCTGGTGGTGGTCAAGGAAAGCACAAAGGTAGAAAATAGAACAGTTCTAATCTCCAGGTAATCTTCAGGAAAAAAAAAAATTAAAGGCTATATTGACTCTAGATAATTAACATATTTTGTACATTTTACTTCAACAATTTAGATTTACATTCAAGGTATCTTTTTTATGGCAAACATTTCTATTTTTTGAGACAAGAAATAAAGTGCATATTCAAAAACAAATTCATAATGAATTCAAAAATTCATGTTTTGAGAGACAGTTTTCAAGTTTTAAATTATAATGGAACTACTTTCATATATATCTTAGAAGTAAAATTATGCATATCATATTTCCACATTTGATTAAGGTTTTCTGTGAAGTAGACAGCTTTTAGATTATTTACTAATTTAGCAGTAGCATTTTATTGATTAATAAACATTTTTAGTTGATCAGCAGGATGTAGAACTTAACATATTGGAAAGTATTTTATTTAGATAGAATACTTTTTTTTTTTACATTGTATTAACACAAATTGGGTAAAAACTTCTTTCCCTGTTAATTTAAATTAGCTCTAAAATGCTAATCCATTTGTTTAATTATTTGACTCTTAGCCAAATGGTTTTTGTGTTTTTAAAGTTTTCAGTGTGTGACATGAAAGCAAAACAGAACAAAACAAAGCCCAAACCACAAGCCTGTTAAAAGTTATTTCATATGGCTCAAGAAGCCAGGGATTAGAGAATTCTATGTCCAAGTCCTATTCACTATGCTCTGTTTCTATCTTGAAAAGATGTGAAAACTCTAAGACAACATTTAGAGCAGTAGTTGCTTAAAACTGAAATTAATTTCAGTTGTCTATACTCAAAATATACTATTAGAATGCCAAATTTTTGTTTATTAAACTTTTTTCTTTTTTAAAAAAATAGCCATGTTTATTAAGCAACATCTACTGCTTTTGGATTCCTTGAGTGATGGATAATAGATATGTTAACAGAGGATTATTTTGATTGATTGACAGATTCATTCATTAATTTATAAAAATAAACACTTTACACATGTGTATTCATTGAACATATTGAACATATGTACTAAATACTTATCTAGGAGCTAAACATACATTGGTGACAAAATTGGTAAACATTTTCAAGTAGCTTCCATTGCAGCAAATTATCATGAAGGCAATGACAGATAAAGTGATAGGAAGTGTGGATGGGAAAGAGGCAGGAAAGCATAACAGCAGGTGGGGTGGGAAAGGTAGCTGGGATCAGATCAAGGCCTCTGGGCCAGGGGAACATGACTTTATGTTGAATGTATTAACCTTGGAGAGATTCTGAAACCTAAACATAAACTACCATGTATTATGGTTGATTTCTCTGAAGTCACCCCATTGCATGTGGTGTCAGCCCCACGGAAAGATTATTTTGATTGCAAGGGTAAATGGGGACTAGAAATTAGAAGGAAAGATATCAGAGAAGAAGACCACATTCCACCAACCTTCACCAGAATGTGTGTCTTACCTTTATTGTCTCTGTAGGGTTCAAGTAATCAATTTGATTTTTCAATTATGCTTGGTGAGAGTTTAGCGATTTTTCTTTCTGTTCATGTCATTGGTTTTGTAGCACGTGTCTATTTATTGATTAATTTATTGATTTAATCAATAAATAGCCACGTGCTACAAAAACTGCAACTGGCCTGTTAAGCTGTCTTGATAAACACTTAATGGTCCTCATACTGCTTTAAAGGGACCACTGGAATGGGATTTAGTGTGTGTTCACTCAGTCAGGTCAGTTGACTCTTTTCCCTTTTAGGGAGGAAGGGCTTTGAATTGGCCTTTTAAGAGAGCAGGCTTTAAAAGGAAAGGGACCCAGGGAGTTTCCTGAGTCTGTGGAGACAGAGTTGGTGAGTAAGTAGATGGTAATATACTATAGGTACCTTCTGAGAGGGCTCTTGGTGATTCTGCCACTGGGAGGCAGGCGTCCATACCCCTGAGTGTGGACTAGACCCAGACTCATTTACAATGAATAGGAAATAGTAAAGGTGATGAGATGTTGCCTTTGAGGTTATGTTAGGGCAATCATGTACTCGTATCTTGTAAATTCATTTATCAAATGTTTTCATAGCTCATATCTAGGTAAATCAGTTCAGCAGAAGGGTGGGCATTCTTCAGGGTGTAGGAAAGCCCTATTTCTTTGCTTTGCTGAGCACAGAAATGGCTTGGCCATACCTAGCTTTCCTGTCAACATACATTCAGTCATGTGCTATGCACATGTATACACACACGCATGCACACACACACACATGCCTACACTACTTTCAGAGGTAAAACTAGAAAATTCTCAGAACATACAAAAAATCTTCTGCCCAGCATTACACATTCTAGGGGGAAGTAGTCATGTGCCACCACAGCTAATTCTTATATTTTTTTTGTAGAGATGGCGTTCTGCCATGTTGTCCAGGCTGGTCTCAAACTCCTGAGCTCAAGCTATGCTCCCACCTCGGCATCACAAACACATCCCAACACACACCTCCATTTATATAAGGCAGCATCAGAGATGTGATTTGTGAGGCCATCAGAGACAAATAGAAAGTGATCTATAAGCAAGAAAATAGCAACTTATGACTGCTGTTTGTTTTTTTTTTTTTTTTGAGACGGAGTCTCGCTCTGTCGCCCAGGCTGGAGTGCAGTGGTCGGATCTCAGCTCACTGCAAGCTCCGCCTCCCGGGTTCACGCCATTCTCCTGCCTCAGCCTCCCGAGTAGCTGGGAGTACAGGTGCTCGCCACCTTGCCCGGCTAATTTTTTTTTGTATTTTTAGTAGAGACGGGGTTTCACCGTGTTAGCCAGGATGGTCTCGATCTCCTGACCTCGTGATCCGCCGGTCTCGGCCTCCCAAAGTGCTGAGATTACAGGCGTGAGCCACTGCGCCCGGCCTGCTGTTTCTAATAGCAGTAGAAGAGCAAGTATTGGAATTGTCCTTAATGACATGGATATTTCAAGATAAATATTTGAAAGCAATACTATTACTACCCTCTGGCAACCAGTTTTACTCAACTCTCATCTTCTTACATTGGAGAAAAACAATCATACCTTCAAAGAGTTGTTTACCTTAGCTCTTTTGTGACTCACAGCAATCCAATTTCAAATTATACAGGGGAAGCTAAATGAATTAACTTCTGGCTTCTGTTTACATTTTATCTAAAAGTGGTCCGTATTTTGTGACTTCCTAATTCTAAAGGCATAACATTCGTCAGTATTATATTTGAACATGAATTTTCTCAATGAATTATTCAAAGATAAAAAATTTACAGGCGAATTCTTAATCTAGGTTTTTTAAACATGTCATTCAAAGGAAATTTAATTCTCTCAGTTAGAATAAAAGACTATTTAATAGCCACAGTTCAAGGTGGAGAGATGTACCCTTAATTCTCAGCCTGATTATAATCTAATTAGAGATAAAAAGCAAGGAAGGCATACTCAGTAATAAGTATCATAACTGAGGGAACAAACAGGGATCGCAGGAATTGCCTGAACACTGGTATTATTCCCAGCTGTGGAAATTAGGAAAATATTAATAGCTTACGTGCTGCAATTGGAAAAGGATAATTAAATAAAGAGCACATTTCAACAAGTATTAAGAAGGGGACATTTTTAGTCAGAGAGGAATGTGAATTGAAGGTAAGCATGCAGTATTTGGATAAGAGTGGGTGAGAGTACACTGATATGGTAGGCGTCAGGCCACAGAAGATAACATGTGCCTCCTGAAGTGGTGTGGAGTCTGTCTGGGGAGGAGACGGATTTTAGTGCTAGCAACGTGGAGCATGGATTAAAGGGGTGGAAAGTCAGAGACCTGTTAAGAGGCTATTATGATATACCTTCCAAGGAATGATAAGGAACTAGACTAGAACAGTGAAAAGAGAAGCAGAGAGTGGATAGAATGAATGTGAAAGATATTAGAGAAAAGTAATAACAGGATTGGCTGGGTAGTTGTTTTTTTGTTTGTTTGTTTTTGTTTGTTTTTGAAACGGAGTCTTGCTCTGTTGCCCCGGCTGGAGTGCAGTGGTGCGATCTCAGCTCACTGCAAGCTCTGCCTCCCAGGTTCAT
Source organism: Macaca mulatta (assembly GCF_049350105.2). Lineage (NCBI taxonomy): Eukaryota > Metazoa > Chordata > Mammalia > Primates > Cercopithecidae > Macaca > Macaca mulatta. Next base: position 20,228,814 of record NC_133408.1, on the reverse strand, counting down.
GCCATTCTCCTGCCTCAGCCTCCCAAGTAGCTGGGACTACAGGTGCCCGCACCATGCCCGGCTAATTTTTTTGAATTTTTCATAGAGATGGGGTTTCACCGTGTTAACCAGGATGGTCTCGATCTGCTGACCTCATGACCTGCCCGCCTCAGCCTCCCAAAGTGCTGGGATTCCAGGCATGAGCCACCACACCCGGCCGGCTGGGTAGTTTTTGTTGTTGTTGTTGTTGTTGTTGTTTTGAGACAGGGTCCCACTCTGTCATTCAGGCTGGAGTGCAGTGGCTTGATCACAGCTCACTGCAACCTGCACCTCCCAAGCTCAAACGATCCTCCCACCTTAGCCTCCCAGGTAGCTGGGACTACAGGCATGTGCCACCACAGCTAATTCTTACATTTTTTTTTTTTTTTTTGTAGAGATGGGGTTTTGCCATGTTGTCCAGGCTGGTCTCACACTCCTGAGCTCAAGTAATCCCCCCACCTCAGCATCCCAAAGTATTGGGATTACAGGTGAGAGCCACTGTGTCCGGCTGACTGAATGGTTTATGTAAGGAGAGATGAGACAATGCAGATGTCTTATGATTGATGATGATATTGACAACCAAGACAGAAAAATAGGAGGAGAGAAATATTTAAGGAAAAAGTTAATTAGAAAAATTTGAATATTTTGAAGTATCTTTAGAATTTTTACATGAAATTATTGCAGTAGATGCCTTTATGTCTCTAACACTATAGACAGATACATATGAGACAAAAATATAGATGTGGCAGTCATTGTTATATGCTACATTAGTGATAGATGAACAGTTAGCGTGAAGAAGGCTGAGAATATATTATTAACTTCAAATAGAAAGTAAAGGAGATAGGAAATGCATCTGCTACGTGGTAGGTTTTTTATTTTATTGGACACAGGAGTTGAGAGATAGGATGAACCGGAGTAATACAAGTTAATAGAATCGATAAAAAGAAGCTATTTGAAAGAACAGTAATATAAAATGCCAAAAAGAGGGCAAAGAGGAGCATGAATGAGAAAATGCTGTTAAGCTTGATCAGAGGTAACTTTCAATAGATTGGTTTCAGTGGTGAGTTGGTGGTGAGAAAAATGAAGGAGACTCAAATTGCATAGGCTTACAAAGACAGTGTTTGGTTAAAGTGTAGGCAGGGAGCAGTGGCTTAAATCACCAAGTTTATAAGTGAAAACAGAAAAGAGATAGGCTTAAGAGAAAGCTAGTTAGAGGACATGGAAATTGAGCATGTTTACGGGTAATAGAGTATAAAAACCAGTAGAGAGTTTGAAAAGACAAGACAGACTCTGTAATTGATAGAACATTATTCAAGCAGGAAAGTGTTACGGGGAAATATACAGACACTTGATCTGTGGCATTTAAAAAAGGGAGAGTCTTCCTCCAAACAAGCTAAAGTGAGGGAAGAAAAAAGTCCTGTGAAAATACAAAGAAACTCTAAGGAGAGGAGGGAAGTTAAGAGATCATATGCCAGGTGGTCTTGATAATTTCAGAGAATTTTCGCTGAGATCATTTGTTCATCTGTTAAAATTTATGCTCCTGGGGAGGGTTGGAGATTTCAAGATGTTGAAAAAAGTTTGGATCGGTTGCTATAGGGAGTGAAATACAGAGTCAACAGTGAAGTTTGAATCACTCTCATTTCTAATAAAATCAGTAAGTTGAAACCACTTTTTTTTCCTCCAGCCATGCACATTTGTACAGATAGGAGCAAAGAAAACAGATAATAAGAATTTCCCAGGGCTGGAATTGGGGAAAAGAAGTGTGGACCCTGCAGGAGGCATTACAGATACATTACAAGAGGCTTCTTAAACTGTTTGAGTAAGAAGTTGCAAACTGGGTTGAAAGAAAAGTGAAATCAAATGGGCACCAGGGACGACTACAGCATGGAGAGATCAAAGGCACAGGGACCACAGCAAAAACACAAATCAGGTTCTGCACGGGTTATGAAAGAGCAGGTGGTATTCAGGTTGAAGCAGTGGCCAGAATCTGAGGACATGGAGAGAAGTGGTTTCTGGAGACAGCTAGGGTGTGGACATGTTAGGAAAGGGTTGAGTTGGAGTGGGGATGGAGGCCACTGGAGTTCAATAATTTTAAAAAGTGTGAGGCCACAGTGTGAGACTGATGACAAGAAAGGGAGAGAGGGTGTTGTAAACAAGGTGACTAAGCCAGTAAGGAAATTTTCCTGAGAGTTCTCTACATAAGAAAGAGAGAGTGAGAGAGAGAGCAAAAGAGAGAGAGAGAGAAAGAGGAGGTTAGCTATTTAATTATTTGCATTGACATAGGGTTTGTTTTCTGGGGAATTATTAGCCATATTCATTGTCAGTTTTGATTGCTGTGCTAGGCCAAAGCTGATTCCATGGGTTTTACATAAATTTAGTCATATTCAAAGTGCCTTATGGAAACATAGGATCATAACTTGAAGCACACAATGACCACCACAGCGAATCTAGACTGAGTCTTGTGTTCCTCTTTTGGGGCCTCAATTGCAGATAGACTTTACACATTGAAACAGATCCAGTAAAGAGCTAACAGTGTAGCAGAGAGAAAATCAAAGCCATTATGATATCAGTAGGCTGGAAGAGGTCCCCAAATGCCAGCTGGACCTCGATCTCAGCTGGTGTCCAGGTTCTTGACCCTGTCACGAGAAGGAATGCAAGGAGAAGTTGGAAAGTAGTGAAAGAACAGAGATTTAATATTACAAAGTGAAAAGTATACACTCAAGAAAAGGGAGTGCAGGTGTACTCCAGAGTGTCACACCAGAGGCTTTGAGGTTTCTACCTTTATGGGTTTCTTTAACCAAGGGGTGGAATATTCGCGATGGCCCCGGGACAAAGGTTAAGATTTCTTGGAACTGTGGTGCCACCCATTTTTATACTAAATATGTTTGTTCTCGGAACTATCATGAAGCTGGTGGGTGTGTAACTTAGCATGTTAATGAGTGTATAATGAGGTTCTAGGTGAGACATAGGTCGAATCCAGTGCATGTTGGGTCCAGTTGGCCTTAGCCTTGGTTCATCCTCTGTTTTTTCATGGTCTTATCATCCCCTAGCTTATGCAACTCTTTCAGTAGTTTCCTTTTGCTAGTCATGTGAAATTGCTGCCTGGAATTTTCTATTGTCCTGCAACCACCCTCTCTTATTCCTGTCTCAGTTATCATACTGGGGATGTAATTTTTGAGCAGTGAAAAGATTCAAGGGTGATACATTTCTCAAGTTCAGTCTTTCCAGTAAAAATATAAATTTGACTTATCAATTGTGATTCTGGAGACTGGAACTGGGACCAATGGATGGAAATTATTGAGAGGCAAATTTTGACTTAATTCGAGGAAAAAAAAATTGTTTCTTCTTAAAGCAATGAGTCCCATGCCATGAAAAGTGTTCATAATAGACTAGTGAGACAATTTTTGCATATACTGAGGTCCATACAAGAGATAATGGGCATTGTTTTGGAACTTATTATGAATGCAGAATCTCAAGCGCCAGCCGAACCTACATTTTAACAACATCCTCAGGTGACTGCCATCTATAGTAAAGCATTGATCTAGAAGACTTTCCTCCTTTGGGTACACAGTTGGTCTACATAGGCTATAGTCTCTTCTTGTTCTGTGGTTTTTGTCATGTATTCTGATTTTAGAAGCAATTCTGTCCTTCCTTAGTTTGTCTCTGTCTTAAAATTTCAAACACCAAGTGAAAAAGCCTAGTGAACTTTTAGTCTTCGTGTTAAGTTTAATTTTGTGAGATTATTTTTGTATGACATCACTACTTAAATCATCTACATAGTAAAAACTTCAAAATGCTACTTTTTGAAAACAGCTTTGTGATTCATGAATAGTATAATTGAAATTCTGTCTTAACAGTGCTTCAAAACCAACAAAAACAATACTATCTGAAAAATATATGTGACACTCTCCCTATACCACAGCCCTTTCTTATAATTTACTGTTGACTCGTGGAGAATCACTGTAGGTTTTTTTTTTCTTCACTAATAATTTACTGTGACTGGCTTGTGAAAACTGCATAGGGAAGAAGAATTGTTGCTTTCTTGCTTTGTCTTGCTTTTACTTTAGTCCCTCCATTTAAAAGCAAGTTAACTGTCTCCTATTTTAAGTACTCAGATTTCTCTAAGGTCTTGGAATTTTCCTTCTGAGACAACTCAAGCCTTGTTTTACTTTTAAATGCCTGCTAAGAGTAACAGTGATTTGTTTATCAACAGAGTAAAGAAATTGATAAGCTATGGTAGTAATTATTTTTATTTTTTTGTTTAGAAAGCACATTCCTTGAGCTTTTTTTTTCCAAATGGAAAGAATTTTTAATTGGCATAAATATGACACAGCTCCCTTGTAACTGAGAAACATCATAGAAATGAATAGGGCTTTGAGTAAAACAATGTTTCTCATGACCTGATATTGTTTTGTTTGTGTGTGCAACAACTGGGCTTTATAAAAAAATTCTACTGTCAGCAGTGGTAATTCACAGTTTACAATCTCTTCCTTCCACAGGGAGTACTATCACTACTTAGAAAAGTAGCTGATTTATGGCAAATGGCAACAAGTAAGAAATCATGGTGTTTATAGTGAAAGAAAGACAGAGTTTAGTGTAAAGTTTCTCTTATTTGAATTGGAGAAAGATGTGCTATTTGTGATGAACAATATACTTGGCAATATAACTGAAGACTTGCTAAGCCAAATAGTCTATTGTCTCATGACAACGACATTGTGGACAGAAAAACATGTAAAGCATGTTTCTCCTTGCTTTGCAAATTCTTTAATAATACTTGTACATGTGAGGCCCAAATGTGAGAGTGATATCAAACAGTTTACATTTGTGTTCATGTGATAACCTCAAACCCTACTAATTAGTATATTTTTTAAATTTACCACTTACCCACTGTGTTCCTTTTCCTTACTGTTCCCATGACATATCTTTAAAGTATTTATTTATTTATTTATTTATTTAAATAAGCCTAGTCCTCTATTGGAAAACTGTGAAAAAAATCAACATAAACTTTTCAGCAGCATGGAAGACTGTTTTTTAATTTTTGAAAACAAAAACATGTTTTAAAATCTTGCTGCTCAAATGGTATTCCTTTGGGGTCTTGGAAGTTTAAGGTATTTTCTCATTTGTTTACAAAGTACAAATTTACAAATTTTCGCTTAAGTGAAACAACTTCTTGCAATCTTTTCTTATGCAATTCTTGGGATTTGCGACAGGACCCTTTTCTTTAGCCAATCCACTTTTTCAGACTTGTCTCCCTTCCCTCCCCCTCCCTTGAGTCACTAGTCCTGCAGCTTCTTGAGGCTGCTGAATCACCGCTCATCTGAGGCCTACTTGACCTCAGCATCCTTGTTGACAGTATTCCTCTGCTTGAGGATCCTTTCTCTTCCACGTCATGTACCCATAACATATTCATCTTTCAATATCTATGTCTAATAGGTTTTATTAGTCTATTTTCATACTGCTATAATGAACTACCTGAAACTGGGTAGTTTATTAAATAAAATTAAAAAAAAAGAAAGAAAAAGGTTTAATTGACTCACACTTCCACAGGCTGTACAGGAAGCATGGTTGGGAAGTCCCAGGAAACTTAAAATCATGGCAGAAGGCAAAGGAGAAGCAAGCACTTCTTACCATGGAGCAGGAGAGAGCAAGCTAAGGGGAAGTGCACACTTTCAGACACACTTTCAAACAACCAGATCTCATGAGAACTCCCTCATTGTAAGGCATACACTTGGTGCAGTGGGAATTGAATTACTCTAACCAGAAACATCAGTATCACTCACTCTTACAAGAACAGTAAGGGGGAAGTCCATCCCCATGATCCAATCACCTCCCACCAGTCCGTCCCCCAACATTGGGGATTACAATTTGTCATGAGATTTGGGTGGGGACACAGAGCCAAACCGTATCATATGTGTTCTCTCCCTAACTATTTTGATGGTAATTCAGCTAGAAATTCTCTTCTCCTGTTCTTAGAGCTTATCATTCTTTCTTTCACTAGTAAGCCCTCAAAACATGGAGATTTGGCTGATATTCTCCACCCTTCCACTGCTGTGTATGTGTTCACTCATTGACTCATCCATGGCTTTATTATGTATTCATGATTGTATCCATTATTGTATTGAATAAGTGCAAAGAACTTTTGGAAGTCACTTTCTAGAAGGGAAAAAAGGCTATTGCACAATCCATCCTTGTAAAAAGTACAATGAATGTTGTGGTAGAAGAGATATGTGTGGTCTTGCCTGGTGGCTCCAGCAGATGAAACAAACGACATAGAAATATATTTACCTGCCATTAATGGGACATGTCACATCATTTTTTGAAAGCTAATAAAATAATGCAAACTCAGTGTATAAGGTTGGCCTGTTAGTAATTTTTATCTATTAGTAGGAGTGTTTTCCTTTGTTAGAGAAATAAGAAGACATACACCATATCACAATACAACTTAAGAAAAGTGAATGCAAATAAAAGCCAGGCATTATCATTTGTGCTTTTCTATTTTGATCTGATTTCCTCCAAGTTTTAGAAACATCAAGGATGTGGCCATTTTCAAAGTAAAAAAAGTGGTTTTGATTTGGTTTATTGATTCCAGGAAATGATAGGACAGCAGGTATACCTCAATCCATGACAGAATTGACCTTAGCCAAGGTATAACATAGACATGTCCCTCTGTCATACCAAGACTTATCAGTGACTGTCCTAAAAAGTTAAAATTTGAAGATGTGTGTTGTGTTAATATCCATTTCACCTCATCAGTGTCTGCCACAATACTTTAATGCTTTTGTGATTTTTCAGCTAGTAGGAGTATAATCACAAAAAAATTACCATTTATTGAGATCTATGTGTCTCACATCTTTCTTTGCACTCTAAATTTCACACCAGTTCTGAAAAGTAGGCATTGTTATCCCCATTCTGTAGCTAAATAAGTCAAAACTTAGAAATACTATATAACTTGCCCAGGACTACATGGTGAGAAAGCCACAGACATAGATTGGGAACTCAGAAATGTCAAATTTCCAAGACATAAACTTGGCAGTCTCCTTTATACCACAGTGATTCTCATAGAAAAACATATCACTTAATACACATGAGATGTAGAAACTAATCCTGTAGGAGCATTAGATCTCTTTGTGCTTGATAGTAGAGTTTAAGTATAGTTAACAAGTATAATGTGAAATTAGCATTTATGGAGTTTCATAAGTTCGAAAAAGAACCCTTTGTAAGTTTTCCTAACATTTCTTACTCAACAAAATAATTGTTGTTGATGTTTTTTCTTAATCAAGTTCTTAAGATCTGTCTGTAAAACACGGCATTCCTATTGACCTGTTATACAGTTTTATAGAGTGTGGCTAGGATTTAGTATGATCTTGCTTTTCTTCAGCCTCAGTACAGCCTTATTCTTTATCACAAGCTCAAACCAGATCTGTTAACTTTTGCCTATTGAGTAACTGGATTCCCAGTAACATTGGGTGGAGTTCATATTATGACCATAATAATGATTTGTAATGATTTGTAATAATTTGAGCAGATGTTCTTCATACTAATTTATGGTGCATATGTCCAATTTATTTATTTTATTTCTAAGTGAAGGGTTCTTACTGGTTTCATATCTGCCAAAATGTGAATTCTGCCCTTAAAATAAAAAGGAACTGAATTGGTTGTCATCCCCATCATTGTAAGGCATGCAGTTGGTGCACTGGGAGTCACCTTTGAATTACTGTAACCAGAAATATCAGAGGATGATAAGCATGAAACAAGTGAAAATAGGCAATAGATTGTAAAGCCAAGCAGACAAGGTAGGAGTTATGGAACCCACAGTAACCAAAGAAATCTGGGAATAAGATCAATAAATCAGTGAAAGTCTCCTTTTGCCAGAGAGGCCCAGGAGTTGGACCTAAATCAGAAATAAGGCTAAGGTACAGCTGGGGATTTTAATTAAATTTCGACTACGAATATAAGTCTCATGGTGAGATCAAAGATGATACCAGGTAGGGAAAGGGGTTTACTATTCGCGCGAGATCATGAAAAAAGAGAAACCATATGCCAACTTTCCAGGTCCCAAACCTGGATCTTTCTTTTTAGCTCAGAGAGAATGACCTAGACATACAGATAGCAAAGTGCCAAGTTTTTAATTTACAAGGAATATTTGGCTTATACTCAGACCATATCAGCATGGCCAGAACTTTCTCTTCCTGCAATAAAATGTAAATGAAAAGCCAAGTTATAACAATTGAGTTGATTAAGTATAATAGCAAATAAGACATAGAAGGGCTTGACTTCATTTGTTGTAGTAGAATGAAACTGACAATAGCTAAGTATATCATCATGTAGACAAGATGATATTAGATTGTGATGGGGGCTATATGAAATAAATTGGGATAATGTGAAAGAGAGTTAACTGGGAAAGAGGAATTGCTATTTTATTTTATTTTATTTTTTTCCTAGAGCAGGCTTCTCTGAAGACATGTCATTTTACCGAAGACCTGAAAGATGAGGCTGCTCAAGCCCTATCACCAAACAAGTGAAGATGTCCAGGCAAGGTAAGAAACAAGTCTTATCAACAGATGCTGGGGTTATACTGTAACTTTCAGAGGTTTGAGGGAACCTTTCCAGCACTTCATAAGTGGAAAAAAATTAAATCCCTTCCTCCTTCACACCCACCATCAACATTACCACCATCACTACTCCCACGTCACCCCCAGTATCAACAATATCAATAAAGTATCAAATTTTAATTTGTACCAAAGAGAATTTACTACTTAGAGGCTTCCCCACACGAGTGTAGCAGGAGGTTTAAAGCTACCTATTGTGCTCCACAGTTTCTAAAACACAGATGTAAATATTCTCTAAAAGAGTTTGGTCTAAATAAGGTCTATTTTTTTATTTTATTTTATTTTTTTGAGATGGAGTCTCGCTCTGTCGCCCAGGCTGGAGTGCAGTGGCGCCATCCCGGCTCACTGCAAACTCCGCCTCCCGGGTTCCTGCCATTCTCCTGCCTCAGCCTCCCGAGTAGCTGGTTCTACAGGCACCGCCACCACGCCCGGCTGATTTTTTGTATTTTTAGTAGAGACGGAGTTTCACCATGTTAGCCAGGATGGTCTTAATCTCCTGACCTCGTGATCCACCCGCCTCAGCCTCCCAAAGTGCTGGGATTACAGTCAATAAGGTCTGTTTAGATTAATGTTTAAGTTATTAATATTTGTTAAAGTTTAGGTTAGTCTTATTTAGGTTAAAGTTTAAGTTTACTTAAAAGTAAACTTTCAAATATAATTTTAAATTAAGTTTATAAAGTATGTGTAATTCATAGTCAAAAATTTTTGTGTAGACAGAACAGAAAAATGTTTAAGATTGTATTAGATTTTTAAAATAAAATGATCTGCAAGATGAGGAATATGAAAAGTGCTGAAATGAAGAAAAATAGCTAGGAGCTTTCATCATGAAATAACTTGTCACAGTTCATAGGCTTTCAAAGTCTGGTATTTGGAGACCTTTTTTGGAGAAATGAATGATGAGATATTTTAAATACTATGAATATGAATGAATTATGAACATTTAAAAAGAAAGATGAAAAACTTGGAATTTGAAATTGATGTCTTTATGATCATCTAAAGAAAAATTTATGCCAGCAATTAGATACTTCTTTAGGATTTCAGAGCACTCTTTCCCTTTGGGTTTTTTTTCTTATTATTTTCCTTCTAAGAAAACATGCCTCTAAAATGCCTCTAACTTTGCATTTAAACAATGATCGAAGCTTCTTATCTTGTCTGCATGCTTTTCAGTCCAAAATTGAACCTGATTTGTAACCTAACACTTTACAAAAACATATGATATATTAAATATGTATGAATAGCACAAATTTCCAAACTACTGAATATATTCTTGGATGTTAGTTGCCAACAATTAATTTTAAAATTATATTAAAATGCAAAACAACTTTTTGTAGAAACTTTTGGTGCTCTAAATATTTACTGAAGACATTTTCCATTGAATCATTAAAAAAAAAAGCATCTCATTGGTTTCTAGGTGAGTAGACTATATGATTGTTTAGAATTACAAAATATAAGTTCTAGAAAATGTTAAACAGAGACTGGAAATACCTGAAAATTAAAAGTTTGGGGAAAAAATATTAACATTTTTGTTAAAACACATAAACTTTAAATATCATTTAAAATATTGTTATTTTATATTTAAAAATTGTTTCCTGTTTAGTGGATTACTTATCATATATTATAACATTTTACTCATGTAAATTAAATTACTGGTGTGTTTTAGTGGAAACGACTTAGAATTTAAAGTCTGTATGTTTGGTTTATTCCAGCTGAATTAATCTCAGCTGAATTAATTTGTCTGACTGATGCAGATCTTGACATTCTTACGTAAAAATGAGGATGATACATTAGAGGACTGCGATGCTCCCTTTGAGTTTTAAGACTTAGGAATCTGAAACGGTGATGGTAAACAAAACTTCCAGAAAATTGGTTGGGTATGGTTTGATAATATTTTGTCATCTTCCTGCTGTGTGACAGTGTTTCATTTTCATTAGCATCTTTAATAGAGAAAACAATTTATTTGTAAATATAAATGTTATTAAGTGATACTTTTAGCATAATGGTATAAGCAGTGAGAAATTTGCTGAAGCACTCTGAAGTTAGGAAAATAAGCAAAAGTAAGCTTCAACAAATAAAATCTACTCTATCTAACTAAAACAAAACAAAAGCGAACAAATTGATCCAAAGCAGATGATAGAAAACTTCTGGAAAACATTATTGGGTATAGGAACATAGAAATAAATAAGGAACAGATTATTTATAAATTGTAGCAAAATATTAGAAGGCAAATGTACTGTAATTTTAGGTCACAGAGATAGTACTTAATGAATTTTAGGCTAAATTTTATAACCAATAACCTCTGTGATTCAGAGTCTTAGGTGGGCAAATTTAAGTTACATAAATAGATAATAAATAATTCTATATTTTGAGGGTTATTAATTGCAAAATTCTCAATTACCCTCATAATTTCCCCCAAATGCATGGTTATAGCAGCTAACCGTCACTGAGAGGTTGAAGAGATACTGTGTGCCAAGAATTACATAACCATGTTAGTCACTGATTCGATTCTGCAGAAATGAATGCCTGCATATGAGGGGTTTTTTTTTACTGTTGTAACTGTCATTTTTTCAGATGAAGAAACAAGTCATGCAGGAAGTGGTGGAGACAGAATTTAGATTTAGGTTTCTTTCACAGCCCTTACTATTAAGCATTTTGTCTATAATTCCTTGTTTGTTGTATTTGTATTTTGTGATTATTCTGTATTAATGAATAGAACTAGAGTTTGTCAAGTTTGATCGAGTTTTGCAAAGCAGGACTTTATTAGTGTGTATCTGGAGTGGACTGCTCAGAAAAACCATGCTTCCCTTCGGTTTTCTATTTAGGCTCCAGAACCCACTGAAGGAACACATTTTTTTCTAATGAGTAGGTCTGAGGCTTGCTCTCTCTGCTCGTATTCTCCCTATTTGAATGTGATGGAAAAATATAGTTAACTTTTTAGTTGTTAACTCTGGGATACAGAATATTGTCTCACCCGATGTGTTAATATTCCCAGAAGTTGTGGCATCACTGAATAAGCTCTTCTGTTAAAATGTGTTGATCTTCCTACATGTCATTCGGTATTATACTTAAATAGCTCTCAAATTCACTCAGAGGCTCTTGGCCAATTCAATGCAACTTTTCAGTTTATTTTTCAGTGTGAAGTAATTTCAACTCATAACAATAGATATTGAAATGAATATTTTTAGCCCTGAATAATATTAAATGTGTTACTTTTACTTGTTTCAATTTTCATGATTCATAACTATGATGATTGTCACTTATTATAGAGCACAAACCAATAAGCACCATCCTTCTCTTTTGCGATGTTTGATTCTAGTCACAAATCAATTTCAGAATGTTAGGTGTAGAGGCTCATTAGAGCTCATTTTGTTCAAATTATCGTTTTCAAAGATACCAGATCATGTAAATTACTCAGGTGATAATTATTTTTATTGTAATTGTAATAGTAACAACATGATTATAATAGTAACAACATGATTATAATAGTAACAACATGATTATAATAGTAACAACATGTTTATCAGAAAGCTAATATTTGTTTGATTTTTTAACTTACAAAGCACTTTTATATGCATTATTTCATCGAGCTGCCTATACATTTTGTGAGTAGTAGAAGAGATGTGATTATTATAAAAGCGTACCGGTGGGAAAAGACAAGCTTACTAATGCTAAGGGATTTTTCTCAGGCTCCTATAAGCTATAAATAAAAGAAAGGAGTTCAAATTCAGAATTTCTGCTCCTTTCATCTTATAGTAACACCTTGTTTTATTTTTTAAATGATTAGAAAATATTTCAGTATTCCAAAATGAATAAAGAGCCTAGAATGAACATCATACATGCAGGATCCTGCTCAAGAAAGAAAATATGACTGAAACCATTGATGGCTTCAACATGTTCTTCTACAATTGATTTGTTCATTCATCTTTTAATGGACATTTTGCTCTGAGTGAGAGAGAGAGAGAGGCCAGTAGCGGAATTGTATAGGGTATGCACATTTACAATTTTATTTGATTCACCAACTTGCTCTCAAGCAGGGTTGAATCAATTGTTGCTCTCAGGCATGCGTAAGATATTCTGTTACTCTTTGCAAGTAGCCACACTTACAGTAGTGTATGTGCCTGTGTAGTGTGTGTGTGTGTGTGTGTGTGTGTGTGTGTGGACTCACGTGAGAGAGTGAGAGAGAGAGATAGAGGGAGGGGGGAGAAGTAGAGAGTTTTAATTTGGCCATTTTTATGGAGAGAGAGAGAGGGAGCGAGGGAGGGGGGAGAAGTAGAGAGTTTTAATTTGGCCATTTTTATGGAGAGAGAGAGAGAGGGAGCGAGGGAGAGGGGAGAAGTAGAGAGAGAGTTTTAATTAGGCCAATTTCATGGAGGTATGAAATGATTATTTTTTTCTCATGGTTTTTAGTTACATGTCTCTTACTACTGCTGAAGTTAGCACACTTTCAGATAAACATGCAGATACACACCCGCCATTTGGATGTCTTCCCTAGGAATTGCCTGTACATAAACCTTGACCTCTCTGCTTGGATAGCTCACTTTTTATCTTGTTGATTCATAGGAGTTATTTACATACTTTGGATAAGAATTCTTGCAGATTGTGTTAGTTTTCCCAGAGCTTGGTTTTTTGTTTTCACATACATACTGCCTGTTTTAATGAGAAGAAATTTTTAAAGTATCTACTTTTTATCCTTATCTTTCTTGTTTTAGCCATTTATATTTTGTTTAATAAACATTTCTTTTCCTTGAGACAACAGAGATATTTAGACACATTTAAAAATTTTTAAATTTTCAATGTTCACTTTTAGGCCCAATATACCTTGAATTGATTTGTGTGTGTGTGTGTATGTGTGTGTGTATCCTGTAGGTATGGATCTAACTAAATTTATCACATGAATAACTATCCCAACTCCATTTAATGGCTAGTGTGCTCTTTTCTACTAAGCTGGTGCCTCTGTCACATGTTGAGTTTCTAACTGATTCAGCACTCTGCATTTGAGGTCTTCACTGTGTGGCCTTGAATTTGTCACCTGTGGATTAGTATTTAAATGTTCATTGTTTTACCTTTAAATAAAATTTTATTTAGAACAGGGTAATTCCTTCTCTTTTCTGGCTCCTCCCTACTCCTTCCTCCTTCCTTTTCTCCTCCTCACACATCTCTTTGTCTTATGAAATTATCGTGCCAATTTTTTGAACGTTTGCCCATCCAGTTGAGTAATAAAGACTTACATACATTCATGGAGAAGTGACCTCCTTGAGAATTGTGAAACGGCTGCTTTCTTAATTTCTGCAATTCTAAAATAAATCTAATATTTCTAACTTCGTTAAGAACAATCCCTAAGCACATGTTGGGGGAATGTGTTATTTATATAATTTAATTATTCCTTTTTGTACAATGAATCCTTCTATCCAGTAATTAATTTAGATTTATTTATATGTACATCAGTTTCTTTGCCCATCATTTCTTCTAGTCTTTCACTCTTCCTTCTGTGATAGTTTAATCATTTGAAGCATAATAATTTGCTGTTTTACAAAATGCTTATTTATTTGCTTTGTCTGATATTTCTTGATAATTTAATAAGATTATGAATTTATGTCAAGAACACCACAAAAGTGATTCATGCTCTTCACAAGGCATCGTTTCAGGTGGCGTATACTGTTTGGGTGTCTCATTACTTGCAATGTTAAATTTATCACTTGGTTAAGTCAAAAAGAAGTGTCATGAAGGATAAAGAATGACAGTGTACTTGTCCTAGAATAAAGGAGATGAAGGAAAACCCATTACTGAATGAAATGGGTGATCCTGGACTGAATCCTGGACCAGAAAAAGGAACATTATTAGTAGGACAATAAATGAAATTTGCATAAGGTTTGTAGATTACTTCATTATATTGTTATCAGTGTTTAATTATTGGTGTTGATGTTCATATTGAAGTTGTTTAAATAGAAAGTTAGAAATAAAAATTGTTAAAATTGCCCTCATTTGACCTCCTTTCTTTGAATATTGAAGTGTAATATATACAGATTTGTACATATATTTATTATTATTATTATTTTAGATGGAGTCTCGCTCTGTCACCCAGGCTAGAGCGTAGTGGTGCGCTCTCCACTCACTGCAAGCTCTGCCTCCCGTGTTCACGCCATTCTCCAGCCTCAGCCTCCCAAGTAGCCTCCCAAGTAGCTGGGACTACAGGCACTGCCACCACACCCGGCTAATTTTGTTTTTGTATTTTTAGTAGAGACGGGGTGTCAGTGTGTTAGCCAGGATGGTCTCGATCTCCTGACCTCGTGATGCACCCGCCTCGGCCTCCCAAAATGCTGGGATTACAGGTGTGAGCCACCACGCCTGGCCTGTACATATACATTTTTAAAAAAGTGAATACGTGTTACTAGAACCATTTGGAGCATTCTTTGACTTTCATTATTGAATTACTGTTGATTTGGCCACTTAATTCTAGGTTGATATCTACTTTCTCTCATAACTTTGAAATATCTTTCAACTGTTTTCTGTTTCCACTGTGGCCATTGAGACCTTCATAGGCCAACGTAATAGACAATTTGCAAAAGAGCTATTAATACCGTTTTCTTTAAAAAGACTTCTGTTTTTATTTGGTTTTGGTTGATTTAGTAATGTATACTATAAATAAGAACTTACGTTTTGTGCTTACTGATCCAAATATCCTGGAACATTTTTTCATCCGTTTTGGAAAGCACTAGTATCTCTAGCTATTAATTTTCTTCTCTACTCTCTCTGTCTTATCTTGGTAGAAATCCAATTAGATCTTTTTGACTTTTTATTATACTCACCATTTCTCATTAACTCTCCTTCACATTTTTCATTTATTGGTGTCTCTGTTTCTTTCAGGCAGACTGTAGGCCTCAATCTGTCTTCCAGTTTATTTTATATCTTCAGATGTGACTCATCTGTCTGTTTTTTAAATCTGTCCATTTAACTTTTAAAATATAAATAGTTACATGTTTCATTTCCGCAATTTTTTGGTCTTTTTATTGTTTCATGTTCTGTGCTTGTATTTTCAATGCGCTTTTGTTCTTTCAAAATTATGCGTTCTTTTTTCATATTCCAAGTCTGACCATTTCAACCTCTTAAGTTAATAGTGGTCTAATTTTGCTGTTTATGGTTTTTGTAAATTCGTACTTCTAGACACATAGCTCTTGTTAGTTAGGGAACATAGATTGCTAATTTATGTTTTGCTGGGCTTGTGATAACTGTGTTATCACATGATAACATGTGACAACTGGGTATCGTGTGAAACTGAGTTTGAGGGTTCATCTTTCTAAGAGAGATTCCATTAGTTTCTGACAGGCAAACCAGGGTTTTAACAAGTTAGGACCCACTTAACTTAATAGTTGGCTAAAGGTATCCCAAACAATTTAGTTACTTTAAAATAAAATTCCAGCCTTCTCTGAGGACAGGTTCTGTTTACAAATTATTGTGGCAGACATATTTATATTACTTGTAATGGAAAAAAATTTTTATCTCTGACATTTTTTTATATCGGGATTTTTTTCTAATCTATAACATTACTAATGATTAGCCCTCCAAGAGTTTTAGCTTTATGCAAGAGCATCAATTCCTATCTTGCCTAATCTATACCCCACACATCCTAATCTCTTCACCACATAGCCATTGCATCTCAAACATAATCTTATTTAATCTTAATGATTTTTAGTTCTCCTTTTTATGGATGAAAAACACTCTGAGAGATAAAAATAGAAGGTCATTTGATCAAGATTACAAAGGTAAAAATTCACAAAGCTGAGATACAAATTTTCCTGAAATGCTTATCAAAATTAGATGTTATATACACACACATACTTACATATACACTCATTATATATAATGATATATGTAATATATAGCAAGAAGTGTCAAACATAAAGTTTAACAATTTAAAACATTAAATTTTAGTGTGAATACACTCAGATATCTCCCATCTTCCTCCTATTATTATTTTACTATACCTGTGTTATTATATGTTCTTTCATCTATGTTCCTATATGTTCTTTCATCTATGTGTTCCTCTATCCTTCAGTGAATCTATTTTATCTTTGATGCATTTCATGGTAAATGGTACACATTAGTACATTTCCCTACAAATGCTTAAGCATGCCTCTTTTGTTTGCTGTTTTTTTTTTTAATGTAAAAGATTTGTGTAAACACAAATCATGAGTATACATGCTGAGTTTTGATAAATGCATAAAATATGGAATACTTTGTGAATTTGTGTGTTATTGCTGGGCACAAGATGATGTGCAAGATAATTTTCTCTGCATAAATTCAATTATAGTACATATCCTGCCAAAGAAAGCATTCACATATATTTAAAAATTCTACTTCTCGTATCTTTTTTAAAAAGGATTTGAAGTTAGTTATAGAATACATGAGATATATAAAATGCAGTATAATGTCCTTGTGATAAGATTGAATAACTTTAGAAAGGCTTAGAGTGATGATATTAAGTGGAACCAGGGAGAAGACTAGCATGCATATCACACAGTTTTTGCATATGAATAATTCTACCTGTTACTACTAAGAATTGGTATTACAGTAATGAAAACCCTGGTGATGAGTTGGTGCTAAAGAAGCCAGCCCACCATCAAAACACAAAACAAACAAACAAAAAATACTTCATTCCCGGCCTCGTTTAAAACCCATTTGTGAATGAAATATGTGTAAGTATGCTCATTGTAGCAATCACATATTCGTTCTTCAGAGTTAAAAGTGAAATTTCAAAATGGAGGAATTTATGTATATTTTAGAAAGAGTAGTGGAATTTCCACAAAAAAGAATTTGTGCAACAGTTTTATTTTACAATCTCCTCAGAGAACCTTTGGATAAGAACTTTGGCTATGGTTGGGTTTCCTCACTGTTTTGGTAACTCCAGGGTTGATGTCTGAGGGTCGTAATGCATTTTTATTTTTGTTCCAGTTCTAATAGCTGTGTTTTCCTTCTCCATCACAAAAATGATTGGATCTCAATCTTGAATACTGTGAAAACTTAGCCTTGGTTTTGGCTCTCAGAGATGACTTGGAAATTGTAGTCTGTTTTTAGGCTGCATTCTTCAGAGCAAATATTCTCACAAATCACTCATTTTAAATAGAGGACTAAGATATTTATTAAATATCACATTTTAATTTTTTTCAATATAAATCATTGAAGACCCTTAGGATCATAGTTATACTCAGGGAGTTGATCAATAACCTGTAGAGGACTGAATTATATACATTAATAATTAAATACAGGTGAGCCTTTACTTTTCTACTGCAATCACTAGTTACCACAAATGTAGTGGCTTAAAATGACAAAAAAAAAAAAAAATTGACTTATAGATCAGAAACCTAGATAGGCTTTACAGGGTCCTTCACTTAGATTCTCTGAAGAGTAAAATCAGGTTGTCAGCATGGCTGCCTTTCTTACTATAGGCTCTGGGGAATAAGCTGCTCCATGATCATTCAAGTTGACAGCCAAACTCAGTTCCCTGTGGTTGTAGGACTGAGGTCCCTGCTTCCTTGCTGGCTGTCAGGTGGGGATCAGCCTTTATGTCTAGAGGCTGCCAACATTTTTTTTCATGTTAGGTAAGGTGACACCTTCTGCAATACAGCCTAATTGTTTTCTCACTTTGAATCTCTCTGACTTTCCCTTCCATCTTAGTATTATTATAAAGAAATACTTTAGATATTCCTAAACCAAACTTTGAGAACTGCTTCTTTATGTTAGTGGTTTCTGACTATATGTTTATACTGTAATTTAATCTCTTATTTCCATATCATATCTATGCAATTGATCCATATTGAGGCACATTGCTACTTTTTTCACTGTGGTATAGTTTTCCATTGCACATATATCACAAAAGGGGGATTTATTCTGTTCATATAAATTTCTATTGGTTGTTTTGTTTTACTTTAGGCATTTACATGTTTTTCTACAACAATGCTGGTAATGTGTTCACATCTCTCTCCATATTCCTATGTAAGAGTGTCTTCAGGGCACAAGACAGAAAGGAAATTTCTGAATCAAATGGTGTGAACTTACTCCCTTTTTGATGACAATATCAAATTATTTTCCATAGTGGTGGTGCCAATTTGCATTCTCATCAGCAGTGTGAGTTCCTATTGACTCACATTCTTGCCAACTTGTATTGCTGAACTTTTATATTTCTACAGTTATTAGTGATTATGTCCTCTGGGTTCTATCTTCAAAAATATTTATAATGTAACCAAACAATTCTGATCTCTTATGTGGAAGATAAAAGAGCAGAGCCTGTCAACTAGTCTCAGTATGTTCACTCTCAACCCAGTCTGTCTAGTCAATTCCCTGGTAAGTCTATTCTCTTCAGTAGATAGAACAATCCAAGGAGCTTGAATATCAGGTCTCGTCAGAATCCTTCCTAAAATTCTGCAATGATTTTCAAGATACTTTGGCTAAATCTAGGGGCATTTCTCTTTTTTCTACAGCCCAAATTATAAGCTTCTGCCTTCCTTTTAAAGTATCTCTCCTGCTCTCAAAATCCTTCTTTCAGTTTCCGGGAATGGCAAGCTCTCTCTTATCACAGGGCCTTTGCACAGACCCCTCTTCCTAGAACACTTTTCACCTTACCTCCCTTTTGCTCAGTATAAAATGTCAGCTCACACTCAGTTATTTTTACCATTTGCTTTAGATATCAACTTACACTTCACCTCTTGTGAAACTTTTTGTCTCACTGCATGATTTACGTTAAGTTCCATCTCAAAACACATCCTTCTTGTTTTTTTCTTCACAGGTTTATAACATTTTGGAATTATTTGCTGCCTGTTCACTTTTATATTCCTTTCTCTACTAAACTGTAAGCTCCATGAAAAAACTTTGCCCACCATTGTGGTCTCCTTTGCATTCCCAAACGTTAATACAGCGTAGGTGTTTGACCTTCATATATTTTTGAAATAGATAAATTAATACAATATATGCAGTTTTTCATAGCTATATCATTGCTAACAGATTTATTAGTTTCATTTATATATTAATATGCTACATTTAAATATCTAAAGAAACATTTGTCTTTATATAAAGTAAGTAAAATTCCTTCAAAATAAATAGGTATAATGGAGATTGCTATATAACTACCAGAATATATTGAAAGTAAATGTTAGATGAACCTTTCATAGATGTACCCCCCCTTGATTTAATTACTAAAATACTAAAAATGAACATCATTTTGAGGCAGCCTACCTAGCATGGATTTCTATGGTTAGTAAAACAATCAGACTCTAGTATACTTGTAGTTGGATAAAATCTTCATGTGAAAGAGGATTTTAAAATCACACGTCCTCACAGAATACCACTACTTCTACTACTAAAATTATCTTGAAGATCTTAATTGTCCTAAGGGCTCTATGTACATTATTTTATTTAATCCCTCCACCAATCTCATGAATTAAACACTGTTATTATCCTTTTTTACTCACAAGTAAGGCAAGCCTTAGGAGACTTAATAATCTACTTAACAGTATATGGTCTCAAATGATAGAGTTGGTACTTAAACTTGGAGTTCTCTCTGTCTCTCTTTTTTTTTTTTTTCCTTTTGAGACAGAGTTTCACTTTGTTGCCCAGGCTGGAGTGCAATGGTGCAATCTTGGCTCACTGCAACCTCCACCCCCTAGGGTCAAGCGATTCTCCTGCCTCAGCCTCCTGAGTAGCTGGGATTACAGGTGAGTGCCACCATGCCCAGCTACTTTTTTGTGTTTTTTGTAGAGATGAGGTTTCACTATGTTGGCCAGACTGGTCTTGAACTGCTGACCTCAGGTGATCCATCCGCCTTGGCCTCCCAAAATGCTGGGATTACAAGCGTGAACCACCGCTCCTGCCCAGACTTGGAGTTCTTACTCCAAAGTCTATGCTTTTAAACACAGTGCTTATGTAGGGCCTTCTTTCATTAGCAGTTGAGCTATGAAAAACATGATATTATTTGGGATTCATTGGGCAATCAGTGCCTTCACATCTTTTTCTATGTATTAGCTTGATTATAGTATTTTTTTAATAGTAGGGAATCAGAGACAGAAAGAGGACTAAAAATTGTAGACATATTGAATGTGCAAGATATCACTTGGAAGGGAGGGGTGATACATAAAAGCAACACAAATCAGATCTATAAACTCGGAAAACTTGTAATTATTTTGGAAAGGAACAAATTTTTCTGAATAAATAAATGCATCTCTATCATAACCAAAGTCTGGGAAAAATAATAACTGCTATTCATTATGACATCCTGAATCATGAAGAGTAATAGGCAATGTGCAATATATTTTAAAATGATTTTCATACTACCCTTTAAAATTAAATCTATCCGTTTTAGAGATAAGCTTGATCATGTAGAAATTAGCTATAACTAAGGCGATCTGTAGGGACTAATGGAAAAAAGTAATAAGAGGTTATTACAGGTAGATGAGAAATAATCTTACTGTTTATGTTTACAAAACTGCCTTGTGTCCTAGAGAGTAAAGTAGACATAAACTTAATTCTCATTTAAGTACCTGCACTGTCAAATATATCATACAGTCACAAGAGAAACACACACTGTCCTCCAAATAAACAATTATAATCCACCGTATAATACCTAATTCCATTTTCCTACTATTGCCCAATCTGAAATCTTCTTCTCTTTTCTGGCCCATACTAATACTTCACTCCAGGCAGGGTCACATGTTTGCAACTGTTAGTCTGTGCCTCCCTCCTGCTGATTGTCAGTCTTCCTCTAATAAAGTGTTTATCTTGGCCATATTGGCTCTGAGAGTGTAGGGTTCACATGGAATTTCTTTTTGCTTTAGATATTTTGCTTTCTTACAAATTTCTGCCCGTTCTTCTATTGTCCTAGCTGTGAAAAAGGTGTTTTCTGCCAACTTGTAGCCAGTAGAGCAAATGTATACAAATAATGAAGCATTCTATCAAACTGCCAGACTAGACAATGTCCATCTTGGATGCAGTCCTACTCAAGATGCAGACCATACACATGTGCCCCAGCAAGTGAGCCAGCTGGGTATCTCCCTCCCGCAGGCCAGAAGCAGGGCCAAGTGTGTACCAACCAGCAGTTGCTTTTAGTAACACAGAGTGGAATTTGAAATGAATTTCTATAGTCCTTCAATATATGTACTGGAATAATTAAAAAGATGTAAAGAACAGCTATCAGAATGGTGCCAGGCTTCATTCCACCTTCCTGAAACTGTGCTCCCCTGCTCATCACCAGAATAGTTTCCTGTGGGGCTCTGTTTTCCCAGGTAGGACTTTCAGAATTGGAAGAAAGAATGCATTCAGACTGACTTGCTTAGTTACATTTGCTCCAAGAGTTCATAGGGACGAATGGATGTGTATACCAGCTGAGGAAGATCACAATTAGAGTGTAGTTTTTTAAGCTGAAAATAGTAGATTTATTTATAACATGAAAGTCATTATTAGGAAAGTCATCATTGGAAAGTCATTGTCAGGACATTGTATTTTAAAGTCTAAAAACAAAGCAGAAGGGAGGAAGAAAAAAGGAAGGATGAAAGGAAGGGAGAAAGAAACGTGAAAAGAGAAAGCAAGCAAGAAAATAACAAAGAAAGAAAGATGTTTCTTGGCATTAATAATAGTTTAGATAGTTGCCAGACTATAACCGTCTTCTAATAAAAAATTGTGTGTCTGGACTTAACCACATTTACTGTCTATGCCAGGTCAAGTAAATTAAAAAATTGTTGAGATTGTAAAAAGGGAGGCAAAACAATCACAAACTCATGTGGTAGAAACATCACACCATTTGGAGAGACAGATATGATTAAATTTGCTTAGTACTTAATCTAATCTTCGAAAAATTACTAAATCTTTCTGACCTTTTTGTTATCTGTAAAATAAAGATGAAAATGAACCTAGTTTATAAGGCTCATAAAAAAATCAATAAGATAGTGTATTAGTTTGTTCTCATGTTGCTAATAAAGACATACCAGAGACTGGGTAATTTATGAAAGAAAGAGGTTTAATGGACTCACAGTTCCACATGACTGGGAAGGCCTCACAATCATGGTGGAAGGCAAAGGAAGAGCAAAGGCACGTCTTACATGGCAGCAGGTAAGAGGGCATGAACAGGGGAACTTCCTTTTATAGAACCATCAGATCTCATGAGACTTACTCACTATCACAAGAACAGCATGGGAAAAACCCATCCCCATGAGTCAATTACCTCCCACTAGGTCCCTCCTGTGACATGTGGGGATTGTTATAATTCAAAGTGAGATTTGAGTGGGGACACAGAGCCAAAGCATACCAGATTGCATGCATATGTACATAGAAAATGCCAAATTGTTCATGATCAAAAAATGTTTATTCTCTCCCCTATTCTTTTCCCTTTTCTCTATGGCTGTGTGCCCATATGTGTTTTGACTGTGAATGAACACCATTTATTCTTTCACCTTCCAGCTGAGCTCTCATCCCTTCCCTGATTTTCTCTTTCACTTAAAAATAGACTAAGGAATTCCACTCTGTTTATATTTTATAGCATATATTTAAACATTTCTTTCACATTATTGCTGGCTAAGTTTTATAGTTCTTCCATGCTGATTGCTATGGTGTCTTTCAAATCCAGGAAAAATATGCAACTTTGATAGTCCCAGTGTGCCTGCAGATTTGTAGGTGGAAGGACTGATTGTTTTATGATTAAGAGTCTGCAATAATTTATTTAAAAACTTTATTTAACTTGCAGGCTGTTAATGATTGGACTAAGTGACTGAGGAAAGATCAACTTTAATTGTATGACTTAACTCTACTAAGAGTTTCATAAACACATTTTAACAGTTTTGTTAGAATTGTTATCATAACAAAAATGTATATATTTCTAAAAAAATGTGTAATATTGGGAGTGGAATTTATATAAAAACCAACTAAAACATATTTACCCTGTGATGTAGCCCCTTAGCACTTTTATAAAAAGTAGTATGAATGTTCACTTTATTTCAAAAGGATATTATTAGATCACATATAAAAATTAAATATACCTAAAATATAGCAATAATCTATGTAATCAATTTTAGTTTGGGAATTATTTTTGAGTAATGATGTAATTCTAAGACTTAAGAAAGTTAAAGGATCATATATATTATATGTATATATTTTATCTGTTATATAATATATAAGAGACATAATATATAAGGGATATATATACATATTTCAAGGGGGAAAAAGGCCGGTCATATAAAACACCAGCATCAACAGGCTGAAAATAATTTTAGAGAATGCATTGCAGTTTACTGTTTTCTGGTTGATGTAACAAATGGTAATATGCTTTATAGGGCCATGTCTTGCTAAGACTACTCTTTCTTCATAATTAATTTTATATTTTCACTACCTCTTATAAAATAAATTTAATTTCTGTAAGTTTAATACAATTATTCAACTTTATATGCTTTAACACCTTTGGAAATTTCATTGTATTTCAACACATTTGGGAGGTGACAGGAGAGTCTCAATTTTATTCTCGTTTTATTTTCCATTTGTTTATAATTAAAAATCTCATGTGACATAACTACACCTCACTATAGGACATATCCAATCCTGACAATTTTTATTTGTTTGAATCAATCTTTACAAGAAATAATAACAATCTGACAAAATTCTGTAAAAGACAGCCAATCAGCAATCAGCTTCATAAGGTACTACAATGTCCTGTAAATACAAGTTAAACCAATTTTGAAACAAAACTGTCAGTACTTCTATTCTTGTTTGATTTGTTTGGCCTGGGTGCAAACATCTTATATATAAGGTATTATATATATCTTAATTGATGTGACAGTAAAAGCTATTTTAGGAATTTCCTTGTCTGCCACTAAGATTCTGTAATGCATTATTTACAAACATAGGTTTTTGCTGTGAGAGTTACTATTAATGATAAACTTAAAAAGAAATACAGAAATTTTTTGTAAATTCCAATTATAGGAGAAATTGCTTTATATGCCGGTCTGGAATATAGTTTACCTTCTCTCTGTACCAAAATCATAATAGACTTAACAATGTCTATGAAGAATTGGGGCTAAGATGTTATCAGTACTTAGATTTCTTAAGTGAATGACCTTCAAACTATGTGGCATTTCAATGTTTTATCAACATAGACAAACACAGAAAGAATCCAAAAAAAAAAAAAAAAAAAACCTATTGTAAGAACAGTTGAAATACTCAATAAATCTTTGCATATTTCCTTCGAAATAAAAACAAAACAAAAATAGCATACTTCTACTTTAAGTGGTCTATTGCTATCTTCAGATATTTTAGTTTTACTTAGGCTGCCTCTCAGTATCCTAATAGCAGTGGAAAATAGCATAGCTAATTATGATTTTTTTTCAGTATGCATTTCTTATGTGGTCATTTATTAATTTAAATCAAATTGGAAAAGACAGGTTATTTTTTGAACTTATAAACTAAAATCTTGAGTTAGTGGGTTATGATTCCAGCTTATATGATTCCACTGACTTTTTATTTATTTTCTCCTTTATTCTGCCCATGCTTCCTCCTGCCCTTTCTCCCTTTCTTACTTCTTTGTACGCTGCTCTTCTATTTTTCTTCAACTCCCTTTCTCTTTCATTCATCCAGTCTTTTAAAATATATAAAATGTCAGCAAATACGGTATATTAAACATATTCTTCCACATAATCAGAGGCCATTTGTGGTTTACAGTAGAAATGAACAAATATACACCTCTGATAACAACCAAAAATATTCACGTGTTACTTAAATTTATCTGAAATTTATTTCTGCAGAATGACTTTAGACAAATATCCCCTTCTTTAAAGAATCTAAAACAGAGCCTGTTCTATTTGATCAATAATGCCCTATTTGTCCTATTCTAAACCTTGTATTTTGACTTTCTCTTCTAGTCTCACTGGTTAATTACCATTCCATCCCAGGAGGAAAATAATTTTCTTAAGACCCAGTTTTAATAACATATTTTACTACATGGAATGCCAGCATTTATGCTTGAGACAGTTTTGTAACAAAAGAAAATAGCTAAAGGTGTTGTCATCACTTGAACCTAATGGAATTTGTGTATTTTTTTTTTTTTTTTTTTTGGACATGACTCTAAGCATTCAGTCAATGTGACAAATCGCATATCCTCCATTATCTATGCTATGTTTCAAAAAAAAAGTAAGGTGTTCTTAAATCTGGTAAACTAATTTATTACTTTGAAGGAAAAAAAAACCCTTGTAACAACTGGAAAGTTTGTGTGAGCATGTATGTATGTGTGTTTTATCAGAATGAAGTTATTTTCATGTTACCAATTAATTATCTATAGAAGTTTTAGTTTAACTTTTCCTGATTATTTTTGAATGAATCATTGAAATATTTATGAAGGTAAATTGAAATTCCTTAATCTTTGATCTTCTTAAGGTTAACTGTAGTCTTCATGGCAAATTTGCATACTCTTGGTAAATGCATTTGTTTCATTTATGATTTAAATTTGTGCTTATTAAAATAACTACTAACCATGGTTTTTGGTTTGTAGAAAGGTCTTTTTGTGATTCTATTTCCTTCTCCAAATTGTATGATGAACACATTATTATTATTATTGTTATTTTAAATTTAAAGAATCTAAATTTCAGGTAAGTTGATTTTCCATTGCCATGTAAAATATTCATTAGAGGAAAAAGCCTGGAACCCACATGTCACAATTCCTCATTTAGTATTTCTTTGATATTTATCTTGTAAAGATACAGCAAGGATCTCTACTTTGTTTTGTCTTTTCTTGTGTTTCTTCAATCTATTCTCTATCCTGATCCTTTCACAGTGCAAATCAGATTATGCAACTGTGCTGTTTAAAGATGGTCTTTGGGTTCCCATTGCTCTCAAAATGAAGACCAAAGTCATTAACAAGGTTCAGAAGTTCCTGCAGTATTTTTTTTATCTTTTTTCTAGACCAACCTACTTTTACTTGCTCTGGTGTCCTTTGCACACTAGTCATGTGGCTTTTATTCATTTTTGGAGTTCCACCAAAGGGATTTCCAACATTGTGATCATATATCCTGAAATGCTGTCTCCACCCACTCTCAGATTCCCAACACTGTCTTTCTAACTGAACAACATAGAACAACATAGACCAACCTTTTTGTTTTGATCTCCAGTGAATACTTCCCTCCATCCCTGAAATTTCTTTTATACCCCTGGAATCTTTTTATACAGAATATGTGGCCTCCTGCACTCGTGTAAACCACTACTTGGAATGGCATAATCTAATTGCATACTCATAGCTGATCATTTTGAGTTAAGGTCCACTTCCTTGTTTCTTTTTCCTGCTACTAGTCTTTATCTTGATGAAATATGATTGAATGCAGGCTACAGAGAATTCTTCAGACAAGTGCCCTTGCAGACTGCAGTGAAGCACTTTGGCTTTGTTGGAGAAAAAGCTATACCACTTCTTTATTTCACTCTTTCTTTTCATTAGGTCTACATATTCTCTCTAGTAACTTGCAGGTCAAGTACTTTTTTTTAAGTATAAGAATACTTGATAAATATTTTGTCTTTAATAAACACTGTAATGTTGGCATCTCATGAAAAATTTTCTGCTCTATAAAAACTACTTTGACTACCTATTTCAAGTGGCTACTGATTTATGAGATGAATTTATACATGATTTTGTGCTTCACAATACAATTCTGTTTTTTAATGAATCTCAGCAGTTTTCTATATTCAGCAGACATTGTGTTAGAGTTTCCAAGTGAGTTTCCAAATCCTGTTGACTTTAACAATAAATCTTGCTAATAACTATTTTCTGGAAAGAATATTTTCTTTACCATAAAAAAGTATGTATCTGCTTTTCTGAGCTTGGCAGACTCTGTATACATTGTTCTCCACTGTGTGGTGACTACAACCTCAAATGCAGCCAAGGGCAAATGATCACTGGCCAACTTGATCAGCCAAAATATAACTTTATTTACTAAATTGCATCTTTCAGGGGAGTAAAAAGGGATAAATTTTTTGAACAGATTTTCAATTATTAATTTAGTTGGATGCATGAATATTTAGTAAGGGTTATAAGTAATGAGGATATAAGTTGCCAGGCACAGTGTAAGTGATATATTAAAAATTGTTGAATGAAATGCACAGGACAATATGGAAGAATCTCATAAACATAATGCTGCGTTAAAAGAAGCTAGATGCAAAGGAAGGATATTATATGATTCACATAAAGTACAAAAACAGGCAAAACTAATTTATTCTGAGAGAATGCAGGATAGCAATTAACCACTGGGGAGAAGCAATGCTTAATGGGAACCATAAGAGGGTAGATGTGGCCTTGGTGGGCCTAGTCATGCTCTGCTTCTGGTGTACATGCTGATTACAAAGCAATGCTCAGTTTATGAAAATTCACACAGCTGAAAATTTACAATATAGATTCATATTATGATCGAATAAATGAAGATATAGTATTTTCTATAACTTTAATGTAAATAAAGAAATATATGTTAGGCTTATTGTAAAAGGAATCAAATATGTCTTTTCCTCACAGTTGCAAAATGCAATGAAGTTTTACATATTGATAATCTTCTATATATAGACGTATGTTGACTCTATTGGTATTTCACACTTCGTTTAGTAGTTTAAAGTTTTTGTTTTGTTTTTTTAGAGACAGGGTCTCACCCTGTTACCAAGGCTAAAGTGTATGGCCTGATCTTAGCTCACTGCAGCCTTGAACTCCTTGGACTTAAGTGATCCTCCTGCCTCCACCTGTTGAGTAGCTGAGATACAGGTGTGTCACTATGCTCAGCTAATTAAAAAAAAATGTAGAGACAGGTTCTGTCTATGTTGTTCAGGTTGGTGTCGAACCTCTAGCTTCAAGCAATTCTCCTGTCTCAGCCTCCCAAAGTGCTGGGATTATAGGTGTGGGTCACCATGCATAGCCTTGACAAATTGTTGTTGATTTAGTGGTGTATTAGTCTGTTCTCATGCTGCTAATGAAGACATACCCAAGGGACTGGATAATTTATAAAGAAAAGAGGTTTAATGGACTTACAGTTCCACATGGCTGGGAAGGCCTCACAATCATGGTGGAAGGTAAAGGAAGAGCTAAGGCAAGTCTTACACAGAAGCAGGTGAGAGGCAAGAACTCCCCCTTATAAAAGCATTATATCTTGTGGAGCTTATTCACTATAATGAGAACAGCACAGGAAAAACCCACCTCCATGATTCAGTTACTTCCAACTGGATTCCTCCCACAGCATGTGAGGATTATTACAATTCAAGGTGAGATTTGGGTGGGGACACAGCCAAACCGTATCAAGTGGTACCATAGTTTTTGTATGAGAACAGCAAGCAAATTCAAATACAGTTCTATTTTTCATCCTTCTCCAAATAAGAACATGTTTACTAATAGTTCTGGCCTTTTGGTTGCTTGATGTCAATAAATTGTAGATAGGATAATCTGACTTCAGTTCCTTGAGATATTGTGTGCACATTTTTGGGACAAGAAATATATAGATATAAAACACTTACTTTCTTTTAATAGCACATCATCTCCCAGCATACAGTTCTTCTCTTTTTATTCATCTCTTAACAAGAATGTAACTACTCATATAGCATGAAAATGACATAGAGGACAAAAATTATTAAAGTTCACTTGTTTAGCTCAAGTAAAGTATGTTAATCACAAGAATGCAGAGAAATAAGGATACAGCCAACTCTATTAAAATAACTATACAATCAGATATAGCTAGGAGACTGAGATATAATTTCAGAGCAGAAAAATAGTTGATAATCAGAGGGAGGTTATAATGGATATCGTGGTGACTTCCCAGAGCCACATTTAGAATGTAGGCACTCACTGTTAATAGCCACTGGCAGTGGTGCTCTTGGAATGCCCTCAGCTGAAAACAACTGCTTTGTGTAAAGTCAGGCCTCCTCTCTGGTGTGAAGACCTTGTCCAATGACAGATTGAAATAATGTATGAAAGTCTATCTCCTTTGGCTTAGTGAGTGTCAACACTGCAGGGCCAGCTCATTTCCAGATCTCCTCTTGAGGTTGTTGTGAATGTATCACTGTTCATCATTGCCCCCTGCCCAATCCTATTTTTTTCACCCTCCACTGTCATTGTTCTTGCAACCACTCCCCAGTAAAATCCCTGTGTACAAACATCTGTCTCAGAGTGTATTATTCTGTTTTCATACCACTAATAAAGACATATCTGAGACTTTTCCTTTTGTAGAGGAAAGTTTAATTGACTCAAAGTTCAGCATGACTGGGGAGGCCTCAGGAAACTTACAATCACAGAGGAAGGCAAAAGGGAAGCAAGGTGGTACCTTCTTCATAAGGCAGCAGAAAAGAGAAGTGCAAGCAGGGGAAATGCCAGACACTTGTAAAACAATCAGATCTTGTGAGACTCACCTATTACCATGAAAACAGCATGTGGGAAACTGCCGCCATGATTCAATAACCTTCACCTGGTCCTGACCTTGACATGTGGGGATAATGGAGATTATAATTCAAGGTGAGATTTGGGTGAGGACACAGATCCAAACCATATCAGAGGGCATTTCCTAGAGAAAAAAAAAAGTAAGATAATTAATATCAAGGGTGCTCTGAGAAAAACATTTTTAAAATAGGATTTTGAAACTGGGTCACATTTCTTCCAGTTCTCCCCAAAAACCTCATCACAGGTAGCATGTAGGACATGGGCAAACCCTCCAAGCTGTAATGTTTCACAGTCATGGCACGGGTAAAATGTGCCATGAGTATGAAAACTGATAGGATATCGGTGGAAGAGAATGCACTGGCAGGTGTAATAGGCTAGGCTTTTGAGAAATGCAGGTAAAGAGTTAAATACAAGAACTATAGTATTTTACAGCTATTGCTGGAGAAAATTTATGCATAAGAGGAAGACAATGGAAAGTTTAAGATAATTCACAATTAAAGAGTAAATGTGAAAACTAGAGGCTTCATGGGAAGGATACAAAGTAGAGATTAGATTGGCTGGTTGGCTAGTGGTCTGGAATGAGAAATATTGGAAGATAAGGGACAAGGAAATCTAAGTATGAATCATATAGAAATGGATTTCTGGGAGAGAGAAAAAATTATGAAATCCTTTTTGCATGTTAATGCCTGCAAGGAGCACCTTTTTAGCAGTCCCACACCTTCTCTTGCTCTCACTTCCTTTCTGTTTGAACAACTTCCTTTAGTCATCATTTAACAGTAGGCTTGCTAGCGAGATATTTTAATATTATTACATTTGAAAATGTATTTCCTCGTTACTCCTGGAAGATATTTTTGCGGAACATAGAGTTTGTGGTTGACAGTTTGTTTTTTTCAGCACTTGAAAAATGTTGCATCACTTCCTTCCAGCCTCCATTGTGGAAAACAAAGTCACTGTTATTCAAATTGGTGTTCCTGTGTAACACTCATTTGTCTCTGGTTGGTTTCAAAATATTTGTCTTCGTCATTAGTTGACAAAAGTTTATTTATTTATGTGTCTTGGCATGGATTTCTTTGGGTTTATCATACTTAGAGTTTCATCAATGATATGGTTTGACTGTGTTTCCACCCAAATCTCACCTTGAATTGTAATTATCCCCATGTGTCAAAGGTGGGGCCAGGTGGAGATAAATAAATTATGGGGGCAGTTTCCCCATACTGTTCTCATAGTGGTGAATAAGTCTCATGAGATCCAATGGTTTTATAAACGGAAGTTCCCTTGCCCAAACTCTTGCCTGCTGCCATGTAAGACATGACATTGCTCCTCAGTCTCCTTCTGCTATGATTATGAGGCTCCCCCAGCCATGTGGAACTGTGAGTCAATTAAACCTCTTTTCTTTATAAATTACCCAGTCTCGAGTATGTCTTTATTAGCAGTGTGAGAACAGACTAACAAACAATCAGCTTATTCAATCTCAAATTTATGTCTTTAACCAATTCAGGAGTTTTCAGCCATTATTTTAAAATAATTTTTGTGTTACCCTCTTTATTCTTCTGAAACTTTGCAGCTAGATATCTCAGTTTTTCTGTTGCTGTTCCTCAGGTTTCTGACATTCTGTTCATTTTTTTCTCTACAATCTATTTTTATTATTTTAATTTTAATTTAATTTATTTATTTTGAGACAGGGTCTTACTCTGTCACCCTCCTACCTCAACCTCCTGAGTAGCTGGGACTACAGGTGCATGCCACCATGCCTGGCTAATTTTTTTTTTTTTTTTGTATTTTTTGTAGAGATGGGCTTTTGCCGTGTTGCTCAGGCTGGTCTCAAACTCAGGAGCTCAAGCGATCTACCCACCTTGGTCTCCTGAAGTGCTGGGATTATAGGCATGAGCTACCATATGCAGCATTTATAATCCATTTTTTAAAAATCCATTGTTCAGATTGAGAAAATTCAACTGACAAATTCTAGAGACTCCACTTTAATGTTGAAACAATCCAGTGAGTTCTTTTTCTTCTGGTTGTATTTTTGAGTTCCATAATTTCCAATTGGTTCTTTTATATAACTTCTGTTTCTTTGCTGAAATTTTCTTTATTTTTTCATTTTAAGATAACTTATAATTGTTTTTAAAGGATTTTTATAAAGGCTGCATTAAAGTCCATGTCAGATCATTTCAACATTTGATTAATTTCAGTTTTGGTATCTATAATTTTTTTCCCATTCAAGTTGTGAATTTTTATTTTTCATTTGAATATTACATTATGAGACTCCAGATCCTATTTAATCTGTTAAAGTATAGTGCAAGAGTGGAGTGAGTTTCTATGTCCTGCTTTATTCTCAGTCCCACTGGTACCACCCAAGTGAAGACAGACAGCTGACTCACACTGCTTCATTGCAGATAGGTGGAGTATAAGCTCAGCCCCTTTCTTAGCCCCACTGACATCAGAAAATGAAGAAGCGGAGGTCTGAATAACACTGCTTTGTGCTTCTGGGTAGGGGTTGAAGGTCAGCTCCTTTCTAAGCCTCATTGGCACCAGGGGAGGAGAAGGAAGGAAGTGGAGTACAAACTAGCCTTGCCTCTGTCCTCCTCGTTCTGTCTCATTGATATTGGGTAGATGAGGAGGTTTATTGTTCCCCTGGACCCTACTGATACCAGAGATGTGGGCAGAGTGCTGTGTATTCCTGCTTCTCACTGTCTCATTTAGTGTGTTTGCTGCCATCTGGAGATGGAGATTCAGCATCTCACTGGGTTCTGACAACACAGAAGATCGAGTGGGTGTGTGGGAAGAATGATGCCTAGTTGTGAATATCCTGCCTCTGCGTTGCCTTGTTGTTGGATTCCACCAATGCTACCTTGGTGGGAGAATTGCAGCATTACCTGCTTCTACAAACAAGAGATTGAGATCAGTACCATTTGGTCCCTGTTATACTAACCCAGTAGGTGAATTAGATTGTTGTCATCTACTTCCACTAGAAGAGGTTTGCATAGTAAACTCCTTTCTCTGCACTGTTAACAATATCCAGCTGTGGAATAGAAGCTCCATCTGCTCCTACAAGACTGGGGATGGAAGATTAGTTGTTTGCTCAGTGCTGCTGTCACCACAATTTTTCCAATGGGAAAATTGGAGCTCTGCTCCCTGCCTCTGCAAGATAGCTTGTTGAGAGAGAAGATCAGCTCCTCACTCAGCCTCACGGAAACTGTAGGGTGGGGAGAGGGCACGTTGATGTTTTTTGTTGGTGTTTGGCTGGAGTAAGGCAGTAATTGCTGAAATGGTGTTCTGTTGTTTGGCCATCTTTTCTTTTGTTGTTGTTGTTGTTGCCGCGTTTTTTTGTTTTTTGTTTTTTTTTTGGGGGGGGTGGTAGGCAAAAACAACAACAACACAACAACAAAACCCTGGGAACTCACCACCATGTTCCTCAAGTCTCAAGGTCACTAGTCAGCCTGCTTTCTTTGTTAACACTTCAGACTTTTTAAATGCTTGTTTGTTGTGTTATATCCAATGGTTTTTAGTTATAAGAGGGAGAACCTTGGATATATTAAGGCAATCCCATCTTGGCTGTATCCTGGAGTACAACTGGTGATAAAGGAGTGTAAAAGACTGCCCTCTGAAGAGTTTGCTCAGTGCCAGAGATCTTTCGAGATTGCTATGAGTGTATCAAATTTAAAGTCCTCCCTCTATCTAATCCCAAGTTTGTGACTCTTCTGAACAAGGTGTTCTGAAGAGCGCTCCCTAGAAAACTACCTGAAAGCAAATCTAAACCTCAGAGTCTGTTTTCCATAGAGCCTCAGGTAAGACATAGACCTATGAGCTTGTTACATCTCAGGAGGAAGAGCTAGTCATGTGATCTTTTCCAGTCTGCAAATATGATGTCCATGTTCTTTCAATCTCAGCATCTGACATTTCCAAAGGAACTGTCATTATATTCTGCATATCTTTATGTACTTCCTAATATTTAGTCATTGTTTCTGCTTATTTATCATTTCTATTCTTTTTAATTTTTTCTTAGCCTATTTCACGATCTGGTGGGAATTTCGGTATCTGACATTCAAAAACCTTTGTGAAAAATTTGATTGATACAAGTTAATGATTCTCATCTAACAAAAGAACCAACTTTTGTGTCAATGTACTCCATAGAATTCTGGTCACCCTAGAGTTTGTTAGTTTTGGATTAGGTGCTCTGCTCATTCCTGGCCCAATCAACTATGACAAGCAGGGTTTAGAAATATGTTATAACTGTTGCCATTTCCCTCAGTAGAATTCTGGGTTTGAAAACTTCTGGAAGGGCACTGGGCGTGGCACATTTCCCCTCATTTTCATTTTTTATTTTTGAATTCTATACTGGCTGTTCTTTATTTACATTTGTTTTTCTTTTATTCCTGCATCTCTGCATCTTATATAGTTTAACCAAAATCTGGCACTCGGTTTGTTTTACTTTTCTGGGTGGCATCGTTACTCTACCCACACTGTTTCCGCATTTTGGTGTATCCACCCAGTGGTTGAAAGGACTACAGGGCACTTTCTAGCAAATTATTCTAAGATACAGTAACTGAAGCACCACTGTATTTCAAAAAAAAAAATCAGAGACCTATAAGTCACCATGAAATGAAAGATTTGTTTACGATTATGACTGTAACAGAAATGTTATATCCTGTAGCTTCTAATACTTACTAAGTTTCCTTGAGGTTGTGTTTCACACATGGTTCCCATCTTCACAGGGAATATACATAAAACAAAAGAACAAAATACAATGAGTAGAGGAAATAGCCAGACAGTGTTTTTGGTTGTTGGGTGCATAATCCCCCTCAAATTAATCACATTATTTGTCAGAAAGAGATTTATATTTCCTACGCAAGAAAAGGACAAGAGACCTTTTCCAAACTTCTAGGTGTTTGGCAATCTCCTTTCAACATGATATACTCTTTTATTTCATCTTCTCCCCACCCCTTATTTTTATTTTAATTTTTTTTTGAGTCAGTCTCGCTCTGTCACCCAGGCTGAAGTGCAGTGTCACTATCTCAGCTCACTGCAGCCTCAGTCTGCTGAGCTTAAGTGATTCTCATGCCTCAGCCTCCCGAGTAGCTGGGACTACAGGTGTGCACCACCATGCCCACCTAATTTTTGTATTTTTAGTAGAGATGGAGTTTTGGACATTGACCAGGCTGGTCTTGAACTCCTAACCTCAAATGATCCACTCACCTTGGCCTTCCAAAGTGCTGGGATTGTAGGGATAAGCCGCCATGCCTGCACCCCTATATTCTTTGGTGTGTTTCCTCTGTCTCTTACCCGCAGATTTTTCTATTTCAGAGTGTGTGTGTGTGTGTGTGTGTGTGTGTGTGTGTGTGTGTGGTTTTATTGGATTGGGTTTGATTATTTTCTTGATTGATATATGCAGAATTTCACAATCCCAACTCTAGTAGAATAATTAAATCAGTTCTTTTTGTACCAATAAGTATTTCTATGACCCTGTCTCCTTAGTATTTGACATAGCAACCTCAAAGATTTTGCAAATTCAATAAATATTTAATTTACATGCAAGTGAGTAAGGCCCTTGACATATGTTGCATTAAAAACTATATGGTCTAAAGGTCTTCTCCAACTTTGGGCAGCTTTAAGAATGCTCTTTAAGTGCCATAATAACTACCCACCACCTTTTTTGTTGTTGTTTAAAAATATAGCTACCTATAACTTCATAAAATAGCAATGTATTTAGAGAGAAGAATATCTCAAAATCAAGCTCTGGTAAACGTTGAATTTAACAGTCCATAACAGTGATGCAAGATACTACCTCATAGCCATTTTTAAAATACCAACCTTTGTCTTAGAAACAATTTGGCTTCAAGCACTGGCTTTCATAAATCAAACGGTGTAGAGAACAAGAAGCTGAACACGCCAAGAGAGTGTTAGCAGCTCAATACATTCTTCATCCAGAAGTTGTAGGGAGCTATCATTTTTTTAGTAAATTTTTAAATGAGGAAACCAAGATTTTTCAAATGAATCATACCTAAGTACTTTCCCATGTAACTTTTTAAACTAGGGATTGAAATACAGCCTTAAAAAAGTGATCTACATGCAAGCTTGTGTCGCTGGTTTGGGGAATGATGGAGTTAAGATAAAAAGATAAGGTTTAAGCATAACATACCTTATAAATTGCATTTTGGAAATGTTCTTTTTGTTTTGAATAAAATTATTAATGTATTGTCAACAGTACAATCAGATCAGATTGAAAACTTGTTTATGGTACATACAAATTGACAGTTTATGACCTGGGAATGCTTAAACTAAAAGTGGTCTAAGGAAGTTCAGACATATGGTATTATAGGCTGGCGTATAAAACAAAAATGAAGAAGCCACTTAATCTCTACAGTGGTTGGCTGTTGCCACTGAGGTTTCAAGACGGCAGGGAGTTGGTTGAAAGTGATCATCATATACCATTTTTGGAAGCCAACTTAAGTTTCATTTATGACTATCAGAGGCA
Source organism: Macaca mulatta (assembly GCF_049350105.2). Lineage (NCBI taxonomy): Eukaryota > Metazoa > Chordata > Mammalia > Primates > Cercopithecidae > Macaca > Macaca mulatta. Next base: position 20,192,306 of record NC_133408.1, on the reverse strand, counting down.
TTTATGAGAAATCATCTAAGCTATGTTTCACTCATGTGGCCTAACTGATTTTGTCTGCTCAGGGGATTCTCAAGCTTGCTCTCCATTTTATTTTAACACTACCTGCATTTTGGTCAGCCTCTCAAAAGACTGAGCGTGTGGCCAAATGTTATAGCATTACTCTGAGGTACCACAGTTGATATAGTCACTGGAGGTATGGTCATGAAGTCACTGTTACTGAGGCATGCATGATCATCACAGACATGGGTAGTAAAGATATTGAGTTCTCTGAACTATATAATCCTGATGGATGCCATTTGATGTGTGAGTGACTTCCAAAGGGCATTTAACACACTTGAGAAGATATAACTCTCCAGAGAGATTAATACAGTGATTATGAAGAGAATACTAGTCAAGGACTGAAAAATTCCATAGAGCAGAGTTTCCCAGGAGCCAAGATTTAACTAGTTAAATATATTAATGAAAGAAGCCTTGCTTAGCTGGGCGTGGTGGCTCACGCCTGTCATCCCAGCACTTTGGGAGGCTGAGGCGGGTGGATCACGAGGTCAAGAGATCAAGACCATCCTGGCTAACACGGTGAAACCCTGTCTCTACTAAAAATACAAAAAATTAGCCAGGCATGGTGACAGGCACCTGTAGTCCCAGCTACTCAGGAGGCTGAGGCAGGAGAATGGCGTGAACCCCAGAGGCGGAGCTTGCAGTGAGCCAAGATCGCGCCACTGCACTCTAGCCTGGGCGACAGAGTGAGACTCCGTCTCAAAAAAAATAAAATAAAATGAAATAAAAAAATACAAAAAATAAAAAAGAGAAAAAGAAGACTTGCCTATTGGGGAAAAGATTTGCATCTGATCTTTCAGTTATTTTAAGTTTTGGGTAACTGCCTAACATATTGACAGAGAAACAGCATTTTTTTTCCCCAGTAAGAGCATAATCTCCTCCTTGTTGAAAATTAGGGTATTAAGAACTCTCCTATACTGAAGCCAAATTTTTAACTTCAGATCGTCTTCCTTGAAGATAATTTAAGGCACTATTAGAAAAATAAAAGAAAAATAAAGGTTAATAGTTGGAGCAAAGTATAAAATTAGTTTTTTTAGTCTGTATGGCAGTTAGTTGCAGTTTCTAGATTTCAACTTAAAGATTCAAATCTAAAAATGATGGAATGAGAATAGCAGTTGCAATGTGATGTATTTTCCTGGTTTGCAGTTTGAGTGTTTCTGGTTATGACGTGGCGTATTATAGTGGCCTCTCTGAGAAGCCCACACAGTAGCAGGCATGAAAGTTGTCCATATATTATTTGTTATGGTAATTTTTTTGAGGTTTATACCAAGTGGTCCAATTTCAGTTTGCAGAAATTGGAAACAGATCCGTTTTAATTTTTAGTGAAAAAAGAAGAATTCAGGATCTAATCCAGTTTATGGGTAAACTATAAAACCTCAAAGACAATGAACAGGTTAGAATTATGTGAGGTGAAGAGGGTTGTGTACTAGGAAGTGGGCCCTCACCAGATACTGAATGTTCCAGGACTTCATGTTGGACTTCCAGCCTCTAGAACTGTGAGAAAAAAATGTCCATTGCTTGTAAGCCATTCAGTCTATGATATTTTGGTATAGCAGCCTGAATGGACTAAGACAACTTCTACGTGAAAAAAGTGTATATCTATAAAGCACAATGAGTAGATATGGACACTACTAGGGGAAAAGAAACATTTATTGAGTGGACTGGTAGAAAATAATAGTGTTCAGCCATGTCTGATTGTTTTTTCTTCTATAGAAATATAGAAAATGATACCTCCTAATAGGCCCATAGGATTAGTTATGGCCAAGGAAAAATGAACGGAAGTGATGTGTCTCACTTCTGGGCTGCAGGAACAGCAATCCCATATACAGTTCTCCTATCTACCACTTCCTCCAAGACACAGAATGTGGAGGCCATTGTTGAGGATACAATGTGAAAAGGATGAAGCTGCCTGTTATACCGAGTCACTGCCTGGTGGATCAAGTCAACTGAGTGCATGGTGGACTTTACAGACTTGAGAAATAAATTGTGTTGTGTTCTGCTGCCAAGATTCTGGGATTGTAGCATATCCTGATCTATCCTGACTAATATGGGAAATAGTTCAATGATAACACACATCTATCTCCCATCTATAAACATAAATAACATTTCTGAGGTATCAATTTGCAAACAACATAAAATAGAAAAAAAAACCCTCCCACTCTGAAATTTGTAATTGAATTTAATAGCAAATTAAGTAAGCTATATCACCATAATGCTACTTACGTAGACACTATTGGAAATGGTTTGATTTTGTTGACTCCCCGCCCATTTGGTAAATCCTTATAAGTTAAAGGCACACACAGAGGTCATATTTGCCTCAGTAATGAATTGTTTAGTAGCAGGCAGTAGCCGCTGTCAGGCTAACATAAAGGATGGTTCCATGAAATGGCTGGAAAGGGTAGTTCCATGAAATGGCTGGAAATGATGCTCATGCTCTCATAACAAGTGGCAGGGAAATAAATGTCTCCCTCATTCCGATAGACATTCCTGTGTTTGGCAAAGCTTTCTAAAACTGTGATAGTGAGTGGAGTTAGCTTCAGGAATAAGCCAGTTCGGTAAGAATGTTAGAGAAGGCCTTTCCGTGTCCAGCAGTAAATTGTCTATCTGATAGGTCAATTGACTCCTGTTGGAGCCCAGATCATCGTGATTGCTGCACCAAGCACCATCATCAGTGGACCATGCTATAGGAAATAATAGTTATTTAAGAAGGGAGATTTCACTTGCATTCTCCAAAATATTGGGATTTTTGATTCTGCAGCTGTAAGATATACAATTTTTCCCCATTCTTCTCTGGACGTATTTATTTAATTTGTAAAATAAAGAAGTCTCCCTCATGGCAAGTCTTCCATATTTCTCACAAATAATTCTAAATTTCTGGGAAGAAGACTGGTTTGAAAATCCATTGATTGTGGACACGTTTTCTAATGATTGACTCCTGTTTTTCTCAGCCCCAAGAAGCTGTAACTGGATGGGTGAAATGTGATATATATTGCCTTTATTGCATTCTATGAAGAAATGAAAGTGAAGCTGAAACAATGTTCTTTTAAAAATGCTCCCAAATTCAGCATATAACTGTTATTTAACTGATGATTTGATTAATTAGCTGACAAATTAGATGATTTGATTAATTAGCTGATAGAAAATGACTTATGATCGTTTTCTATCTTAGTAAGGAAAAAAGTATTCATTATCTTTTGGTGGCAGCTCTTTACCACCAGAGGTTAAAATCTCGAGTGACACATAGAAGATTTATTTTTAATAAAAAGAAATCCAAGCTATATAACTTACATTATTTCTGCTTCAACACTGCATAAAATACATGTCTTTTATCTTGCAATGATTACATTCACAACTAGATGTAAGGTAAATTTAAAACAAAGATAGCCAATAATACCCATCATAAAACAAGCACAGAAATAAGACAAAATAAATTCATGTGGGGTAAATTATTTAGCCTTGGAACCAGCATATGTATCTGATACTGGCATTAGATGGATATTCATATGCCATTATGTTTTGTAATAATGTAACCAAAATCTAAAACAGGAAGTGGGGAAACAGCCCCTACGGTCTGCATGAAATATGCTTCTTCTGTTCGGGCACGATGGCTCACGCCTGTCATCCCAACACTTTTGGAGACCAAGGTGTGTGGATAATGAGGTCAGGAGTTCAAGACCAGTCTGGCCGATATGGTGAAATCTCATCTCTACTAGTAATACAACAATTGGCAGGGCATGGTAGCACATGCCTGTAGTTCCAGCTGCTCAGGAGACTGAGGCAGAAGAATCACTTGAACCCGGGAGGTGGAGGTTGCAATGAGCCGAGGTTGCATCACTATACTCTAGCCTGGGCAACAAGACTCCATCCCAAGAAAAAGAAAAAAGAAAAGGAAAGAAAAGAAATATGCTTTTCCCAACAGCCTCACTGCTGATGATTATGGAGAATTCTTAAACAGTGACTGACAAGTTAGTGAGAAGTTAAGGACTTCTCACTAACCATTGCTGGATAGTTTCATTTCATCCCTGAAAGTAGACTGCAGTAGCTTAGCGCTGGATTATATATAAAAGTGCCAAAGCTACTCTTTAGGTACAAGTAGTAGTGTGCTGATAAATTGCATATCTGAGAAAAAAATACCCAGATTTGTAGCCAATTTCCATGGTGTAAATACTCTTACAATGCCCAATTTCCAGCTACCAACTAACTTGTAAAAATTCAAAATATTTAACAATCAACTTCATAAAACCATAAGAGACAGTTACAACATACCACTGGCCTGGGCAGGGGTCTTAAGAGAGGTCCCAGGACCCTGTCCACAATATAAGCTGTCCTTCATTCCATATCAGGAAGCCCTTAGTGTGTAAGCACCATCAAAAACCCATTACTGCCTCCCTCTGTATTGGTCTGTCTTTATTTTTCTGACAACTTAGTGTTTCTCTCTGGAGATGTTTAACAACTACCCTATTTAGTATCTGAGTCAGTGAATAGCAGAAATTTTAATTCCTATTCACAAGTAGATACATTGCTTGTTAAATATTTTGTAAACTGTGAAATGGAGAAACACTATTGTTTTTTCTTTAATGACTATTTTCTCCTCAATTTCCTCTGTGAGACTACTGATCCCTATATTGTTCTCTCCTTTCATAAACATCAAGCAAACATCAGATGTTGCTTAAATCCCAACTGCTACATTTCAATTTTACTCCTTTTTACAGACTGTGTGTTTGAAGAAAGTAATTTGAATTATTTATATCCCTAAGTTTGCAGCTATTAAATGGGAATTGTAATAGCTTTTGTTCACATGAGCTGAAAATTACCAAATCGTTGGATTTATTCATGCTCTGTGTCTAAAATGTCTTCCAATCACTGCATTTGTGCTTAATTAAATTCAGTTGTTTTCCAGTTTTTTTGCCAACTACATTAAAGTTGAGTTTAAAATCTGTTTTTATTTTTATTTGCTGCCAAGGGAGCAAGGTATCAACATATGTCAAATTTAAAGGGAAATGTGTCTATTAATACATACACACTATTATGCAACATGTTCCAACTGTGCACATTTCTCAAGAAGAGAGAAGAAAAAAATCTACAAAAATAACTTTTGCTGCAAGAAGAATATAAACAAGTTAAAATCCTTTCATGATAACAAAAGTCTCACAAAAGAGGACTGGACTTTGTCCATGTTTTAGGAATTTGCAGATATAAAGAGTTAGTTATCTTCTACTCCAGCTCTGTAATGTGTAGTCTGAAAATATTTGCTGTCAGAAAAAGACAAAGTTGGAAGGCATAGATTTCACCGACAGAGAGACACCAAGAATCCTTTCACCTCATATCTTTATATTTCTAACTTTCATCAAATGCTTGCAATATGACAGAAGCATTGATTTTTTTTTCTTTTTCTTTTTTTACCACTCTCCTCATAACCCCAAACTTTTAAAAAATCCTGCAAGCATCTTGTTCCTTTGGCATGAAATTCACTATTAAGGCATGTTGTAAGGGCCCTGCTTGCCTAGATGCATAACACTAAGCAGTTTAGTGTAACATAGCTGATAGGCTACTCTTTTCTATTTTTTTTCCACTAAAATGTCAGCAAGTTTTAGGCAAAGAAGTATATGAGGTAATATAACACATATGCCAATAAGGATATTAATTTCTAAAGAATGCATCCAAACAATTGAGAGTGTTACAGGAACACTTTCTCAGTTAACTCCCCAAAGGGTGTAACAAAAACTAAATCTATCTGTAAAAAGTAGTTTATAAAACATGTATTACATTATGTTTGAATAAATGTGGTTTTAGGGGGTGTTTTTGAGTACACTACACAAATCCAACTCTCTTAATCTCAGTACTTGTCATGAAGGTCCACTCCTCAAAAGAAAACAATTCAAACACTCAAAATTGTATCATTTCGGTAGTTGGAGACTTGGAACTTTTGAAGACTTTATGTCAACAGAAAAATATTTCAGCCCATTCCTTCGCTTTTATGAACATTACTTTCTCAATGTTGTATTAATTCATACTTACAAACCCAGGAGCTTAAGTGAAATTTGTGTGCGGAAAAGGATGAAAAGTCCTTACTCCATTAGATAAAACAATTTGATAAGTAATTATATGCCTAGTTGCATCTTAGCTCCTTTGTATAGTACATCTTTATCTCAGTTTGAGACTTGGAATGATATGTGAAAATTGCAATTGTTGTCCAGTTAAAAAAAAAAAAATGCAGGGTGGTGATGGTAAGGGTTGGGGTGGGGAACAAGAGGACTGGAATTGTCCACTGCTCTCTGCACAGATGAGCTAACAGGAGAAACTCAATGTCCTGAATTACAAGGGTCCAGAAGCAAATTATTTTCACTGGAGACATTCCTTGAAGTCCCAGTCTAATTTGGGGTTTACCATTTTACTCACAAAATTTACAATTTCCCTTCATACTGTCGAGCACTATTTGTTCTAATATTTGTAGTTCATGAGCATTTGTTTAATGATTATGTTTTCCTTTTAAAACTGTAAGCTCCGTGAGGCAAGGCTGACTATTATATTCAATGTCATGAACTGTCCTTGGCTTTTTCTTTACCTCAAATCTACCATGAAGCTAACCACTTTTCCTCTGCTATTTTGTTATTTTCAGTGATGTTCACCAGATACGGCCTGACTGCTCTCTCTTTTCTTCTATCCACATCCAAGGTTCTCAATTGACCTCTGAATTGACTGCTCTTGAGTTAATGCTGAATCCCGCTCCAAGTGGTTGCTTTTAGAGGGAAGTCAGATCATGACGGGCAGCATCTCTGCTGAGAGGGCTCCCTTCTACATAAAACTCTCTGACCAGACAGTGTTCCTTAAACAGAGGAGTAAACATGTAAGCTGATATGCACCATCTCCTCTTTTTATGAATGTGGGCTTTCGGGTATGTTTTCATGCATCTTAAAAATCCAGGACTATATCTGGCACTTGAAAACTTCCAACCAAGTTAGGCATTTTTCTATCGTTTTATACTAATTTTACTAGGTAATTAACTACAACACACATATATATTTAAAAGTATGTTTATTGTAAATAATTACTATGTATTATGGAATATTACTTTTTCACACTTACTTAATACATCAGTTTATATACATTCTTCATAGTCTACATAAGAACATATTGATCTGCATTGCTATTACATTCCAAGAATAATTCTTAAAATGTTCCTCATGTGCATCTTTGACTTCATAATAAATACTTTAAATGATGATAATGCATGTTTGTGAATTTCTAGTTTTGTAAGGCAGAGTGCTAGAAATGTTTCTTAACAATTTGTAATAACTCACTTTATAATCTTTAATAAAAATAATGACTAATTGCAATGCATATCTCTAGAAATAAAATTTCTCTGGACTATATATTCGGAACCAACATTTTAACTTCTTACATTGTATATTTTAGAGGTTAAAATATGGAAACAATTACATATCACACACTGAAATTTAAGTAACCTGTGCAATTAATACTGGAATTAACTGCTATATTATAATATTAATTAGTTAAGGTAAAAGTGACCAATATTATTAAATTGCTTTTATTTTTAAATTTTCTTTAGAATTGGGCGTACATGTGCTTGTTTGTTACATATAATGCTTGCTTGTGGTGTTTGAGCTTCTAAGTGTACCAATAATGAAAATATTGAACATTATACCTGATAGGTAATTTTTCAACCCTCACCTCTTTTCCACCCTTCCCCCTTTTGGAGTCCCTATTGTCTATTAGTTCTATTTTTATGTTCATGTGTATCAGTTATTTAGTTCCCACTTATACGTAAAAGCATATGGTATTGGTTTTCCGTTTCTTAGTTTCTAAGTTAGTTCACTTAGGATGTTGGCCTCTATTCCAACTATGTTGCTGCAAAGAACATGATTACATTCTTTATTATGACTACATAGCATTCCATAGTGTACATATATCACATTTTTAAAATCCAGTCAAACATTAATGGTCACTTAGTTTGGTTCCATGGCTTTGTTATTGTGAATAGTGTTGCAATGTACAAATTAGTACAGGTGTCTTTTCAGTATAACAATTTCTTTTCTTTTGAGTAAGAAAATCCCACTACCCAGTAGAGGAATTGTTGGGTCAAATGGTAGTTCTACTTTTAGTTCTTTGAGAAATGTCTAAACTCTTTTCCCTAGAAGTTGAGCTAATTTATATTTCTACCAACAATATACAAAAGTTCCCTTTTCTCTGCATACGTATCAATGTTCCCTTTTCTCTGCATACATATCAACGTTCCCTTTTCTCTGCATACACACCAACATCTGGCTTTTGACTTTTTAGTAATAGCCATTCTGACTGGTGTAAGATGATATTGCATTATGGTTTTAATTTCATTTCTCTGATGATTAGTGATATTGAGCATTTTTTCATGTGTTTGTTGGCCACTTGTATTTCTTCCTTTGAGAGATGTTGCTCATGTCCTTTACCCAGCTTTTAATGGGATTGTTTGCTTGTTTTCTTTATGAGTTGTTTGAGTTCCTCATAGATTCTGAATATTAGTCCTTTGTCAGAGGCATAATTTGCTAATATTTTGTCCCATTCTGTAGGTTGTCTGTTTACTCTGCTTATTATTTATTCTGCTATATAGAAGCTTTTTAGTATAATTAAGTCTCATTTGTCTATTTTTGTTTTTCTTGCATTTGTTTTTCGGGTCTTCATCATAAATTCTTTGCCTAGGCCAATGTCCAGAAAAGCTTTTTCTAATTTTTTTCTAGTATTTTATAGGTTCAGGTATTAAATGTATGTCTTTAAACCATTTGGCCACATCCTCACTCAAATCTCATCTTGAATTGTTTCTCCTATAATCCCCACGTGTCATGGGAAGGACCTGGTAGGAGGTAATTGAATCATGAGGGTAGGTCTTTCCTGTGCCATTCTCATGATAGTGAATAAGTCTCACGGGATCTGATGGTTTTATAGAGGGAGTTCCCCTGCACATGCTCTCTCTTGCCTGCTGCCATGTAATATGTCTCTTTGTTTTTCCTTCATCTTCCATCATGGTTGTGAGACCTCCCTAACCATGTGGAAAAGTTAGTCCATTAAATCTCTTTTCTTTATAAAGAAATACCCAGTCTCGGGTATTTCTGTATCACAGCATGAGAACAGATTAATACATCCATATTGAATTAATTTGTGTATATGATGAGAGATAGGTGGTCCAGTTTCATTCTTCTGCATAGGACTAGCCAGCTATTCCAGTACCATTTATTGAACGGGATGTTCTTTCTCTGTCATTTATTTTTGTCAGTTTTGTCAGAGATCAGTGGGTTGTAGATATGTGACTTTGTATTGGGTTATCTATTCTGTTCTATTGATCTGTGTATCTATTTTGTATCAGTATCATGCTCTTTTAGTTACTGTAGCCTTGAAGTAAAATTTGAAGTCCAGCAGTAAAGTCAGGCAAATCTAGATGCCTTCAGATTTGTTCTTTTTGCTTAGGATTGTTTTTGGCTATTTGGGGTCTTTTTGGTTCCATATGAAATTTAGACCTTTTTTCCCCAATTCCGTGAAGGATGATGTTGGTAATTTGATAGAGATTGCATTGAATCTGTGGAATGCTTTGGGTAGTATGACCATTTTAATGACATTGATTCTTCGAATCCATAAAGATGGAATATTTTTGGTTGTATCATCTATGATTTGTTTCATCAGTGTTTTATAGTTTTTCCTTAGAGATTTTTCACCTCCTTGGTTAAATGTATTTCTAGGTTGTTGTTGTTTTGTGGCTATTGTAAATGGAATTGAGTTCTTGATTTGGTTTTCAGCTTGAACGTTCTTGGTGTATAGAAATGCAACTGATTTTACATTGATTTTGTGTCCAGAAACTTAACTGAATTTATTTATTAAGTCTAGGAGTCCTTTGGAGATATCTTTAGGGTTTTCTGCTTGTATGATTATGTCTTCAGTGAACAGAGATAATTTGACTTGTTCCTGTCCAATTTAGATGCTTTTTATTTTTGTCTCTTACCTGATTGCTCTAATAACTGCAGTACTGTGTTGAATAGCAATGGTGAGAGCAGACATCCTTGTCTTGTTCTCGTTCTTAAGGAGAATGCTTTCAGCTTTCCCCCATTCTATATAATGTTGGCTGTGAATTTGTCATAGATGGCTCTTGTTATTTTGAGGTATATTTCTTCAATGCCTAGTTTGTTAATGATTTTTATCATGAAGGGATGCTGAATTTTATTAAATGTTGTTTCTGTTTCTGTTGAGGTGGTCATATGGTTTTTGTTTTTAGTTTTGTTTATGTGACGAATCACATTGATTGATTTCTGGATGTTGAACCATTCTTGTGTTGCTGGAGTAAAACTCACTTGATTGTGATGAATTATCTTTTTGATATGCTGTTGCATTCAGTTTGCTAGTATTTTATTGAGGATTTTTGCATTGATATTCATCTGGAATATTGGCCTATTTTGTTGTTGTTCTTTTACCCTTGCCTGATTTTTGTTATAAGGATGATACTGATTTTGTGGAATGAGTTAGGGAGTAATCTCTCCTCCTTAGTTATGTGTTTTTTGTTTTTAATAATTTCAGTAACATTGGTCCCAGCTCTTCTTTGCGCATCTGGTAGAATGCAGCTGTGAATCTGTCTGGTCCTGGTCTGTTGTTGTTGTTGAAAGATTTTTTTATTTCTTATTCTGTTTACTTAATCGTTATTGGTCAGTTCAGGATTTATGTTTCTTCCTCGTTCAATTGTGGAGGGTCATATGTTTCCAGGAATTTATCTATTTCTTCTAGGCTTTCTATTTTGTGTGCATGGAGGTGTTCATGACAGTCTGAAAATCTTTTGCATTTCTTTGGTATCAGTTATAATGTCCCCTTCCTTATTTCTGATTGTACTTATTTGAATCTTCTCTCATTTTTTCCTGGCTATTCTGGCTAACCATATGTCAATTTTTATCATTTCATAAAAATAACTTTTTGTTTTATTAATCCATTGTATCAATTTGTTAGTCTCAACCTCATTTAGTTCTGCTCTTTATTATTTCTTCTGCCTGTTTTGGGTTTAGATTATTCTTGTTTTTATAGTTTCTACAGTTTATAATGTGGATCAACATTAGGTTGTTCATTTGGGATCTATCTTTTTTATGTGGGCATTTAATGCTATAAACTTTACTCTTAGTACTTCTTTTGCTGTATCTCAGAAGTTTTGGTATGTTGTGTCTCTATTTTCATTCATTTCAAGGATTTTTTAAATTTCTGCTTTAACTTCATTGTTTACCAAAAAGTCATTCAGGAGCAACCTTCCTTGTACTTGTGTAGTTTTGGAACTTCCTCTTACTATTAATTTCTAATTTTATTCCACTGTGGTCCAAGAGGATACTTAAAATGATTTAGACTTTTGAAAATTTATTGGTACTTGCTTTATGGCCCAAATATGTGGTTGATTTTTGAGAATATTCCTTGTGGAGGTGGGAAGAATGTATATTCTGTGGTTGTTGGATAGGATGTTATTTAAATGTCTATTAGGTCCATTTGGTCTATAGTACAGTTTAATCCATGGTTTCTTTGTTGATGTTCTGCCTCAGTGTTCTGTCTAGCGATGTCATTGGGATGTTAAAGTCCTCCCTTATTGTATTGCTATAAATACAATACTGTTTTCTTAGATGTAGTACTATTTGTTTTATGAATCTGGGTGCTCTGGTGTTGGGTACATATGTATTTCAGATATTTAAATTTTCTTGTTGTATTGAACCTTTATCATTGTATAATACCCTTCTTTGTCCTATTTTTCTGTTGTTGGTTTAAAGCCTGTTTAATCTGAAATGAGAATGGTGATTCCTGCTCACTTTTGTTTTCTGTTTATATATCTTTTTTCCACTAATTTACTCTGAGTCTGCAGCTGCCTTTAGCCAGTAAGTTTGCCTCTTATATGCAGCAGAGGGTTGAGTTCTGGGATTTTTGTTTGTTTTCTTTGATTTGTCTTCTTTTGTTTTGTTTTTTACAGTTTCCACTCTACATATTTTGAGTGGAGCGTTTAAGTCATTTATATTCAAGGATAATGTTGATAGGTGAGATTTTATTTTTATCAGTGTTGTTAGCTGGTTGCCTTATGGTTTCAATTGTGTAATTGCTTTATGTTATCTGTGAGCTTTGCATTTATGTCATCTTTTATGATGGTGAGTGTCATTCTTTCATTTCCATGTGTAGACTGAACATTTGTTGGTGGTCTGGTCTAGTGGTGACAAATTCCCTTGGTGTTTCTTTGTCTGGGAAATGTTATATTTCTCCTTCATTTATGAAGCTTAATTTGGCAGAACACAAAATTCCTGGCTGGCTTTTTTGTTTCTTTAAGTGGGCTAAAAATAGGCTCTTAATGTTTTCTGGATTGTAGGGTTTCTGCTGAGACTTCTGCTCTTAGTCTAATGGGATTTCAAAATGATTAGACGCTTCTCTCTTGATGCTCTTAGAGTGTTTCCCACCGCCCCCCCCCCCCCCATTGACTTTAGATAGTCTGATGACTATATACATTGGTGAAGTTCTTGCAATGTATCTCCAGAAATTCTCTGAGCTTCTGGTATCTGGATGTCTAAATCTGTCCCAAGACTAGGGATGTTTTCTTAAATTATTTCCTCAAATAGGTTTTTCATACATTTTTCTTCTTCTTCTTTGTCTTCTTCTTCCTCTGTCATTATGTAATTATGTATAACTTGTAGGTTTGGATGTTTTACATAATCTCATATATCCTGAAGGCTTTTTTTATTTAATTTTTAAAAATTGTTTCTGACTGTTAATTTGAAAGACCTGTCTTCTAACTCTATAATTCTTCTTCCACTTGGTCTAGCCTATTGTTAAAACACTCAACTGTACTTTGTACAGTAATTTTTTTTCTAGAAATTCTTTTCTCTTTTTTTAATGATGCCTGCCTCCTTTTCCATCTTTTCCATGTCCTGAACTTTTTCTCTGATTTCTTTATGTTGGTTTTAGTTTTCTCTTGGATCTCAGTTATTTTCTTTAAAATCAGTATTTTGAATTCTTTATCTGGTATTTCAAATATTTCATTTTGATTGAGATTCATTGCTAGAGAGTTAGTGCTCCTCTTTGCGGGTGTTGTAGCACTGTTTTTTTCCTATACTTTTGGAGTTTTTCCTCTTGTTCTTTTACATTTGGATAAGCTGTCTCTCCTTCATATTTTTTGATTTTGCTTTACTTTGGAAAGGACTTTTTCCCTTCTTGAGGAGGTGTCTGCAATGTGTGATGTTGTATAGGGTCTTTTTACTTTGTTTCTGGGAGTTTTCAGTGGTAAAGAGTCTGTAAAAACTCCTTAGTTATAGAAGCCTTTGTATCATGGCTTTCCCAAATGTTTGTTGTCATAGCATTGTGTTAGACATGTGAGTAGGCTCAGGAAGCTTATCTCATTTTCCAGAGCTATACATTTGTGTCAGCAGATTTCCTGTTGTTTTGTGGTGTTCAACCTCCATGCCAGTGGGTGGTGCTGAAGTGTTAGAACTGGCTGCAGCCAATGTGGATGGGCGTACACTAATACTTGATCCTTGTTTACTATGGGAAGCTCTGTGTTGCCCAAGACAATGGATTGATCTGTGGAATTCACAGGGGTCTGAGCTCGCTACTTATCTCCAGAGTGGGGGACCAAGGTAGGCAGGGCCAGACTGTGCTGGCCTGCCTCATGTCTCATAATAGCAGGCACAAACACTGGTTGTGATGGGGGGATTCCAGTGCACAGTCACCAAATGCCCAGAAGTGTGCCTAGGCATGGAGTTGGAAAACCTCCACTGCCCCAAGTTTTCTGCACAGGTAGGGGAGTATGGCCTAAATACTGCATCAAGAAGAGTGGGTGCTCCAAATTCCTGGAAATATTTCTGGCCTTTCAGCACAGAAAGCTTCACTGCACCAAGATCTCTGCACCTGAAGGGAGGGGTGACTCAGGCTCCAAATATGGGCAAGTGAAGGTACCAAATGCCTGGAAATATGCCCAAGGAATACAGAGTACATAAACTGTGGTTGCAAGAAGATCTTTGCAGGAAAAAAGGGGAGAGGGGTGGCTTGAGTGCCTACTGTAGGGGAGCAGGTGTCCTCATGCCAGGTAATATAGCCAGAGAAGGAATAGAGAAACTGCTGCCACAGCAAGGTCTGCATGAGAAGGGAGGGACAGATCGTACTCCTAATCTGTGGGAGTGGGTATGCCAAATGCCTGGAGTTATATCTGAGTATGGAGCAGAGGGAGTGCTGCTCTACCAAGTTCTTTTAGCGGAAAGGGGATGGCAACTCAAGCTCTTATTCTTAGGGGGCAGGTGCACCAAAGGCCTGGAGATATATCTGGGAATGGAGCAGAGAGTGTGCTGCTGCACAAGACCTCTTCATGAGAAGGGAGGAGTGGCTCAGGCTCCTATCCAGCTGTGCAAGTGTGCAAAATGCCGAGGACTGTGTCCTGGCAAGGAGTGGAAAAATCGTCACTGCAACAAGTTCTTTGTAGGGGACGAAAGAGGCAGCTTAGGCCACTAGTCTGGGACAAAGGGTATTTTGATTGCTTGGAAATACGTCCTCTGGCAAGGAGTGGAATAACCAGTGGTGGAGCAAGATCTTTGCAGGAAAGTGGGGAGGGGAAGCTCAGGTAGCTAATCCAAGTGAGGAGGTGCACAAAATGCTTACAAATATGCCCAGGCCTGGAGCAGAGGAAGCACTGCTGCACCAAGATCTCTAGACCAGAAGGGTAGGAAAATATAGGCTGCTGAACCAGGTGAGTGAGTGCTCTGGATGCCTGGTGATATGCCTGGGCACAGGGTGGAGACAGCCCTGCTGCATCATAGTCTCTCTTAATGGGAAGAGAGGGACAGTTCAAGTTGCTAATCCAGGAGAGTGGGTGCTCTAGATGCCTGGAAATCTGCCTGGGTGTGGTATGGAGAGGACCCTCTACTGTACCACAATCTCTGTACCGTCAGGGTGGGATGGCTTAGGATGCTTAACCAGATGAGCTGGTGCTCTGAATATCTGGAGATCTGCCTGGGTGTTGAGCAGAGAGGGCCTCACTACAACACCGTTTCAGGGAAATAGACTAGGGCACCCATCAATGACACACAGAGACCGGTTTTAGGTTGTAAAGCAGTCCCTGGTTGCAAGTCTCATCAACTAGGAAAAATTGTAGTTTCAGCAACTCCTCCCACTACAACACTGTGAAGAAGAGAGTCCATTTCCATTGCCTAGTGCTGGGTGCTTTCCACACTAGCCACTCAATTCAGGCTGTGTAGACCCTTTGTTCATTCTAGAGCAAGCACTCCAATCTCTAGCCCAAGACTAAAATGCCTGTGCAGCTTTGCTGCCAGGTCTCCAATCAATGACTGACTTTTTATGAACCCAGATTAAAATTAGCATCCTCCTCTCCATCATAAATCTGGGAAAATACCTATAGCCTTTTCTAGTGTCTTTCTCTCTTAGTGTCTCCAAGTCTCTCCATAAGTTAATTCCAGGGCTTTGGCCTGGGCTACATGAATACCTATTGGAAGGGCAATTTGCAGAGGAAGACTTGCTGGCCCCTCATGTATTGGAGTTTCATTCAGTTTTATCAGCCAAACACTGTCACAGAGGCTGCTCGCCTGCCTTTTCCTCTCTGGTACCTGGGGTATCCTTTGCTAGTCCAGTGAATTTCCGTTTTCCTTCTTGAATTAAAGCACACAGAAGTAATCTTTATGTGCTATTTCACTATTTCCAGGTGGCTGAGGTATGCCAAAAGCCTCTAATATACCATCTCAGGAAAAAAGCCCTAAAATTATGGTATTATTGAATAGGCTATAAATAAAATAGGTTATATAAATAGTCTATGTCAAATATGTTCTACTATCATGCAATAGTATTTGTTTTTATTTATTTTTTAAATTTTTATAGATGGGGGCTCACAAAATTGCTCAGCATGGCCTTGAACTATTTTTTTAATTGATACTAAAGTATAAAATAATGAGGCAGAGCTACTTAAAAATATAATTGTACAAAACAAAAGTAAGAACTATGCAAAGGCTTATCATTGATTTGAGTCCATAGAATGATTGTATTTCATTAAGTATGCCATCATTTAAAAAATTTAGCAGAATTGTTATTTTTTTTCTTAATTTTTAATTTTTCATTTTGCTTTATGTTCTGGGATACATATGCAGAACGTGCAGATTTGTTACGTTATGTGCAGGTTCTGGATACATGTGCCATGGTGGTTTGCTGCACCTATCAACACATCATCTAGGTTTTACGATCCACATGCATTAGGTATTTGTCCTAATGCTCTCCCTCCCCTTATCCCCCAACCCCTGACAGGCCCTGGTGTGTAGTGTTCACCTCCCTGTGTTCAGGTGTTCTCATTAACTCCTACTTATGAGTGAGAACTTACAGTGTTTGATTTTCTGTTCCTGTATTAGTTTGGTGAGAATGATGGCTTCCAGCTTCATCCTTGTCCCTGCAAAGGACATAATCTCATTCTTTTTGATGGCTGCATATTATTCTATGGTGTAAATGTACCACATTTTCTTTATCCAGTCTATCATTGATGGGTATTTGGGTTGGTTCCAAGTCATTGCTATTGTGAATAGTGCTGCAGTAAACATATGTGTGCATGTGTCTTTGTCAGAAAGATCTCTTTACAGAATTCCTTAATTTAGTATGGTAGTTTCCACTACTATGGCTAATGTAATGTACACAGATACTCTACTTTCAGAGCAGATTGTATATCTAGTCTATAGTAATGTATTTGTGTTTTCACATATAGGTTTTCAGTTTATGAAGAAAAATTAATGCCTTTTCATTTTGAAAATATTGAATGCAAAGCACTTTGTTAAAGAAAATACAGTATTCTACTTTCCATTCCTAGATTTATGCCAGATGTCTTCACTGCCATCAAAATAAATAATTCAGGCTGGGCGCCGTGGCTCACACCTGTAATTTCAATACTTTGGCAGAGCAAGGTGAGCGGATCACTTGAGGTCAGGAGTTTGAGACCAGCCTGGTTAACATGGTGAAACCCTGTCTCTACTGAAACTACAAAACTTAACTGGGCGTTTCCAAGGATTATCCATTTGTTTGTTTTCTATTAAATTATCTTTAATAATTAAATTATCTGTTATCTTTTTTTTTTTTTTTTTTTTTTTTTTTTGAGATGGAGTCTCGCTCTGTCGAGGAGTGCAGTGGCCGGATCTCAGCTCACTGCAAGCTCCGCCTCCCGGGTTTACGCCATTCTCCTGCCTCAGCCTCCTGAGTAGCTGGGACTACAGGCGCCCGCCACCTCGCCTGGCTAGTTTTTTGTATTTTTTAGTAGAGACGGGGTTTCACCGTGTTAGCCAGGATGGTCTCGATCTCCTGACCTCGTGATCCGCCCATCTCAGCCTCCCAAAGTGCTGGGATTACAGGCTTGAGCCACCGTGCCCGGCCTATCCGTTATCTTTCTAAGATTCTCAAGCCACCAAAGTCCAGTAACAGGCTGAGAGCTGTCTCTCAAAAGGAAAGGAGTTATCTGCAGAAGATGGCAGGGTCTTGCTCCAAAATCCTAGAGGCCTTCCCTGTGTTTCACCTGTAGGGGTCTTCCAAAGGCTCCAAACATCTTGCCTATCTTCCACTGACACCTCAAGCACCATTGGATAGGCTGGGTCATATGGCCCAAGTGTCACTTACACAGCAGCCTGGACCTGTTGCAGAGCCTTCTTCTGTTTCTGACCCCACTCGAAACTGGCAGCCTTTTGGGTTATGCCATAAATGGGCTGGAGTAACACACCCAGATGATCAATGTGTTGCCTCCAAAATCCAAATAGGCACACTAGGCATTGTGCCTGTTTCTTGGTTGCAGGAAGGGCCAAATGCAGCAAATTCTCCTTCACCTTAAAAGGAATATCTCAACAGGTCCCACACCACTGGATCCCTAGAAATTTTACTGAGGTTGAAAGTCCTTCAGTTTTAGTCGGATTTATTTCCCATCCTCTGGCATGCAAATGTCTCACCAATAAGTCCAGTGTGTTTGCTACTACTTCTTGCTAACTGGATCCAATCAGCAAAATGTCATCAATGTAATGGACCAGTGTGATATCTTCATCGAAGCAAAAAGCAATCAGGGTCTCTGAATAAGATTATGACACAAAACTGGAGAGTTGATATACCACTGAGGTGGGACAGTAAAGGTATATTGCTGGCCTTGCCAGCTGAAAGCAAATGGCTTCTATTGGGCGTTATGGACAGGAATGGAGAAAAAGGCATTTGCCAAGTCAATGGCTGCATACCAAGTACCAGGATATGTGTTAATTTGCTCAAGCAATGAAACCACATCTAGTAGAGCAGCTGCAATTGGAGTCATCTCTTGGTTAAGCTTATGATAACCCACTGTCATTCTCCAAGATCCATCTATGTTCTGCACAGGCCAAATGAGAGAGTCAAACAGGGATGTGGTGGGAATCACCACCCCTGCATCTTCCAAGTCCTTGATGATAGCACTAATCTTCACAGTCCCTTCAGGAATGTGACATTGTTTTTGACTTACTATTTTTCTAGGTAGAGGCAACTCTAATGGCTTCCATTTGGCCTTTCCCACCAGGGCAATGGCCCTTACCCTACCAGTCGTGGAGCCAATGTGGGGGTTCTGCCAGCTGCTAAGTATTTCTATGCCAATTATGCATTCGGTCACTGGGGAAATGACCACATGATGACACCAGGGACCCACTGTACCCACTGTAAGTTGGACCTGAGCTAAAACTCCATTAATTACCTGACCTCTATAAACCCTTACTTTATTTGGAGGACCACAATGATGTTTTGGGTCTCCTGGAATCAACGTCAGCTCAGAGTCAGTGTCCAGTAGTCCCTGAAATGTCTGATCATTTTCCTTTCCCCAGTGCAGTTATCCTGGTAAAAGGCTGGAGGCCACCTTGGGTAAGGAAGGGAGAAAGATTCAATGCATAAATTGTTGGTAATGTAGTGGGGTCCTTCCACAAGGAGACCGGCCTCCCTTTCACTCAGGCCATTCTGGGTCTGTAAACTGACTCAAGTCTGAAATTGATTGAGGGCTGGAATTCTCTTTTTGTAATTCAAATTAGTCTTTTGTCCATTCGACCTAGAAGTTTTCTGCTTGTATAAATTAAGTAGGAATGCAGTAGGCTTCCTATCAATTTCACTTCTAGGAACACTGTGATTAATTAGTCAATGCTAGAGCTCTATATGAAGCAGACTATTCTGTTTGCTGCTTTGCCTCTGCTGTCCATTACAGTAGCTACTCCCACCTTGCCTTTTATGGTTGAGTACTGACACTTGGCCCCTGCCACCTCGAGATCCAGTTATTCACATTGTATTTACATTTTGTAGTGAGTGACTGCAGTGCTCACCATTAGATCTGACATACGGAAAAGAGCAATTACAGGGCTCTTCGAAGATGCAGGTGCTGCCCTCACTACTCTATTTCGCAAGGCATTGGTCAAGGTTATATCTTCTGGATCCTCACAGCTGGGATGAGTAGGTCTAAATTGACTAATCTACTCCACCATCCCAATCTTCCTAAGCTTTTGGATCCCCCTCTCTACATTAAAACAAGGGGGATCCGGCATTTCCAGCTCATTCACAGTGGGTCATCTTTTAATCCATATTTCAGCTAACCAAGCAAATAAACTATTAGAACTGTTCTTAACTCCCCGAGCTGCAACATTAAAAGCAGATTCCCTACTTGGTGGGCCCAAATAAATGAATTCACCCTTATCCAACTCTATGTTCCTTCTACCATTATCCCATACCCTTAATATCCACCCTCATGCCTGTTCTCCAGATTTCTGTTTATATAATTAAAGAAATCAAACAGTTATTTTTGTGACCCTCATGGGTCACACTCTCAACCTCACCTACTCACCCAGGCCTGCTGGGACTGTAGTTATAGGTCTAGAAGAAAACAGGGGTGTTGGGGGTGGCTCCTGAAGAGAATCAACATTATTTTGCTTGGCAACTGTTCCCTCAGGCAGTGTAGGGTTTATCTCCTCAGACAAAGGGGGAAAGGATGATAGCAGCATGGGTCGGGGAGGGGATGTTGCTACTACTAGGGATGGAGAAGATGTTTCAAGAAAGGTTCATCAGGATTTACAAACTCAGTGGCCCCAGCTTCATCAGGGTCTTCCCACACATCCCCATTCCAAGTTTCAGGATCCCATTCTTTTCCAATCAATGCCCTCTAGACACTGTAACAGTAGACACCTGGAAAGGTTGCACATGCACCTTTCATTGCAATTCAGCCCCTCACATTATAAGAACTTGTGTCTGTTTTCTGACAATTTCAGCTCATTCTCTACAGTAGATAGAAGCTCTGAGTTCATCATTTTCTTTCATCACTTTGTCCACTGAACGTAGGAGCAACCTATCAGCTTCCCTATGTTCCTTGATTCTCTATATATGGTCAAAGGTATTATGCATAAAATCACTAAACTCCTTGCCTCTCACAAGCAGTGAATCAGGAGTGTCAAATGCATTTATTATGTATAGCTCTCTAAACAGTTCATGCCAAAGACTATCAGTGTTTTCCATACTATTAGTAGTAGAGTTGTTAGCAGTTTTCTGTCTAATCATATTAAGTAGCCACCTCCAGAAACCCAAAATCCAATGAAAGAACTCCATCTTTAATATTCTGTTCCTCTAGAACCACTTCTGGTATCAAAACCTGTATTAGTCAGGGTTCTCTAAAGGGGCAGAACTAATAGGAGATACATAAAGGGCAGTTTCTTACCTATTAACTTACATGATCACAAAGTCCCACATTAGGATGTCTGCAAGCTGAGGAGCAAGGAGAGCCAATCCAAGGCCCAAAAGTGAAGAACTTGGAGTCTGATGCCCGAAGACGGGAAGCATCCAGCATGGGAGAAAGATGTAGGCTGGGAGGCTAGGCCAGTCTCTCCTTTTCATGTTTTTCTGCCTGCTTTATATTCTCTGGCAGCTGATTAGCTTGTGCCCACCAGATTAAGGGTGGGTCTGACTTCCCGAACTCACTGTCTCAATTATTAATCTCTTTTAGCAACACCCTCACAGACACACCCAGGATCAATGCTTTATATCCTTCAATCCAATCAAGTTGACACTCAGTATTAATCATCACAGCATGCATAAGCACAATGCAAACAACAAACGTTACATTCCAAAAAAAATACAATTGAAAAAACATAAGGTCAATTTGTATTCAAGCTTAGTAACATATTTTCAGTATAACCATTTTTAAGTTTAATTATTTTAACATGTTAAATTCATGGACGTGCATTAGGAAATATTTATTTGTAAATGTCAGATTTTATTTATTTTCCCTATTCATTTCTCAGAGGACCTGAAATAATTGTACTTTCATCCTAACTACTGCCTTTCTTGCTAATGTTTAACTTTAAATGTAATCAATCATTTAGCCTAATCTTCAAAATATTTTTAATAAAAATAATACATATTCATTGTAGAAAATGCATTTCTTTTATAAAACCACATATTCCAGGAGGAAACTAAAGCAAGATACAGCCAAAGTTGAAATGTTTGTGTTGCTACAATCTTCTCTGTTAGTCAGACCTCATTGAACAAGCCAAACAATTAACTTTTGTTTGAGAGTTTGCTATTAGCAATAAGACCCTTCAAAAGTACTATGTCAACATTATTTCAGACAAAAGACCTCTTTCAAGATTTCACCTGACACAATTTTACATTAATTCCATTTAGCAAATGTTGGTTGAGTATTGACTGTAAGCTTGGCACTCACTGATCTATCTAAAGTAATATTATTTTTCTCTATTAACTCATCTAAATTCCAATCTTTGTAAAATATGCTCATTGTAATTATTTAATTGATTTTTACCTTCAAGGTGAAAGTAAATTGTATCTTGAAAGAATTAGATAAAAATGAAAATACAGACTATTATAGTTGTTCCTCATATATTTTATAAACATAATTATCTAACTATCATCTATCTAATCTACCTATCTATCTATCCACCTACCTATCTATCCTGACTATGCATCCTAATTTAAAGTTTCATAGAGCTTTTCTCAAAGAGAAGGCATTCTGTTAATAAAATGAAATCACGAAGGTGTCTTCTATTTTTGATAATAGTTGATTCAAAATTGGCAAATTTGTATTAACTACAGTAGCTACTGGAAACTTCATTTAATACAAAGGCTAGACCAAAAAAAAAAAAAAAAAAAAAAAGAGAGAAAAAGCCATGCCCAGTGACCTGAATACCTTACATATTAGAAAAAGGGCACAGTCTACAAAGGAAAACATTCTAAAAATCCTTGGAGAAACTGAAATTCAGGGAAAATATAAACCAAAGGCTTTTGAAATTAGAAAATTCATCTTTGTTTGAATATATCTAATAGTGCACGATAGACTCTAAATACATTTCCAAAACTTATAAAGATTAGAGGATAACATTCCATTCTAGTAAGTTGTCTTCCATGGAGGAAGAATATAAGTGATGCCAAATCCTCAGTTGCCAGTAATATTCTTTCAAGCAGCTGACCTACTTTCCTTAGGGCAAGGCTCTAGTTTTCCCAAATGATTGTCATTTGGATTTCAGAAAGAAATAATTTATCCTTTCTGTTCGTAGTTAGAAACAGAACTGAGAACACGATGGATATTTTTTCTTTTCAGACAATGGGTATTTTTTTCATTTGCAAATCTGCATTTGTAAAACAATGGTGTGGTAGAAAGTCAAACACCAAATTAATGAGGAAAAGTTTAGAAATGTTTTGTTACATTTTACATATTTCAACATCTCAAAAGTGGCATCATGATAATACAACAGCTTGTTTAAAAAGTGAAAAAAAAAAAGTAAATGTTATCTTTCACACATAATGTTAGAAAATTTGAAGGCGTTAAATTGACACCGGAGAGAAAGCTCCAGGACACAGGCAATTGCAGTTCTAGAAGATGCATAAAATAGTGATCTTGAGGAAATTACACATGGAGTTTTTTAAGGAGTCGATTCCCATATTAAAACGATCATGTGAGGGTCATATATTTAAAGTTTAATTTCTCTGTGGTTATTTACATAAGAATAGCTCCATTTTTCAAAACTCTCCTTTCATTAGGAACAGAAACAAACGTCCTCTAAGAATGAATAAAATAGTTTTCCCTACTATTGCTGTTGTTTTTAAAGTTGAACATTTACCTATTTATTAAAGTCATTCCATAACCTTATCCAGCCCCAAATCTGTACATTTCACACTTCATAGAATAATCAGTTGAAAAGAAACCTAATGGATGTGTGTGTGTGTGCGCGTGTGTGCGTGTGTGTATAAATGTATAACTACGTTTTTTATTATGTGGTTTCTGGCAAATATTTTAGGGCTAATTTTTTAGCTGATAAATTTTAGTGCTGCAGCAGTATTTGGTTATGTCAAATTATGTGAAATTATGTAATGATTTCTAGGAATAAAATATTCTGAAAATAGATGTGAAGGGAAGTCTAGGTTAGCCTCAACTTACTGAAAGTGAAATCTTTTGAATATTCAAATGAAAAAAGTAAGAGTAATGGAATGAAAAATAATCAGGGCACACATAATAAAAAAATTAAATAAAAAATGTGGCAATAGTAAATATTAGACAGAAAATAAAATCTAAAGAAATTTTATTTAACTGGGCTACTGTTGGTAGCACCAGGTAGAAGCAACCTTTACTTCAAACTTCAGATATGTTTCAACTCTCATTGATGTTGAAGGTTGATTATATGACCTAAAATGACATCACAAGAAGAATTTATCTTTTATCTCACTTTACCAAGTACTCATTATCAAGGGGGGACCAATTAATAACTATTCTAGCAATCTGCAACAACCAATATGACCTTGCTATGTTTTCACCATGACTCTCATTTAGATTTTTTGAAGGTATTTATCTAATACTTTGTGTTGAATTAGCCAAAAGTATAATTATAAAAGTATAATTTATAATTATAAGTATAAAAGTATAATTATGTCATAGGCAATACTTGCATGACTGACTGAAGTCTTAGGGATACACTTATTCTTGCAGATCATAATTCTCTAAAAGAAAAGCTTGTTCTATAGCTGCATTTCTAGAAGAATTCTGTTTGGCAGCAATACTATATTACTTTTGTTTAACTTGGGAGCCAAAAATCTTAAAACTGAGGCATAATTCTTTTAAAAGCATAGCTAGTAGTTTAATAGTAAATACATTAAACAGTTTCTGCTTATTTTCTCTAAGTGTTTGACATAGTGAGGTCATTTGAAATACAATTTAATAGAATCATCACAGAATATTGGGAAATTAGTACTATCTTGACTCTACATTGCCCTTGCACTGGTAATTGATATAACATTGACCTTAAACATAGTTCTTGAAATGGAAATATTATAATAGGAAGGATGTGCATTTTATTCCAGAGTGGCAATATTTTACTTCTTAATAATCATGTTGTAATAATATTTTTATTGAGACAGAGTCTTGCTCTGTCCTCAGGTTGGAGTGCAGTAGCGCCGTCTTGGCTCACTGCAACCTCCACATTCCGGGTTCAAGCAATTCTCCTGCCTCAGCCTCCCAAGTAGCTGGGATTACAAGCATGCGCCAACATGCCCAGCTAATTTTTGTATTTTTAGTAGGGACTGGGTTTCACCATGTTGGCCAGGATGGTCTCGATCTCCTGATCTCATGATCCGTCTGCCTTGGCCTCCCAAAGTGCTGGGATTATAGGCATGAGCCACCGGGCCCAGCCTCCATTGTATTTATTGTACTTACAGGATGTTATTCAGACATGCTAATGACAATTTATTTTATATTTAAAAACTAATGTTTTCATATAACACAGCCATGAATATCATTCAGAAAAGCAAATTGACAGGATTAACAAATGGTTGGTACAAATGCAGAAAGCAGCAGCAGGAAGGCAAATGAAGGCATGTGGAGAAAAAGAGACTTGTGAAATCTTTCCTGTCTAGATCTTTGATAAGAACTCACCGTCAGTGAGAACATTGAAAAGCCCAGTCTTTGGCAAAAAGATTAAAACAGGCCTTGGCACTATTTGTAAGCAATTTAGATTATCAGAGGAAAGACAATTCTTCGAAATAATATATAATGAGAGACACTGATGCTTCTTTACAGCTTCATAGTAGATCAACAAAAATCATGAATACCGATCATGGCTCTTTCTCAATGTAATGTTTTATCAGCAATTCCTTCAGAGAGGTGTTATCCACGAAAATGAAGTATATTATTTAAATTTTTCTAAATGCCACATCAAAAATGTAAAAAAGAAACAAGTAAAATTAAAGAAACATATTTTTATTTACTCAATATGTACAAAAATTCATTTCAATTTGTAATCAATACAATTATTAACAATATATTACACATTCCTTTTTTGATTATATGCCTTCATAATATGTTGTGCATTATGCCTGCAACCTATCTCAATTTGAAATAGTAGCATTCCAAGTGTTTGATAGCCACTGCCTAGAAGTTACTATATCAGTCAGCATGGCAATGGACATTGAATACAATGTCTTTCAAAGATAATTTAATTTGAACTAATAAAATATAAAGTAAGAACTTCTGAAAATATTTAAAATAGCTTGGATAGGAAAGTCAGATTAGTGCAAATAAGATTAAGGGGTCAAATGAAAAGGGGAGAAAGGAAGAGAGGTTTAACTGAACTGCAATGCAGAATTTTGGAGAATGCAGCTAATGACAACAAATTGTTCTCATAAATTATGATAGTATATAGCTATGTGGTTATGATGATGACAACTTTAGAATAATATGTAAAGAGCTGTTCTTCATTTTATTTCTACAAATAATAATTGAACATCTATTATGGGCTTGGTCATGACAATATGATGATGAATAAACAGTGGCTCTTCCCTTCGGGGACATAAAGTCAAATAGGGAGTGAAGGCATTTTGCATTTTTGTGACAGATTAAACTTATTTGGTAAACAAGTGGAAGACCTAGCAAGGTAAATCTAGTGGAAATTAAGAAGAGCAAAGTTTGTTAAGCACATCTATATCACAAACAGAATTGTTCAGAAAGTAACTCGGTAGCCCTGACATTATATCAAAATCCTCTTTGGCTAGACTATTAAAGGACCCTGTGTAACCGCATATAGAAAAGGACATCAAAGAGATTCCTGAGTTGTGTGGGAAAGCATTTTGCATGATATCTAAAATTCTTTCCAGCCATATAGTAGTATGATTATATAATTATTGTGAGAAATATCTTATTTGAATTATTTGTATACTGTGATTATTTCAAATTATTTGAATGAAATTAAATATACATAGCACTCATGAATAATTTGCTTTATCAAATACTTACTCTCAGGTATTATTTTGACATCAAGAATTTAACAACACATTAATAATGCTTGTTAATAGAAAGTTTAGAAAATGCTTTGCTTTCTTTAAAGCGGTTTTCACCGTGATTCTATCCTTTGGAATGACTGTTTCTCCTCCAAACCAACATCTTATTATTTTTATATCAATCCCAAGTTAAGTCAAGGAATGAGAGGAATAAGAAAGTGCCATTGCTTTTAAACCAAAGGACAGTATGACAGAAAAGAGGAATTTTTAAATTCTTTCCAAAGTAAAAATTCTAAATGTCTTTTTACTGCTTTAATATATTGTTTAAACTCAAACAATGAGACATTTGATACTTTACTGTATATTCAGCTGTGTGTCTGTAAACATTTACACCAATTTACATCAATTTCTATTTGGTCTATGAGACCATGATTCCCATTAAAATGACTAATCTATAGATAGAAACTTCCATTGCTACTCTTCTTCAGGTTTTTCCAATTGAAAAGTGATTTGTGTTTTCTTTTTGTTATATAAAATTTTTGTCTGTCTATTGTTGGTTAGCCTTAAAATGATTCCCTAATCAAATATCTCTTTTTTAAAATCTCAATGTTTTTAAGAATATGTAAAATGAGTCTAGTAATAGATCTAATGGAACATATTGAGTATTTAAAAGTTAAACTGTTTACCTAATAGTAATCATTCGCTTATGTAAATAGGAAAAGAATGTGGTTAACTGCCTGCACAAGGCAGGAAATGCAAACATGAAGACCCAGTTAGACAGCAAGTGTTCTGTCTTAGAACCAAGGGAGTGAATTGAATGTGTACGATGAAGAGGGGTTCATTGCATAGCAGTAACATCACTTATTTCAACATGGGAGACAAAAAATCATAAACAACAAACATTAAGCCTGCTGTGAAACTGAAAATCTTTAAAGAAACATCATTGAGCAATGGCATTGTCTTGTCTGTTATAGTTATGTGGACTGAGCTAAATATTCACATGGCATTGAAATAATAAGAACAGGAACAAAAGCGTTTAGAGGGTTATAATCTAATATGCTGTGGCACAGATCAAATCCTTTACAAACCACTGGGAGACCATATTTCTGTAGTGTTTTTGTTCCATTTGTACATGAAGAAGTTAGTGTGTCTTTTGTTCGTTTTGTTTGCTCAATCACATTTTTCAGCAAAGTAAAATTTGCAAATACCTAAAAATAATGGCTTCTTTTATAAAGCAACATTGTAATTAAGTAAATGTGAAAATACAAATCAATTTTGAAAACAAATATAAGAAGATGCATTCATTTTCAGATTAGCACACACACACACCTATAACAAATAAAGTAAAATATGCCTGTAAAAGTACCAATCTTGGTTTTTCTAAGTATTTCAACAATTTCTGAAATAAATACTAAACTTTTACTCTATTAACAAGACATTGGTATATTTCTCATTTTGGAAATATATTTCAGTAAAACCTATTTTGCAGTAAGCATAGGTAGTCTACTACTTTCTTTTTTTAATTTATTTATTATACTTTAAGTTCTACGGTATGTGTGCACAACGTGCAGGTTTGTTACATAGTCTGCTACTTTCTAGTACCACTAGTGATCCTCATTCTAGTTTTCTGCCCACTGCCATATCCTGTTCTGTTGTTGGATTTCATTCTCATACTGGTTGCCTCATTATAAGATAATTACTTTGCTTCAGTATCATGTTTGCGTTCTGTCTTGGTTTGAATTGTGTCACCCTCCAAAAAGATAATGGAGTTTCCTATTTTAGTTCTTTTGGGCTGTTATAACAAAATGTCATAAACTAGATAGCTTATAAACAATAAAATTTATTTCTCACAGTTCTGGAGTCTGGGGATGATCTAATCATCACCCCAAAGGCCCCACCTCCTAATACCATCACCTTGGATTTAGGATTTTGACATATGAATCTGGGGGGAACACAAACATTTAGACCGTAGTACTCTCAGTGCTTCAGAATGTCACCATTCAGAGATAGGGTTTTTACAAATTAAGGAGTAACCCAATATGACTGATGCCCTTATTAGAAAGAGGCAATTTGGACACAGAGACAGAACACATAGAGGAAACATGATGCAAAGAGGCACAGGGAGACAATTGCCATCTTCAAGTCTGCACCATATCCTTCCCTCACCGCCCTCAGAAGGAAACAACTCCGTGGACACCTTGATTCTGGACTTTCAGGCCTCCAGAACTGTGAGACAGTAAAATTATACTCGTCAAGCCACTTCAAGCCAATCTCTCTGCTGATTTCTGCTTAGGTCTCTTTGTCCGGAATAAGTTTGTATAATCGCCCCAAGATGCAAATAAAGGTGTAGTGGTGAGGGGAGACAAGAAACGATAGTGAGACCATTCTTATTTTTGCCTCTTAAAATTTCAGTCCTGGGACATTTCTTCCTTGAAAAAATAAAATTTTATTTGACCCATACAAAATGGAATGATAGCAGTGTCCACCATAAAAGAGACTTCATTTATTTCACCACATGTACCACTTGTACTCCATGTAGACATCTAATTGTTCTATGAGAGATTCTATGATTTTTCTATGAGACCCATATATTTATGAAGATGAGTATTATTTAAACAGATAGGTAAGATTAAAAGAGAAGATGGAATGGGAAAAGGGTACATTTAGTATAGATTTCTGGGAGCTTGAAGCAAGGCAACTATGATATAATTCTAGATGTATTATTTATATTCTATAACTTTTTCTTTCCAATCATTCTCCACACTTCATCTCACAGGTTTCTAGAAAACTAATCTATTTACCATATAGTATGCCACTGATAATCTGGAAACATCCAATGCCAAGTACTTTCGATTATAAATATATTCTTGTCTTTAATAAAATAAATGATAAAATGACAATAGCGATTGAGTTCGGCACTGTAAATTTTTGTAATTGCTTGATTCTCGCTAATATTAATGAAATAATCTAATGCTTCAACATTCATTTATTGAATAGTCCTTTCAGTGCTGGTATTATCCTTGATTGAAGAAGACACTATTATCCAAGTCTCTAAACAGATATTTACTAAAGAAAATATTCCTTGTGATGAGCCTAAACATTGTCAGAGGATACATTTTCTATGTGAAACACTAATAATATTTTGTATATTAAGGTATTTTTAAGCTTGGAGTTGCTTATGAATGCTGTTACCTGTTTTGCTCATATTGTAGAGATGTCTCACTGTTCTCTGGTCTCCTCATTCATATTATAAAGTTGTAGCTGGAAAGTAGTGCCAAACCAGTCATTATATTTTCTGTCTTCCCAACCCCTACCAGCCCCCTTTGTTGCTTGTGTAGTAGCTACTGGACCTGAGTGAATGCAAGTACAAGTGGTATGTGCCAGTTTAGGACCAAAGCTTTCCAGAAGTGGGTGTACTCCTTTCTGAACTGGGTGCTTCACTTCTGCTGTCTGATTGTTGATGACAGTGAGGCCCAATGGGATGATGGAACAGCAGAGTGAAAGGAGCCTAGGTACATGAATGTCAGCACGGATGAAAGCAAATCCTTCAACCGGAAGACTTTGCCCAAGATTAAAATAGTAATGGCATCAAAACTTCCATTGCTTCCACCTCTATCTCTTTGGATCTGTTTTTAAAGCAGTTAGCCTACTCAACCAATGAGGCCTTTTTTTTTTTTTTTTTTTTTGGCCATTCTTATAAAAACCTTTAAATGATGAATTCAATGTTTTCTGGACTGCAGTTTCCAAAACAGCAGGGTGGGTGTGTAATTTGTGCACTTTTGGGAATGTACAGTGCTTACCATTTTGTAAATGCTTAATAGATGTGTGATGAAAGAAAACATTTTAGAATACACTGAAAAAGTTATGTTTAGTTTTGTCTGACTCACAAGTAAACATATGGCTCTTATGTTTTTAGCAAATATCAAGCTTTTGAATTTCAACCCAAGTAAAATGTTTCTCCCATGCTTCCCTGACAGAACATTCCCAGCTGTTTCTGTGCAAAGATCTGACAGCTTCTAGAGCAAAAGTCAATATTAGCTAATTGTCCTACTGCAATTGCAACTATTTTATTTCATCACAATGACAACTTAGATTCCTTCTGCTACCATTTCCTTTGAGATTAGTGTTGCTGAACTTTAGTATTCACAGCTAGTCACAGGGCTGTGACTGTAAATCCTTTCGAGTTACTTATTATTAACTCCTAATATATATGTTCTAATTAACTCATAATAAATCCTCCAAAATACTGCATATCTTACATTTTTCATTAGGATCCAATTGGAAAGAAGTTGCATCACTTTCCTACTGTTAATAAGCATCTTTCTTTACATTGGATGATGCATTTTAGTTTGACATGCCAATTATTCCATTCCATCAATGACCCAGGTTATGTTCTTCCTTCTGTAACAGAATATATTGTAAAATAATGACACTGAAACTGCAAGACAGAGAAGACTACACATAAAAACCATGATGTGATCCCTGAAGACTTTTGGTATGAGAGTGAATATGTGCATGTGTGCACATGCAATAATGTACACTCGATTTTTATGTACTGTGTTCTGAAAAACCATCTTAATAGACTTCTTGATAGACCCTTAATATTAAGAAAAATTTCTTAATAGAGTCTCTTTAGATTTGTTATTAGAATACTGAATTCATTGAAAGAAATTATAGCATCATTCTTTTGACTGTGTGTTTTCTGGAAAGAACTTTACTTCCACAGTAGTTAAAATAACATACAGATATATGCTTGTTAATCTTATGTGTTGTATATGTGTGTGTTGTGTGTGTGTTTGGTCCTTTTGTGCTGTTCATTTTAAAAGAATTTCAGTACAATCAGAGAATAACAGAATCTTAGAAGACATATTACAGTCCAAATAAACCTCTCACTGTTGGAGGTTCTTGCACAGATGTTGTAAAAAATAAAAACAAAAACAAAAAATAAAACATATTTGTCAGATGAAAAGTACCATTGCTAGTCTTTCTTCAATAATATTACTAAATAAATGTCAGCCTTACCTCATTCGTCTATGGTTATTATCAGACTGACTCATGTTTCTGCTTAAAAATAATAATAAAAGCTGCCATAGTTGTTATGAATGGTTTAAAATAGTGTAGTCATTTTTCAGTTTGAAATACAGAAAATAAAGAAGCTTTGAAGCTGTGTTCAGAGTCTAGTAATTTGCATACTCAAAGATGAGGTTATTGGCAGAGGGCATATGTAGATAGCAGTTAGTATTCCTGATAATACTTACACCCACATCTCAGAAATCTGGGTAAGTTTTAGAAGGTGGTAGAAAATATATTTACATAACTGTTAAAGCTTTCTAAAACAATTTTTAAAGCATTTCAAGTTTTCTAAAAAAAAAATCGAGTATTTAATCATTGCTTCAGTTTAAGATGATGTACAAATATAAAATATTTATTTGAAATGCTTGACACTAATATCTTTCATAAACCCTTGATTTAAAGAAATAATAATATGGGCAGAGCAAAAACAAAGTATTTCTCCAATTGTTGTAACAGCTATTTTATTTCTAGTTGACCTAAATTAGCCAAAGCTCTTACCTTGTCTGGTTGTGACAACAAATGTTGTGGTCAGTTAAATTTACTTTGAAATTCTTTAGATGGAAACTATTTTATATATTCCAGTTTGTTTGCTTAAAAAATATACATGGCAATATCTATGTTCAATTGTACAGCAGAGATTCTGAAACTGTCCAAAGTTGAAAGTTAAATCCTATATGCATATTTCTTGTATTTACTCAGCATGATGTTAAAATTTAAAGAAGCATCACAAAACGAATAAAATAATTTCATGTGTTCCAAAATAAGTGAAAAGACACTGTTTCACCACCACTTCTCTTAATCACTAGGATTATGATATGTGGAATCATTTGAGAGGCAGGGAATGAGATTTTGAGTAATGAAAAACATCTTGAACAAAGACTTTGAAATGGGGGTGAATCATGGCATTTGGATATGCTATAATGAGATAATCTAGGTATAAAGGGATGAGAAGCAAAGCTAAAATGACAACAGAGGGAGTGCAAAGGAAATAATAAATACTCAAATCTAGAACACTGATAGGGCTTGAAGCATGTCTGGAAGTGGAGAATTAAAGAGAAATGAAGAATCAAAGACAACAAAAAATAATTTGGACAGGGAAGATTAAAAGTATCGCAAAGATTATAGAGACTGTAAAAAGATATTAGTTTAAGCTTCAAGAAAGCAAACCACAGATTGTTGGATATTCTATGTCTAGCTAATTATAGTTTCTAAGAAAACATGGTGGAGATTAAAAAATTGCTCATCTCTCAAATTCAAGATAAAACATGCACATTTTCTTCAAATTTATTAAAAACACTGTTTTCAACATGTTATTCATGGAGTCTGGAACATTTTTGAAACTTAAGTGCATTTGTCAGTCTTTATAACTGTAGAAAAATTATATGGTAAGTATGATTAGGATCAAAATAATTACCCTTGCAAATCAAGTAAAAGTACCCAACCTTTTAATATTATATTTTCAAATAGCGTGAATCTGAAACTTAATTTTACATACTTGTACTCTTATTTAAGAGAATTTAAGGGGGAAAAAAAATAGTCCAGGCCGGGTGGCTCACACCTATAATCCTAGCAATTTGGGAGGCTGAGACAGTAGAATCACTAGAGCCCAGGATTTCAAGCCCAGCTTGGAAACATAGTGAGACCTCATCTTGACAAAAACTAAAACATTGGCCAGGCATGGTGGTGTATGCTTGTAGTCCCAGCCCCTTTGGGGGCTAAGATAAAAGGATCTCTTGAGCCCAGTGAGTTAAGGCTGCAGTGATCCTGCCATTGCAGTCTAGCCTGGGTGACAGTGAGATTTCACCTCAAAATAAAAAGGGTGGGGAATTGGTAACATTTTCTTATCTAGCCCATTCCTCTCTTTGACAGGTATTTTAAAAAGCAAACAACCACAACCAAACAAAACCTGATTGGTCAAATCTCCTGAGTTGTCATTGTTAGCATCCTTGTTTTCTCAAGTGCTTTTAGAAATTTAGAAGGCTGGTATGTGTATCTGTGTTTTCTACAACTTACTATTCAATTATTTTTTAAGAATGTGTAAATAATCACTGGATGTTATTATGCCTAATAGATGATGTTTAACACATTGACAAAAAGAAAATATGTACTCATACAGAAATACTGTGACTTAGGTCACTTACATACTTGGGAGGGGCAAATCCTGCTGATTTTGAGTGTGTTGAAATGCTGAAGCTATTTTTCACATGTTTTGGGTACGTTTCTTTTTGTAAGTTTTTTTTTTTTTTCTCATTATTTGAAAACCCAATGGGACTGTAATAAAACTGGGAAAATGTGATCCATATGTTTTGGAATCTTTTGCAATTAAATCATCAAATTACCATTCAAAATATTTTGAACATTGAATATAAATGGCCTAAATGCTCCACTTAAAAGACACAGAGTGGCAGAATGGATTAAAATCCACCAACCAATTACCTGCTGTCTTCAAGGGTCTTACCTAACACATAAGGACTCACATAAACCTAAGGTAAAGGGGTTAAAAAAAGATATTCCATGCAAATGGAAACTAAAAGTAGGAACAGTTATTCTTATATCAGTCAAAACATACTTAAAAAATAGTTTAAAAAGACAAAAAGGAACATTATATAATGATAAAAGGATTAGCCTAACAGGAAAATATCACAATCTTAAATATAAATGCACCTAACACTGCAGCTCGGAGATTTATAAAACAATTACTACTAGAATGAAGAAATAAGATAAATGGTCACACAATAATAGTGGGGGAATTCAATTCTCCACTGATATCACTAGACAGGTCATTAAGACAGAAAGTCAACAAAGAAACAATGAACTAAAACTATACCTTAAAAAATGGACTTAACAGATATTTACTGAAAGTCAACAAAGAAACAATGAACTAAAACTATACCTTAGAAAATGGACTTAACAGATATTTACAGAACATTCTACCCAACAAATGCAGAATATACATTCTTTTCATCAGCACATGGAACATTCTCCAAGATACACCATATGATGGGCCACAAAACAAGTCTCAATAAATTTAAGAAAATTAAAATTATGTTAAGTACTCTGTCAGTCCACAGTGGAATAAAATTAGAAATTAACTCCAAAAAAATAATCCTCAAAACTATACAAATATATGGAAACTAAATAATCTGCTCCTGAATAATCATTGAGTCAACAATGAAATCAAAACGAAAACTTAAAAATTTTTTGAACTAAATGGTAATAGCAACACAACCTATCAAAATCTCTGTGAGACTGCAAAAGTGGTGCCAAGAGAAAACTTCATAGGATTAAATAGCTATGTCAAAAAGTCTGAAAGAGCATTAATAAACAATCTAAGCTCATACCTCAAGGAACTAGAGAAATAAGAACAAACCAAACCGAAACTCTACAGAAAAAGAAAAGAAATAATGAAGATTAGAGCACTCAGTTCCACATGGCTGAGGAGGCCTCACAATCATGGTGGAAAGTGAAGGAGGAGCAAAGGCACATCTTACATGGTGGTAGGCAAGAGAGCATGTGCAAGGGAACTGCCCTTTACAAAACCACCAGATCTCAAGAGAGTTATTCACTATCATGAGAACAGCATGGGAAAAACCCACCCCCATGATTCAATAGCCTCCAATGGGGTCCCTCACATGACATATGGGGTTTGGGGAGCTATTAGGTTGGTGCAAAAGTTATTGCTCTTTTTGCTATTACTTTTAATGGCAGAAATCGTGATTAACTTTGCACCAAACTCATACAATTTAAGATGATATTAGTGAGATTAACCTAAAAACAAAGAGAGAATATCCAAATAAGTTCAATTAGAAACAAAATGGAAAACATTACAACAGATGCCACAGACACAAAATATCATTCAAGGCTACTATGAACACCTTTATGTGCATAAACTAGAAACCCTGGAGGAGCTGAGTAACTCCCTGGAAATATACAGCCCTCCTAGATTAAACTAAGAAGAAACAGAAAATCTGAACAGAACAAAAACAAGCAGCAAGATTGGAATTGGGATTTAAAAATTACCAACAAAAAATGCCCCCAAGACCAGATGGATTCACAACTGAATTCTATCAGACATTCAAAGAAGGATTGGTACCAATCCTATTGACACTATTCCAAAAGACAGAAAAAGAGGGAATCCTCCCTAAATCATTCTATGAAGCCAGTATCACCCTAATACAAAAACCAAGGAAGGGCATAACAAAAAAAGGAAACTGCAGACCAATATCCCAGATGAATATGGATGAAAAAATCCTCAAGAAAAAGCTAGCTAACTGAATTCAACAGCATGTCGAAAAGATAATCCACCGTGATCAAGTGGGTTTCCTACTAGGGATGCAGGGATGATGTAACACCCACAAGTCAATAAATGTGACACATCACATAAATAGAATTAAAAACAAAAACCATGTGATTCTCTCAATGGATGCAGAAAAAGCATTTGACAAAATCCAGTATCATTTTATAATTAAAACTTTCAACAAAATTGGTATAGAAGGGATATATCTTAATGTAATAAAAGCCATCTATGACAAACCCACAGCCAATATTATGCCAAATGGGGAAAAGTTGAAATCACTCTCCAAGAACTGGAGCAAGAAAAGGATGCCCACTTTCACCACTTCTACTCAACATAGTACTGAAAGTCCTAGCCAGAGCAGACAAGAGAAAGAAATAAAGGGCATTCATATCAGTAAAGAAGTCAAACTGTTGCTGTTAGCTGATGATGTGATTGTATACTTAGAAAACCCTAAAGACTCATCCAAAAAGCTCCTAGATCTGATCAATGAATTCAGTCAAGTTTCTGAATACAAAATAAATGTGCACGAGTCAATAGCACCACTATACACTAACGGCAACCAAGCTGAGAATCAAATAAAAAACTCAACCCCTTTTACAACAGCTGCAAAAAATAAAATAAAATGCTTAAGAATATACCTGACCAAGGAGGCAAAATATCTCTACAAGAAAAAACACAAAGCACTGCTGAAAGAAATAATAGATGACACAAACAAATGGAAATACATTCCATGCTTCTGTATGGGTAGAATCAATATTGTGAAAATGACCATACTTCCAAAAGTAATTTACAAGTTCAATGCAATTCACATCAAAACACCATCATCATTCTTCACAGAACAAGAGAAAAACAATTCTAAAATTTATATGGGACAAAAAAAGAGCCCATATAGCCAAAACAAAAATGAGCCAAAAGAGCAAGTCTGGAGGTATCACATTACCCAACTTCAAACTACACTATAAGGCCGCAATCACCCAAATAGCATGCTACTGGTATAAAAACAGACATGTAGACCAATGGAACAGAATAGAGAGCCCAGAAATAAAGCCAAATGCTTAACAGCCAACTGAACTTCAACAAAGCAAACAAAAGCATAAAGTGGGGAAAGGACACCCTATTCAACACATGGTGCTGGGATAATCAACAAGCCACATATAGAAGAATGAAACTGGATTCTCGTTTTTCACTTTATATAAAAATCAACTCAGGATGGATTAAAGACTTAAATCTATGACGTGAAACCATAACAATTCTAGAAGATAACATTGAAAAAACTCTTCTAGACATTGACTTAGGCAAAAAGTTCATGACCAAGAACCCAAAAGCAAATGCAACAATAACATGGGACTTAATTAAACTAAAAAGCTTCTGCGCAGCAAAAGAAATAATCAGCAGAGTAAACAGACAAACCACAGAGTGGGAGAAAATTTTTGCAAGCTGTGCCTCCAAGAAAGGACTAATATCCAGGATCTTATAGGAACTAAAACAAGTCAGTGATAAATAATAATAAGAAGAATACTCATCAAAAAGTAGGCTAAGGACATAAATAGAACATTCTCAAAAGAAGATATACAAATGGCCAACAAACATATGAAAAAGTGCTCAACATCACAAAATGCAAATCAAAACCACTATATGATACCAACTTACTCCTGCAAGAATGGCCATAATTAAAGAATCAAAAAATAGTGTACGTTGCCATGAATGTGGTGAAAAGGGAACACTTTCACACTGCTCTTAGGAATGTAAATTAGTACAACCACTATAGATAACAGTATGGAGAATCCTTAAAGAAGTAAAAATAGAGGTACCATTTCACCTAGCAATTCCACTTCTGGGTATCTACCCAGAGGAAAAGAAGTCATTATATAAAAAAGACGCTTGCACATGCATGTGTATAGCAGTATAATCCACAATGGCAAAAATATGAGACCTAGCTAAATACCCATCAACCAAGTGGATAAGAAAATATGGTTTATTTATATATACCTTGACTACTACTCAGCCATAAAAAGAAACAAAATAATGGCATTCACAGCAACCTGGATGAAGTTGGAGACCATTATTCTAAGTGAAGTAACTCAGGAATGGAAAACTAAACATCATAATTTCTCACTAATAAGTGGAAACTTAGCTATGAGGATGCAAACGTATAAGAATAATATAATGGTCTCTGGGAACTTTGGGGGAAGGATGGGAGTGGGATGAAGGATAAAAGACTACACACTGGGTTCAATGTAAGTTGCTTGGGTGATGGATCATTTTGGGTGATGGATCAGATTTTGATGATGCATCAGAATCTCAGAAATCACCACTAAAAAACTGATCAGTTTAACCAAATACCACCTGTTCCCCCCACAATTGAAATAGTAATAATAATGATAAATAAAAATTTTAAAAACCAAAAATTAAAATAAGAGCTCTTTTTCAAACATATGCACCTACACAAGAAAATAATGCCCAATTCATAGGGTTGTGTTGCTGAAATATTTTATCAAATATTTATTTTATTTTTAGTGTTGAATGGCATTATCAAATAAATCATTCCATGATATTACCAGTAATACATAATTTTAAAATGATCAAACGGCTGGGCGCAGTGGCTCACGCCTGTAATCCCAACACTTTGGGGAGGCCAAGGCGGGTGGATCATCTGAGGTGAGGAGTTCGAGACCAGCCTGCCCAACATGGTGAAACTCCTTCTCTACTAAAAATACAAAATCAAAAAAATGAGCCGGGCATGTTGGCAGGTGCCAGTAATTCAGTAATTCCAGCTATTGGGGAGGCTGAGGCAGTAGAATCGCTTGAACCTGGGAGGCGGAGGTTGCAGTGAACCAAGATCATGCCACTGCACTCCAGCCTTGGATACAAGAGCGAAACTCCCTCTCAAAAAAAAAAAAGATAAAGCATTATTTACTACTAAATAGGCAAAAACTTTTGCTCAGTGCTCATTTACCTATCACCAATTCATTATCCAAACTTGTCAGCATTTGCTGTAAACAAATCCAAACATGGGCAAAGGACTCTCAAATGCATTCAAATCTATTACCCTTTTACTGATGTCCTTCAGAAAAAAAGTAACCTTTTTTAGGTAAACAATATGAGAATTTGATGTTTGGTGTCTTTATTAACATATCTACTGGATAAATTATTCATTTTGTCACATTTGACTTTAAAATGTAGTATTTTTATAATCTCACAAAACTAGTAAAAAATTGTTTTTTTCAGTTTTTAATTTTTTATTTATTTTATTTTATTTGAGACAGAGTTTTGCCCTTGTTACCCAGGCTGGAGTACAGTGGCGCGATCTCGGCTCAGGGCAACCTCCGCCTACTGGGTTCAAGCGATTCTCCTACCTCAGCCTTCTGAGTCGCTGGGATTACAGGCGCCCACCATGCACAGCGAATTTTTTGTATTTTTAGTAGAAACGGGGTTTCTCTATGTCAGCCGGCTGGTCTCGAAATTTCTTTCTTTCTTTTTTTTTTTTTTTTTCTGTGTAGATTTTTTTAAAAAATTTATTTATTATTATTATACTTTAAGTTGTAGGGTACATGTGCATAACGTGCAGGTTTGTTACATATGTATACTTGTGCCGTGTTGGTGTGCTGCACCCATCAACTCGTCATTTACATCAGGTATAACTCCCAATGCAATCCCTCCCCCCTCCCCCCTCCCCATGATAGGCCTCGGTGTGTGATGTTCCCCTTCCTGAGTCCAAGTGATCTCATTGTTCAGTTCCCACCTATGAGTGAGAACATGCGGTGTTTGGTTTTCTGTTCTTGTGATAGTTTGCTAAGAATGATGGTTTCCAGCTGCATCCATGTCCCTACAAAGGACACAAACTCATCCTTTTTTATGGCTGCATAGTATTCCATGGTGTATATGTGCCACATTTTCTTAATCCAATCTGTCACTGATGGACATTTGGGTTGATTCCAAGTCTTTGCTATTGTGAATAGTGCTGCAATAAACATACGTGTGCATGTGTCTTTATAGCAGCATAATTTATAATCCTTTGGGTATATACCCAGTAATGGGATGGCTGGGTCATATGGTACGTCTAGTTCTAGATCCTTGAGGAATCGCCATACTGTTTTCCATAATGGTTGAACTAGTTTACAATCCCACCAACAGTGTAAAAGTGTCCCTATTTCTCCACATCCTCTCCAGCACCTGTTGTTTCCTGACTTTTTAATGATTGCCATTCTAACTGGTGTGAGATGGTATCTCATTGTGGTTTTGATTTGCATTTCTCTGATGGCCAGTGATGATGAGCATTTTTTCATGTGTCTGTTGGCTGTATGAATGTCTTCTTTTGAGAAATGTCTGTTCATATCCTTTGCCCACTTTTTGATGGGGTTGTTTGTTTTTTTCTTGTAAATTTGTTTGAGTTCTTTGTAGGTTCTGGATATTAGCCCCTTGTAGGATGAGTAGATTGCAAAAATTTTCTCCCATTCTGTAGGTTGCCTGTTCACTCTGATGGTAGTTTCTTTTGCTGTGCAGAAGCTCTTTAGTTTAATGAGATCCCATTTGTCAATTTTGGCTTTTGCTGCCGTTGCTTTTGGTGTTTTAGACATGAAGTCTTTGCCCATGCCTATGTCCTGAATGGTACTACCTAGGTTTTCCTCTAGGATTTTTATGGTATTAGGTCTAACATTTAAGTCTCTAATCCATCTTGAATTAATTTTCGTATAAGGAGTAAGGAAAGGATCCAGTGTCAGCTTTCTACTTATGGCTAGCCAATTTTCCCAGCACCATTTATTAAATAGGGAATCCTTTCCCCATTTCTTGTTTCTCTCAGGTTTGTCAAAGAACAAATGGCTGTAGATGTGTGGTATTATTTCTGAGGACTCTGTTCTGTTCCATTGGTCTATATCTCTGTTTTGGTACCAGTACCATGCTGTTTTGGTTACTGTAGCCTTGTAGTATAGTTTGAAGTCAGGTAGCGTGATGCCTCCAGCTTTGTTCTTTTGACTTAGGATTGTCTTGGAGATGCGGGCTCTTTTTTGGTTCCATATGAACTTTAAAGCAGTTTTTTCCAATTTTGTGAAGAAACTCATTGGTAGCTTGATGGGGATGGCATTGAATCTATAAATTACCTTGGGCAGTATGGCCATTTTCACGATATTGATTCTTCCTATCCATGAGCATGGTATGTTCTTCCATTTGTTTGTGTCCTCTTTGATTTCACTGAGCAGTGGTTTGTAGTTCTCCTTGAAGAGGTCCTTTACATCCCTTGTCAGTTGGATTCCTAGGTATTTTATTCTCTTTGAAGCAATTGTGAATGGAAGTTCATTCCTGATTTGGCTCTCTGTTTGTCTGTTACTGGTGTATAAGAATGCTTGTGATTTTTGCACATTAATTTTGTATCCTGAGACTTTGCTGAAGTTGCTTATCAGCTTAAGGAGATTTTGGGCTGAGACAATGGGGTTTTCTAAATATACAATCATGTCATCTGCAAACAGGGACAATTTGACTTCTTCTTTTCCTAACTGAATACCCTTGATTTCTTTCTCTTGCCTAATTGCCCTAGCCAGAACTTCCAACACTGTGTTGAATAGGAGTGGTGAGAGAGGGCATCCCTGTCTTGTGCCAGTTTTCAAAGGGAATTTTTCCAGTTTTTGCCCATTCAGTATGATATTGGCTGTGGGTTTGTCATAAATAGCTCTTATTATTTTGAGGTACGTTCCATCAATACCGAATTTATTGAGCGTTTTTAGCATGAAGGGCTGTTGAATTTTGTCAAAAGCCTTTTCTGCATCTATTGAGATAATCATGTGGTTCTTGTCTTTGGTTCTGTTTATATGCTGGATTATGTTTATTGATTTGCGAATGTTGAACCAGCCTTGCATCCCAGGGATGAAGCCCACTTGATCATGGTGGATAAGCTTTTTGATGTGTTGCTGAATCCGGTTTGCCAGTATTTTATTGAGGATTTTTGCATTGATGTTCATCAGGGATATTGGTCTAAAATTCTCTTTTTTTGTTGTGTCTCTGCCAGGCTTTGGTATCAGGATGATGTTGGCCTCATAAAATGAGTTAGGGAGGATTCCCTCTTTTTCTATTGATTGGAATAGTTTCAGAAGGAATGGTACCAACTCCTCCTTGTACCTCTGGTAGAATTCAGCTGTGAATCCATCTGGTCCTGGACTTTTTTTGGTTGGTAGGCTATTAATTATTGCCTCAATTTCAGAGCCTGCTATTGGTCTATTCAGGGATTCAACTCCTTCCTGGTTTAGTCTTGGAAGAGTGTAAGTGTCCAGGAAATTATCCATTTCTTCTAGATTTTCCAGTTTATTTGCGTAGAGGTGTTTATAGTATTCTCTGATGGTAGTTTGTATTTCTGTGGGGTCGGTGGTGATATCCCCTTTATCATTTTTAATTGCGTCGATTTGATTCTTCTCTCTTTTCTTCTTTATTAGTCTTGCTAGTGGTCTGTCAATTTTGTTGATCTTTTCAAAAAACCAACTCCTGGATTCATTGATTTTTTGGAGAGTTTTTTGTGTCTCTATCTCCTTCAGTTCTGCTCTGATCTTAGTTATTTCTTGCCTTCTGCTAGCTTTCGAATGTGTTTGCTCTTGCTTCTCTAGTTCTTTTAATTGTGATGTTAGAGTGTCAATTTTAGATCTTTCCTGCTTTCTCTTGTGGGCATTTAGTGCTATAAATTTCCCTCTACACACTGCTTTAAATGTGTCCCAGAGATTCTGGTATGTTGTATCTTTGTTCTCATTGGTTTCAAAGAACATCTTTATTTCTGCCTTCATTTCGTTATGTACCCAGTAGTCATTCAGGAGCAGGTTGTTCAGTTTCCATGTAGTTGAGCAGTTTTGATTGAGTTTCTTAGTCCTGAGTTCTAGTTTGATTGCACTGTGGTCTGAGAGACAGTTTGTTATAATTTCTGTTCTTGTACATTTGCTGAGGAGTGCTTTACTTCCAATTACGTGGTCGATTTTGGAGTAAGTACGATGTGGTGCTGAGAAGAATGTATATTCTGTTGATTTGGGGTGGAGAGTTCTATAGATGTCTATTAGGTCTGCTTGCTGCAGAGATGAGTTCAATTCCTGGATATCCTTGTTAACTTTCTGTCTCGTTGATCTGTCTAATGTTGACAGTGGAGTGTTGAAGTCTCCCATTATTATTGTATGGGAGTCTAAGTCTCTTTGTAAGTCTTTAAGGACTTGCTTTATGGATCTGGGTGCTCCTGTATTGGGTGCATATATATTTAGGATAGTTAGCTCTTCCTGTTGAATTGATCCCTTTACCATTATGTAATGGCCTTCTTTGTCTCTTTTGATCTTTGATGGTTTAAAGTCTGTTTTATCAGAGACTAGTATTGCAACCCCCGCTTTTTTTTGTTCTCCATTTGCTTGGTAAATCTTCCTCCATCCCTTTATTTTGAGCCTATGTATGTCTCTGTGTGTGAGATGGGTCTCCTGAATACAGCAGACTGATGGGTCTTGACTCTCTATCCAGTTTGCCAGTCTGTGTCTTTTAATTGGAGCATTTAGTCCATTTACATTTAAGGTTAAGATTGTTATGTGTGAACTTGATCCTGCCATTATGATATTAACTGGTTATTTTGCTCGTTAGTTGATGCAGTTTCTTCCTAGCCTCGATGGTCTTTACATTTTGGCATGTTTTTGCAATGGCTGGTACCGGTTGTTCCTTTCCATGTTTAGTGCTTCCTTCAGGGTCTCTTGTAAGGCAGGCCTAGTGGTGACAAAATCTCTAAGCATTTGCTTATCTGTAAAGGATTTTATTTCTCCTTCACTTATGAAACTTAGTTTGGCTGGATATGAAATTCTGGGTTTAAAATTCTTTTCTTTAAGAATGTTGAATATTGGCCCCCACTCTCTTCTGGCTTGGAGAGTTTCTGCCGAGAGATCTGCTGTTAGTCTGATGGGCTTCCCTTTGTGGGTAACCTGACCTTTCTCTCTGGCTGCCCTTAAGATTTTTTCCTTCATTTCAACTTTGGTGAATCTGGCAATTATGTGTCTTGGAGTTGCTCTTCTCGAGGAGTATCTTTGTGGCGTTCTCTGTATTTCCTGGATTTGAATGTT
Organism: Macaca mulatta; assembly: GCF_049350105.2. NCBI lineage: Eukaryota > Metazoa > Chordata > Mammalia > Primates > Cercopithecidae > Macaca > Macaca mulatta. The sequence goes on along the minus strand of NC_133408.1, from coordinate 20,148,554 downwards.
GGCCTGCCCTACTAGGTTGGGGAAGTTCTCCTGGATGATATCCTGAAGAGTGTTTTCCAACTTGGTTCCATTTTCCCCCTCACTTTCAGGCACCCCAATCAGACGTAGATTTGGTCTTTTTACATAATCCCATACTTCTTGCAGGCTTTGTTCATTTCTTTTTGTTCTTTTTTCTTTTGGTTTCTCTTCTCGCTTCATTTCATTCATTTGATCCTCAATCGCAGATACTCTTTCTTCCAGTTGATCGAGTCGGTTACTGAAGCTTGTGCATTTGTCACGTATTTCTCGTGTCATGGTTTTCATCTCTTTCATTTCGTTTATGACCTTCTCTGCATTAATTACTCTAGCCATCAATTCTTCCACTTTTTTTTCAAGATTTTTAGTTTCTTTGTGCTGGGTACATAATTCCTCCTTTAGCTCTGAGAAATTTGATGGACTGAAGCCTTCTTCTCTCATCTCGTGAAAGTCATTCTCTGTCCAGCTTTGATCCGTTGCTGGCTATGAGCTGCGCTCCTTTGCCGGGGGAGATGTGCTCTTATTTTTTGAATTTCCAGCTTTTCTGCCCTGCTTTTTCCCCATCTTTGTGGTTTTATCTGCCTCTGGTCTTTGATGATGGTGATGTACTGATGGGGTTTTGGTGTAGGTGTCCTTCCTGTTTGGTAGTTTTCCTTCTAACAGTCAGGACCCTCAGCTGTAGGTCTGTTGGAGATTGCTTGAGGTCCACTCCAGACCCTGTTTGCCTGGGTATCAGCAGCAGAGGCTGCAGAAGATAGAATGTTTCTGAATAGCGAGTGTACTTGTCTGATTCTTGCTTTGGAAGCTTCCTCTCAGGGGTGTACTCCACCCTGTGAGGTGTGGCGTGTCAGACTGCCCCTAGTGGGGGATGTCTCCCAGTTAGGCTACTCAGGGGTCAGGGACCCACTTGAGCAGGGAGTCTGTCCCTTCTCAGATCTCAACCTCCGTGTTGGGAGATCCACTGCTCTCTTCAAAGCTGTCAGACAGAGTCATTTGCGTCTGCAGAGGTTTCGGCTGCGTTTGTTATTGCCCTGTCCCCAGAGGTGGAGTCTACAGAGACAGGCAGGTTTCCTTGAGGTGCTGTGAGCTCCACCCAGTTCGAGCTTCCCAGCAGCTTTGTTTACCTACTTAAGCCTCAGCAATGGCGGGCACCCCTCCCCCAGCCCCGCTGCTGCCTTGCTGGTAGATCACAGACTGCTGTGCTAGCAATGAGGGAGGCTCCGTGGGTGTGGGACCCTCCCGGCCAGGTGTGGGATATGATCTCCTGGTGTGCCTGTTTGCTTAAAGCGCAGTATTGGGGTGGGAGTTACCCGATTTTCCAGGTGTTGTGTGTCTCAGTTCCCCTGGCTAGGAAAAGGGATTCCCTTCCCCCTTGCGCTTCCCAGGTGACGCAATGCCTCGCCCTGCTTCAGCTCTGGCTGGTCGGGCTGCAGCAGCTGACCAGCACCGATCGTCCAGCACTCCCCAGTGAGATGAACCCAGTACCTCAGATGAAAATGCAGAAATCACCGGTCTTCTGTGTCGCTTGCGCTGGGAGTTGGAGACTGGAGCTGTTCCTATTCGGCCATCTTGCTCCACCCCCAATTTTTTTTTATTTCTTTATTAAGATTATCTATTTCCTGACTTCGTGACTCGCCCCCCTCGGCCTCCCAAAGTGCTGGGATTACAGGCGTGAATCGCCAAGGCCATCCTGGCGAAATTCCATTTCTACTAAAAATACAAAAAATTAGCTGGGTGTGGTGGCGGGCGCCTGTAGTTCCTGCTACTTGGGAGGCTGAGGCACAAGAATCACTTAAACCTGAGAGACAGAGCCTGCAGTGAGCCAAGATCCCACAGTTGCACTCCAGCCTGGGCGACCGAGCAAGACTCTGTCCCCCGCAACACGTCCCCTCGCAAAAAAGAATCTATTTCCCTATGTAATATCTATCACTTGTCTCTGGCATCGAACAGGGTATTTAGAAAAACAAAAATCTCATGTTGTTGGAAGAATTTTCTACTTCGTAATTTGTAGTCATCACAGCCACTGCTGGATCTGATATATATCCTTTCACTTTCACAAGTGAAGTCAGTTAAGTTCCCTTCACTGAGAGTAATACCAGGGGTAAGACTTTTCCGAGAGATCTCTTCCTCACCTACCTACCTATCGGTATTGGAACTGGTCTTTATCTTAGGAGAGCTTTTTCTTTTCTTAGCTAAAATTGAAGGCATTTTAACAAATATTTCTGACATTAGCGATTATTTATTCAAGCAACTCTAAATTTGAATGCTACAGGAAATTATAAACAGTGAAAGAGTAGCAGCATTTGTTATTCCTAACAAAGCATGTTTACTGCAGTAGCAGAGAAACTTTGGATAAACACTTGAGAAAATATAAATTACAGGGCATAGCTAAGAAAACATTCTTCAACATAGTACGTTTCATTTATAGAAAAACATTGGTGTAGTCTTTCTTATTATAAATATGCTTTGCATTTGAAACACAGTTTTTAATTTCCAAAAATCCTGTATTTTTACAATTCTATTTCTATTATGAGCAAAAATGTAAAAGAATGTCACGTATTACTTCTGAGTAGCTGCACTGTTACGATTTTCTGTGTTTTGGGGCAAAGACCATTACTGTAATGACTACTATGTGAATATGTAATTACACATGTACTGCTACAGTTGTGTAGAGATAACATGATCTATTTATGCAAGCATAAAATATGGCCATATGGTTTATATTCCGGACTTGCATATTATGAAATCATTTGTAGCCCTACCCTGAACTTCCACAGAGAAACATCACACACATGAGATACACACATGGGCATTGTGGTTTCAAAACTCTTTGTGGAAAAAAGCTGAGATAAACAAATAGAGCAGAAATCTCCTCCCTTCAAAGTTGTGAATATTATGTCTTGGAAAGAAAATGAACCTGCGGTCAGACAGATGGAATTGTAGTATTACCTATGACAAATTATTCAACCTCCCTAACCCTAAGCTTCTTCATTCTAGAAGAGAAATCAGATTATTAAACTTCTATATACATCTGTTTGAAAATGCTAGGAAAATAGTAGACATGCAATAACTGGTTGTGAATGTTTTTCTTTTTTCTTCTTATCACACTACCATATCTAAAATGTCACTTTATGTCATTATGCTTTTTTGCAAAAGATTAATTAAAATCAAAGTACAGGTTATAGGCAATATCATGAAATGAATGATTACATCCCTGATTTAAAAACTTGATAAGAAACCACTATTTATTAGAAGATTCAAATTCTTACCAATGAGTGTTTTAGCTTAACTTAAATTCTGTATATAAGAAAATTAAGATTATTATGCCTTTAGTGAACTGACAATAAAATGTAGATGATGACCCAGCATATTCCGTGATATTTACCCAAATGAGTTAAAAATTTATGTCAACACAAAAACATGTGGAGCACATGGAGATTTACTGTAGCTTTATTCATAATTCCCCAAGCAACCAAGATGTCCTTCAGTAGAAGAATGGATAAATAAACTGAAGTACATTCAGACAACTAAATATTATTCAGTGATAAAGGCACTATCAAACCACAAAAATACATGGAGGAAGAAAACTTAAATGCACATTGCTAAATCTGAAAAGACTAAATAAAAGCCAATCTGAAAAGGCTACATACTGTATAATCCCAACTCTATGACATTCTTGGCAAAGAAGACACCACAAAGGAGACCTTATAAGGAATAGTGGTTGCCAGGGATTTAAGGGGAGGAAGGGAGGAATAGGTGGAACACAGAGGATTTTTAAAGCAATGAAAGTACTCTGCATGATACAGTAACGGTGGGTACATGCCACTATACATTTGTCCCATAGAACGCACAACTCTAAGAGCGAGACTTAATGTAAGCTGTGGACTTTGAGTGATGATGTGTCTATGCAGGTTCATCAGCTGTGACAAATGTACCACTCTGGTTGGGGATGTTGATAATGAGGCAGGCTGTACCTGTATGGTGGCAGGGTTATGTAGGGAATCTCTGTACCTTCATCTCATCTTTCCAGTGAACGAAAAATTACTCTAAAAATAATATCTATTAAAAGTGCAGGTTATGTATGTTAATTTAAAAATTTAGTATTTTTACAGGGAGGATATATTCAGTTATTTGTTGTGTAAATAAAATTAACATAATTTTTTAAAAAAATGGTGAAGACTTATATTTTAGCTGAAAATACATGGAAGCAATAGCCATTACATTAAATACCTGAGAAAAAATATGTATTATGTCATGCAAAGAGTCAAGAAGATATATGCCCATTCATGCATATACATCCTACAACCATGTGGTTCAATATCAAATTGAGCTTGTGGAGTAGAAATGTATGAACAGAGATGTTGCAACAAGCACATAAATCTCTCAAGTCACAATGTCCCACATGTAACAGAAGTGTAAGGGAGCACTTCAGATAAGCATGTAACATTGCAGGTAATAAGAAAAAAATAATAGACTGAAGGAGAATACCATTGACTTATTAAGCGACAACTATTGATGTGTGCTAGCTGGTTGATACATGTAACTTCATCTTCATAATCATATCAATTTTTAAGGGTAAATATTCTTGTCATTTTATGGATAACAGAATAAAGGCTCCAAGAAACTAAATCATTTTCTTGAGATCACATCATCAACATTATACATGTGAGTATGTTTTAGGAATTGGATTATAAAAACAGAGTAAAACTACCTCAGTGTCAAAATGTTTTTCTTTTTTTGTCATATGCCCTTCAACAGTTACACTGCAGCAAGGAACAGAACACATTTCTCTCCTAAATAAATAGCCTATAAGATATTTTTGCATCCTGATCTTTTAAACTGTTCAAATATTTGAAATTGACCATTATACAAACCAGCTCTTCCCCACTGTTTTTAAGATGAAAGTTACTTTCCTTCTCTGAGACTTGGTTTTTTCCTTTGTGAAATGAGGAGAATAATACTAATTACTTTGTAGGGTTGTTGTCAGAATGGAGCAGCTGATGTTTAATGCCCCCTCCAAACACGCAACCAAACCTGAATATGAAACATAAAAAACAAATACACTGAAGAATCAACTTATTTGTAATTTCATTAATTTCTTTTTTTTTTTTTTTTTTTTTTGAGATGGAGTCTCGCTCTGTCGCCCAGGCTGGAGTGCAGTGGCGGGATCTCAGCTCACTGCAAGCTCCGCCTCCTGGGTTCATGCCATTCTCCTGCCTCAGCCTCCCGAGTAGCTAGGACTACAGGCGCCCGCCACCTCGCCCGGCTAGTTTTTTGTATTTTTTAGTAGAGACGAGTTTTACTGGGTTAGCCAAGATGGTCTTGATCTCCTGACCTCGTGATCCGCCCGTCTTGGCCTCCCAAAGTGCTGGGATTACAGGCTTGAGCCACCGTGCCTGGCCAATTTCATTAATTTCTTAAGAAAAAAGAATAATGCCAGTTGGCAAGTCAGATTATGCTGGTGTAATTAGGCTACTTATCATGCTCCTGCCTTTCACTGGAGCATGTTTTCTATCTTATATACTCATCAAATCTGAGGGAACTCCAACTTAAACACATTTTTACCTTGTCTTTCTCCTGCTGCCAATTTCAACTTTTGCTGAAAGCACTCACAAGTACTATTTTTGTCTTACTTGTTTTGAGTGCTAAAATCGTCATACTATCTCACTCTAGAAATATCATTTTCACTTTTGTCTTTTAGTGCTTTTTATTATTTTTAAAATTATCCTCCTTATTTATTCCTCTCTTCCACATTAAGCAATTTTCCACAGCCAGTGAGATTTGGGAAACACTGCCATATTTTTGGTGAGGCATGATTATGGCTGCCTCCTGCGTGGCAGCTACATTAACTACTGCAGTCTTCATAATGGCTCTGAGGTGGGTACTGTTATTATTCATCCCTGTGCAAATGAGGAACCTGAGGCCAGGTGGGGTAAGGCCTAATCCAAATCACAGAGCTAGCAAAATCTGGGTGTGATTGAAATCTTGGCGGGCTAGCTTCAAATACTGTGTTTAGCTGTTATACTAAACTCTTACTATAGTTATCTGTACCATCTTATTTCTCTATACTCTTTTATGGACAATTTTATAAAGGAAGCTGAGGATATACTTTTAATATTACATAATGAGAAAGTTCATAGAAATGCATCAAATGCATTACTCATGAAGGTTAAATTACTAAAATAAAAGCTGGGTCGCCTTAATTATACACATACATGTAGTTCAACTGAAGTACCACTGTAATTTCTCTAACAAAATTTTTAAAACTTTTCACACAGTACATTATTAGAAAGATATGAAGGATTTACAGGGAAAAATAGCCCCATTATTGTCTGGCTAACAGTTTTATTTAGCCATGTGTAGAATTAAATTTCAATCATTAATTTAGCCTTATAATCAAAACTTTTGAAAGACTTAGTAGATTCTTTCTTAAGAGGTTACTAGGCTTGTTGTGAACCCATACGAGTTTGTTCATTGAAAATCTTCACTTAAATCTTTTTCTAATGCATTTCTTTACACACAAAGGCTTATTTCAACTGCTGTGTACATACTAAACAAATACCCATGTAGAAGAAATTAAACAACATGAATTCTATGTGGGTAAAGAGTTCATAATCTGGCAATCTCTTAGAAAATCTAGGAAATATATATTCATAAAATCAAGAGACTACATTTATAAAATCAAGAGAACAGTGAGAAAAGCAGTCAATCTGTAGCTTAATATGAAAACACTTTTAACAAAATAAATTAGCTAAAGACAACATTTAGAATGAATAATTTATTAATTGTTTGATTTTCATTGAAGAAATATGTCACCATCAGGGCAGATAATTGATTTTAAACTATACTAAATTATATTTTAGTTTTTATTTTTTTAGAAGTCAAGCCAGGCGTGGTGGCTCACACCTGTAATCCCAGCACTTTGGGAGGCTGAGGTGGGCGGATCACAAGGTCAGGAGTTCCAGACCAGCCTGGCCAATATGGTGAAACCCCATCTCTACTTAAAATACAAAAATTAGCTGGGCATGGTGGTTTACATCTGTAGTCCCAGCTACTCTGGAGGCTGAGGCTAGATAATTGCTTGAAACAGGGAGGCGGAGGTTGCTGCGAGCCAAGATCGTACCACTGCACTCCTGTCTGGGCGACAGAGTGAAACTCCATCTAAAAAAAAAAAAAAAAAAAGTTAAAGTCAGAGATAGCAGGTCTAAATATTGAATGTCAAATTTAGTTGTTTTTGTTGTTGTTTGCTTAATTTACTTTATTTTAAAGTTATTAAAAAATTATCTGACCAGGCCAGCAGTACGCATTACACATAGGCCCGACTAACTGGGTCTTTGCTCATTTCTTTCGATTACACAAGAGTATTTTAACCACAGTATTGGTTACCATAATTTTACTTGAAAAAATATGCAATTAGTTAGCATGTAAAAGATCTATTTTTATGGCAGTTTATAACTGTATCTACTCAAAACAAGTCATTCAGAGAAACAGTAATTCAAACTTACTCTAAAATGTTCACAAAGCATTTATTCCATTAAATATTTATAATATTTAATATAAATACAAACAGTCCCCAACTTATAATATTGGCTTAGAATTTTTCAACTTTATGATGGTACAAAAGTGATAAGCATTCATTAGATTCCATACAATCACTCTGTTTGTCACATTCAGTATTCAATATGTTATATGAGCTATCGCACAGTTAATTATAAAATAGGCTTACTGTTAGATGATTTTGCCCAATCATAAGCTAATGTAGATGTGAAGGGTATGTTTAGGGTGGGCTAGTGTAGATAAGCTATGACGTTTGGTAGGTTAGATTTATTAAATGTGTTTTGACTTATTATATTTTCATTTTAAGATTACTTTATTGGACATAATCCTATTGTAAGTAAATAAGCATCTATGTTACTTATAAATAATATATTTAATGTATTAAAATATATTCAGGTAGAATATTTTTAACATTAAATAATTCAATTTAGCATAAATACATTTATAGCAAATGATCATTTACAGACAATAAACAACAGTCCTAGGTCAATGACATCAGAAACATTTTGTGTGAAGGCTGGAATTATTTTGTTTTTCACATGATATCACAGGTTATAATGCCTTTAGCATAAGTCAGTGCTAGCCATGTGGAATCATAATGATCTATTCTAAAAGGCTCAAAATAGTCTTTTCATTTCTGCAAATTTTAGAAACATATAATAATTGCACCTGGAACTAGATTTTGGACATTATTCCATTCTGCTACTGTTTTTGCTAAGATGAAAATTGAAATAGAATAAGAATTTTTATTTTTTTGATCTCATTTCAATGTTGCAGGAGAATATCAGTATTGCCTGGACACATGTTTGTTTGTAATAAGGCCTTAAATATAGGAATGCAACTTGAATCTGATGTGAAAGTAGTTAAACCTGGTATATTCCTGGACTAAAAAGTTACATCATTTCAATTGGGAATTGACTTCGAATATAGATATCTATTTTCCTCATTACAGGTTTTTGAGGAAAATAAATGACAAATCCAAAACATTTACAAAAGACAATTCAAAGCCATTAATAAACATTTGGAAGGATATGTTACTTTTTATGAAATAATTGCATATTGTCATTTACACAAATGTCTGTCTTTGAAAGACCAATGAGGAGTGACTGGGAATTAGAATTGGAAAACAAATCAACCCCATACAAAGAATGTGGCTGAATTTTTACTGAAGCAAATGAGAACAGTTCTCTCATTCACTCCTTGATATCTAGTCATTGGCCAAACAGCCTAATTCATAAATGGATCTCAGAGAAGGCAAATTCAAAGTGTCTAAAGGAAATTCATTTTAATAAATGTAAAACCAAATGTGTATTAGACTGTTTAATGTAATGAAGTCCAGAATGTTATATTTGATCATCACAAAGCTTTAGTTCTTAAATTCTGCATAGAAAAAGCAAGCCAATGATTCAGCCATTTCATTTGTTTAACTCACTTTGAATTCCACAGGAAGCAACAAAAGCAAGTAATTACATAATAGAAATATATTTTATTTCTACTAAGAGCTTGCCTTTCATTATCAGAGTATAACTGTTACAGATACATGTGTACACTTGTAATAATATAGTAATGTATTTCCATTTCCATTTTAATCTGTTCTTTTTAAAATCAGTTCTTGACATAATTTTAAAAATTAGAGTTAGAAATTACAAACTCTCTCTTTTTACATTTTTTAGACAATGTCTCACTCTGTTTCCTAGGCTGTAGAGATGGGGTTTCACCATGTTGCCCAGGCTGATCTTGAACTCTCTGGGCTCCATTCACATTGACCTCCCAAAGTGCTGGGATTACAAACGCGAACGCCTGGTCCCCAAACTTTCTATTGCAACAAAAACATTCGGAGATTTAAAAAGTAAACTGAATCAATTTGCAGCTGGGACAGTGTTATTTAAACATCACTTGACCTACTAATGGAGCCGTCTAAATCAGATGCTTCCAGGAGATGAGAGGAACTGTCAAAACTGGCATCTTTTTGGTGGAAACTATGATTGGGGCTTTCAGTTGTTGGCTTTCACATTCAGTTTGGGAACAAGTTTAACAAAGAATAAGAATGAAACGGAATCATTTCTGGGACCAGTTTTCTCTTTTCCTTTAACAGTTTTGGACCATTGATGGCTAAGATGAAGAGACTTATGGCAAGGCTCCTGTCTAACCCTTTGTTTATGTAAAAGGTCTTTTGCCAGCCCTTTGTGGGGAGGATCTACTTACATTATATATTAGTCCATTCTCAAACTGCTATAAAAAATACCTGAGACTGGGTAATTTATAAAGGAAAGAGGTTTAATTGACTGACAGTTCTGCATGGCGGGGGAGGCCTCAAGAAACTTACAATCATGGTGGAAGGGGAAGGGGAAGCAAGACAGGTCTTACATGACAGCAGAAGAGAAGGGAAAGCGCAGGAAAAACTGCCACTATTGAAACTATCAAATCTCATGAGAACTCTCTCATTCTCACCAGAACAGAATGGGGGAAAAAAAAAACCCATGATCCAATCACCTCCCTGAAGGTCCCTCCCCTGACAATTTGAGATGCGATTTGGGTGGGGACATAGAGCCAAACCATATGACATAGAATGATTACAAGAATGCCAGGCACACTGATGACCTTTTCCCAGTTAACTACAATGTTACTGAACTTCTTTGCATTAGATATACCTAAAGGGCTGTCCTCAAGCTGGCTTAAAAATTGATATTTAGAAGCTAAATATTAAGGTTTATTCTATAGAGTAGTAAATATCTTACCATCTAGCTCAAAGCAAGACCTGAGGGATTGATAAACAGAATTACATAGTTTTGTAGAAAAGGGGTAAAGAAAATATAGTGAGAGACTATTCAATTATTACTTACCTTCAATGAAGAATATTAAACGTTATTTTTATTTCATATTTCATTATATTCTAAAGATTATCTCTAAAGAGGCCTACCAAAGTAACTTTAAAAATAGAAAAAAATTGAAAGAAAAAAGAAAGAAGAAAAAAAGGAAAAGAAGAAAGAGAGAAAGGAAGGAAGGAAGGAGGCAGAGGCAGAAGCAGCAATGGAAGGAAGGGAGGGAGGGAGGGAGGGAGGGAGGAAGGAAGGAAGGAAGGAAGGAAGGAAGGAAGGAAGGAAGGAAGGAAAATTAGAGCACACATGGCCAAAATGTCATACCTGAGATTCTATAAGACCTCATCTGTTTTATACAGAGGGGCAACTGGAATTGATTTCATAAATGAAATAAATAGATGTTGGTTTATATATTGTATATTATATATTCATCTTGAAATTGAATGTCGAATTTAAATTTTATTTTGAAATTATTTTTTAAATAATTTTTATTTTTTAATTTAATCATATTGTGGAATATATCATTAATGCTACAGAGAATATATATTGGAAAGTATATTTTAAAGAATATTCATTAAGTGAATAGAACTACTACCACATTGCCTGTGTCTTGAAAGTCTTATAAGTCCCTTCCAAATTGCCTCCCATTTGTGTTTGCAAAGCGAGAGAATCCCAGTGTATTAGTCAGTGATCTCCACAGAAGCAGAACCAATAGTGTGGAGACCTAAGGAAGGATTGATGTTGCAGTCTTGAGTCTGAAGGCTGAATCTTTTCCCTTAAGGCCTTCACCTTACTGAATAAGGTCCATTGAATTATGGAGGGTAATCAGCTTTACCCCCAATGCTACTAATTTAAATGTTAATTACATCTAAAAAATGCTTTCACAGCAATGTCTAGGCACCAAGTCAACATAAAATTGACAATCACACCCAGCAAGTATCTCAAGCATGTAAATGTAGATGTTCATTTCCAGATGGAAAGAGTTGTATAGAATATACTATTATATGTTACTCTGTACCTCATAATTATGCTTTTTAAACTTGGGGAGGCCTTAGTTACATGTTCAAGTGGCTTAATGAATGGCAGTCAGTATACTGAATCTATGAATAATAACAAACCCATAAATACAATGTTTACTTTTACAACTTGGCAAAATTTTTTTTTTTAAGTATCAAATTGGGGGAAAATCTAATATGCATGCCAATTTTGTAGTGTTTAGCCCTCTAACATAATAATTACCTCTTATAAAAGCTATTGATAGTTTTTATGTATTTATTTTTTGCTACCAATCATGCAAATGTGAAATGTACTTGAACTGAAAAATATTCACTTTCCCTTACTGCTGCCAACCTGTATCCCATCACAAACTTCATCAAGGATGTCTGTGTTTATCCTCCGTTTCCTCATCACAGGTTAATTCTTCAACTTATTCTTATTTGGATTCTACCTCTATCATTTTATCAGAACAAGTCATTTTATGCAATCTCTAAAAAATGTATAATATCTTTGACTTTGCCTGTGTCTTTTAAAGAAAACTAGTTTCAGTTGCCAAAGATAGACATCATTCACCTATAGCTCAGGCTAGAGCTAAATATTAGAAGTGATATTGTATCCACTATCCCTGAATAGGTAGGATTGAAACTGTGATTATATATTAAGTCAACCAGAAAGCGAGTATGGACTGCTAAGGAAGAGGAGTTAGGATGAAATGTCAATGCTTAATGCCCGAAGAGAATAGGGGAGTAAATAGAAAAATCAGCAGATGTGTGGCATTTTAGAAGAAATAAGTTGCTTTGAAAAAGTTAGTGGTAAACGTTTTTGAAAGCTGATGAAATGTCAAGAAAGATTAAACCTTAAATATATACATTGAGAAGACATTTGGGGGACTAGTAGAGGGAGACAACAGATTAAAGTGAGTTGAAGAATAATGAAAAATCTACTAAAAATATACAATTCTGAATTATTTTGTACTGCATAAAATCTGACTCAACTGATATTCTTAGCTTTTCTCAATGTGACCTCATTCTATATCTAGCTTCATTTTCTATTGCTAAATTCACTTTCAAAATGTGCCCCATAATGAAGGTACCTATCCTCTTATTTTATTCTCTCCTTTCACCATTCTATTAATTCAATTCATCCAGAAATATTCATTGAGTTATAACTGTGTGCTAGTAACATCTAGGAACTGAAAACTCAGCAATAAACAAATAAGGATGAAGTCTCTGCCACACATACTACATTTATTTAGTCAAATTGTAGCAGTCGGAATGGTTTAGCCAGGTTTGCTGGGGAAACAACAATCCATGTAATCTCAGAGGCTTACAATAATAAATCAACACTTACTTAATATTCAAACTGCATGTAGGCTGAAGTCAGCTGCAATCCTCATCCATATATTTTTATTCCAGGACCCATACAGAAAACAGAAACAAATAGGCATAGAAATTTTATTAGTACCTCGTAAAGTTTCTTCTCAAAAACAATATACATCTTGCCTACATTTACTCCAAGCACATCACATGGTCAGGTCAAACATCAATAGAGCAGACAATATATAGTCTGTCCGTAAGGGGCCCCTAAGCCTGATGTCAATGAGCAACAATGTATAATTTTCTTACAGGAAAGGAAGAATGAATAACTGTGAAATAAAACTATCTAGCGCAGGTATTTACTCCTGTATTTTACCTACAAAGTCATCCTATAAATATCTAAGAAAAAATGGCTCAGCTTTAAAGCATCAGCAATAATACTGCTACACTGCTTGTGATTCTTAAAAATGACTTGATGTTGGGCATCATCATTAAGACTTGCATTAGTTTATCATTTTACTTGATACAATTACTTGTATCCTTTCTTGGGAATGCTATGAATTATTGATATACTGTATTTTTTATTTCTACTAGGACATTCTGCATTAGGAAAAAGTTATACTGTTTTTAAAGCATCCCAAATAAATCGATTCACTGAGTCATTCGAAGATATTTACTTGAGTTTCTACAATATATTCCAATCACAACTGGTCACACACAGTATAAACAAATTGTCAAAAATTTATTTCAAAATTCATATGAAACCAAAAGAACCAAAGAGGATATACATGTGACCAACAATTATATATATATATAAAAAAAAATCTCAACATCACTGATCATTAGAGAAATGCAAATCAGAACCACAATGAGATACCATCTCACAACAATCGGATGGCTATTATTAAAAAATCAAGGTGGGGCATGGTGGCTCATGCCTGTAATCTCATCACTTGGGGAGGCTGAGGCGAGTGGATGACCTGAGGTCAGGAGTTCGAGACCAGCCTGACCAACATGGCAAACCCTGTCTCTACTACAAATACAAAAATTAGCCGGGCATGGTGGCATGCACCTGTAATCCCAGCTATTTGGGAAGCTGAGGCAGGAGAATTGCTGAAACCCAGGAGGCAGAGGTTGCAGTGAGCCAAGACCATGCCACTGCACTCCAGCCTAGGTGACAGAACAAGACTCCATCTCAAAAACAAACAAACAAACAAACAAACAAGCAAAGAACAGATGCTAGCGAGGGTGTGGAGTGAAAAAGGAATGTTTGCTTATACATTGTTGGTGGAAGTATAAATTCAGACATTGTGGAAGACAGTGTGGTGATTCTTGAAAGACCTAAAGACAGAACTACCATTTGACTCAGTAATCTTATGACTGGGTATATACCCAAAGGACTATAAATTGTTCTATTATAAAGATACATGGATGTATATGTTCATTGCAGCACTATTAATAATAACAAAGACATGGAATCAACCTAGATGCCCATCAATGATAGACTGGATAAACAAAATGTGTTACATATATGCCATAGAATACTATGCAGCCATAAAACAGAACAAGATCATTTCGTTTACAGGGACATGGATGGAGCTGGAGGTCATTATCCTTAGCAAACTAATACAGAAAGAGAAAAACAAATACCACATGTTACCTTATAAGTGGGAGTTAAATGATGAGAACACAAGGACCCACAGAGGGGAGCTATACACCCTGAGGGGACTACTTCCATGTAGAGGGTGGTAGGAGGGAGAAGATCAGGAAAAATTACTAATGGGTACTAGGTTTAATATCTGGATGATGAAATAGTTGATACAATCCCCATGACACAAGTTTACCTATGTAACATACCTGCACATACACCCCTGAACTTAAAAGTTAAAAACGGGGCTTCCTGTTTGGTCTCTTTCCCACCCATTATGCTTTACAGTCAGTGGAACATTGGGCCCCAGGCTCTTTCCAACAGAGTTCTCTTCAATCAGGCCCACGTGGGACAAATCTGATTATCTTCCCTCACAACCACAACCTGCTGTGTTTTGTTTAATGTCATCTCTCAAACTTTAGGACAAATCTAGCCTCATTATTATGGTACACAATGCCTGGGTTCTTCTTTTGCTTCTTGTCCACTTCCTGGGCCTTTCCTCTGTCTCACAACCTAGAGCAACTATAGGCTTTTTTCCATTCCTGGAGCACATGCATTTTGATGTCTCCTCATTTTCTGCCTAGAAGGCTGCCCTAACCCATTCATCTTTGCTTAGGACTTTCCTGACCCTGAGATGTAAGCAGGATTGCTATAATATTTGCTCCCATCACCCTGTGTGTTTCCTTTATACTGATATCATAATATGTAGCTAACATGATTGCAGCATTTTTTAAATGTTTGCTCTGCCCTCTAGACCTGGCCTGCTCAGTGCATGATCTCCTGGACTGGCGTTAGTGGAGAGCTCTAAGGCAAGATAAATATAAAAATTGAGAGTAAGTGTTTGAGAATATCTGCAGCAATTTCACGTTGCCAGACCATATAGGTTTCTGATCAATGGGATTATTTCTGACCAGGGTATGGTACAGTTAATTGTGGATCACATATGCTCTAAGCTGTATGCTAGTCATATGCAGTAGAACCACATAGCAACAGGTGACACTTTAAGGTTAGTTTGTGCACTATAACCCTAGTGTATGTAAAATTTTGAGAAAATATAAGCCTTTGGATGCTTCAAAAAAAAATTTAGGTGCACTTTACTTTTTAATGATGCCTGTTTTTCAAATTGTAATTTAATGTTATTAGTTATACTAAGAAAATACAATTTACATTATTTAAGTTTAATGCTAATTAACACGGAGAGAAATAAGTTTCTCTGGGCTTGTTACGAGAAGGCGTAGATTCTCAACTACAGACATTTTAGGTTAAATAATGGAGAAGAAAAACAGTAGGGAAAAGCTAAAGACCAAAAAGAGTTCATACTTGTTTTACTTAGAAGTGTGTATCCTAGTATACTGAGATCAGTTTTCTAACCATAATTGATAATACTATGCTAAAACTATGGTGCATCATTTGTGGAGTTGCATTGTATAGTGAAGGGATGAAACAATCAACACCTATGTGGTATTTACATAAAAGATATAAATTTTCAAAACCACATTTTTGTATAAGAGTATTGAATTCAAAAGCCTACAGAAGCAGATGCTCAGCATTTCACATATGAATGTTGGTGCTATGTGTCTTATTGTAAAACAGCACTTTGGGTTGCTAAGACTAGAGAAAACATATACAATTGCTGAGACAGTGAAGTATGGTATTAAAGATATTTGATTGGAAATGCAGTGTGAATTAGTATTATGAAGTCAATCAAATACCACTTTGCAATAACACTTTATGCTCAGGAGCTGAGTGATGACATAGAAGACCAACTCACTGAACAATTAAAACTAGTGAAGTGTTTTTTTCATTGTGATTATACTAATGCACTGACACTACTGACATGGAAATTCTTTTAGTGTAGTCCAATTTCAATTTACATTGATATTACAGAACTTTTTTCTTCATTGCTCATGTAAACTGACTAGATCCGAACTCTATGATATGAACCGTCAACCGGTGTAGTTTAGAGATTACATCTCTTGTACATGTTTCCATGGCATAATATTTATCACAGAAAACATTCTTGAATGGTTGCCCAGATATGGTGCTTTTTAAAAAACGCAAATCAACAGTTTTCTTTATCAAAAAACTCTTGCATGGCATTAAATGTCAGCTTTAAAAAGTCGTTGATAGCATGGTAACATTCTGTGAATTAAGTAAATGCCAATACACTAAATTCAAGATTATTTTATGTATCAAGTAATAATATGGAAGCCGATTATAAAGTCACATTATTACATACAGAACCATGAAATTCATGGAGAGCAAAAGTTCTGTGGAAAGCACTTCAATTATTGAACACACTTTTAATGTTTCACTTCTTAAGAAATCAGTTTGGTCCAACAATTTAAAGCTGTTCAGTGATAGCCAGGGTAACTTGTTTATCTGATATTTTGTATGTATTTAATGATGTTAATATTTCTAGGTATTGTAGAAATAAAACAAGTTTTTTCAATGACAGAAAATGAAACTTTGAGAATTTACGGAATCTAGTTTTTACAAGTTTTATGGCAAGCTAATAACAGTTACCAATGAGGTAGGTGATAATGTTGTTGTTGAACACCTGCAAAAGGTTATCACCAAACATTTAACCAAAGGTTTGGAATTTTATTTTATTTTTTACCAAAAATGTTTCACACATAAGAAATGCATGGATCTGAACACCATTCTTACTGAAAGATAATTCAAATGTAATAAAAAGGATAAATTTATGGAACTAGCTACTGGTGGAATCACTGAAGATGTGTTTTTAAAGTACATCATCACTTCATTTTTGGATATCAGTTAAAAATAAATATGGTGAGTTAGATGAAATTAATTTAAATGCTCTTGTTTTGTTTCTAACAGTACAACTCTGCAGATTGGTTTGGGCACAATGAGTGTCACTAAAACAGGAATCTAGAAATAGTGCAGATAATTATGAATAAATGAATGTTGTGAATAAAACCTAGCCTAGACATGTTAACAGGGAAGAAATGAACTGTTTGCATTTATTCATATCAAAATCTTTAAATGTGTTTATACAAAGTAGTCTCAAAGTGTCAAAACTAAGTTTTCATTGCATGAAATCACATGTCACTTATACATTTTGTTTAGCTGAGATTGCAGAAAGACAAATAGTATATTAGCAATTCTCAATATTGATGGTTCTGTGTATACTTTTAATAAAAATATATAGTCTTTTGGAAATTATTTTCTTCATATACCATATTTGTTCTCATTATATTTATAAAAATGGAGAGAGATTCCTGATTCTAAAAAAAGGGTTTGCAGTTTATGTATCTTTGTTTAATTTTAGTTTTCTAGTAATTTATTTTGATCATATTTTTCCAAAGTATTCATTCACAATGAATTAAAATACTGGCTCTTTGCAATAAATACTACTTTTACCTTTTTAGTTTTGAAATAATTACAGATTCATTAGAAGTTGGGAAGATAGTACAGAAAAGTCCTATTTAACTTACATAGAGTTTCTTCCAAAGGTTACATCTTACAGAACTCTATACGATAAACAAACCAGAACATTAACATTAATACAATGTGTGTATAGAGTGTTTTCATTTTAGCACTATGTTAGATTGGTATGACGACCACTCCAATTAAGATAACACAAAGATCTGTACAGCGCAACCTCTTTATAGTCTCATCTATCCCCTTCCACCTCTAAGATCCCTAAACCCTAGAGAACAAAAATTTGTTCTTCATGTCCATTGTTTTTTCATTTCAATAATGTTGTATTTTTAGTTTTTGAGGAACCTCTATACAGTTTTCTGTAATAGAAATTCTTCAAAAAACTAAAAATATGGCATTCTTTTGACAAAATTATAAAAAATAGAGAACAAACTTTACTATTTGATCCAGAAATCCCACTTCTAGGTATATATTCTAAAGACTTAAATTCAGTACATCTAAAAGATATCTGCATTCCCATGTTCATCACAGTATTGTTTATAATAGACACGGACTCAACCTATGTCCATCAACAGATGAATGGATAAAGAAAACGTGGCATTTATCAACAATGGAATACTACTCAGCTTTGATGAAGGAAATTCTGTCATTTGCAACAACATAGGTGAACCTGGAAGACATCATGCAAAGTGAAATAAACCAAGTACAGAAGAGGAAAACTGCATGTTCACACTTATATGAAAAACTAAAACAATCTAACTATAGAAGCAGAGAGTAGAAAAGCAGTTACCAGAGCCTGGAGGTGAGGCAGGGGTGAGATTGAAAGGAAGAATGACGACATGTCAGTCAAAAGATCCAAGTTGAAGTTAAATAGGAGTAAATAATGAGTATTTAAGATGCTAGATATATTAACTTATTTGATTCAATCATCTCACACTGTATATGATAGATACATACTATGTCTCCTATAATTATACATAATTATAATTCAAAAATAAAGCTATTAAAAAAGAAAATAATGTTGTATTAAAAGAATATTGAAGTGTGTAATATTTTTAGATTTTTTTTTTAACTCAGAATAAATCCCTTGAGATCTTTTTAAGCACTGGAGGTTAGAATTCTAACATGCATTTTAGTAGAACGCAATTCAACTCATAACAATACAATCATGGCTGACATTGGTCTGTAATTTTCTTTTTCATTGAGGTATTTCTCACCTTTTCATGTAGTATTAGGCTGACCTTATAAAATGATCATCCCTCCTCCTCTTTTTTTAATGAAAATGTGTGTATAACCTTGATTTTATTTATTTAGTTTTAGACAGAATTTATCAGTACAACTATCTCAGCCTGGAACTTTCTTTATGGTGACAAATTTAATTTCCTTAATGGAGATTAGGATTATTCAGATTTTCTTTCTTATTGTTAACTTTGATAAATTGTATTTTTTGAGAAAGTTGTCTATTTGTTTTATTCTGTCAAGTTTGTTGGTATATCGTTCTTAGTAACATTCTCTACTATTCTTTAATGTTTGTAGTATTTAATATCTTTGATTACACTGCTATCATTAAAAGGTATTAACCCACTTTTCCAACCATGCTGTCATATGAATAGAACTTCCCCGTAAGAATTTCGTCATCATTCATTCTTTCAGTGTATTCACTGAATACCCTGCAAATCCCAGACAGAGGCTGAGACAGATTAGATGTACTTTCTGCCTTCACAGAACCAGTGGTCTAGTGGATTATATGGCTATTACATAAGAATTTGGAAGTATGTTTGGTATAATGACATGAAGACCATATGTTTCAAGAAAACTTTCATGAATCTAAAGGGTAAATAGAATTTAGTTAAACAAAGAGAAGAAGAAGAAAGCACTTGCTAGTCAAAAAGAAAGCTAAAGAAAAATTTCAGAAGCAAGAAATGATGAAGTATTGTCCAAGAAGTTAAATTTAAAAATAAAAATAAAAAAATTCAGCATTGCCAGATATAGACTGCAAAGCGGGGAGACATCAATTAGAAATTATACTGAATAACTATGTGTGGCCAAAGGATACAGTGCGTGTAAGTGTTCATGAGATGCAACATTTTCCTAAATGGGATGGGAAAGTATTAAAATCTTTTTAGCACAAGGAAGTAATTATCAGATTTGCGTTTTTCAAATGTTGAGGACAACATATAAAAAGTATTGGCAAGAAAGCAGACTGTAAGTAAGGAGGTGAATTAAGAGTTTGTTCCAATGACCTATGCAAAATATGATGGTGGCTTGACCAAGAGGTAACAGTGCAGTTTTAGAAAAAGGGATGGATACATCTACCAGAATTGACTCAACCTTGAGATTGATTGAAATTGTCAAGTAAGAGAGACAATGCAATCAAGAGTGACACATAGATTTCTGGCTTAGGTAATTAGGTAGATGGGGTTGACATAAAATGAGATGAGAAACATACAGGGGGAAATGTTCTCCCAGGGGGAGTGTTATTTTTGAGCAAGACGAATTTGAAGGGGCTCTAGGCTACCTAGTAGAAAAATTATGTAATATAATCAACTTACTTGAACTCTGTTGAGTTTGAAATAGGTAACTTCATATTGATACCTATGTGCAACACTCAGCTTTACGTGTGCTGGCAAAAAGAAAGTGGGTATAACTGGTTTGGGGTTTTGCCAGAGTTTTTGGAAGAGGAGAATTCAGAAAGATCAAATATTCTCCAAGTAATTAAAGACTGGATCATGAAATCTAAGCTTGATGGGATGAAAAATAAGGAGAAAAGAATAGTGGGTAAAGAAAAAGTAGAGAGATCCAATGAGATATAAGTTCGAGGGAAGTGGAGAAAGAGTTCCAGTGGAAGAACAGTAACAGAGTAACTTGAAAACAGGAAAATTGTAGTTTAAAATGGAATGTATTTGTCTGGAACCTCTGACGCTATCTTGGATGGGTGATGAAATTTTGAATGATGAGAGAGGAAAAGACAAATGTGTAGAGGAAGAAGAGCAGACATGAGAGCCTTGAGTGAGACTCTTAGAACTTCCTACAATGTCTTTGTAATTGGACTCATGTGTCATCTCCTCTATGAAACTGCAGGTCGCTTAATGTCCAGGCCTGTAACTTCCTCTCCCCTCAACCAACAGAAGAGCCCACTAGCATGCTGTCATGTGTAAAACAAGGACCCTATCACTAAATCTTGTATCAATAAATGAATGTGGTGATTTGTCTAAAAGTCATATTATAAAATTACTCAATAACAACCACAGAGCAAGTAGTTCCAAAATGATATCATTCCCAGGATTTTATAGAACATCATTGATTATCTCACAGCCAGGAAAATTCCAAATCTTTTCATTGCTTGCTATCTTCTTGAATTGCCTACTAAATCCCACTGATAAGGTCCTCAAAGAGAAGTAATTCTACAGTAGTGTGATAACCAGGCATTAAAGTCTTAAGAAAAAAAAAAGATTTCCTATAGCTATATACAAAATTTTAGAAATAAAGCAGTAGAAAGCATTAGCACAGGCCTAGGACAACTCTAAGCATGAAAGAAAACCTTATATTTTTGTTTTCATTTTTATTTTCATAGCGAGTAACAGAAGGGCACCTCTTCTCCTTGGGAATCAGCTTCAAAGGGTGAACAATACTGTCTTTACTTAACAAATAGCCTTTTTAAAAAACAACCTTGAGAGTATCATGCAAACTGACTTTTTAATGGTTTTGGGCAACATGTTTACATTTTAAACTTTTGAGTTTGCATTTTTCTTTTTTTTCAAAGCTCAATCTGTCAACTGGTTGGAATTTGTAATTTATGGCTCTGTAGCAATCCAAAGTTCCTTATCCTTAAGTGATCCCATTCCCATGGAAGTTTATGTTACAGAGTTTAAAAAAAATCTTAAAAGTAAAGATAATATTTTGGAATCATTATGTGATGTTTCTAAATATGTTCTTCTCTGTCGATATCCCTGTAATTTTTGAAAGATCTTTGATACTACACAACGAAGAAAAAAAATCTTAATCAATGAAATGTCAAGTCCTTAAAATATCTCCCATAATACTTCCTTTCTGAGTATTTTATTTTTAGCTTCAAATGTGCATTTTTCCTCTTAAGTTAATTTCTCTAATCTTTATTGATTCCCTACTATATACCAGTTACTTCACATGACATTAATAATTAAAAAGAAAAATAGTATCAGTAACAGTCTCTAACTTGAAGTGTTTATGGTCAGTTGTAGTGAAAACAAACATCAAAACTGATAATACAAAGTTTAGGACACACTGTTGTGACTATCAGCCAAAAGTCTGGTGAGGTTGAAGAGATAATAACATATAGAAGAATACACTGATCATCATTCAGCTTGTTTTATTTGAGTAAGCTAAACTGCTTTACTTTTGTCCAATGCAGAATTTTTTAACATTGCATTTATTTGCTTAACACAAAACAGTTACTCTATACAAGTTTTGTAGTCCATGATTTCTTCTTGAAATCTTTCAGGATTAAATCAAAATATGGCTTCAGAGTTACAATGGTAACTTAAAAGCATAGAAGCCAAATATTTACCAGAACTGTAAAACTGTAAAACTAAAGTGTATAACAATTCAGTTTAAAACTATTCACGTTATTTCTAGCTTGAAGTGCTAGAAATACATCAAAATTGGCCTTTTTTAATTGAGAAGTTCATTTTATGTTAGTGACATTTCTCCAGGTTAACGTATTTATTTGCAAGAAAATGTGGGTGCTTTATAGGAAAAAGTTTGCTAATGTAGGTGAACTATTTTTTTCTTATTTTGTTTCTAAGATTTTGAGAATAAGAGAAAAATCTCATATTGTTTCTCATTGGTATAAGTGTGCCCCATGGAGCATTGACTCATTCACATTTCACATCGAGGATGTGTCATTTGGTCAGCCTGGGCAGCCAGAAGAAGCAGACAACCTTCATATGGTCCAGTGTGACCATGTGAAGGTAAGTCTTTCCTTGTCAGCCAGTGCGTTGCATGAGGCTGCCAAACTTCTACTGGTGGTAGAGCAGGGAGAGTAGTCTGGACCTGGGAAGTCCCTGAGTTATCGTTATGTCTGTCCCTTAGAAAACAGGCAAGGGCCAAGATCTAAGACAGGATGAATACATAAGCTGGTAGGTCTGGGAGGATTTTATATGATGCACAATTAGGTCTACAACACTGTCATTTTTTATTGTTTTTAAAAAACCTTGATATCCTTTTTCACATGGAGTTAGTGGTTTTGTTCTTTAGCTACTTGCACTGAGGCTATAAACTTGTTCAGACTTTACCTTCTGTCTCACAAAACCAGCTATATTGATCATGGTGGCAACTGCTGTAAACTACAACCCCCTAGATGTCAGTGGAGAGTAAAATTTATTCTTGCTCCATCAAGTTCAGTGCAGATATAGTCAGCCTTCAGCGGTGCTCTTCCCTGTGGTGAGCCAAAGCTCCAAGCTCCTCTTAGATAGTATCTTCCACTGTCGCTAAGTATTTCAGAGTCATCTGGAGTCCTGGAGTCTTCTACAAATCCTCTGCATTTGGACATTGAACAAGAGAAGAAGCATCTTTAATGAAATAACTTACATTTTTCTACCAACATCCCATCAGCCCAAACTACTCTCTCCCTACTCCTCCAACACTCTGGAATATAAAACAGATTTAATGAGTAACCCCACCACTCTATTAGGTGCACGTTGAACTTAGTTCTTTCAAAGGGAAACGGGAATGGGACTGTAGCCACCTCAAGAAAGGATACTGGCAAAAGAGACATTTGGCATTCCTATTTTATTGCCACAATATGCTGAATTTTGTCTATATTAAGAAAAAGTCATGCTGTATATCTATCAAGGTATATTGTGCTTGGAGATATGTAATACTCTTTGGAAGATTTTACCCTTCTTCACTATTAAGGGAATGGGATTTTCCAGTCATTGTAAACTGATATTTTGTGATGTTTAATACGATCCCATAAAAATAATGTCAAGGGAAACAATAGCTGTAAGAAATTTATCAAATGCCTCATCTTAGCTCATTCTTCAAAAGGCATATTAGTCGAGCTGGACTTCCATGAAGGTAATAAAAGTGGTAAATATCCAACTAACATTTTGTAAGCTGAGAAAAAATTTCTCCAAAAGTAAAATGCAGGTCATTGTGTGGTAAAAGAAAATACTCATGCTAGCAGAGTACTTAATATAGTAGTTTTATATGGAAAACATGATGTCTTTACTAGGTGTAGTTAGTGCTTAGCACATCATGTTATGAATGCATGTCTGCTAAACAGTGAGTTTCTGGCTATCTATAAATATCTGCTTTTGCTTATATGACCTGAATATTAATGGCCAACTTTCCTATAGAATGAAAATGATTAATGAGACCCTTGACTAAGCTGGGGACCTAAATATTTAAGGCCACTTTTGTAATGTTCACTTAGCTCTGATGTCAATTACTATATTTCCAAAAGGGGACTCACCAATTGCTAATTACATCAATATTCATATAATCCGATGACAAATACTCAGGTTTTATGAAAGATGGCATCTTCCAAAATGGCCTGTCCTTTATGCTCTTGTTCATGTGATCTTGATTCTCCTTCCATTGCCCATGGTGATGTGCTGCCATCCCCAACCCCACCTGTGGCAGCAGAGTAGATTTTTGTGACTACTTCAACCAATAGAGTAAGCTAAAATGACGCCATGACATTTCCACGGTCTGGTTATAAAAAATGCTAGCCATATTCACTTTGTTCTCTGAGGATGTTTGCTGTCAGCCATCACACTAGAAAGAAGTCCAAATCTTTCTCTCCAGAAGCACTCCCTCTAGATGTCAGTGGAGAGTAAAATTTATCCTTACTCCATCAAGTTCAATGCAGATATTCAGCCTTCAGAGGTGTTCTTCCCAATCATGAGCCAGGGGTGCAGGTCCCTCTAAATAAACTTCTCAGTAAAAATACTTCTAAATAAACTAACACGTTTTGCCCATTTTTAAATTGGGGTTTTAGAAAAGCTATTACTGAGTTTACAACTATTATTAAGACATGAATTAGACAAGAAGAGGCCACTTTGGGAGTTCTAATCCACACCTCGGTTTAGGTTTCAGCCAAAAACCTGTGTCAACAACCACACATGTGAGCAAAGATGCCTTCTGAAGATTCCAGCCTCCAGCCAGCAAGCCTTTCCAAGTATAACCCTAGATATTATGGAGCAGAAGCAAGCCATGCTGAACCTCAGAATCCATGATAGTCATTTACTAGAATCCAATACTAGTAAAATAGTATTTTTTTGAAATACTAGATTTGAGATAATTTGTAATGTAGCCATAGTAACTGAAACATTCTTTATTCAAACATAACTAGATCCCAACTTTCCATTAAACTTTTTCATTAGTGTTTTTCCTAACTTGAACAGTATTTATATACATACTTTATCTTCAATTGTTCCAGTTGACTTGACTTACACCAACTATATAGCATAGAAAAATTCTCCTATAAAAATTATAAACATACATTCAGTCTTCAGTTTGACCCTGGTTTTCTTTCTGAATATTTTTGACTTAACTGCTTTTACGTGTTTAATTATACAATACACTAGATTATGTAAGAGTAAAGTTATTACTGATAATTTTTAAACTAATAGGTTCAGTTCAGGGTCATAGCACTAATAGTCTCAGGACGTAGCATAGGATTTACACGTGATAAATGGTCAATAAACATTGCATGAATAAAATGCATGCACAGACACTTTTAATCTGTTTTGAAAATTTAGAATACTGTAAAAAAAACTATATAATATTCACTGTTATTTCTAAATGCAGATTTGAGATTTAGATTATTTGTGCTTTTATAGTCTTATTCATTTGACCATTTAAATATTTGACTAAGAAACAATAAATTTATATTACTGTCTCATCCTATATTATAAAAACTGTAACTTATTATTATTGTAACTTACTATTCACTTATTAAAACTGTTTCTCTCATTTCAATAATGGTGATGATGATAACAATGGCAGCTAGTGTTTCTTGGACACTTACTTGTGCCAGAAATTGTCCTAAGTTCTTCTTGTGCTACTAAATAAGTTACTTGTATTGGGATATAATTTACTCATAGACAAATTTATTCCTTTTGGTTGTACAGTTCTATGCATTGTGATAAATGCATGTAATCAAGAAATGGTCATTACATTTAAGACATAGAACATTTCCATCATCTAAAAATTTCCCTTATGCAAGTTTGTGGTCAATTCTTTCTCCCATATCCAGCCCTTAACAAACAACGGTCTATTTTCTGTCCATATAGTTTTGCCTTTTCCAAAATGTCGTATGAGTGAAATCATACTGTATGTACTACCATTTGCTTCTGGTTTATTTCAATTAGTCTAATACATTTGTGAATCATTAATGTTGTTGCATTGCTGCTTTTTATTCCATTGTATAGATGTACCATAATTTGTATAAATCTTTTCCTTATTGATGGACATTTGGCTTTCATTTGGGTAATTAGGAGCAAAACTGGTATAAGCATGGGTATATAGATATTTATACAAACATATGCTTTCAATTCTCTTTTACATCTACCTAGGAGTGGGATTGCTGTGTTGTATGCTGAATGGACGTTTAATTTTATGAGAAAGCACCAAAATATTTTCAAAAGTAGCTGCGTCATTTTCAAAATTGGCTGTGTTATTTTGCATTACCACTAGCATTGTGTGAGATTTCCGATTGATCTGCATGCTCACCGCAACTCGATACTGCCAGTTTTGTTTTAAAGCCATTCTAACAGATGTTTGCTACCTCATTGTGGTCTTAATTTGCATTCCCTAAATTAAAATGATGTATGGTATCATTTCATATGTTAATGTGCATCCACATATTTCCTTGGATAAAGCTTTATATTTTGCCCACTTTTAATTTTTTTATTGAGTTGTGAAATTTTTAAATATATTTTTAATAACAGACTTTCATTATATATATGTTTTGAAATATTTTTTCCAAGACTGTGACTTTTTCTTTGATTTTTTAACAGTGTCATTAAAAGAGCAAATTGTTCTTGTTTTTTTTTTAATTAATTTTGTTGGATGCCAATATATTTAATTTTCCTTTTATGATCCATGTTGCTGGATATTGAGTCTAAGCTTAATCCAAGGTTGTCTCCTGGGTTTTTTTTTCTGGACATTTCCTTGGAGATGTTTTACAATTTCTACATGTGGTGCAAGGTGGGATTCACGTTTATTTTTTGTATATAGATGTACAATTTTTGCCGCATCGTGAAAAACCATGTTGAATTATTTCATCTACATAATTCTAGATTTTATAATCCTAAAATATGAGATTAACTAAATAACCCAGAAGTACTCATTGTACACCTTGAATATATACAATTCTTTTTTTTTTTTTTTTTGACACAGTGTCTCCCTCTGTCCCCAGACTGGAGTGCAGTGGCAAGATCTCGGCTCACTGAAACCTCCGTCTCCCGTGTTCAAGCCATCCTCCTGCCTCAGCCTCCCAAGTAGCTGGGATTACAGGCGCGTGCCACCATGCCCAGCTAATTTTTGTATTTTTGGTAGAGATGGGTTTCACCATGTTGGCCAGGGTGGTCTCAATCTCCTGACTTCGTGACCCGCCCGCCTCCGCCTCTCAAAGTTTTTGGATTACAGGCGTGAGCCCCGGCCAAATATATACAATTTTTTATTTGTCAATTCTACCTTGATACAGCTGAAAAAAGGAAAAGACCATTTATTTGCTCCATCGGCTGACAGTTGTTGGCACGTCGTGGAATATAGTATGTGATAAGACCAATAGACTTTGTGGTTGTATTCTCCTTCTTTTATGTTAATTTGTGTAAAATGATTCCCTTTATCTGAAGAGATTGTAAGCAGAATCCTGTGTGATGGCTCAAATATTTAGTAAACTTTGTGGTGGTATAACTGGCCTAGGTCTTGAGGTTGGGAAAAGGAAGCCAATAACTAAAATATGTGCCAGTTATAATCGAGGTGAATCATGTCCCTTTTAGAGCAGAAGTTCAAGGGTAGCAACTTGCTACTAAATGCCTGGTGGGTTATTTTAAGGTGCCATATTAGAGACTGACAGTTGATCTCAGTTGCTAAGGCATTGGGCATTTTACTAGAGAAGTAGCCAGATCAACCTTATCGAGTGGGATTCCATGCTGTCAGGCCCTGCATGGCTCCAGCTCTACTACCAAGACTACTCTGTGCTTGAGTCTATGCTGCAGCAAAAGGGTGTCTGAGCATAGATGTGATGCTGGCTGATGTCAATAAGCTGCTGTTAAATCTGCACTGTTAGTGCCTCTTCTTTGTGAATGTTCTTTGGTAGGCATTAAAATGTCATACATAGATCTTTATACTTTGTTCCCATTACTCTAAGTTCATCTGCATGTCCCAGTTCTTCCTATCTTTTTTCCTTCAAGGCTCTATCAAACCAATCAAACCATTAGCTTCTGTAAATGTATCTGTACATACTCCTACCATGGACTTTCTATTTCCATGCAAAGTGGGTGACGAGTTATATCACCCTAAGATCGGTAAATGTATAATCACCAGTCATTTTGCAACATCTATGAGTGGCGCTGTTGTACAGTAACTGATTTTCAGTTTGAACTCACTTACAAAGGTGAGGCCCTTGGGAAACAAACTCAGCCTTTTTCCTCCTCTGTCACGTGGCCATGAGAAATTTCCCCCACACCAAAAGAGAGATGCTAGGTGCAACAAGGAAGAATGAAATGGTGTGGGCGACCCGCTGTGTAGATTAATTTCACCCTCTGAGATTCTTCATGCCTCATCCCATATATATTGCTTTCTTCTTAAAATGCATTACTGTTAGGCCTTCTTGACCTTGGAGCTTGTGAAAATAACATGTATACAGTGCAAGATGGGCAGTTCTGGTCACACAGTCACTTGATGTGCCAGGTTCAGCTGCTCAGTCTCTACCAGAGCCCTTTGACATGCTGGGAGATGCTTTCTGAATGCAGATACAGATAGTATGACTTAGATACAGAATCCCAGGGTTCTCTCTTGTTGTTCTGAGACTAAGGCTTGTCACAAATGTAAGGGAAGAAAAATAATTTTTCTTCTACCCTCATAAATTCTTAGTTAAAAAGGACCACTGTAACAAAGAGCAGATTAACAAAAGGAAAACAAACAGAAGTTCATTAACATGTATATTTCATATAGATGTGTGAGACACCAGGGAATGTGTAGTTTTCAAAAAGGCGGCTTTGAATTTCTATTTGCATATCCAGCATCTTAAAAAATAAAACAGTAAATTTTTAGATAAGTACTAAGACAAAAGAAAAGGACTTTGAGACTCTAGAAGCAGCAACCTGTGGAAGGCAAATAAACAGCGGATAAAAGCTAATTATCACATGTCGTTCCTGTTGGTCCGTATCTCCATGCACAGCAGAGACAGTGAAATCGCAAGCATGCATCTTCTCAGTGAGTCAGTCCACCTCCCTTCGGGTGTTGATGAAGATGACTGCCTGGGTGATGGTCAGGGTTTCATACAAGTCACATAATATGTCCAGCTTCCATTCCTCTCGTTCCACATTGATGTAGAATTGGTGGATACTCTCTTGGGTCAACTATTCCTTCTTGACAAGAATCCAAATGGGGTCCCTCATGAACTTCTTGGTCACCTCAAGCACATAAGAAGGCATTGTAGCTGACGGCAAAACTACCTTGATATTGCTGTTAAACTTTTGGAGTTTGTCAATAGATCTAGTCCCTGAATCCATGGCTTAACATTTCAACAGCTTTGTCTAGTACAAACATTTTGATGTATTTGGGAGACAGGTATCTCTGGTTAACCATATCAAACATGTGTGCAGGGGTATGCACGATGACATGGAGAGCTTCCATCAGCAATTTCATTACCTCGGTATGCACATTCGTGCCCCCAATAAAGTCTTGACAGGAGGTATTCATGTAGTCTCCAGGTATTATGACCACCTTCTGTATCTGCTGAGCCAATTCTCTACTGGGTGCTAGGACCAAGGCCTGGGTGGCTGTTAGATCTAATTCAATCTGCTACAGAATCAATGTGGCAGATGTGGCCATTTCCCCAGTCCCGGATTGGACTTCAGTGATCACATCATAACCCTTGACACAAGATAGAATGGCTCGCTGCTGGATGGGAGAGGACTTCTCAAAACCATAGGCATAGATGCCATGGAGGAGAAACTCCTAGAGGTTCATGTCAACAAAGCTGTCAACAATCTCATTCCAGTTACTCTCAATGATGCCTTTGGGCTCCATTCCATCAGGGCCATCGTCTCAGGATTGAGAATTCTGACTCACACCTGTAATCCCAGCACTTTCAGAGGCCTAGGCAGGTGGATCACTTGAGGTCAGGAGCTCAAGACCAGCCTGGCCAACATGCTGAAAACCTGTCTCTACTAAAAATGCAAAAATTAGCTCAGTTTGGTGACACTTGCCTGTAGTCTCAGCTACTCAGGAGGCTGAGGCAGGAGAATCGCTTGAACATTTAAACCTGGGAGGT
Organism: Macaca mulatta; assembly: GCF_049350105.2. Lineage (NCBI taxonomy): Eukaryota > Metazoa > Chordata > Mammalia > Primates > Cercopithecidae > Macaca > Macaca mulatta. The sequence continues at coordinate 20,118,302 of NC_133408.1, read as the reverse complement.
GGAGGTAGCAATGAGCTGAGATCGTGCCACTACACTCCAGCCTAGGTGACAGAGTGACAGAGTGAGATTCTGTCTCAAAAAAAAAAGGCTAATTAGTAAACCATGTTAGTGTAGATTCTTCTGGTACCACGTACAAGCCAATAAAGGTCTAAAGTTGTCTTTAGTGAACTTTACCTCTGTTCTCCCTGGTAGAAGAGTGACATTATACCTTTTGTCTTTATGAATCTATGTGCTACTTTTATGCATGTAGAAAAGGGCAGAAATCTTTCCTGCAACTACTTCTTCATTGCCTTTAGCTCAACAATCCTTCATATTCTGGAGTAGCATATTCTGATCTCCCATACCACAAAAGATACCTCAAATGCATGACTCTATAGGTATTATGGCTCAGGTGGCATGGCTGCTTTCATTGTAACCTGAACCTGATAGGGATTCATTCCTTCTCCAGGTCCCATTTATAGCTGGGAGACTTGCATGTTACTCAGGAAATGGGTTGGAATTATTTTCTTAAATGTGTAATATGTTGCCTCCAGAGACCAGGGAGGCCTACCAGTCACACTCAGGAATCAAAAGAATGCATGTACCATGCTTCATGACCTTGAGATTATAGTCTATTCATGTTTTCCAGGATCCCTCGAGATTGCATAGAAGAATTTTTCCAGGATTCCTTTAGATTTTATAGAAGACAAATTGGTGGCATGGATGCATTGAGAAAAAACATACCTACATCGTTTAAGTTCTTTAAGAGTCTTTCTTTAAGACTGACAGTAATACATGTTGTTCTCCTTAAGATGTAATACTGCTTTTTATTCACTCTCTTGGTGAGGCAGGAATAGTTGGGCAGTTTCAAGGCTTCCACTTGAGTGTCCTCACTGTGCTAGGTCTTACCTTACAGGAGAAGCAACATTGATGATCATGCCAAAGGCCAATATGATCATTTCAATTAAACATGCTTGGACCTAAAGAAATAGCACTCAAGGGGGTCCATTTACCCAATGAATTTACTGTGACTCACGAATGGGCCAGCACTTTATCATTTCTCCTGGAATGGGAGAGTGTGATGAAATTTCAGGACCCTAGAATCAAGGTCAAAGTCCTCTATATCAGTGATTAAAAGAGTTTTTCTTAAAATGGGCCAGACAGCAAATATATTAGGATTTGAGAGACAGAGTTTTTGCATCTCGAGTATTCAACTCTACTGTTGTAATGTGACAGCAACCATAGATAATGTGTAAGCAAGTGGATATGGCTGAGCTCCCAGTGCAGGGGCATTAGCTGGCCTTCACGTGGGAAGAGTGTAGCTTTTCTGCAGGCCCAGAGTGTTCGGAAAAATCTGGGGACTCACAATTTTCAAGGCATTGGCCCTTATATCGCCATATCAACTTGTAAAGTCTTCCTCTTCTTGAATAAGGACACTGACATGACTTCGCAGACTTGCTGATTTTGAGAATTCAACCTTTCTTTTATTTGTATTTTAATTTATATTTGAGAAAGAGTCTCACTCCATCACCCAGGCTGGAGTACAATGGCATGTTATCCATTCACTTCAACCTCTACCTCCCAGGTTCAAGCAATTCTTGTGCCTCAGCCTTCTGAGTAGCTGAAATGACAGGCACACACCACTGCACCTGGATACAACCTTCCTTTTAGCTCTGCTGTTCTTATAATGAAATTGTGGGCTTTATCTTCAACTATTTCTGCCTTATGGCTATAGGAAATGAGGATCTCTTTATGTGCTGCTAAAATGCCTTATGACTCTCACACATAGCTATAAATGAATGAATTAATCACATTCAGCTTTTGTTTTCATTTTCTAAAATATTGGGTGTCCAGCAAAAATCAATCCATTTTATAAGCCTTATAGTTATTACCTTCCGTGAACTCTGAAATCATGCTGCACTCATTCATGCACTTCCTTCCATCAATGAAAGTTTAACAATTGCACTAGTACTTCCTACTGGGAGCTATCTGTGCTCCACCTATCAGCCATCTGGCCAATTATACAGATGCGAATTTCTCTTTATAGTCTCTTTTTTAAGTCTACTCTTGGCATCTAAGTTTGTCTTCCTGTGTTCTAGAAATCACATGCAAAAATAGAGATTTGCATTTACTTGGTATATATAAGGGAGTGCTCTCAAGAACAACACCTGGAAGGAAGTGGAAGGAGTAGGATTAGTCAGAGTTGAACTGTGTGTGATGCTCCTGCAGCAGAAGCCTTGGTCAGTCCATGAGGAATTCTGAACCTTGCGATGACCCTTCAGATATGTCCTTTTGTACTTCTGAATTGAGCAGTCAATGAATATGTGCTTTCTCCAGCATTAGGGGAAGCAAGGTGGCTTTGCTTGGCTGAGGACAATAAGATTGCTTGCTACTAGGTTTCTCATTCTCTGTCATGCCAGTATGAACTTTTGCACATGGCATTGGCACTGGTAAGGTTTTAAAAGAATGGGCAGAATTAGATGAGACCTCTTCAGGTCTTAACTTGAAATTGGGCTAGCAAGACATCTGCTGCATTCTATAGGACAGAGCAAGTCACAAGGCCAGTACATTTTTGAGAACTGGGTCAAGACTCCACCACACACTTGCAGATGTGAGAGGTTGCATTACGAAAACTCACATTCAAAGGGTATGTGTCCCACAAAGGAAGTAATTGGAGAAACTTTTATAATTAATCCACCATGTATAGAACTAAGATTTCAACTAATTATTATTTTTTCTTCCTATACATTTCATAGCTTGTTCAATCTCTAAATTTTAGGATTTTGAAATAAAACTCCTTACTAATATTTGGGGCTTCCTATTTTTTTCTCCCTTTTTCAAAACCAAACCAAAACATTCAAGGCTGTTCAAAGAAAACTATAATACATCTTTGCAAGATTGAATAGTTGAGCCAATAATACAAGACTCACTTTTCATTTTCCTTGTTAAATGTATTTTACTTGATTGCCAACCACCAAAATAAACACTGGCACAACTGCAGGATTTTGAATTCTTTCAAATAGGAACTGGAAGTAGCAGAAATAGAATTGAGGGAATGCAAGGTCAGCACGTGATTTGTGCTTATAAAGCTGCTCTGACTACTGTCCCCACTGATTTATACTTGTCACATACTGAGGGCTCAGTTGTGGCGCCAACTTTCTTTCATTATTATCTTTATTTTAAAGTGATTTGTGTGGCGGATTTAAAAAATGCATTGCAGGAAGTCAAAAATTCTAAGTAATCTTAGTGTAATTTTGGAAACAAATATGAAGAATAGAGCAAGAAAAAGTTTGGCACTTGACTTCTAAGTATGGGAGATAAGATAATCTAAACAAAAAATATATCTAATGTGCTTATGAAATAATATATGTGGCAGGAATATATATATTACTACTTTTTCCTTATACACAGATATCATTAGGTAGAATATATCCAAGATCATCGATGGCCACAAGGCTAGGCTGAGTATGGTGATTATTATGTTTGTATTCTCTATTTATGTCTTATTCTTCAGTTTACTTAATAAAGCTCAGAACTTTTAAATTGTTGCTAATAGCAGTCCAATTTTTTGACATTGAAATCTCTCAGCTTTATAGCTTTATAAAACTTTATAGGCTTATCTCTGTAAATGGCAGCTGTTTCACATTCTTGGAATTTCAACTTATGAAGGTCAATGTTAAGAACCAATTCCAACTGTCTAAAATTACTCAATCTATGTTAGAATAAGAGAGATCTGAAAAATAGTTGACAGGTTAATTGTCTAGATTTCATTGTAGAAATCAGTCTACAAAAGTCCTATTGCTGACATGGCAGCTTCATTATTATTTGTGTTTGTGAGGTTTTTACTCATTTATGTAGAGGAAGACGATGTTTAAGGACAGTAGCTGTCTCCATGTGCTTTTTGTTGGAGCTGGGTATTTCTTATCAGTGTGAGGTTGATTGTGAAGACATATTTGAGAGAGAAAGCACAGGAAAACAAGCTCTTGACTGCCTTATCTTTCAGTGAGATCATGCCTCATAGAATATGTTGAGTCATTTCAACATCATTAAGGGTTACCATTTGAGTGGTGATTCTAAGCATTGACTTGAGGTCAACTGGCTATAGGGGTAAAAAAAGTTTCATAAAGCAATATATGTAATAGTTTAGATAAATTATTAAGTGATGATGGACACAGAGTTCTATAGTTCCGAGTTTATCATAAAATATTCTAATAGGAAAAGTCTTCCCATTATCTGTGATGTTACCCAGGTCCATACCTCATGAGAATAATAATATTTTTTATTGTATAGAAATTTTGTTATTCAACACTATTTTTACCTTTCTTATCTCTTTTGTTTCACGCAACAACCCAGTGAGATAGTTAAAGGGAATTTCCTCATCTTTTATAGATGAAGAAATTAGAGGTGTGGACTTTCAAAATACCCTCCATACCTGACATTCTTGAACTGGTAAGATTCTATCACAATTATATTGGCCCAAAAAAGGACAATGTGTTATTCCATACGAGGGGAGACAGAAAAGAAAGAAATAAATGCATAAATAAGATATTTTTAAGTAGTGGTACATATTATGATAAAAATGAAAGAGGGTGATTTAACCAAAAAGTAATCATTGGGCACCTCCAAACTATGTAAATACAGCTGGCCATAGGAGGGACTTAAATTTAAACTGATATTTTAATTTTATCATGAAATTATCCACGTGGAGATGACAAGAGAAATCAACCACTGCAAAACCGACCTGATACACTCAATAACCTGGGAAAAGGTCAATGTGGCTGCAGTGAGCAAAGTAAAAGTGATACAATGTGTAATCAGAGAGGCAGGTAGGGGCCAGATCCTTTTGAGGCTGGTCATCGTAAGAAGTGTGTATAGTAAGTGAAATAGAAAGCTATTGAAGGTTCTAAGCAAGGAGACATCATTATCTATTTTGAATTTTTGGAAAATCATGCTATTTGGATTTTGGAGCAGGAAGTCCAGTAAGGATCTATGCATAAACAAAACAGAGACCCAGACTTGTGCTACAGTAATGATAGTGGGGAGTATTGAACTGTTAGCATAGATATTGTAGTAAAAGTGCCTGCAGATTTGCCTACAGATTAAAAGTGAGAATGAAGAGAAGAAAGGAATGAGGATTAATGACATCTAAGCATTTGGATAAATAACTGGGCAGATGATGATAACATTTATCAAGACAGGGGGAAATGGCTGAGTAGGTGACAAGGTCAAGTTGATATGCTTATTAGAATTAAGTCAAAGTGCCACATAAGTAGGTGATGTACATTTCTGAAGTTCAGGCAAGAGGTTGTTATTAATGAGGGTCTCATTGGTGGATTGCATTTAAGGCATGAGACATGAGATAAATGAGACTAGCCAGAGAAAGAGAGTACAGACAGAGAAGAGACACTGGGACACTGAGCCCCTCAGAATTTAGAGTTCCTACTGGAATGCTTTTAGAGATAAAATTACTACTGCTCTAATGTTTTAAACTTTTATTAATGGCTGTAATCCTAACAACGTATAGTAAAGTTACTTCATACTCCATGTGTATAAAATCCAAATTTTTAACTTTTTAGTATCTTGTATTAGATGCCTTGTTCTTATCCTTCAGTTTTCACCTGTATTTATTTATTTTTCCTGGCAAAGGAATTTCTTCTTGGCCATGAATGGCAAGGCAGAATGAAAAATAGTGGTATTTATAATAAGATGGTGCTTGGCACCAAACATTCTTTTACTCATGACATAATTCACTGACCACATGTTTCCTGATAGAGAAAATACCAAAAACCAAATACTGCTTCAAAGTATGTAAAAATATTCTTTCTCTTATGATCCAACAAGAAATAATTGTTTGATAAAATGAAATAACCTTTATGTGAAGACCATTAGGATGCTTATAGTTACTAGGATAAATAATTTTGTAAATATATTTCAAATGCTTCCACTGTGTAGAGTAATTGAAACTTTTTATTGCAGGTTTAGAAGATTCCATTCTTTAAAAAAGAACAGTTTCACACACACCCAGAACCACAACAATAACAACACCACCACGTGCACACGGCACAAACATTTCACAAAAAAATAAAAACAAAAAAGAAGTAACTAAGGGACAGTTGTGGTGGCTCATGCCTGTAATTCCAGCACTTTGGGGAGGCAATGTGGGAGGATTGACTGAGCCCAGGTGTTCAAGACCAGTCTGGGCAACACAGTGAGACTCTGTCTCTATTAAAAATAATAATAATGATAAAATGAAAAAGAGGTAACTAAGCTTTTGACCAAAGGGGCTTGAGAGGTCACATAATGCAAATGACTGAAATTATTCTTGTTAATTAGTATGTGAAAACCATCAGTCAATGGATTAGGTTAGACCTAGAAAACGTCTTTAAATGGGAAATGTAGCTCTGTACAAAATCCTTGTAATACTTTGCTAATTTCAAAACTAAGAAGTCTTTTGAGCTGCACATGGGACATATTTGGGTTAAACTGATTCAATTACAGTTCTCTTTGAAGACCAAGAGGCATATAATATAGCAAAAGAATGAAGAAGTAGAAGTCAAAAATTATCAAAGTAATTGCATCTGCATTAACATTAGTCTGGGACCTGAATTCAGAAACTTTGGGACCCATAAAAGCCCCATAAGGAGCATACTTAATACTAAAGTAATATATACTGTATTTTAAGTGGAAGTGATTGTTTTATAGCTCTGCTCTATCAAGGACGTCTTTTCTCACCTTTTCTTACCCACATAGCTAGTTCTTAAGCTTTCCCCACGTTCTAATGAAAAAGAACTCTGTAAATTCAGCTCCATACAGGCTGTGAGACAGTGTGATTTTGTAGGGGGGACACTGTGGCTCGGCATTTATAGTCTTTGGAAAAGTCTCTCCACTATGCCAATGCTGCTAATGGCCATGTTTCAGGTCATAATTTATTGTGCAAAGGCCAGACAGAAACTCACGGGAGGTCTCTTTTGCCTCAATGTTAATTTCTAACAAATGCAATACACTTTTCAAATTTTGAAGGAGGCAAACAAAACTCTGTTTCTTTGTATCTCTCCCACCGCAAAATTTCAAAGTTGACTTGAAGTCATACAAGGTTAGTAATTTTCTGAGTGTTTATTTTTTTTCCTATTTTCTGAAGCATTTGCTATACAGTGAAACTACTTCCAAGGAACAGGATGTTCTCCACAGCTCAAGAACTGCTCTAGCTAAGCAAATACTCATATCATCAATTACCATTTTAAAATGTCTCAGAAAACATTCTTTGAAGTAATCCTTCCTCAAATCCTATTTGAAACTGGATTCATATAATGGATAAGTGGGTAAACATTTTGTGGAATTAAATGAATGAAGGGGAAAATGAATTTTGTCACGTATAAAGTTGTTATCTTTCAAGGAATGCCTAAGTGTTACTTCTTCTCAAAATTCTGGGAAAACCAGATGGAGTATTGTTAACCAAGTAATTCCTAACTCATGGCTTGGAAGTCGGTGAGGGTTTATGAGAATTAACGTTAAGTGAAGAAAGCCACTGAAACAGTCCAGCAGATACAAAAATGTGCTTTTTAGTCACCAAATTGTACATGTTTTTATTTATCCAATCTTTCCATTTCTCTTTACCTAATATTTTGCCTACTCTTCTTCATCACAAGGACCATGTGTTACAACAATTTTGAAATCTATTAGCAACTCACTAGTCATTCAGTGATTTGTTTTTGAATGAAGGATTAATATAATTATAAATGGAGTACAACTTACTTTCAGTGTTATATGCAACATATTCCTATTATCGATAAAAATAATCCAAATATTCTCACCCTTTCAAATTGGCATTAATACAGGAATGATATTTTTAAAATCTCACTTAATCCAAATAGTTAAAAAACAACTCTGTTTTCTGCAGTAATTCTGCTCTTGAAGTAGATGATGTAAGAATGAATTTGTAGCACTGACATAAAAATAATTAAACCAAGTAAAATATAATCTTATTTCACTCATTACCTGCACTGCTTAGTATATGATAAGGCACTAAAAACTGATGCCTAGCAAATGGATTGCAGATAAATAAATTTAGAATATCCAAAGAATCAAATATTACAGTGCACATCTTGGATTTAGATGTAATATATTAACAATTTGCAGTTTATAAAATTCTGAGATGTGAGATGATTTGGAGGCATCATCCTGTTTCTTTGTTGGATGTACTCCACACCCAGCTTGCCCAACACTGTACTTAGGTACCCGAGACGATAAGATAAGGGATGTTTTTAAAACATGCATCCCATATCTGACCTTAAATCTTAGAAGGAAACTTCAGGATTTTCTCTTTATTTATTGCTTTCTCTATTTTTCGCTTCCTTCATTTCTTCACTTTTGCTTTCCTTGTTTTGGAACAATTTTGAATATAAACCAATTTTTGATGATTTTTCTAAGATTATTTAATTTTTGGTAGGAGATACAATGTAATTGTGGTTATGAAAAAGAATGTACTATTTTTAGGCCATGGATGTTAAAGTTTTTAGAGACGTAGGGTGATATTTGTGTGCAATATATTTTCAAAAGTTTTCAAAAGTACATGCCAATGTGCCCACATAGACACACAGAGCATATTTGCTAAAGTGTTAATACATTTCAATTCTAGGTAGGGAGCATGTGGGTGTTTTTTCTGTTTCCTTCCACTCTTTTGTATTTTTGACATTTTTTATTATAAAAAGCTGGTAAAAGACAGAGATCCTATGATGATCAATTTTATGTCAACTTGACTGGGCTCTAGTAGCAATATTTAATCAAACACCAGTCCAGGTATTGCTATGAAGACATTTTGTAGATGTGATTAAGGTCTATCGTCGGTCGACTTTAAGTAAAGGGGATTATCCCAGGTTATCTGGGTGGGCGTGATTCAATCGGTTAAAAGGCTCAGTACCAGAACTGAGGTTTCCCTGAATACTAATAATTTCTGCCTGTGGAATGAAGCTTTAGTTCATGCTCTAGAGTTTCAGCATCCTTTCTTGAAGGTCTGCTCTATGGACTTTGGACTTGCCTAATCAGCCTCCACGATCATATAACCCCACTCACTGCAATAAATCCTTTAACATATAGCTCCTACTGATTCTTGTCCCCTCACTGAAACTTTACTGATACATACCCTTTCATCCAAAAGCTTCATGTATAGTTGACAGGCCATATGAGGGACTCCTAGCTTAGACTGGGGACAATGTCAGAGAAAACTGTGTAACTTCCCCAAGGAGGAGACACTTGATTCATCCGAAAACCATGTCATAATTGATAAAACTATGAAGAAATGTATTTATTTTGAGACAGTCTCACTCTGTCACCCAGGCTGGAGTGCAGTGGTGCGATCTCAGCTCACTGCAACCTCTGCCTCCTAAGCTCAAGGAGTCCTCTCACCTCAGCTTCCCAAGTAGCTGGGACTACAGGTGCACACCACTACACCCAGCTAATTTTTGTACTTTTTTGTAGAGACAAGGTTTCACCATGTTGCCCAGGCTGGTCTTGAACTCCTGAGCTCAAGCAATCTGCTCACCTTGCCCTCCCAAAGTGCTGGGATTACAGGCCTGAGTCACTGCACCTGGCCAGGAATTTACTTGTATACATATTTAAAACTAAATTGGTCTATTAACATAAGCAAGTTAGGTGTAGGTATTAGATGCAGGGAGTAAAAACATTTGAAGAGGGTTGCATGTCTTTATTGAATATCGTTTTGCAATGGGGTTTTCTAACAGTCAATTAAACAGTGTGGAATGCACTGTGGGCAAGAAGTTGTCTTAGCAGTCTTAGGGGAACAGTCAAAACATTCAGATGTATGTTTTGTGAATGTATTTACCATTCAATTAATGTTCTATGCAGAGGATACTTAAGGTTTGCATTCCTTATGTAGATGATAGAACTACTTGTCAAATAAGATTACTTTTTCATGCTTTCAGTACAATTTAAATTTTCCTAGCATGACAGATAATCTACAAAATCCATCTACTAATTTACACATAAATTATCTGCAGAGATTGTAGATCTACAAGTAGAACATAAATTGTTTAAAATTTAATGATACAGTTATCAGCAAGCAACTTTATTCCAAGATATCCCATTTTACTCCAAAGCAGCAAGAGTAAAAAGGCAACGGGGAAGTGTAGAGGGTGGTGGTGGAGAATGGATGAAGATAAAAAGGCAAGGAATTTTGGCTGTACACTGAATAGTAGCATCATCAACCTCTAAATAATCAACAACCTGGACAAATGATTTAGCATTTGACATACGTATTTTGTCAATCCAAGTCATTTGATCTTGTCATGCCCTTTGTGGCATTCAATATATGGCCTTCAATATATCACCTCTACTTCTTGTCTTTAAACAACTGCTACTGTGAATGTAAATTTCTAACCAAAGCCTGGTGAGATTGTTTTAATGATATGAACACAAGCTATGTTTATGAAGGAAGCCTAAACATTCAGATATCTTTTATTTTAGTCAAGGAGTTAAATGAAAATCGAGAGAACAATTTATTGGCGAAATGTTTGTTTTGTCTAACCTGTATGCAAAATAACCCACAATTTTGTTTTTATTCACCCGTTGTTCAATCACAGGAAACTTTCATGGGAACCTAAAGCAAAAATTGCTGAACTATATATTTGGAAAATCAACCAACATGAATACAAAATGCCAAAATAAATAAAAATGCTTTTGTGAATACCCTCTATCGGAAGAACAGTTTCTGAAGGGAAAGACAATGTAGAAAAGCATTAAACAAGGAGAAGTAGACTTTTTGCTGGAATTTAGCAATCTAGGTTCAGTTCTTTAGAAGGAGAGATCACAAATTGATTTTGGAAATCTGCTCAAGCTTAGAGGCTGGCTAAAGCTTTCCTGCTTTTACAATTTTAGATGCTGAGAAAAGGCATTTTCAAGACAACACTCGGAGCCTATGAGAGAGAATAACACACTCAAAATGTTGCCTAACTGAATGGATTTAATAACCTATGCTTTTACAAAACAATACTTAAAAAATGTCCCAATCTTTCTCAAAAACACCGTGGTGCATTAACTATTTGAGAAGATTTTCTTGAACAGCAACGACAACAATAAACAACATTTTTGGTTCAAGAAGATCCCTTTTCCTTATTTCCTTCTTAGGTTTTAATATAAAAGCTAAACCATAATAATCTTTCTCTTTTTTTTAATATATTATACAGAATCCAATGCATATCAACTTATTAAAGCATTATAATGAACAAGTGCTCCCAAGTGTTACTGTTTCCTGTCGTTTTCTTCTCCCAAGGTTGGTCAGAGAGGCACATTTAACGTGTGCTGCAGATCATTACTTTATCTGTAAAGACTTCTCCCGTGGGTGTGAGGCAGAAGGAGTAATTGTTGAAGTCGGGAATTGTATGTGTTCCCCACCCTTGTGATTAACTCAAACGAGAAGGGATGTGGCAAGAGCAGAGCCTGGAAAACTCAAACTTGAGATAGAAACCATGCTCTTGTTTTTCTCAACTGATTACGTTCAACGGTGCCAAATAAATAATTCTGCAAATTGGGAAGGGTGACCAGGAAAGCAGAGTGGGAAACAACTGCATAAAGAAGGAAAATCTCTATTTCTCAAAGACTCTTTTTGTAATTTAAAATGTTATTAGAGTGCCACAAAATAAGTATTTCTGTTCATGTTTTTGCCTGATGAATATATGTGTCTTCTTTTTTTAATGTTTACAATTATTTTACCTTTCTATAAAAATATTTAATTAAGGTGTATTATGTATTGGTAATTAAATCCAACAAAACTTAGATGATAATTTTAATGAATTAATGACAAAGTAAGAGAGTCATTAGGGAGTGCCTTCTAAGACATTTGCAGCCTTCATGGCCCTTTCGCCTGGATGTCAGTAACATCCCCTCTTTGATTGTGATAATCATAACATCCCTAGAGATTGGCAAGTGTCTCTCCTACAGGGCCACATTTCTCCCCCTACAGCAAACTGAGCTTTAAGGAAACAAAGCAGCAGTTAGGAAAAACAAACAACAACAACAACAAAACACTAAAAAATGATATAACTATAGAGAAATAACACAAACAAAGTCAATCTTAGAAGGTAATAGAGTGAAGAAAGACAAAAAGAAGGATGGGTGAAGAAATGGGTTTGGGGAGAGTAAATGTGTAACTGAAGGACTCAATTTTTTCCCCAAAAAAGTAAGAGCAGAACAGCTATGAAATGTGAGAGGGTGGTTAGATGCTAGTAGATTTTTAGGAGTTTGATAAAGGACATGATTAAGCTTTTGCAAAAATAACTTGCCAAGGAATATTGAGGAGCAGCTGAGGTTGAATAATAAGCTGAAGTGGTGCCAATCAGGAAGCTGATGAAATATTCTCCAGCAATGTTCAACCTCAAGGGAATCAATACATAGAAAACAAATGGTGAGACTGATCAGAGTTTGAGGTTTTAACAGGGCAGGTGTGGTTCTGGAATTAGATGGAAAGAAAGAGATCCCAGGTTAGAATGTAGGTAAAATGATTGATGATTAGATCCAGGCTGGGTTGCCAGGAAGAGAATGAGTGATAACGGAAAAACTGGGAAAAAAAGCCAGGGAATTATTAAGTGTTTGGAGGTTTTGATAAATTCCAAAAATATGCTTCATGTAACTAATAAAGTGAGACAAGTAAAACTCTAAAAAATGCAGTTATTAAGAGGGTTGGGTGTATGTATATTAATCCAAGGAACAGAGCCCCTCCTATTGGAAATATACAAACAGTCTCTGTGCATTGCATAAGTACTGACTTGAGTGTTTAGACACTCCCCTTACCAATATCTGTTTGTATATGTGTGTGTGTATTTATATATATGTATATTAAATATATCTATCTTTTATCTATCTATCTACCTCTAGCTAACATTTGAGAGTTTCGTTAATATTTTTTTTTAAATCATTGACTTCTTACATCATGGTGAAGGAAAGTAAATGTGTGTTTGTAATCTGTATGTTAATCAAGTAGGACTCATTAGAGCTAATAGAGAGTTTATTTTTGTCTTTTATTGTCTCTTTAAAGTTGTACAGAGGATAATTTTTTTCTCTACCACTAGATTAAAGTGTGGGGAGGATGCTAGAATTTCTGGTCACTTTTAGATGCCACTTTAAGTGGCAAACACAGTCTCATCTTTTCAGCAAATTAAAGTGTCCATAGATATATAAGGTAAGAGTGTCAGGAGGGAGCGTCTTCTAAGACATTTGCCAGCATTCATGACCCTTTCCCCTAGTTGCCCGTAGTATCACCTCCTTAGTTATGATAATCATAACATCTCCACACATTGGCAAGTGTCTCCTACCAGGCCAAATTTCTCCCCCTACAGCAAACTCACCTTTAAGGAAAAAAAGCAATGGCAGTCAGAAAACAATTAAAAATTAAAAAAAAAAAAAAAACCTAAAAAAAGAAAAGATGTAACTATGCCGGCCGTGGTGGCTCCTGCCTATGATCCCGGTGGCTCCTGCCTGTGATCCCAGCACTTTGGGAGGCCGAGGCGGGGGGATCATGAGGTGAGGAGATCGAGACCATCCTGGCTAACACACTGAAACCCCATCTCTACTAAAAATACAAAAAATTAGCTGGGCATGGTGGCACGTGCCTGTAGTCCCAGCTACTCTGGAGGCTGAGGCAGGAAAATTGCTTGAACCTGGCAGGCAGAGGTTGCAGTGAGCTGAGATCGCACCACTGCACTCCAGACTGGGCGACAGAGCAAGACTCTTTCTCCAAAAAAAGGAAAAAAAGGATATAACTATAAAGAAACAGCACAAAGAAAGTCAGTCTTAGAAGGTAAGAGAGTAAATGAAGACAAAAAGAAGGATAGGTGAAGATATATTATTTGAATCTCTATTTTAGATAATTTGCCTTTCTATTTCTCTGTCAGCTAGGATCAGCCTCAGGAGGGCTGTGGCTGTCAGAAAAATTAATTGGAGTGGGCTTCACTATTCTTGTCACTCAATCCTAACCCTGCTGATAGATGCTACTTCTAATCCCTAAGGATGGTATAAAGGGAGAGAAGATGCAAAAGGAGGCAGAGAGCATTCCTCCTTGCCTGGCACAACTGCATGTAGCCTTCATATGTCCTGTATCTAGCAGGTGTTTAAAGCTGTGGCTTCTCTTGCAAGGTATTTTGTGAATTCTTTAAAGGCAACTAGTTGGTTTCCTTAGACTATAGCTTCCATGATGTAAGTGATGACTCTCTGTTGCCTTGCCACTGTCGATCTGCTTTAGCTTTCTCCACCAAGAGCCACTTACTGTTGTAATCTTGGGACTACAGGATGCTGCCCTTCTGGGTAGGGATCATTTTGGATGACCTCCAGGCTAATGATCCTTCTTTAGGTGTCACATCCAGTCACTGGGATGCATGCATTTTGACCTGCCTGTCAGCAGCTGGAAGTGCAGTTCCTTTCCAGCTGCAGCTCCCTACTCTGCTGCCAAGAATACATTTTCTTCCTCTGGCATGAGTCAAGCATCTGTTTCCCACTGGAGGGAATATGTGTCGAGCTTTCTGAGTGTGCCTATTCGAACCCCTCTACTAGGCTTGGGATGAGGAAGCAATGTCTGCACCCCAAGCCTTTGTGGGAAAGGATAGTGAGAGTCCCAGCACAGCAGTCCTGTTCCCAAAATCCCACTCTGGACTCTGCAATTACCCGCACCCTCTCGCCCTTTTAATTGGAGTAAGAAGCATCCGGATGAGGAACCCAAGTACTATGTAATAGGTTCTCATGTATTTTCATTGAACACTTAATTATAAGTTTTCACCCTGCTTCTGAGTTCACTTATTTTGAATTCGACATGTAAGTGAGGTATTGTGGTAATTGTCTTTCTGTGCTTGGCTTATTTCGCTTGCCATAATGTCTTGCCGGTTCATCTATGTTGTCACACACAGCAGGATTTCCTCTTTTTTAAAGGTTGAATAATATTCCACTGTGTATGTGTACCACATTTTCTTTATGCATTTATCTGTTGATGAACACAGGTTGATTCCACACCTTGGCTTTGTGAATAGTGCTGCAACAAAGGTGGGAGTGTAGCTATCTCTTCAATATGCTGATTTAATTTCCTTTGGATATACCGTATACCCATTAGTGGGATTACTGGATCATACAGTAGTTCTATTTTTAATCTTTTGAGAAACCTCCACACTGTTTTTCCTAATGGCATTCTCCGAAACAATGTACAAGGGTTCCCATTCCTCTACTTTCTCACCAACGCTAATGTTTCATGTTTTTGATCATAGCATTCCAACAGCTATAAAGTGATATCTCTTTGTGGTTTTAATGTGCATTTCTCTGAGGATTTAAAAGTGCCATTTTTTTCATATACTTGTTGGTCATCTGTATATCTTCTTTTGAGAAATGTCTATTCAGGTCTCTTGCCACTTTTCTAATTGGGCTATTTGAATTCTCACTGTTGAGGCATTTGAGTTCCTTATAGTGTGGATATTAACCCCTCATCAGATGTATGGCTTACAAATATTTTTTCCTATTCTCTGCATTGTCTCTATGCTCTATTGACTATTTCCTTTCTGTCCAGATGTTTTTAGTTTGATGGAATTCCCTTTGTCTATTTTTATTTTTGGTGCCTGTGCCTTTGAGTTAGTCTCGCTTTTTAATATTTGCCCCTTCTAATATTTGTGTGGAAAGAAATTTTGAATGTTTTCAGCACAAAGAAATGCTAAATATTTGAGGTGATTAATAGGCTAATTACCCTGACTTGATCATTATACATTGTATACATGTATAGAAATATCACTCTGTACCATAAACCTGTGTACAATTATTTTGTGGCAATTAAAAATAAAGTAAAATATTTTTAAAAGGTAAATTAATGATAATTATGGGTTTGACCATTTGAGGACTATTGAGGAAAAAAGTCAGAAAGCCCCATGAGCTTATCACTTAATAGAAGAATTTAAAAACCTAGATGCTATAATAGATAGTTTTTAAAAAAACTAACAAATTTTAAAAACACAGGCTATAATGTTTTGATTAAATTTATATACTCAAAATTCTAGTCCTCAGAATCTATATTATAGGAGTGAAGTAATTGTATGAAAAGATAAATGTTGAAGGATATTTATTTTAGCATTGTTCATTGTGGCAAAATAATAAATAAAATAAAAATGAATGCTCACTCATTTATAACAGGAATATTGAATAAATTTCAGTGCATTCCGAGCATGAAGCCATTGAAAAAGCATAAATTAAAACTACAACAGTTGAATTATAGGCATTTCCATAATATATTATTGACTGATAAATACAAGTTTCAGAAAAGTATAAAAAACATAATCTTGATTTGGTTTAATCATAAAAAATATTTTTTGTATTTTTTTGTTTTCTTATGAAAAAATCTATTTGGAGATGTTAATAAAAATAGTATTATGCTTGTGAGGATATTTACATAGTCCAAAATGTATTATTTCCCTTGTCAAAACACATTTCTCAGTTTGATTTCATGGTTTGGGTTGGATAGTAATCAGTAATTTCATGATGATCATTTTTAGTGTGATGATGTGATACTCCAATACAGAGATAAGCCAATTTTCTTTGTTTGAAGTCCACTTTGTCCAATATACATAGCTAATCCAGCTTTATTTTGACTATTATTTTCATGAACATGATATACCTTTCTCCGTCTGGCAATCTGCCTTTCATTTGATATGTTTAACCATTTATATTTAATATAATTATTAAAATGTTTGGATTTAAAACTGCCATTTTATTATTTATTTTATATTTGTTCCCTCTGTTATTTATTCAAGTTTTTCCCTTACTGTGTCCTCTTTTGTATCATTTAAACTTTCTTTTTCATTCAATTTTAATTTGTGGTGTATTCATTTATTTATTGTGTATTTTTAAATTTATAGATGGAGTCTCGCTCTGTCGCCCAGGATGGAGTGCAGTGGTGTGATCTCAGCTCACTGCAACCTCTGCCTCCCGAGTTCAAGCCATTCTCCTGCCTCAGCCTCCGGAGTAGCAGGAATTACAGGCGCCGCCACCACGCCCGTCTAATTTTTGTATTTTTAGTAGCGGACGGAGTTTCATCATATTGGCCAGGCTGGTCTCAAAAAACTGACCTCATGTGATCCACCCGCGTTGGCCTCCCAAAGTGCTGGGATTACAGGCGTGGACCACTGTGCCAGCCTTAACTGTGTTTTTAATAATGTCCTTTGTCTTTTTGTGGTTATTTTTAACATTTGTTCCAGGAATTACAGTATGTTACAGGCAGCAAATTTACGTAGGTCTGCAGCAACCTCAATTCTTGCCTCCTCAGAAGAAAGAATTGGACTGAGGGGCATTAGGCAGAAAGAGAGCCCTAGCCAAGTTCTAGAGCAGGCGTGAAAGTTTATTACAAAGCTTTAGGGAGGCTGAGGCAGGAGAATGGCGTGAGCCCGGGAGGCGGAGCTTGCCGTGAGCCGAGATCGCGCCACTGCACTCCAGCCTGGGCGGCAGAGCCAGGCTCCATCTCAAAAAAAAAAAAAAAAAAAAAAAAAAGGTTTTAGAGCAGGAATGAAAGGAAGTAAAGCAGGAGACTTGAGAGATCACAGGCGCAGTTTCACCTTTTGACTTGGAGTTTTATATTTTGGCATGCTTCCGGGATCTTGTCTCACTTCTCCCCTGATTCTTCCCTTGGGGTGGGCTGTCCGCATGCGCAGTGGCCTGCTAGCCCTTGGGAGGGGAGCATAGGAAGTGTGTTTACTGGAGTTGTATGCATGCTCACTTGAGGCATTCCTCACTGACCAGTCAAATATCTCTAGAAGGTCATATACCAGTTAAACTCTGCCGTTTTGCCTCTTACTGTGCACGATTGAGCCTACTCACCCAACTCCGACATTGTATTGGGAAGCTGCTAATCACCTTTCAGGATTTTTCTATCTATTGGGAGACTGCCGCTCTCTGGCGCCAGCTGCAACCAATTATTATTTGAGCGAACCAGTGTAAATACCACCTGACCATCATCTAATGGTTCCCTGACATTCCTGGTGGGGACACGGGGGTGCTTCTCTTGCCCTGCTCATGTCTAACTCCTACTATAACAAATATGCATACATACTTACATTTGTAATGCCCAAGTAAAATCAGTATTTCACCACTGCATGTGGAATTCAGAAAGCTTACCAGACTTTGGGTCTCTTTATTCTCCTTTATGTTGAGTTGTCTTATGTATTACAACTATGTAGAATTAAAATACTATCAACAGTGTTATAATTTCCTTTCCACTCTCAAACATGTTTTAAACACTTAAGAGGAAAATGATAGTCTATAACATTTACCCAATAGTACAATTTCTGTTGCTGTACTTTCATTACTAATGTTTCAAATTTCCGTCTGGTATTCTGTCCAAAGAAGGTCCTTTAAGGCTGGGTGCGGTGGCTCATGCCTGTAATCCTAGCACTTTGGGAGGCCGAAGTGGGTGGACCACCTGAGGTCAGGAGTTGGACAGCAGCCTGGTCAACATGGTGAAACTCTGTTTCTACTAAAAATACAAAAAAATTAGCTGGGTGTGGTGGCACGCGCCTGTAATCCCAGCTACTCAGGAGGCTGAGGTGGGAGAATCACTTGAATCTGGGAGATGGAGGTTGCAGTGGGCCGAGATTGCGCCATTGCACTCCAACCTGGGCAACAAGAGCAAAACACCATCTCAACAACAACAACAACAACAACAAAGTCCTTTAATGATTCTCTTAGTAGAGATCTGCTGGCAATTAATTTTCTTAATTTCATTATTTAACTTTCATGTTTTAAGGATAGTTTCACTGCATGAAGTCGGGGTTGACAATCTTTCCTTTTAGGAGTTAAAAATATTGCTCCACCCCAGAAAGTAGGTAACTATGTATAGTGATAGATATGTTAATTAAGTTGATTGTGGTCCTCATTTAACAATGTGTATGGACATCAAAACATTATATATATCTTAAACGTAAACAATTTTTATTGTCAATTATAGCTCAATAAAGCTGGGAAAATATTGTTACATTTCCTTCTGGTCTTCACATTTTCTAATGAGCAATCTGATGCCATTCAAATATCTATTGTCTAAGACACAAATCAAAATTACTCAGCATTTGAAGAGCCAGGAAAATATCAACTTGAGCGGGAAAAGGCAATCAACATATGCCCTTTATTGTGCAAAACTCAGGTAACAGGTGAACAAGATTAACAGGGACTGCTAGGATCAAGAAATGGAAGATACCTCCTCACATACATCTGAGATGAATCCACAAAGATATCAAGGCGATAATGTATGTGAGTACGAGAGGTTTTCCCATACAGTGATCAAGTAGATTGTCCTATTTAAAAACATAAAATAATTATTTTATGTTTGGAAAGTTTATCAATTAAATTTATAAGTTTCCAATCTGTTAAGACCTATGCTTTGATCAACTTTCATCAGAACTCGCCATCTACCATCTACCCAACTTAGGGTTGCTAATTAATTAGGGTTGCTAGGATAATTATCACACTCATGCCCTTATATGCAAACCTCTATTTTTCTTGCTTACTGAAGAAGAGTCTCAGTTTAGATATAGGTTTTCTGTGTAAGAAAATCTGTGTTACAGAAACGTAAATACATTTTCTCTCTTACTCTAATGCTTAAACCAAAATATGAGCATACTACTACTACGGTTATATATAATAAAAATTGAATGGTAAAACTGAGTTCATTAATTTTGCTTCTTTAGTAATACACAGAAGTGGTCTTTAGTGAATAAGTTGTATTCCCAAGATAGCACAGTAAATTAATAATAGAGTCAAATGGGAACCCTGGTTTTCTTTTTCAAATATTACACAACACAGTGTTTTTAGAGGGTTCCAGAAGAGGAATATTCCTTCAGCATATTAGACACATCTTAACATCAAATTCATATCAAATTGATTTTCAGAAATGGTCCACTTTAAAAAATAGCTACAGCTGCTGCATTGTGTTAAAACTAATCTTCAAAAGTAAAACAATAGGGTATAGAGGAAGATGTATGTATTTTGGGCCCACAGCCTTCTGAGTTCAAATCAATCTTCTATCCATTAGTAGCTAACAAGTACTTTATTTGAACTTGAAAATAGTGTAAATTAAACTTATTCTTAATGAATAATTTAGCTTGGAAGCTCTCGCTATGTCTGACACATTTTCAGTAACCATTTATTTTCTGCCTTCCTTGGCTGAAATGTCATTTGATAAGATGCCTTTATAATTTAATAATTTTGTAGTCTAATTCACCAAGTATATAATACAATTATTTAAAAACCCATTTAAGAACAATCTAAATAATTCCTATTTTATTATATTTTAAAGAAAATTTATATTCTGTTAAAAAATTTGCATATACTTACCAATGATAATTATATTTAACATTTTTTGGTTATTGTATCCTAAAATTTTATAAGTTGATATCTCAAACACCAAGACTGATGACACAAATTAGCTGTGATTTCCAGTTATTATCTCTAAAGGCGTGTCTGCATTAGGCAGGATGTGGAAATGTTTGCTTAAAGGTGAGGAGCAGGTCTTAAAACAATAAAGTTACAAGAGGAAAAGCTAAAATCCCTGACACAGCTCTTGAGAACGGGCTGGTCAGGTCTGAAAGTGGGATCGGAAGTACCAGGTGAATTCACTGGCTTACTCAGTGTGTGAGAAAATGTGCCTCACCAGATTCTCTTGCTGATTCATATTTTCTGTATTAATAACATTTTTTTTCTGATTATGTGAACTACACAAATAGAAATCTGGTGGCTCAGATGTGTAAAATGAGTGACGGCTCATCCTATTTGCTGTGATCATTGAAATTTATTTTTTCGTTAGTCTGCTCATTATTACCAAAGAGAAAAGTGCATGTTTTGCTACACACAGCCAACATCCATCTTGAGCTTATGCAGGGGAGGGTTCAGAGAGGAAGAAAAGGAGAAGAAAAACCTGAAAACAGGCTACACAGGGTCTGGGAAGAATGAAGGGGGCCAGGTTAAGCCAAAGAAGCCTGACTCTGTTCCAGGATGTGGCTACAACTGCAAAACATAAACTTGCTTGTCCGCATTATTTTTTAGTCCCATCCACCTTCTCATACATTCTAAGAGCAGGAAGGTGTAGCAGGTAGGTTATGAAATAACCTCGCATACTCTGTCATTTTTAATAGAGAACTAGAGCCTTATATTCCGTGAAGTTCCTATGAAAGTGAGTTACTTGTTTTTGGTTTTGTTTCTTTCCATAGGATGTCGGGGACAATGAGGGGACAAGCCCTGTTCTGGGTGAGCCTATCATGTAGGACAGGATACTTTTCTCCCACCTTCTTTGTTACAGACACCCTGTGTCAGTCTCTGCATCTAGCTCGACGTGCCCTCTCAGTCTCTGCTATGGCTCCTTGCTCTGGGAGAGACCACACACCTCAAACTCAACATCATCTCCTACTTCCATCCACTCCACCACCCATCTATTGCATGTCAATAGACACATGGGGGAGGAGCATATTTCAGCTCAACTTACAAGCATTCAATTTCTCAGACACAGTGCTTATACTGAGGGACGGATACCACTCTAACGACGTGCTCTTCCCAGTACATGGTAGTTTTATATAAAAGTATACAAAGGGGCATACTTAAGAGAAAAATCAAACCAAACAAAAGAGACTTAAAAGACTTGAAAATAGCACAAGTCTTTTAAAGCCTCATTGAAGTAAATAACTACCACTGAAATTTTAAAAGTCCCTGCGAAAAAAGCCTAATCATGCCAAGGGCCAAGGTCTCTGTGCTCCATTGGCTCCATCCAGTCCTCACTTGTATCCTCACGAGCAGCCCCTGGACACCCAGCTGTGGCCTAATCTAAAGGGAAATGATCTCAGCAGCGCTGGGTTCTGCCCCTCCCTGCCTCAGCTGGTGATAGTGATCTTCCTTTTTCTTAGTTCTTCCACTTCTAGAAAACAACAATAAAAAATGAATTTACACTCTGATCAGTGTCTCAACACTAGGTTCATTCTCCTGCCACTTCTGGCTAGCTATATTGTTCCCAAATTAGTCGGCTATTCTCCATTTATACTAACTATGGTTTATGCATATATAATGAATGCTCCTGTTAACACTGAGATTTTTTATTTTAAAGAAAATAATCTTTAATTGAAATTAGTCTTTATTATTATGTTACTGGCATGTGAGACTTGGTATGAAGAATTTATTTTTTTTTTAACTGGGAGTGCTTTCTGCTTGGTCAGCAGGAGAAACAAGAAGAATGGGTTTTTAGGGTCTCTTAGGAAGGTACATTTTCTATTATCCTCTTTTTATGACAATCAGCGTTGCTCTAATGTTTCCAGTTTCTTTTTCTTTTCTTTTTTTTTTTTTTTTTTTGAGATGGAATCTCACTCTGTCGCCCAGGCTAGAGTGCAGTGGCATGATCTTGGCTCACTACAAGCTCTGCCTCCTGGGTTCACGCCATTCTCCTGCCTCAGCCTCCCAAGTAGCTGGTACTACAGGTGCCTGCCACCACGCCCAGCTAATTTTTTGTGTTTTTAATAGAAACGGGGTTTCACCGTGTTAGCCAGGCTGGTCTCGATCTGCTGACCTCGTGATCTGCCCGCCTCGGCCTCCCAAAGTGCTGGGATTACAGGCGTAAGCCACTGTGCCTGGTCATATTTCCAGTTTCCATATTTCTTTTTTTTTTTTTCTTCTTTCATCATTTTGTTACCTAGAGGCCCTGTGATGAGATTTGAAATCATCTTATCTAAATCCAGCACACAGCTTATACTCACTGTACCAATCAAATTATTCAAAGGTCCTTTCTGATAAATTGCAAAAATGGATGTAACTTTTCCCTCCTTTTAGTTTCTTTCCTTGTGTAATGTGACTTTGAAGCTCTTACTATTATTTCAAGAAATAACGTCTATTGTCTCTGGATTGGTCTTGTGACTTGCTTTGGCCAATGGAATACAGCATCAAAGCTGTTGATGTGCACATTCCAACTCTAGCCCTCAAGAGCCTTGCAGAATTCCACCTGCTGTCCTGGGATCTCCGCCTTCCCCATAGAACCAAGCCTGGGCTAGTCTGCTGGAGGATGAGATCTCACATAGCCCATAGTCAAATGAGGGTTCCAAGTGAGACCAGGAGAAGTCCCTCCCTGAACCCAGTCCCTATGGCTGATGCACAAAATCATTAACCAAAACCTAGTGTTGTGTTAAGCCAGTAAATTTGTAATGAGTTTGCTATGCTGTTAAATGTTTGTTTTCAGCCACCGTATTTTGGGATAGTTATATAGTATAAGGTAACTCATAATAATTCACACAATAAATTCCAAATGTTTTGACATTATAGTCAAGGCCTCTCTAGGTTTTTCTTTCCAGTTTCAGTCCTGGTACTTTACCCTTTGAAATACATTCTCAGTTTATATGTTTCACATGTTTTCTTGATGTGATACTGTTTACTGTGACTCTGTATTTCCATATTATATGTATTGTGCTTTCTTACTACAATACCCTCACCTATCTGTTCTTGTGAACTCATACATTTTCTCCGACCTCATTCTAATATTATTGACTTCATAAAGATTTGTCCAACTCTTTCAAAAGATGGAAGTCCTCGACTGTTTCTACAATAATTCTCATGTGTCTTTCATGTATGGCATTTATCACATGACACTGCGTTTTCTCCTGTCTCCAGCACCTAGCACAGTAGTAGACATAGCTGCAGTAGCTTCAACCACTAGTCACAACAATTTGCTCTCTGCTCTCCAACGCCACCTCCACAGGAAGTACAAACACACTTTCCCACGGTAGCCAGTACCACTGTGTCAATTTCAACCTAGGTCTTAGGAAATATCGTGCTTTTTCTCAACCTTGTAGGTGCTTCCAATCACCATTATTTGGTTCTTTCAGAAAAGCTCATATCAAATAAATCAAAGGGGAAAAGAGCTGCTAGAGCTTATGTGCTAAAGTGTGAGCAAGAAATTAATATCAAATGTCATTGTTTCACTATATTGTAGAAACAGCTAACTGAGGAAATAGCTAAATTGATATTTGAGGGAGAAACAAACTTAAGAGTCTGTGTGGAATCTTAAGATATTCTAAGAAGAAAGAAATGGAATCAAAACCTAGGATATTTCGGTTGAAAATAAATTAGTTTTCTTAAAACATGTTAAATAGTCTTTATGTCCTCAAAGGAACAGCCAACAATAAATACATTTCACTTCTTTAAATCTGAACTCATTTTCATCAGTCTTTGTCAGAGGTTTTGTCTTTAAGCACATCTAGCTTGATTTAAAGTTAGATGTGTTGTTAAATTAACTTTTACCATAGTTTAAATGGATGCTAAGTACTCTAAAATGTTAAGGTTATATCTCTGATGGCATACAGCCTCTGACAATATGAGAGAATGAAATATATTTTTAAAGGCGTGACATTGCTTCTCCTTTTATGGGATGGAGTTGGCATATTAAGTGAAAATGCTGCTGTCCTACAGCATTTTTTGTTAAACCTTTTTGATGAAAATATTTTTCTTGGAGAAAGGAGATAGTTAAGTTTTAGTGAATTTCAGTATAAGGAAACAAATTTTAAACATCCTACTAAAACATCCTTTTATATATTAACCCCAATTTCTAAAGTAACATATGTTCAAGGTAAAAACATTTTGAGAATACTGAAATGTGTAAACTAAAATCCCATGATTTTGTACCCTAGAGCAAGTACAATTCACATATTGGTATATAATCTTTCAGATTTACTTTTCTGTGTGTGGAATATCCTAGGCTGGGCGTGGTGGCTCACGCCTGTAATCCCAGTACTTTGGGAGGCCGAGGTGGGCATATCACCTGTGGTCAAGAGTTCCAGACCAGCCGGACGAACATGATGAAACCCAGTCTCTTACTAAAAATACAAAATTAGCCAGGCATGGTGGCGCATGCCTGTAATCCCAGCTACTCGGGAGGCTGAGGCAGGAAGATAGCTTGAACCCGGGAGACGGAGGTTGCAGTGAGCCGAGATTGCACCACTGTACTCCAGCCTGGGCAACAGGAGCAAAACCTCATCGGAAAAAAAGAAAAAGAAAAAAATCCTTACTCTTCCATAATATTTGATTAGGGATAGACACACTAGTATCTTTTGTTATCCCTTATAAGAGTAATGAGTATACACTTATTACCAAAATAAAATTCAAGTATGAAATGATTGTATTAGATTTCTAATGGAAAAAGTACATAGTATGCTTTGTTTTTAATTCCAAATAAACTCAAAAAGGGAACATGCTTTGCATCTTTCTACTGAAAATATGTGTAATACACAGAATTCTGTGATGCTGCTTTATGACCTATTAATTTAAAAATGTAAGTGTAAACAGTTGGCTTGTTTCAGAAATACAAGTGAGATTTTCCGTTAGCTCTTTCACTTTATGAGTTGTGGTTTAACATGATTACCACACTGTAAACATCTGAGCTTACAAGACAGGGAGGGAGTTGGCACATTACATGAAAGTGCTGCCATCCTACAGCATTTTTGTTAAACCTTTTTTGGTGAAAATATTTTTCTTGGAGAAAGGAGATAGGTATGCTTTAGTGAACTGCAGTAATAAGGAAAAAATTTTAAATATCTTTTTATATATTAACAACTTAGAATGTTCCAAGTGAAATGTACATATTTTCATGTATGTCTAAGTTTATATGACAGCAGAATTTCAGTACTTAGATATATATTTTTTTCTGAGGCATTCAAGGAAAATATGAAACTTAATTTTTTTCCTTTGGCAAGTTATCTGGTCTATGCCAAAGGGCTTCCAACTGCAGAACCATGACTTGTTATTTGCTACGCAAGACTAAATGTGACTTCCTTGCTGCTTCTAAATTTATTCAGTCAAAGTTTATTATGATCTAAATGAACCATACAGAGAAGACAACTTACACTGATTCAGGCAATTCATTCAATTCACAGAGAGAGAGAAATAAGGAGAGTTAAATAAAGACTCTTGTATAAATAATAACTGCTATGATAAATAAGTTAATAGACTTTAAGCAAAAGTTAACATTTTACTTAGAGAATGAAAGAAAATAGGCCATAAGATGGTCTGTGGAAGGTAAAAATAAACCAATTTACTGACAGAACTATGGAATATTGATGTATTCATTGCTCTAAATGTGTCAGTTAATTCTCAGCGAGAAAGAACTAAGAAAAACTCAGGAAAACTATTTATAGCTCCAGAGACCTGTGTACTTATGGAAGAAAAATCTGAGTAATAAATCCAGTGAACAGGAACTTGAAAAGTGAACACAATAAAAATATTTTAAAGGTATTAAATTATTATTAGGAGTCGGAATGTAGGTGTTACTAACTCATTAAATCTTAAAAGTCTATTAAGTAGGCATACTACATAGTGGCAGAGTGTTTAACTCTTTTGCACAAAATCACACTGTTGGTAAGAGGTAAAGTTGGGATTCAAATCCAGGCCAGCTGGCATCTGAGACTCTCATCTCAAAATTTCACTTTAGTACCTACTTATCCATTCAAGAAGGTAACTGAGATCTCAAACAAACACTAGAATATCTGGGTAGTCCTGACCTATGAAACATGCCATCTTTACAGATTCATTCCATTCAGTGGGTTCAAACATCCTTTCTATTTCATTTTCAGAGGAAAACATAGGCCATCTATGAAAGGTGTTAGTTAGACAGAGGAACACACAGGCATGCAGGGATTTGCAAACAGCCTGTAATTTAGAGATTGAATTCTAGGTTTGATATTTATCCAGGCAGATGATTTTTTTATTTGAAAAATGCCCATCCTTGCCATTTAAGCCACAAAGTAAGCTTATAATTATGAATGCTTTCAATTTCAGAAGCTGACGAAGGAACTTAATGAGTAGAATATGAAAACGAAAGCTTATATGTTCAAAAGAAGCAAATCTAATTAAAACTAAGGGAGTTAGAATTATATCTTCAAAATATGCATGGGGATGCAGCATATGAGCATTGCAGATAAATTTTTATAAGACAAAATGCAAAATTGTTATTTAGGAGAACTTTAAAAATATATTTTTTGATCACCCACAGTGAACGTCATTGTAATGAAGAAATCCTATCCTTCGTGATCACACTCACAGCAATATTTCATCTACTCATCTCGACTTCATCTGTTGTCTGTCTTTTCCATGACTTTTCCTTCAACCTTCCTGTTTTAAAATGTGTTTTGATGTTATCATGTAGCACAATAGTTCTATGTCTCCTTCACTCTATATTAAGCTCTTCAGCAATGGGAAGTTTGTCATGTTTATCATTACGCTCTTAATACTTAGCACATTATCTGGAGCTCAACAAACATTTTTAAAGAGATTACCTTATTTTAAATAACAATGGGTATGTTGATCTATTATATGTTTTCTAGTGATGAAATTATTTAATTGTAGCTACATAGAGTATTAAGTGAACTCATATAATTCATTTGTGTGGAAAATATGCAATGATGATAATGATGACATATTTAATTCTCAGAGTTTAAACAGTACATCTCTGTCTTCTGTGGAAATAGAGCATGATGAAAGCATAGACTCTGAGTTGTTCATGGCCCAACATGATGCAAAAGACAGACAATCAAACAAGCATTGAAGCCAGGCAGAATGGGAAATAAAATAAGGGAACCGGAAAGGTCTAATTTGGCACAATCATTACTTCAGTAGCATTTAGGAAGAACTGAGGTGGGATATTATTGGAAACCAAGTATTCTTATGAGGCAATTGTAATTGATCCTGATTTAAGAGTTTGGATGGCTAAACAAGAAGTACAATTAAGGAAAAATCCCAAAATCAAAGACCAAATCCCAGAAGCAGAGAATGTTAAAGGATAAAATTTTAAAAATCTGGAAAAGTCTGCTGACACATGATTTTGAATAATGGAATTCCCAGAGTTAGATATTGGTACAGTTGGCATAGTTATTTTAGATATTCGGAGGACAATAAATAAAGATCCAGGGTTCACATCCAAAGGGAATATTTGCTAAACAGGTAAGAGACCACTATGAATGTCGCTTTTGTTATAAATAGGGTTTTTAAATGATGTGATTTTAGCTTTGGAAATTTAAACTTGGCAATAGCGTTCAGGATGGATTCGAGGAAAAACAAATACTGAATATGAAGAAGCCACAGGTGATAGTTGGTGAAAATAATTAAAAGAACCTGAACTTTGGTATGCCTGAATTTTGGCACAGAGAATTACAAAGAAGGGAGAGATAATTGAGACTATTTGGGGAGTAACCAAAAGTACACTTTATAAGGCCATAAAAGCATTTACCCCAGATGATGCTACAATTAGAGATAGCATATAATGAACCTATGTTGTACTTAACAAGGTGTGATAATTAGAAAAGAGAGTGGCAAAATTAACCATACTCTCAAAGAAAAGCTTTATAAAACAAGGCATATTTAGCTACCTTGAAGGAAACACAAAAAATAGATAGGTAAAGAGAATATGTGGAAGAATTTCCACGTAAGGAGTCAAAGCACGGGTCAGTGTTCTAGAATCAATAGTTGCTCATTCTGATTTTAAGCTGGCACAGTAGGATCCAGACTGATTGGAACTACATTAATACAGAGTAGTTGTGGGGAGTAAAAGTTGGGATAGATAAATGTTTCAGACATTATTAATCTGGAAACTACATAGATATACTTAAATGTAAAATGAACAGCATAAGGGAGGTTTGTAAGCACTGAAACAAACAAGCAAATAAAAAAAGACATTAGAACTCATTCTTATAAGAGTATCAGTGAAGAATTGGAGTTAGGTTTCATGGCAGATTAAGGTTCTATTAGGAGGCAATTAGAAGACAATGGTATTGATTTGCTAAAGATGAAAGGACAAATGCAAGAAAAATACTGTCTTCGTGTCTTTTGACAGAGATAGGAGAAGGATTAACCGAAGATAGCCAAGTTAGCTAGGAGTGGTAAGCAAGCACACAAGCAAATAAAGCACTTTGGAAAAGCAACTAGGAGAGTGTGCACATATTCCATTTGTGATGATGAAAGAATATCCTATTTGTGTAAAGATCTTTTAAGCAGATAGAAATCGAAAACTGAAACCTTAGTAAGTATTTGGGGCTAGAGAGTTAGGTTTGATAAGATAGTTCAACTTACTAGAGTGGGTGATTTTCATAAAAAGGACGGAGTGGACAAAGACTAAAAGATCAAGAATGGATACTTGGAAGGCCATTACTACTATAGATCAGGAAGAAGAAAAGCCAACCAAGAAATTAAGTGATGGTGATAATGATGATGATAATGTCATAATAATAATATATGCCAGTTTTTGAGCAATTATTCTGAGCCAGTGGCTATGATAAGATCTTTACATTAAATGCTCATAACACCATCTTTAAATAAAGATGTAGAATTGATAGAATTCAGTAAAATGGCAAAGCAATGTCTCAGTTATCAAGAGAGGACAGATTTTTAGGATCATCACCATCAGATCTTACTAAGACAGGAAATGGATTAAAAAGTTCCTATGGTCTGGCTAAAGTAAGTACAGCAAACTGGAAAGTCTGTAAAGAAGAATAATGACTTTAGCAAAGACAGGTTAAGGGCCTCTCTGCTGTTCAATTAAGAATAAGAGCCAAAAGTGGCCCAAAAATTCATATGGAAGAATGACGATTTTATACAAAAGTTGGCATGGTACTACTAAGAGTGTTTAAAGGATTACAAATGATTCCCAGCAGGCTGAACTCTTACACAAGTAATTCTATTCATAAGTGTTCTATAGTGGTTTTCAGAGAACCGATAAATTAATAAATTTTTCCAAAAAATAAATAATACTAAGAAATATACTTACCTATTATAATAACCAAAGGGTTATATTAGCCTTGATACTAACAACCTTTCAAGTTAGATCTTATTACGTGATTTCACAGTTAATAAAATTGAGATCTGGACCGTTTAAGTAATTTGCCAATTCACCTAGCTGTATGTACCAGAAACAGGCTTCCAGAGCAGATAGATATACAAGGTCCCATAACATTCCTCATTCCCACTGTTCCACAGAGACTCCTGCAAGAGTTTGTATCTACCTCTCTGCTCGTTAAGATAGAGACAAAAGATCAATAATTTAAACCAACAAAGGCATTGTGTATCATTCCCTTTTAACAGTTTTTTAATTAACTTGAAGTATTGGGGAAATGGGCTCAAAATAGTTGGCAATTTGATGGTCTTAATCCCTAAAAGGTTTACCCAATTTATAAAGTTGGCAGAAACACAATTAATACCATTTGCCTTATGAAAACTATGGTTCCACAGTAAATAAACGAAGAATGTCACAAACGTGAGTTGTGTTCTGGAATAATAGGAAGATAGTTTAAGATGTGAAGAATGAGAGGTCACCATTATAGCAAGCTCTCTGCTGACAGATGATTGTTTTTATGTTTTTATAATTTCCACAAAATTTCCATCTGAGGTCATTTTTAATTTATACCACACATTATCTCTCTTGACCCACCTTTTTCTCAAGGTACACTATGCTAAGGTTTTGTTTTTATTATCCCACCCACATGTGGTTGGCCTACACAAACACACACACGCCCGGCCTGGGTTTTTTCCCAACACAAATACCCGTGGTATTCATACTATGGGAAAAAGAGTAGCTAGGTTAAAAGTTGATGTAGAAGTTTATTTATGTCCAAACCCAAACTTATTACATATTGCACAGGCAAATGCTCACAAAATGATAAAGTTATGGAAGCAGAGTACTCAGAAGCTTAGAGGCCAAATATATATTTTTTATTTTGTCTGACAAGAATATAAATATCATTGCCCCTACACACCTGCATAATAGGAAACAAGGAAGGGCGTGACATCATTTGAAGAAAGTCAAGGATCGCCTAGACTCTTCCTTAAGTGTTTTTCTAATGGTGTATTCTTTCACCTGAAAATACTGCCTTTAATTCTATTAATATGATTTTTTTCTCTCTCTCATACATACACACACAGAACACAATCATATTAATGAAAAAAAAATGTTGCCTGTGAGTGAAGGGTATTCAGTCAGGAATGCCACCAGTTTTACCTTAAAAAACAAAGACATATATGCAGAATGGTCAAGTATGAAACTTAACTGTACAGAACCCAGACAAGAGGAAGGGTGGGTTTCACGCTTAGGGGACTGCTGGTACATTCAGAACCAGAGAGAGCCTGGGAGGGGGAGCCCTGGGAAACAGGTGAGCTGAGAGGTAGGGAAATCATGAATGTGCCAATGGATGTGAAAGATATTTAAACAGATAAAGAATGACAGCTACAAAGTGGCCCATTGACTCACAGGCATGTTTACAGGTGCCAAGCATCGTAACATCTCTTCTTCCCATTTTGGAGGCGCTGCTTGTGTTGTCATGCATGTTTTTGCTCAGCAACACCTCCCCCACCTCTGCTTACCCAGACATGACATTAAAATACGTGCATTTTCACTTCTGATTTCCTTGTCCCCCAGCCACAAGAATTTCATTTTGAGTTTATGTGGATTTTTAGTCATTCTGGTTGAGGATGATCAGAAAAAGATGAAACTAGGAGATTGGGAGGGAAAAGGAAGACAAAACAGCAGGAAAAAACGCTTTGCCAAAGCAGGCACAGGAGAGATAAAAGAAGCCTAGCACTCACAATCTTGTCTGAGGAAGGCAGCTCAGCCATACGTGAAAGGGATTGACAGTGCCAGACCATAGTTCTCTCCTGGCATGCAGTACCTTAGAACAGAAAGTTAAGCCTTGGGTCCTTGTGAACAGCAGAAGAGGGCTGACAAACACCTGGTCCCCTGTGGCAGACTGAACGCATTAAAAATGGTTACATGCAACTTTTTTCCATCTGAAGTATTCAAATTGCACGGTCTCTCTCATAGAATTAAAAATCAAAGTCATCATCAGAAAGATATTAAGTATTTGGATGGAAGATCAGACCCTGAGGAAAAGGAAGTGCTTTCTAGAGTCTTACATGCAAACTGTCTGCCACAGAGTGCAATTTATAAGTATCTCATTTCAACCACAGAAGGAAAGAACGAAGGGTAAAATGGAGATACATAAAAATAATATTTATTCTTTTAGGATCTAATATGTCATCTTTATAATTTTATTTTCATGAGTAATAAAAATTTGAAAAGCAAACTTTTATTGACAAGGTTAACCTGAAAATTGTCTCTTCATCATCTTTAGTCCCATAAGGTAAGGATCACACATTGGGATGCCTTCCTGCCACAGCCAGGAAACCTCAGTAAATGACACCTCTTAGTTGTAAGGTGATAGAGTGATGAGGATTGTGCTAAGTTTGAGAGCACATGCCTAGTTTTTTAAAATTCAATTTTCTTAAACCACTTGGTAAACCAAAGAACTAGGTCTGGGAGCCACAAGCTTTTCTCAGTCTGCCAGTTTTAACCTCTCAATGTCTTAAGTTCCTCAGCAGCAAATTGTCCTGCCACAGGGGATTTTGGGATCCTTCTAAGTTTAAAAAAAAAAAAAAGGAAAAAGAAAAAAGAAAAGCACTAAAATGGAAATATAAACAAAGCAAAACCTTCAACTTAAGAAAATATGTGTTTTCCTAGACTTGTGGCTTTCAAACTTCAACTTCTGATGTTATTTCTTTTTTTGAACACTTTGTGCTGAGGTTTTTTGTTTTTGTTTTTGTTTTTTTGTATTTGATATGTGTTGATACTTCGACAGGAAGCTTATAAGGATGATATCCACTTTTGTGTGGCTTTATCAAAATGAGTACTGGGGGAATAGGGGTATTCTACTTGTAGATTAAAAACAAGTATGTACATACATGAATATATAAAACATACACAAACCCACAAGCATATACACATGCAGTCACAGATACGCAAACGTACATATATACACATAAATATATACACGCACACATACATGTACACAACACAGAAATTCAGAAACACATTTGAGAAGTCTGCCAGGCCTTCTAAAATGTATAAAGGCCCCTGTGGGAGAATATTTTGGGCTCTCTAGCAAGGGTAGACCAGAGTTTGTTTTTAGTATGGATCAGAGTCTGCCCAGAACTTACTCCATATTGCTGGCCCTGGTAACCCTTACCAAGTTCCCTGCATCTCATTTTGACCTTGCCTGTAGCTGAAAAACAAAAGCTGCCACTCCTGTGACTCTTCTTTAAACTGAAATTCA
Source organism: Macaca mulatta (assembly GCF_049350105.2). Taxonomy (NCBI): domain Eukaryota; kingdom Metazoa; phylum Chordata; class Mammalia; order Primates; family Cercopithecidae; genus Macaca; species Macaca mulatta. The sequence goes on along the minus strand of NC_133408.1, from coordinate 20,085,195 downwards.
GAGGAAACGTGGCCCCATTTCTTCCTGATCATTACATCTCACACTTTTATTCTTGTTCCCCTGTCCTGGGTAGCAAGTATTTTTTTAAGTAGAAACTTCCTTCAAATAATTAGATATGCAGATGTCTTTTCTGATCCTCAGCTGAGGTGGCCTAAACATAGATGTATTAATTTGTCTTGTGTTATTTTATTAGTTCTGCAAATTATATAAGTTGAGCAACATCTCCCAAACACTTAAATATAACAAAACTAGAGCTAAGGTTTAGACTTAGAATTTCAGTGATTTTTCTTTTTTTATTGAAGATACTGATTTTATTTTCTTCTAGTTTTATTATGTTTTAAACTTTTACTTTAGGTTCAGGGGTACGTGTACAGGTTTGTTAGACTGGAAAATTCACGTCACAGGGGTTTCTTGTATAGATTATATTGCCACCCCAGTACTAAACCTAGTACCCAGCAGTTACTTTTTCTGCTCCTCTCCCTCCTCCCAACCTTCAGCCTCAGGTAGGCCCCAGTGTCTGTTATTCCCCTTTGTAAGACAATGATTTTAATGGCTATCAAACCATAAAGCCTGTTGATATTAGAAAATTTTGTGAAGAGGTCATTGAAAATAATTATATCAGTTGGGCAACAACTTATTGACTTTGTTCTGTACCACATAGGCAGGAAGAATTCTACAAATGAAATTGTGATTAAAACTTCTAAATTAATTATTGTGGTAGCAGAATCCTAAGATGGCCTCCAAGAACTCTGCCCCCCGTGTATATACCTTATCTATCCCCTTCCTTAATTACAGAAGAAAGCTGCACATATGATAGCTGTCACTGCCATGATTATGTTATATAACAAAAGTGAAGGGGATTTGTACATGTAATTATGGTTCCAAATCAGCTGGATTGAAGTAATCAAGTGGAGAATATTTAGTAGGCCTAATCAGACATACCCTTTCAAAGTGGGTCTGGATGTGAGGGACTGTCTCTCCTGCTGGTCTTGGAGTAGCAGGTCACCAAGATAATCACACAGAAGTTAAATTTGCCAATGACTTTAGGGCCTTGGAAGAGTATCCAAAACCTTAGATGAGACTCCAGCCCCAGTCAACACCTTAATTTCAGCCTTGTGAAACCCTAAGCGGAAGACTCAGGCCATTCCCAGGTTCCTAATCCACGGAAATAGTTAGACAATCTATGTATGTTCTTTTACACTGCCAAATTTGAGACAATCTGTTATACAGCAAATGAAAATCAATACAGCTCTCCTACTGAGTTTGCAAATACAGCAAAGCATAACCATTTAGCAGTTAAATAATACCAAAGTAAATCATTCTAAAATTAACTATTTATACTTCTTGTATTAATAATTTTAATAATCAATATTAGTTAATTATTAAGTATTACATATATAATAGATAATGTCAGTTCAATTCTTGCCGTATACCTAGTAGGACATGTCAAAACATTTTTTTCAGTGTGACAGATTGATTGCTAAAGTTTTCCCATTTTTCTGCTCTCTTGGTATCCATGCCCTAGGCAATTTGACTTTGTATCTTTCATCAAGAGGTAGAATCTATTTGCTGTACTGGCAATGTGACTTGCTTTGGCCCATAGAATATGTTGGAAATGATGGTGTGCCAGTTTCAAGCCTAGGTCTTAGGGGAGCCTGCATGTCTCTGGTCTCTTGGGACTCTACCAAGACCTAAGAAAAACCTTAGGCTAGCTTGCTGTAGTATGAGACATGTGGACAAACCCTAATGGTTCCAACTATCCCAGACAGTCTGTTTTTAGCCAACTCTTCTCCTGATCACAGATATTTGAGCAATCTCAGTTGGGAGCAGCTAAGCCTCACTAGCTCAGCAGACCTATTCAGTGAACCCACAGGTAAGTAAGAAACAAAAAAATGTTGTTTATTTTAAGCTATTACGTTTTGGTGCAGTTTGTTGCTCAACAATATATTGGTTATAGCTAATGCATACAATAAATAATGTTTATAATAAAAGCAAATACCACGATTGAGAGAATTTTACTTTGAATCTTTTTCATTTTTACAAAAGATAAAATAATAATTATATATTCCTGATATATTATAATTAGTGTATAATATGTATAACTTTATCGTATTTACCTTGAAATCATAAATTCAAAATACCAATTTCAATATATGTTTTACACAGTCATTATTTTGTAGATGCTTTATGTGATTTATAGATGCAAATATAAAATCTCTGTCCTCACTAACTGCTAGCCACAGAGTCAATGACGAGGATATTAAAAGCTATAAAGGCTCACAAACAATATGATGCTTGGATGTGCGTCATTATAGCGTACTCCTGTATTTTTCAAGTTGTTCAGCCAGAGCATGGAGATGTTCAGTAAGGAAACTCATTGTTCTTTGAAGACAACTTATTTTATCCTTGGATTGCTCTGAGCATTAAAAATGTTTTTCATTATTTGAGCCAAACATTGGCGTCCTCTAATTTGTAGACACTGATCCTAGTTCTATCTACTAGAGGGTTTATGGGTCATATAGAGCAGATTTAATTCCTGTTGCACTCAGGTTGTGGTACTTTGTTATGGTACCCATTAGCAAGCTCATACACCAGCTAAACCCATAATACTGCTAATTTTGACTAGATGTTCTAATGTAGCAAATACTTTGTTACCCAGAGCCATGCCTTCTATAGGTACTCAATTACAGGTATCTACAAATGATATTTTGGATAAATATTTGCCACTGCATGTCATGAACTACTACTAGTCCCCCTTTACCAGTGGAAACAAGGTCATTATGCCTTTAATATGCTCAAAACAGAGAATTACAGCCAGAAAATTCAGAACTAATTAAGGGGAGAATTTATCCTTAAGATTCTATTTCTCTGGGACCACTCTGGTACCAAATTCTGTTCTGTTTAAATCAAGTAAGAGAAAGGAAGAGAGAGGGAGAAATGTGTGTGTGTGTATATATATGTGTATATATATGTGTGTGTATATATGTATACACACACATGCATACATACTTATGCATAAATTAATAGATTTTTTCAAATATATACATATATAATGTCATTACCAGAATTTGGTTTTGCACAATTGGGGAAGTGGGTTATGCAGCCTCTATAAAGTCTGTCATCTTACAACTGATGCTGGAGTTGAAGTCTACAGAGCTGGAAGTCAGGAAGGGAACATGCATGTAAGTTGGTGAAGTCAAGGGCAAGCTAGAACTCACAAGCACTAATTAGAACCTCATGAGGACAGACTGAAATTCACACTAGTTGGTTCTGCCTCTGACTCTACTGACAAGTATATTCTGAAGAAGCTGGGCCTTTTTGTCGTGGAGATAAAGACAAAGACACACACACACACACGCACACACATCTGGTCTAAAAGTCAAAGAAGTGAAGGAAGACCTAGGGGAAGACGTTGCAGACAGCCATGGCTTCAAGTCAGTGAGATGAGTTAGCAGATCAGGAAAAGTCTCTATGAGCTGTGACATGGCTTCTCCCCTTTTCTTCCTTACTCCAAATAACCCTACAATCTTCATTTGTCCTGAAATGTCTATTTAATTCCACACTAAATAGAAACACACACGAGAGGAAATTCTGGAATATGCAGTGCAAGTTCAGTCTAGCCAAGTTAACACATTACAAAGTCATCACAAGTATCAGGCTTTTTATGACCTAGCCTAGGGTGTCACAGTATAAACTTAGGGTGTTTGACTGACCTATTCTATTGTCAGTTCCACTTATTTGTTCTTCACAGTCCCAATGGGAATAAAAAACCTCACATTTCATGAGGATAATTGTCAAATAATTTGTGGTCATATTTTAAAAGGTACACATATGTGTGTTTGTGTGTGCATGTGTATGTGAGAGAGGGAAATCGACTGGCATAGAAAACATGGCAAAATGTTGGAAATTGGGGAATCTAGGTGCAGGGAGTAAGAAATATTATTTTTACTGCTCTTGCAGCTTTTTTATCATTTTAAATTCTTGAAAAGAACAACATGAGAGAATGGAGGTAACAACCTAAGGAGTAGTAGATGATTACTCACATGTATAAAGTACATTATTTTTCATTATCATGTGGTTTTAACAAATTATTTGAAGAGTTAATGAGAACAAAATGAAGCATGTCTCTACTCTTTTTGTGTCAGATAGCTTCTCCACCCAAATGTCACTGGCTTGACGGTGCAAAAGAGAGTTGTGTGGAATGTGCGTTTAATTTGAACCAGTAGATTAGCTTAGACGTTTAAATTATCTAATTACTATAATAATTTACTATTTTTCTTCTAAACAGAAAAATATCAGCTTTATATAGCCACATTTTCTAACCTTGAGGATACATTAGAGGAATTTCTGCTAACCGGATGTTTTCTTCTTTGCATGTAAAGAGGGTCGGTTAAAATTTTGTAATCCAGCATTTCATGTTTCCCAAATAGACTTGTTTCAGTGATTTGATGAAAATTTGCTAATTTGCCAAGATAAATCTTTTTCTGAGTGCCAAAAGTTTTAATCTTTTTCTGATTGATTCTTGTTGTCGCTCCTTCAGTTTCAGCACGAATGTCAGGGCCCCCTGAACTGCTTGCAGTCCTGCTCCTCTTTCTCAGATCAGAATTACAGCTTTAGTCTAGGATTGAATGTGGTCATTTCAATCATTTTCCATTCCCCGAAGAGACTATAATTCTCTTATAAAATGCTTATTAGGGAAGACATTGGGAATTCAGGACAATTTTATTTTCTGCTTATCTTCCAAGGGCCATGAGATCAGGATCCAGATGTTCTGACTCAGCCAAAGGCAGGACTGTTCCCTGGCAAAGGAAAATTGAGATTATGCATGCAGGAGACAAAGAGGACTGGGAACGCATATGCCTAAGTGATAGATATACCAGCACAGCCACTTCTAATATATTTACTGAGACAGAGAACATAAAGATCTGTTAGAAGACTGACGTGTCCTTTGACTGTAATCGTTGTAAATGCAGCTGAAAAATAAAAGATTACATAACAAATTGAAATAAGTATAGCAGGGTTATTGAGAAAATAGGTTACCTTATTTCATGCAGTTGGGAAGGTTCAAGTTAGAGTAGTAGCAGGGAAAGATTTTAAAAGCCTCATTCCACTTGCTATTAAACATGAATCATTCTTGCTCTCCCTTCTTTGCTCGTTTTTGTACTTGGGGAGTACAAAAATACCCTCTTTCTGCTTCTATGATTTTTTTTTTCTGTCTTCCAACCAAATGAAATGCTATCTGAAAACGGTCATTTTAAACCTGTTTTTACTTATTTTTCTTTGTTTCTCCACAGTTGCGTTTGCTTGCATTGAGAACATATTTCAAGAAGAAAAATAAAAATCAGTTTGTGTTTTAATTTTTGAACAACAAATACAACTACTATTAAAGCATTTGGTACCTTTTCTAGTTAAGTTCCTTCATCTCTCCTTCTTTGCTCATTCCAGCTCTCTGTATACACGGTTCATCACATCATTCAGGCTTATACCCAAATGCCATTTCACAAAGCACAACCTGCGCTACGTGTTACCTGAAGCATGCTTTGATTTCAAGTAAACTGTTTTAGAAGGAAATGCTTCACTGAAATTTCAAAATCTAATGCTAAATATGATGTCGTTTTAATGGCTTATAAGAAAAATACTTTTTGCACATGCATATGCAAAAGTCCATAAAGCAATATCTAGGAGAAGTTTCCATCTTTAAATGAGACAGAGTGCAAAACAAAACAAGCAACTTTTGTCAGTAACCCTCAGCTTACTTGGAGACTCGCCAATTACTGTAAGAATGCTGAGTTTTATATTCCTAATTAGTGTGGGCTGTGTTGTGCCTTGCTGTCAATTTCTACACAAGGAATGGCTCACTGATTCTGACCATTCCTTCAGCTGAGGGATTACTACTCATGAAGTTGACAAAGCTGTGAAAGATGGTGTTAGGCAAGTAAAGCTCAGTGGGCTTTTATGTTGAAAATTTTCTTGGAAGAATGCTAACCTCCATCAAAAAGTCCACGTCAGGCAGGATAGCTCCAATGATTTTATATACACACACACACACACACACACACACACATTTATGTACACATATGCACACAAATATATGTTTATATATGTGCATTTTATGTACATATATTTGCTATATAATACAGGTGATATATATAACATTTATTATATATTATATAAAATATTTATATATAAATAGCATATATTATATATAATAGTATACATCTCACCTATATTATATAGCAAATATATGTGTGATATATATCTGATATATATGTACATGATATATACATATATGATATATATGTATATCTTGTATATATATACATTTAATATGTAATACAGGTAATATATATTTTATATATAATACCAGTGAAATAGTCAGTATATTGTATATTCTATATGTAATACCAGTGATATTATTAACCAGTCCTGGAGGCAGTTAAATAGAGTAGGCTTGCAAAAAATGTGCATGTCAGATTGAAATTAAACTTAAACCTCTTTCCCTTAACAAGTCATCCTATTTCAAACTGTAAAAAGACTGTAATGATCATCTAGTCTACTTGTCATCAGCTAGGGAACGAATCTCTTTTATGATGTTTTTAGTAGGTGCCCAACCCATTTCTACTTGTTGCAGTCTTTGCACTATACACTTAGGAGTCAGATACATTTGGCTTTACATATTCTCTGCAATTCTTAGCTCTGAGATCTGGGGAAACCTTCTGAGTCTGTTTTCCTCATTTAAATGAGGGTAAGATTAGGCATTTCATGTGGTTCTAGGGATTCTGCAAGGTAATACAGTTAACATTCCCATTATAGAGACCAGAAGAATATTTGTCTAATAAATACAAGTTTCTTTATCCATTCCTTCCAGTTCTGGGAAGGCCATTAACTTCACAGTCAGTTTGTTCCATTGTTGAACTGGAAGAGTTGTTCGAAAGTTCTTTCTTATTCTGTAATCTGCCTTTCTGTTATTCTCATCTGTATTTTTCAGTTGTGGCTTTGAGCTTCCCAAAAGTAGTTTCTGTCTATTCCCATAAGTTTGTAGGCATTATTTGAAGATGGTAGAATCACCCTATTGTTATCCAGAGTATATATTCTTGGTTACTTTTACTAATTTTCAATTGATATGGTTTCTGTACAGTTTAAGTGTACAGTCTGTTAAAGCAAACTAAATATCACCTGAGAAGGACTCTGTACTTCTATATTTGAGTCATTGTGGATGAACCATAACCTAGCTTAAGAGTCAGAGAAGATTAAAAATCTACCTTAGGAATATGTGCCTGTAACAGTAGCTAAGTCCTGGCCAATCCCAGCCACCATACTTCAACCGTTTACACACTGCTGAGTGTTCATTCTGTGTTCAAATAAGGCAAACGCCAAGGTGCAACCAATCCAGCCATTGTGTATCTCACTTCCAATTTCTGTACATCATTTTTCTTTTTTCGTTTATAAATCTTCTTCCACCACATGACTGTGGCTGTGCTGGAGTCTATGTGACTCTGCTGTGATTTGGGGGCTGTTTGATTTGTGAATCACTCATTGCTCAATTAAACTCCTTTAAATTTAATTTGTCTGAAGTTTTTCTTTTATCAAGTCCTATCCTACTAGACAAAATTAAGTGGCTGAATGACCCAATCTCTTCTTCCTCAAACTATCCATATTCATCACTCAGAATTTCTGAACACTATATTTAAATTCATTATGATTTGACTATTTTTAAATTGCATTCAATTTTTAATCACATAGAACATAGGGATTTTCTGGGAGAACCCACTGAAATTGCATTGTACGACTCTTCCTTGTCATTGTCACACAAACCCAAGCATGAGTCCTAAATATAGCTCTGTATTAGTCAGGGTTCTCTAGAGGGACAGGACTAATAACATAGATGTACATATGAAAGAGAGTTTATTAAGGAGTATTGACTTACACGATCACAAGGTGAAGTCCCATAGTAGGCCGTCTGCAAGCTGAGGAGAAGGAAGCCAGTCTGTGTCCCAAAACCTCAAAAATAGGGAAGCTGACAGTGCAGCCTTCAGTCTGTGGTCAAAGGGCCAAGTGCCACCGGCAAACCTTGGTGTCCAGCGTTTGAGGACAGGAAGCATCCAGCACAGGAGAAAGATGAAGGTTGGAAGACTTAGCCAGTCTGGTCCTTCCACGTTCCTCTGCCTGCTTTATCCTAGCCACACTGGCAGCTGACAAGACGGTGCCCACCCAGATTGAGGGTGTGTCTGCCTCTCCCAGTCCACTGACTCAAATGTTAATCTCCTTTAGCAACACCCTCACAGACACACCCGGAACAATACTTTTCATCCTTCAATCCAATCAAATCGACATTCCATAATAACCATCACAAGTCCACTCCTTGTCGACTTGAACCCATATACACCTCCTGAAATCACACATAATCTTCAAATAAAGACAATAATAAAGTCATAATTATGCCTAACATTATACAGCTATCCTTTATACAACTGAAACACATCCATCTCCAACCCAGATGCTATTACATAAAGTTAACAACACTTAAATTCTCATATGAAGTCAATAAATCTTATGTCACATGACAAAGAAAAAAGAAAGGAAATAAAATGAAGATATGTTAGTACAAGTGCACACATGCACAAACATGCTCTTAACAAAATAAGAAGGAAATACTCATTATAATTATAGTCCTCTTTTCTGCAATTGGTCATGTGGCCGTAGCTGGTATTGATGACTACTTTCTTCTACTACTCATTCTATATTCCTTTTGCCTTCAGCAAGCACCTCAGTAGTCATGGTTCTTTACCTGGTGAAGTGACCTCAAACCTTCATTTCTAAAGAGTCTGGAGCTATTTGTAGTCCTGCCCAGATTGGGCTCTTGTGGTTTCCCATTGACCTTAATCACAGGGCATGGTAATACTAAGAGATGCCCTAAGGGATCTCGTGTGTTCCACCCATACTCTTCCTTACCTCTGTTGTGGAGTAGTAGACTTGCGCAGCAGCCTGGACCTGTTGCAGAGCCTTCTCCTGTTCTGGATTCCACTCAAAGCTGGCAGCCTTTTGGGTCACTTGATAAATGGGCCAGAGTAACATACCCAAATGATGAATGTGTTGCCTCCAAAATCCAAGTAGGCCCACTAGGCATTGTGCCTCTTGGTTGTAGGAGGGGCCAAAGGTAGCAACTTACCCTTTACCTTAGAAGGCATATCTCAACAGGCCCCAACCACTGGACCCCTAGAAATTTTACTGAGGAAGAAGGTCCCTGAATTTTAGTCAGATTTATTTCCCATCTCCTGGCATTTAAATGTCTCAGCCATAAGTACAGTGTGTTTGCTACTTATCACTCACTGGATCCAATCAGCATAATGTCATCAATGCAATGGACCAGTGTGATATCCTGTGGAAGGGAAAAACAATCAAGATCTCTGCAAACAAGATTATGGCACAAAGCTGGAGAGTTGATATACCCCTGAAGTAGGACAGTAATGGTTTATTGCTGGCTTTGCCAGCTGAAGGCAAATTGCTTCCGGTGGGCCTTCTGGACAGGAATGGAGAAAAAGGCATTTGCCAAATCAATGGCTGCATACCAGGTACCAGGAGATGTGGTAATTTGCTCAAGCAACGAAACCACATCTGGTACAGCAGCTGCAATTGGAGTTACACTTGGGTAAGCTTATGATAATCCACCGTCGTTCTCCAAGATCCATTTGTCTTCTGCACAGGCCAAACAGGAGATTTGAACAGGGAGTGGAATCACCTCTCCGTGTCTTTCAAGTCCCTGAGGGTGGCACTAATCTTTGGCTTCCCTCCAGGGATGTGATACTGTTTTTGATTTACTGTTTTTCCAGGGAGAGGCTGCTGTTGGTTTCCCATGTAATTAAAATGCCCTCTGGGTCAATAGGATGAAATATTTAAACCAATTAATGAAATAAATAATTATACACATCTATCACTGTATACAGTAAAATAAACATTATTTACATTGCTCTTTAGTGAGTGAACAACGACCTCTTCTTAGAGTTGATATGAAAGTTGCAAGGTTGACAGTTAACTGATTAAAGAAAAAAATCATAGAGATGAAGATGAGGGATAATTATATAGTTTTATGTGTATTTACTTGAAATGTTGTTAAATATTAACTACTCTTCTACTCTTCCATTAAGTCTACCTAGGTCTGCAGAAGGTATCAGTTATGATGCATTTTTAGTTATGATAATAAGTATAATATTAAAAGTAGAGTTTACATTTAAACTCAATACATATGCTAACTTATTATAAACAAATGGTAATTGAAAATTAAAACATTGAATCTCTAATACAATATATTTACATAATTAAGTGTGAATAATAATTATGGAGTGGAGAGTAGTATGTATCTTTTAAAACAGGATTTTAATAATGATAGCATTGCTGGAAGTCCAATTTCTTCTTAAAAATAGGCTTGTTCTAAGCAAGATTTGTCATTCTTTATAAATAGTATACAGGAGCTCAAGTGTAATACTTCTTAAACTTTAAACTTTGAAATGAAGGTTATTTATATGTTTGATTTTAAAAAAAATTTTGACTGCTTTAAACTTATTCAAATTAAAATATCCTACATGATTTATACTCCAGGAAACTGAAAGCTAGACAAACAATCAAAAATATATTTGTCTACCTGATCTAAAAATAGCTAACACCTTTTAAAATATAACAGAAGCTATTGTCAACAATACCTAATTGCCTCATTCGTTTCCTTATTGACTTGATTCCTTAATGCTTTGTTACTCACTAGAAAGTTTAGTGCCATTCTATTCTCTGTTCCAATTTCTTCTGAAAGAGGAAGCATGTTGGACAAATGTATGCCTTTTTTTTTTTTTTTGAGATAGAGTCTCGCTCTGTCAACCAAGCTACAGTGTAGTGACACAATCTCGGCTCACTGCAACCCCCGCCTCCCAGGTTCAAGCAATTCTCTCTCAGCCTCATGAGTAACTGGGATTACAGGCATGCACCACCACATCCAGCTAATTTTTGTGTTTTTAGTTGATACAAGGTTTCACCATGTTGGTCAGGCTGGTCTTGAACTCCTGACCTCGTGATCCACCCACCTTGGCCTCCTAAAATACTGGGACTACAAGCGTGAGCCACTGTGCCCGGCTGCCCATTCTGTTTAATTGGCCTTCGTATGGGTAAAGTGTTCGTCCTCCTAGATTGGATGCTGTTAATTCCACAGAGTCCAGTTGAAATAATATGATCCTAACACTGACATTAAAATTTTGCATGCCATTAGTCACAGTGATTGTTCTGGAGGACATGGTATCCAGTACAATTCAATGAGACTCAATCGTGACTCTTCAGAGAACAATTGGGAAAACAGAGTTGTCTTTTCTGCTAAGTCATGCTGTAAATATAAAGTATATTTCTGGTCATTTTGCAAGGACCTTATCACCAGAACTTGGAAGTCTGTAGGAAAAGAAAGAAAACAGAAAAGGTATCCAATGTAGAGTCAAGACATAGATAAAATAGAAGCTTGCAAGTTTTGGTTAACTCTGTCTTGGTACCAGCTATCTGGATAAATTCTACATTTTGCTTTTTGTTTTTGTTTTTCTTAAGGTGGTTTGAGTTGAATTTTCTGTTACATGTGACAATAAAAGGCTCAATGTACACGTAACTCAACTTAGAAAACTTGGAATGACTTGTTCCAGTGATACTTGCTGGAAAATATGGCAGTATTGTTCTAAGTCCAATTTATGCCAAGGTCTGGGACTCCTAAATATGACAACAGTTCACAGTCATGCAGAGTGACAGTTGTCTCTGTTATGCATTTAGGACTGGTCCCTACACAGCCTTTTCTTTTAAGTGTCAACTTATTGTATTGCTACCTATTTCTCTCTTTAGTTCTCTTCACATTTGTTTTGTATATTTAAGTGCTCCATTAATGGGTGCACCTATATTTACAATTGTTACATGCTCTTGAGATGATCTGACCCCTTTATCATTATATAATGACTTTCTTTGTCTTTTGTGACAGTTTCTACTTAAAGTCTATTTTGTTTCAAATAAGTATAGCAATTAGTGCTCCCTTTATGTTAGCATGTGAATGGAATATCTTTTTCCATTCCTTCACTTTCAGCTTATGTGTACCCTTAAAGATACAGTGAGTCTCTTGTATGGAACATATAGTTAGATACTGTCTTTTCATTCATTTTAGTCACTCTATATCTTCCGGTTAGAAAGTATAATTCATTTACATTTAAATCAGATATTTATTTATTTGACTTACTATTGTCACTTTGTTAATTGTTTTCTGATTGTTTTGTAGTTTCTTTTCTTCTTTCCTCCTCTCTTGGTCTCCTTATAATTTGACTTTTTTTTTTCTTTTTTTGCAGTGGTATGCTTTGATTCTTCTCTCTTTATCTTTTGTGTACCTACAACACATATTTTTTTCTTTGTGGTTACCTTGTTGCTTATGTAAAACCTTTTTTAGTTCTAACAGTTTGTTTTAAGCCAATAATAACTTTGGCTACATATAAAAACTATATTTACCTTCTCTCACCACATTTTATGTTATTAATGTCACAATTTACATCGTTTGTATACTACGTATCCATTAACAAATTAGCGTAAAGTTATTTTAATACTTTTGTCTTTTAAACTTTCTACTACAGTTAGAAGTGATTTTTACATCATCCTTGACTCATTAGAATATTTTGAAGTGGACTATATTCTTATCTTTACAGTGAGCTTTATATTTTTACATGTTCTCAAGTTGTTGGCTAACATCCTTTCATTCTAATTTAAATAACTCCTTTTGTCATTTATTGTCAGGCAGGTCTGGTCGTAATGAAATTCCTCAGATTTTGTTTTTCTCGAAGATCTTTTATCTCTCCATTTCCAAAGGTCAGATTTGCAGAGTATGGTAGACTTATTGGCAGATTTTCTTTTTCTTTCAGTACTTTGAAAAGATAATCTCACTTTCTCCTGGTTTCCAAAGTTTCTGCTGGAAAATTTGCTTACCGTCTTCATGAGGGTTCCTTTACATGTGAAGAGTCACTTTTTCTTTCTCTGAGTATAGCAGGATGAGCCGCAGACCAAACCTCTCAGACACCGAGTTGTAGAAGGAAGTGCTTTATTCAGCTGAGAGCATCAGCAAGCTACTGCCTTAAAGTCCAGGCTCCCCAAGTGCACAATTTCTGTCCCTTTTAAGGGCTCACAACACTAAAGATTTCACAGAAAGGGTCATGATTGATTTGAGCGAGCAGGAGGTACGTGACAGGGGCTGCATGCACCGGTAGTCAGAGTGAAACAGAACAGAGCAGGGAGTTTCACAATGTTCTTTTATACAATACCAGGAATCTATGGATAACATCAGTTTCTAAGTCATGAGTTAATTTGTTAATTTTTAACTACTAGGTTTAGGCCAGGCTGGCCCAGGCCCGGTTTTGGTTCTGGCTTGGGCTGCCTGTCTTTGGTTTCACTTCCTTTTTTCTTAAAACAGGTACTGAGTATAAAACAATATGAGAGGGTCTCTCTCTTCCCTCATGAGGAGTCAAAACTACAGTATGCTTTTATGACACTGTATTTTTTACTTTTGAGAATTTGATTATAGTATATCTGGTGAAGATTTCTTTATATTCTATCTAACTGAGGTTCTTCGGGCTTCATATATCTGGGTGTTCATTTTCCTCTCCAGATTTGTGAAATTTTCTGTCATTATTTCTTTAAATAAATTTTCAGTCATTTTCTTTTCCTCTGTTGCTTCTAGAATTTTCATAATACATATATTGTTTGCTTGATGTTCAGCTGTAACTTCTGTTGTCTTTCTTCACTATTTTTCATTCTTTTGTCTTTCTGTTCTGCTATCTGACAAATCTCAAATGACCTGTTGAGCTCCCTGATTTTTTCTTCTGTTTGATCAAGTATAGATGGTTCTCAAATTACAGTGGTTTGACTTACAATTTTTTGACTTTACAATGGTGTAACACCATCACAATTTTGTTATACTTTAAATTTTGAACTTTGATCTTTTCCCAGGCTAGCAGTAAGTGGTACATGAGATGTTCGACACTTTATTATAAAATAGGCTTTGTGTTAGATGAGTTTGCCCAGCATGGGCTAATTTAAGTGTTCTGAACATAGTTAAGGTGGGCTAGACTAAACTGTGATGTTTGGTAGGCTAGGTGCATTAAATGCATCTTTTACTTACAATATTTTCAACTTACAATGAGTATATTGAATGTAACATTGTAAGTTGAACATTTGGATGCTCTTGAAGCTTTCCAAGAAGTTTTTCTATTCAGTTATTATGTTCTTCAGTCCCAGAATTCCTGTTTTGTTCTTTTTTTATAGTTTCTATTTTTTTTAATTAAACTTCTAAATTTGTTCATGTATTGTTTTTATGATTTTATTTGGTTTGTTCTCCTCTGTAGTTCACTGAGCTTCCTTAAGAGGATTATTTTGAATTATTTGTCAGGCAGTTCATACATCTCTATTTTTTAGGGCCAGTTACTGGTTCTTTTATTTTTTCCTTTTCTGGTGATGTCAGATTTCCCTGATTATTTGACTTTTTTTTTTTTTTTTGTCTTGCATTATGGTCTATGTATTTGAAGAGGTAAGCTGGAGTGCAGTGGCGTGATGTCCGCTCACTGCAGGCTCCGCCTCCCGGGTTCATGCCATTCTCCCACCTCAGCCTCCCCAGCAGCTGGGACTACAGGCATCCGCCACCATGCCTGGCTGACTTTTTTGTGTTTTTAGTAGAGACAGGGTTTCACCATGTTAGCCAGGATGGTCTCGATCTCCTGACCTTGTGATCCACACACCTCAGCCTCCCAAAGTGCTGGGATTACAGGCTTGAGCCACGGTGCCCGGCCACATCTCTTCTAATCTTTACAGACAGGCTTCAGCAAAGACAGTCCTTCACCAATCAGCCCATGTAGAGATTCTGAGCAGGATGTTTCTGGGATATCTGTGTACACTTGCTGCTGGAGTCCTTGAAACAGCTGACCTGGTACCTCAGTAAGTAGATGAGCAGCCCTGGCTTTTGGGTCCACCTGGTCCAGTCTGATGTCTGGGTCTGCAGGAGTAGGCAGACATGGAATTTAGGTTTGTGTAGATGGGCCTGCTGCCTCATTGCACAGGGGTGAGCCTGAAGCTTGGGTCTACAGGTATAAGCCTGGATCCTGGGTACATGGTGTCTAGTGTGTTGCTGGGGTCCACTGGGGTGGACCTAGTAACTGTGTTCATGGTGACAGGACTGAAGTCTAGGTCCATTGGGATGGGCCCAGAGGCTCAGTCTATGAAGGCAGGTATGGGGCCAACATCCACAGGGGCTGACCTGAATCCTGAGGCTGCAGGAGCTAGCCTAGCACTGGGGTGAGTCTGAAAGCTGGCCCTGAAGGGGCATGGTGGTGAAGACCACAGTAAAGTCACATGTTAACTTCACTCTTCTTCCTCTATGTGGAAGATATCACTGTTGGCACTGTGCTATGCTAAACAAGTTCGGGGGAGAGGTGATGTGAGTAATGTGAAACTGTGTCCTTACTCCCATCTTCAATCCATCTTTCTTTATTTCTGTACTTTACCCAGGCGTTGTAATCTGTCATATGGATTCCTTAGCTCTTGGCAAAGTATTTTCATGCATGGATGGTTGTTTGAATTGATGTTTCTGTGAGGAGTGCTGGAAACTTCCTTTGCATCATCTTGCTGATGTTACTCCTTCAACATTATTTTTAACCACAGAAAGAACAGAAGCCAAAATATTAATATTTCATTTACTATAGTGCATACATAGAGGATTATTGTGTTATATTTGTTCTTATCAGAATTTGTTCACTTTTTAATGTGCTAAAGGATTATCAATGGGAGAACAATTACTTTTACTAGGTTAGAGATTTATTTGTCATCAAATTAGTTGTCAAGATTTACAGTAATTTAAAATATGTAGTAATTTTAAGGGGATAAATATGACCATATGCAGTAGTTTGGGGTTGGTTAGTAGGATGATGAATAATTTGATGTAACTGGAAATAGATGGTTAAACATGAACTATGATAATGAAAACATAATTTGCATGAGAGGTGCAAAAGCCTGATGGCTACTACAAAAATCTAGCATAATGTTCTTATGTATTGCCTGTGGGGCCCAGAGGCCCCTGGGCAACAGCTGTTGACTGTTTCATGATAAGAATATATGCTATAAAGTGTAAAATAAAGTGCTTGGCAACGAGATGGCTTATATTTGTATTTAACTGTTGTCCTAAGATACTGTGAATGGTTGCTTTCCTAAACCTGGGATATTGTGATTATATTTCAAAATGTATGGAGCTGATGTTAAGTATTCTGAAATTTTTGCACTTAACAGTAAAATTAACAGCTACTAAAATACTTTTCAACTGGAATTTGATAAAGACATTTATTTGCCCTTTTCTGTTTTCTCAACCTATATTAATGTTAAATGATAGAGCTCCTAGTTCTCTAGAATTGCTCAATAGATCATGGTTATATTTGTAATTTTCTTTGCTTTGGGTGGGATTTTAGATTAGACTTTACTTGAAGTAGCAGTATGTCTTCTTTTAAGAATGCATTAAACTTCATTCAATTTCTATGTAAATATTTATAATTCAATGATTATTTGTTATTATGGTTAATGTTGAAGGATAGTAATGGTATTGGCATATTTCCCATTGAAACTAATACTATATATTTAAAGTACTCTTCAAAGTAAAAGACCTTCTTTTAATAACTGAGTGCATCTATTCATTTATTTTATAATATAGATTTCAAAAAGGGCCAGAAGTCCCAGCTTTATTTTACCAAGGATATCCAAATGGATTTACCAATGGATATCCTAATTGGTTAAGTGGCTTGTCCAAGTTCAGCAAACATGCTGAAGTTCACTGCTTTTTAAGCTTCCCTAAAATGACCCAGCCCTCATAAATGCTTATAAAGCTTTAATCCAAAACATCTTTGGCATGTCTTCTAAGAACAAGCTTTGAAAAAAATGTAAGTTTGCTGGAATAATGATGTACTCAGCTTTTTCTTTTCCCAGAAGTTTTAGTATATGAAGGAAATGAGTTCTAATATCAGAATTATATTTTTATTTGAAAAGCTTTAGTTTGATTATGGGTATTTTATATAGTAAGCTGTAATAATTGTCATGACTCACATGTATAAATATCTAACATTCAAAATTGTTAAAGGCAATAGTGAATGGGTCTTTTAAGAAGTACAATAACATATGTATTATATGAAAGGCAAAACATATGGATGAAATGAACAACGAAATCAAAGTTAAGTATCAAAAGAGAAAAGGAGTTAGAGAAATATTTTAATATAAGTACTTTTTCAGTTTAATATTTCAAATGTAATTTTAAAATAAACTTAAACTATGAAAATGTATATTTCAGAAAGTATATGGTAATTTTCAAATCTTTTAAAAAGAAGCAGTTGACAAACTGCAGGCCAGGTAAAACCTGGGTGTAAAAGGAAAGTTAGTTTGCTGCCTATAAGGAGATTAATAACTTTGTGGGGTAAAAGAGACACTGGGCAGCAGTGTATTAGAGCTCATATTACAGAGGAACTGGAGATTTTGTAAGGCGTCCCATTTTTCTCTGTTACGGATAAGAATATTTTGATAATAGTGAAATTCAGATCACATAACAACATGTATTTCTGGTGTTGAAATAAGACAATTAACTGGCTTTGAAAAATACTTGGATAGTTTTCAAACTACCCATGCATAATAATAGGAAAACTGCATAGACAAAGAAGCAGATGGGGAGAAAAAATACATACGGTGTAAGCTTAGCACCAGAGATTGCAGGTCTTGAGGATCTGTGTAGGGAGCCGCACAGTAAAATAAATACACTCTGAACAAATAAAGCATAGTGCATTCACTTAAATACTTTAAAATATTTAAAATAAGTAAAAGAAGCATAGTGTATTTGTTGATTACTGAGAAAAAGTAACAGGAAAGGCGACCCTGAATAATATAGATATTAATTTATGAAGTGTGAGGCTATCTCTAATATGTTAATAACATGAAAACATAATAATCCATCATTGACATGCTGAATGAACTTTCCAAGGGGTTCATTCCTTTACCTTTCTATAGAGAGGTGGCTGTCAGGTTCCACTTTCTGAAGTTTTCAAATGTTCTTTCTCTTTCTCTTTCCTTCTTTCGACACAAAAGGAAGTATTGGAAGAAATGTCCCCAAAAGTGTTTTGAATTCGCAGCAACTTTATCAAATACAAATAATAATAATAATAATAACTTGAAATATTGTTATGAGGTCAATTTTCCATTTATCAAAACTTCCTTTCTTGACAAACACAATTCAATCATCATTTTAAGTTTTAAGGAAAGTACTCTATTTAATGGCTCATTCATACTTTCATTGCTTGAAGTTGTCCATGTTTTATTGATTGCATATTCTTTCTCTTCAGCAAAATGGCAGTACACTGATGAAGAACATGGGATCCCTTGGGTTAACACCACGCTAAATGTAACATAACACTCTTAGATGCTCGCTGTGTAGGCCAGAGCCTTCTAGTCTGTAATGTGACTGGGACATACACAGCATGAGATAAAGTTTAAACACTTTAGTGTTCAACTGTAGATCTCAGAGCAACTTAAAGCACTGAGGTTGCCTAGGGACAAACATTTTCATGAATTATTTATTTATTTATTATTTTTTAGATGGACAGGAAGTAGAATTTATTGATGAGTATTAAGAGGGGGCAGCACAGTGGAAGCCCTCAAGAGTGTGGAGTCTGCCAGTTGTCCAGAGGGCCAGAAGTGGGGATGTACTTGATCCCACAGCCATCTGGGATGAGCCACTTCTCAGTCACCATGTCTTCAAATTCATCCACACTGAACTTAATGAAGCCCCACTTCTTTGAGATGTGGATCATCTGGGGACCAGGGAACTTGAACTTGGCCCTGCCTAGGGCTTCAATCACCTGCTCCTTGTTCTGCATCTTGGTGCAGATGGACATGATAACTTGGCCGATGTGAACCCTGGCCACAGTGCCCTGGGGCTTTCCAAACGTACCTCCCATGCCTGTTTGAGCCTGTGAGCCCCAGCACAGGACAACATCTTGTTGATGCGGATGACGTGGAAGGAGTGGAGCCACACCCGGATATGGAAGCGTCTTTGCCACAGCTTTTTACCATGTACTCACTGGCACAAATTCGGGCAGCCTCCGGGGCTTCAGAGGGCAGGGACTCAACTTCATCTGACACCACGTGGCCATAAAGCGGAAACTCATCCACTTTTGCCTTCTTCTGCCCCAGGTCAAAGATGCGAATCTTGGCATCAGGGACGCCTTGGAAGAAGCGAGACTTTGGGTAGGGCTTGTTCTTAAAATACTGGTAACTGCAGGCAGGGCGGCGTTCCATGGCGACACCAGGATCTTCAGTGGCGTCCTCAAGGGAGAGAGAACATGAATTCTTATTAATATAATAATTTATGTACTTTGCATCAATTTATTTTTATTTATGTTTAATTGACAAATAGAATTGTATGTGTATATATATACATTTATCTATCTATCTATCTATCTATCTATCTATCTATCTATTATCTATCTATATTTTTTGTTGTTATTGTTGAGACGGAGTCTCGCTCTGTCACCCAGGCTGGAGTGCAGTGGCGCGATCTCGGCTCACTGCAAGCTCCGCCTCCCGGGTTCCCGCCATTCTCCTGCCTCAGCCTCCCGAGTAGCTGGGACTACAGGCGCCGCCACCACCACGCCTGGCTGGTTTTTATTTTTTTTTGTATTTTTAGAAGAGACGAGTTTCACCCTGTTAGCCAGAATGGTCTCCATCTACTGACCTCATGATCCTCTGGCCTCGACCTCCCAAAGTGCTGGGGTTACAGGCAAGAGCCACTGTGCCAGGCTGAATTGTGTATATTTATGCTGTACAACATGTACAATATATATCCAACATATATATTAGATAGATATCTAAACACTATGGAGTGGCAGAATCAGGCTAATTATATTCCATTTCCATTTCCTCACACACCATTTTTTGTGGTGACAGCATTTAAAATCTACTCTTTCAGCAGGTAGTACATTGCTGTTAAGTATGATCAGCGTGTCCCGAACTTATTGCTCCTAACTGAAATTTTATTTTTATTTATTTATTTATTTATTTTTTTGAGACGGGGTCTCGCTCTGTCGCCCGGGCTGGAGTGCAGTGGCCGGATCTCAGCTCACTGCAAGCTCCGCCCCCCGGGTTCACGCCATTCTCCTGCCTCAGCCTCCCGAGTAGCTGGGACTACAGGCGCCCGCCACCTCGCCCGGCTAGTTTTTTGTATTTTTTAGTAGAGACGGGGTTTCACCGTGTTAGCCAGGATGGTCTCGATCTCCTGACCTCGTGATCCGCCCGTCTCGGCCTCCCAAAGTGCTGGGATTACAGGCTTGAGCCACCGCGCCCGGCCTACTGAAATTTTAAAATTAATTTCTTTCTTATCTTCTTGTCTTTATTTGGAAGCCAACTATTGTTTTTCTTGGTTTTTAAATGATGTGTGGCATGGTAATCCAAGGTCCGTTTTGCAAGTTCTTGAGAACAGATTACCCAAGGAAACAACAACCGTATTCCCTAGAGTCTTATTATGTAACCAGTGAAATGGTACTCATGGGAGGAGAGGAAAGAGGTAAAAACTTGGTTTTGGACCTCTGCTCATGCAATTTTGCTCTGTGGTGGGGACCCTCTCCTGTTTGGCTTTCCAGTGTTACTGTGTCTATTCTTTTATACGCTGAGGAAGTTGTAGGAAAGTAAGGAAAATAAAACACTTTTTTTTTTTTTTTTAAAGACAGTATCTTGCTCTATCCCCGAGGCTGGAGTGCAGTGGCACAATTTCAGCTCACCACAGCCTCCATCTCCTGGATTCAATGGATTCTTCTGTCTCAGCCTCCCAAGCAACTGGGACTACAGGTGCCCACCACCACAGCCAGCTAATTTTTGTATTTTTTCGGTAGAGATGGGGTTTCACCATGTTGGCCAGGCTGGTCTTGAACTCCTTGACCTCAATTGATTCATCCACCTCAGCCTCCCAAAGTACTGGGATTGCAGGTGTGAGCCACTGTGACTGGCCCGTTCATTTTTTACATCAGCACATCTGTTACTCCCCACTAAGGATGAGGAACTTTGCACTGGAGCAAGATGATGAGGAGAAAAATGAATCTGCTTTGCCACCTAGTTTGGGGGGGATTGATGGAGCACACGCTTTTGAGGGACACATGATCTCTTTCTCAGCAGTAACTTGCTAATGCTGTGCCAGCTTTCAGCTTGTCTGGAAATGGCAAGAGTGTTCTCTGAGTGTCTTATGGACACAGTGAATCAGCTTTACCTCAAAATAAAAGTTAAAAGAAATACATTCTGGCTTACCCCATGATACAATACTAAGTGCATTCATACTGCACACACACGGAGTCCTTCTGTCTAAAAAACAGCATTGTGTTTACATCCTGCCACCTATCTCAGAGGGACTGACTAAGACTTGGAAAACTCTGATGATGTCCTTTAATTTTTTTCCTTTATATGGGAATGTAGTGTTTAATCTTTGTACCTTTTTATATTAGTTTCCATCTGAATTTGTTTTTTAATGTATTTCTCTTAGGTCGGGTGCATTGTGGTACATTATCATGCCTTATTACTTAGAGTTCACATCTCCCTCCCAATAACTTAAACCATTCAAATATTTGTTGATAATTTTCGTATTCCCATTTCATGTTTGCACAGCCAAGTAACACATGTAAAACTCCTTTAATCTCTCCATACAAAATAAATCCTCCATTGCCTTAATTATTCCTAGTAGTGCTTTCTGAACTTTTACCAGCCTTGTTTGGCAGAATTTTGGTGAGAAAGTTGAATCCAGGCTGTCAGTAGCAAAGTGTTTGCCATGCTATTATCCTTGGCAATTGCAGGCCTCCTCCAGGCTACAAAACAGCTCAGTGCCTACCTCCTTTTTCCTGCTTTCTACTGGCCTACAAATTCCAGCTGTGGTCAGCTGGTGAGCTCTGAGCTACAGGGACAGCGTGGCGCATGTTTTGGGCTTGACTCAGGGATCATGTAATGTTGGGACAGTGAACTTTCCGTTGGGAGCCAATAACACCCATGGTTGTTTTCACCTCCTGACCAGAATATCTCAACTCAATTCAATCATCTGAACATCAGTGAGGGTGACTGGAAAAAATTTTTTATCACAGCACTAAAATAAAAGCAATTCCAAGATGTTTTCTTTTCCACTGCACATTTTCAGAGCTTTGATTTTCCTGGTAAAATGCTCTTTGCATGTGCCATGTTCCCAGATTAGGAGAAGATGATACCCAAGGGAGAAGAGGTAAAAATGCACATAGATAATTTTACACCATGACACTGTGGTTAAGGCTTTCAAGGATGCTTGTAACGAAGCTATGTGCCTTGGTTTTAAAAGTCACTATCAAGTTATTTATTTGCATGTATTTTGTTTCCTCTTAAAATGTCTTTAAATAGATAAAAGAGAAGAAATTGTACAAATTTCTTCTTTCACTGAGTACCTACTCTTGCTTTGTGTTTATGCATGAGGAGAGATGGGGAACATACAGAATATCAAGTGGTATATTTAAGATGTTTGTTCATTTTAAGATTTAGGCTTGCAATTTAGCTGTGCCGAATTTGTCTGCTTTGGGAGCTCAAAGGTCAAGTTGCTACCACAATTAAGCATCAATATTCCTTAATTTGAAGTGTTAAAAAATATGTGTGTGTGAGCATGTGCATATCTGTGTTCAACTATCTGCCTTTGTTAGTTTTCTAGTCCTGCTGTATGTAACACATCACTATAGACTTACCACCTTAAATACATAGGTCCAAAGTCTGACACTGGTCTCATTACTGGCAACAGGTTCTTTGATGTGAGGCAAAAAGAGTTTTCCCAGACAAGTCTTCATTGGAGCTTGTGCATGGGCATAAGGGAGACAGCAAGAGAGAAAGAGAGAGAATTCCTTAACTAATTCCACTAGAAGAGCTGTAGGGCTTTTTTATTAGGCAAAGCATGGGAATTGACACGTAAGTTGGGCTGGACAAAGCATATAAAGGGTAGAGTGCAGGCTACTATTATCTGGTTGCAATGGTTGAGTAATGAACCATCTGGTGGTCTGGCCAGTGGCAACAAGGCTGCATTCCTTCCTGAGGTAGGACACTCTGCAACCTTGGTTATCTCCTAAGGCCAGTTCCTGGAATTCTTTAAGTAAAGACATGTTTGAACGGTGACGTAAGTGAGGTAGTGGTGTGAGTTCTGTGATCAGTGAGAATGCATAAAAGACTCCACTAGTGGGGGTGACTTGAAACCGAGCTTTGTCTTCACTCTGCCTCAGTTTCTCTAGGTTAAAATTGAGGTGTCAGAAGAGTGGGGTTTCTTACCAGAGACAGTGGGGAAGGATGAAGCTATTGACGGAATTAAGTTTCTTGTGGTTGTAGGTGTGAAGTTCCCATCTCCTTGTACTCTGTCAGCTAGGAACTGGCCATATTTCCTAGAATTCTCTTCCCAGTCCTTGTCTGTGGCCACCTGCTATCTAGAACCTGCAGAGGCATGCGGAAGTTGAATGATTTGCCTATTTGGAAGCTCTATGACTTCCCCTTTGCCTTCCTCTTTCACCACATCTCTCTGACACCAGGCAGTGAAAATTCCCTGCTTTGAAGGGCTCGTGTGATCAGATTGTGTCTCTCCAGATAATCAGAAAAAATTCCCTACTTTGAAGTCTGTAATCTAAAAATGTCCCTATATTAAAGTCTGTGTCCTAAAATTATGTCTGCAGCCACTTTTTTGTAATTGTTGTTGTTTGTTGGCTTCTTTCTTTCCTTTTCCTTCCTTCCTTCCTTCCTTCCTTCCTTCCTTCCTTCCTTCCTTCCTTCCTTCCTTCCTTCCTTCCTTTCTTTCTTTCTTTCTTTCTTTCTGTCTTTCTGTCTTTCTGTCTTTCTTTCTTTCTTTCTGTCTTTCTTTCTGTCTTTCTTTCTTTCTGTCTTTCTTTCTTTCTGTCTTTCTTTCTTTGACGGAGTCTCGCTCTGTCGCCGGGGCTGGAGCGCAGTGGCCGGATCTCAGCTCACTGCAAGCTCCGCCTCCCGGGTTTACGCCATTCTCCTGCCTCAGCCTCCGGAGTAGCTGGGACTACAGGCGCCCGCCACCTCGCCCGGCTAGTTTTTTGTATTTTTTTAGTAGAGACGGGGTTTCACTGTGTTCGCCAGGATGGTCTCGATCTCCTGACCTCGTGATCCGCCCGTCTCGGCCTCCCAAAGTGCTGGGATTACAGGCTTGAGCCACCGCGCCCGGCCTCTTTCTTTCTTTCTTTCTTTCTTTCTTTCTTTCTTTCTTTCTTTCTTTCTTTCTTCCTTCCTTCCTTCCTTCCTTCCTTCCTTCCTTCCTTCCTTCCTTCCTTCCTTCCTTCCTTTCTCTTCTTTCTTCCTCCTTCCTTCCTTCCTTTCTTCCTTTCTTCCTTCCTTCCTTTTTTTCTTTCTGTCTTTTTTTTTTTTTTTTTTTTTTTTGCCATGTACTTTAAGCAGCTATTTACAGGTTCTAGGGATTTGGTCGTGAATTTTTGTGTGTGTATGGCAGAAAGGGGGCACTATTTAGCCTAACACTTTCCATCGTCCTCTTTCTCTCTCTCGCCCTCTTTCTCCGCAACATGGCCTCAAGAACAAGAAAAAAAATAAGATGCTGAGTGAGAAAAACCTGGACTTTGAAAGTCTTTCCCCTACCAGCAGCTCACTAATTACCCAGCTGGTAATTTGATAACGGGAATTTTCTTCATCCTTTCAAAGATTTGTTTCATTGCTTCTTTTTGTATTTACTTCATCAGGTAATTGTAAAATTGATGATATAGTCAGGTGTCTGCATCTAGTGCTATGCCTGGCATATGGCACAGGAGGGTACATTTTTAATCCAGTTTTATTTCAGAGGAACCATTGTACATCCTGTTTCTTATCAAAAGTTGCTTCATGGCAGTTACCCCAGGTCGCTGAGACCAAGCCAGGGTTGTCATTCTCAGAGAGGGAAATGGAAGGCAGTGATACAGGGGAGGGCCTAGCAGGCAAAGGAAGCTGTAAACTGTCCTCTGTATGCCCAGCAGGTGGGAAGCAGCTGGGTGCATTAATTTAACCTTTGTCATCCCTAGCATTGGAAAACCACGACCAGCTTACACAGACAGGATTCTCAAATGGAGCTTTCTCAAATTTATGGTGAAAAACACTAGGAAACTGCTTTGAATTGAAGCATGGCACTGATTATTATCCAGGTCACCCCCTCTGCTAAAGCCATTTGACTCTCATGTGCTTAATAAAAAATCCTTGGAAACATTAAGTGCTATCCAAGAAGAAGCAAAAATAAACCAGAACCACCAAAACAAAATGAAAACAAAAAGGAAGAGCAATAACCTGCATGATAATAGGAGAAAATTTTATTTTTTATCTATTTTCTTCAAATCTTGCTTATAGGTGAAAGAGAAAATTGTTTGAGTAAATATAATGCATTCCTTAAGGAAACAAAAAAGATATTCAGATGTCCTCTGAAAGCCAGCTCCACATCTTCTTATTAGACTATGACTGAACATTTGCCCAATTGGCCATATCACACCCTCTGGCTAGAATGTGGTATTTACATTGTTATAAATAAATTGACATGTGTATATAGCTCTGGTGAGGGGGACCATGGACAACGTAGCACATACTGTTCCTGAGTTCATCTCTTATTCCCTCAGTCAGTATCAGTCAGAGATGAATGTTCATTTAATTAGGAAATTTTATCTTGCCTTTAAAAGTCTTGGCAACTGTAAATGAGGGAAGATCTAAGATTAGTAATGTACTCTAACAAACTCTTCTTTTTAAAAATTATGTCAGATTTTCCTTTTTTCCAGAGCAGGATTTTAGTTTTCTTCAATAAAGTTTATTCTTAGCTTATACAAAATGGCTTACTCTAAAACCCTAATCATGAAGTACTATGTTCGGATTATAGGAAAGTTAATGAAAATGCAACAGCAGGAAGTAAACATGCTATTCTTATTTTATTTCACTGGAAAAAAATTGTGTGTGTGCATGTGTGTGTGTGTTTAGCACTAGCATGTGGCATTACAGGACGTTTAGGTTACCATTTAAAATTTCTGTAATAAATTATGGCAATAATCATTTATTTAATCTAACAAAATTACTTCTTTCATAACATGGTAGCCTGTGCTTAATTGTCATCCTTTCTATCTAAATCCCTATGAAAAAATTTATCTCTCATAACCTTTTTCTTGTGGAATGCTTAAGTTCAATTATTTTTAATTTTGTTTGCTTTTTAATAAATATATTGAAGGTTAATTTTATTTTAATAACTACCTTAGTCATATCACGTCAGTTTTGAAAGGCAATGTATTCATTTCTAAATAATCTTTCGCTGATAATACTGACAGTGTTAATTTTGTTTTTCACCTGCAAGTTTATTGGAAGACTGTCATTTAAAAAGATTTTAGGGGTTGTAACTATCTATTTACCCGTTCATTCATCCAGCTACCCATCAATGCAAGCATCAATCTTCCAAATCAGTACTATTTATGTCTATCATTTCTTGTGTATATTTTGTTGTTCATTCTATTTTGACACTATTGTACTCAGAGAATATAAAGTTCAACTATTGATACTAAAAGGGCTATGGATTTTCTTCCATTATTATTGTGGATTTGTGAGATACAACTTGAAATACTTTTATTTTTGCTTTAGCATTTCCAAGCTGTGTTATTCAACTCATTGTTTTTTGTGCTGCTTATATATTTTGTGCTACATGGTTTCTAGACTTTATCATTATAAAATGTCCTCATTCTTTCATGTAAAGCTTTTTGGTCTAAATTATATTTTCTTAGATGCTAATGTTGTTCCATGTCTTATATTTGTATTTACGTTTGCTCTGTGTAAGTCTGATCCTGTGTTCAACCTTTCCTTTCAATACTCTTCTAATTGTCTTTCTTTAACAACTTTTAACTGGAATTTAGAAATCTGATTTGAAGTTCCTTAGAACACAGTAGAATCCATCACATTCACATTAATGGTGAAAACATTAATTGGATTATTTTTTACATATTATTTTATATTTAAGCATGTTTTTCTATTTTCTCTTCTGCCATTTCTCATTTTTGATGGCAGGACTTTTAAATTGTACTCCTCTCTGTTATTTGGGATGTATCTTTATTAGTTTTTATGTTCATGTCTTAAAAAGCCAATTTATAACTAATATTTCTTCATCAGTATTATAAAATAAACAATTTTCCCCATCTCTTTCATTACCACCAAATGTCAACAATTACAGAAATAATTTTAAATTTTATTCTGAGGCAATAATTATAAATAATTCTTCCTTCCATCCTTGTACTTTGGTAATAACATAGAAGGATGTCTTACTTGCTTTTGGATTTATAATCACTTTTTGATTCATTTACATTCATCTGTACATTCTAACATTGATGATTTATTTTACAATCAATTTTTCTGTATTTTGAAGTCTTTAAGAAATGTGATTTTCTTTTGGTTAGAGAACTTCTGCAAATAATATACCCCCAGATATTACTTGTTTCTGTTTTCTGTTTCTTTTGCCTTTGTATATGAAAAATTTGGGTATCACTGGCTTGGTCTGTCAAAATACAGTAAATACGCTTTGCCATTTTATTCTGGTTTCCACTTTGATAGAAAAGCTAACTTTTGTAAACCTTATCATCTTTCCTTTTAAATAAACCATTAAATAAGCCTCCTAGAAACCTGAAAATATCTTAATTCTTAATTAAAATTATTACAAGGCTACATGAAAATTCATGTATCTTATGTGGTTTTTTTTTTTCTGACCTTCAGTGAGTTCATTTTTTCTTTTTAGTTCATTTGTTTTTAAATCTGAGATCTGCTCTCAGTTCAAGGAACTATTCATAGTGTATGTATTTGATTCCTAATTTTTATCTTTTTGTTTGTTTTCCTTTTTATGGATCTCGGAATATCCCCACGTGAAGTCCCCCACAATAAATACTTATATGACCCAAAAGTGTCAATACTGTTGAGATTGAGAAACTCTACTTTAGAATCTAAATAGGTATTTAAGTAAATACTTATCTTACGAGGTCATTCCTTAGTGCCAGGTATAGTTGAAGGGAATAGTGTTTTCATCAGATAGCTCAAATTTATCATAAGTGCTAAAGAAATAACCTTAAAAATCACTACCAGGGCAACACATTAATCAGAACAAAAATCTTTATTTGTTAACATTTATTTTGACTGTAATTGGCACAATACTTATACATATTCATGGGGAGACAGTATTATGTTTCCATACATAGGTATATTGGCAATTATCAGATCATGGTATTTGTCATGCACATCCATGTGAAGAGACTACCAAACAGGCTTTGTGTGAGCAATAAGGCTTTTTAATCACCTGGGTGCAGGCGGGCTGAGTCCAAAAAGAGAGTCAGCAAAGGGAGATAGGGGTGGGGTCGTTTTATAATATTGGGGTAGGTAAAGGAAAATTACAGTCAAAGGGGATTGTTCTCTGGTGGGCAGGAGTGGGGGTTGCAAGGTGCTCAGTGGGGGAGCTTTTTTGAGTCAGGATGAGCTAGGAAAAGGAATTTCACAAGGTAATGTCATCACTTAAGGCAAGGACCGGCCATTTTCACTTCTTTTGTGGTGGAATGTCATCAGTTAAGGCAGGAATGGGCCATTTTCACTTATTTTGTGATTCTTCAGTTACTTCAGGCCATCTGGGCGTATTTGTGCAGGTCACAGGGGATGCAATGTCTGAGCTTGGGCTCAGAGGCCTCATAGTATTTAGATAACCATCACCTCAAACGTTTATCATTTCCTTGTGGCGAGAAGATTTAGAATTCTTTCTTCTAGTTATTTTGAAATATACACCATAATATTGTTTACTTTTGTCACCCTATTGTTCTGTAGAACACCAGAACTTATTCCTCCTATCTAACTGCCATTTTTTACCCACTGATCAGTCTTTTCCCATCTTCCCCTATTCTCCACTCCTCAGGCTCTGATAACAAGGGTTCTACTCTCTATTTCTGTGACACCAGCTTTTTTAGATTCCACAAATGCATGAGATCACCTGGTACTTTTCTTTCTGTGCCTGGCTTATTTCACTTAATGTCATATAGGTTCATCCATGTTAATGCAAAAGATAAGATTTTACTCCATTTTATGGCTGAGTAGTATTCTTTGTGAATCTATATCTATACCACATTTTAAATGGAACTTATAGTTTCTTTTAGCTATTGATTAAAAAGTTAGAATTAAATGCAAAAGTAAAAGTATAGATGATGTATACATGTGTAGATGATGTTTGTATATATGTATACATATATGAAATAATGTGAGTGCCATTTTAAAAGATTGTCTCTATATATTGGGTCATGTTATAAAGTAAACCTCGAGGAATTAGAAGTAAACATTTAAGACAGGCCTCACAATTAAATTTTGTATCTTTATTTTAGTGACTAAATATCTTTCTTCAAAGCTTTCAGGCTTAGTAAATGTATTCAAGCTAAATTTAACATATTTGAATTTAAATTTCTTATCACAGAACCATCTTTGTTTATCCTATTTTCTCCCACTCACTATTTTGTGCCTTGTAATTACTTACTACAGGAAACTGCACCTAATATGTATGGTACTTTATACAACTGAGTACTTTCTATCAAATCCCATGAATGAAGCCAGGTTCTATTTGCCTTCAATTATATAACTTAGGAAATATTAGGGATATTTTATATCTTCTACCAATTTATATTATTCCCTCCATTCATTCATTCAACAAATACCTATTGAGTGCCTATGATTTGTCAGTGTTACGTTTCTGTGTCTTAATTTTCTTCAAAATATTTTGGTTCATGCAGAGTCTGAGCCTCACCAGACACTAGACCTGCCAGCATCTTGACCTTGGACTTCTCAGCCTCCAGAACCATGAATAATAAATTTCTACTATTTATAAATCACTCTGTGGTGATTTATTATAGCTATGTATGGTTGATACAGATGGACTAAGATACTCATGTTTACCCTGTTTCAGATAGAGAATTTTGATGACTAGATTGTAAACTGAAGGAAAAAGACTTCAGAGTTAAAAATGGAGCCAGCGTGGGTCAATACTGTGAATTGAGTTGATTTGGACTTGAATACAAACCACTCTTCCAAAGGTGAGGTCAGGTGCACTCTCAGAGTCCCTCAGTTGAATCTCATCCTGTGGCCCAACCACGAAAGGAGACCTTTAATCCCCCCCCAAGAAATCTGGGACGAGGGAAAAAAACAAAAAGGAAAAACCCAAATATTCAAACTTTTTACAAGTGACTTCTGATTTCCCCTAACTTTTCACATTCATTCATTTTTCTAGGCAGGTCTAACAAATTACTTGTCAAAAATAAATCAGCAGTCAACAGTGCTAATATAATGGCTGCATATTTATGGTCAAGGTATGAGTTGAGATTTCCCTTATCATTTAGATTGTGGTCCTAAAAGTCTTTTTAAAGATATGCCAAATAGTAAAATTGAAGATTGTGCTCTTTAGGGATGCAAATATGTAGAAAAAGTAAACAGAGTTGCCTTTTCAGTGAAAACTAGCCAGAAAGAAAGCAAGTACTAATAATACACAAGAGCAGATTAACTCAAAGGTGGGTTTGTGCCAGTCAGTTAAGTAGAAGTCATGTTATCTGACTTTATCATTCTTTCCTAAGGATGTGGCAACAATATCGCTGGTAAAACATTGCTTCTGGGTGTGTTTGTGAGGATATTCCCAGAAGAGATTAGGATTTGAATAGGTAGACTGAGTTAAAAAGATCTTCCCTCACTAATGTGGCTGTGGAGGGTGGGGTAGAGGAGGGCAGGGCATCATCTAATCCATCCAGGGTCCACCCGAATAGAACAAAAAGGCAGAGAAGGGACAAAAAGGCAGAGAAGATGGATGTCCCAGCTCTCTCCTTGAGAGGAAGAGATTACCACTGAAAATCTCTTCTTGAGCTGGGACATCCATCTTCTCCTGCTCTTGAACAGCTGAGCTCCTCCTGGTTCTCAAGCCTTTGGACACTAGGCATTACACTAACAGCATCCCTAGTATTCGTGACTTCAGTCTTGGACTGGGAATTATGCTGTCAGTTCCCCTGGTTCTCAGGCCTTTGAACTCTGACTGAATTACATCACCAGCTTTCCTGGTTCTCCAGCTTGCAAATGGTAGATCGTGGAATTTCTTGACCTCCATGATCACGTGAGCCAATTCCCATAATAAATCTCCTCTATATATCTATATATATCCTATTGGTTCTGTTTCTCTGGAGAGCCCTGACTAATAAAGTATGTACACCAACTGGCTCCATATTTATTTCCCTTTGCACAGTTCATGCTGAACAGAGCTTCTTTAACTCTCGTGTGGAAGAATTTCAAAGTGCTTAATGATTTACAAAAAATGCATTGTGCTGACTTTACAGTGGCCAAAATTTTTCCCAGTTCTCATAGATTCAAGGCCAAGAAAATCTCACTGGTGTGATTAGAAATGAAAAGAAAATCTTAGAATCACTAAATAGTTGAAGAAGTATAGACCTGCTGGATTGCCATTGCCCCTATGAGTCATATTTCTATAATTAGGTCAGCATGCAGTTCTAAAAAAATGGAGACAACTCAAATAAAATAAAATAAAGGCTTGAAGGAAGTTGGCTTGCGCAGAACACCAACTCACATGATTTTAATGTTCACACTATAAAATAAATCAATGTTTGGACAAGCTATAGGAAAAATTGTTAAATAACCCCTATAGAGAAGGAAATCTAGACATACAATTATTGTCATGCACGTCCGTGTGAAGAGACAACTAAACAGGCTTTGTGTGAGCAATGAAGTTTTTTAATCACCTGGGTGCAGGCGGGCTGAGTCCGAAAAGAGCGTCAGTGAAGGGAGATAAGGGTGGGGCCGTTTTATAGAATTTGGGTAGGTAAAGGAAAATTATAGTCAAAGGGGGGGGGGTTCTTCTCTGGCGGGCAGTAGTGGAGGTCACAAGGTGCTCAGTGTGGGAGCTTTTGAGCCAGGATGAGCCAGGAAAAGGAATTTCACAAGGTAATGTCATCACTTAAGGCAAGGACCGGTCATTTTCACTTCTTTTGTGGTGGAATGTCATCAGTTAAGGTGGGGCAGGGCATTTTCACTTCTTTTGTGATTCTTCAGTTACTTCAGGCCATCTGGGCATATATGTGCAAGTCACAGGGGATGCGATGGCTTGGCTTGGGCTCAGAGGCCTGACAATTATGTGTGCCATTATTGAAGGGATTAACCAGGGACCCAGTCTAGGGGTCTTGAAGAGAGGTGAAAAATAGAATTCTCCAAGAATCAAACACACAGAATGGAAATATACAGTTCCCATTTGTATTAATTGTGACTTTTTTTATTGCAAGCAACGGATTCTTCTTATAGCATGTTTAACCACCGTAGGGGATATGGTATAATAACACAAGGTTGTCACACACGGATAGGGATGAAGCTGGGCTCCAGAAGAGATTTGAATCAGTGGCTAAGGTTAAAAGTTAAAATGTAAAACAGACATATATGAGCGCATCTATAGACAGATTAGACAGATGAATTTATGAATTTTCTATTTGTTAGACTGAAAACATAAATTTGGGTATCTGTAAAGCCATAAAACTGTACTAGATTAACTCAGATGAGTATTTAGATGGACAGTAAAAATGGTTAAGTTCTGTGTGCTGTGGTCCTCCATCTTTTTGGGCTTAGAAAAAGGAGGATAATCTTACAAAGGAGATGAAGAAAAAGGAGTAGGTGAGATAGGAGAAAGGCCGAGAGACTGAGATTTCCTGCAAACCTAATGTGAAAAGTTTTCAAGAAGAAGGAAGTGATAAATACTAACAACTACTGTGTGGAAGTGGAGTGAATTGGGACTAAGAGTTTTGGGGTTAACGAGATAGAAGTTTCTGAAAATTTCGACAGTCACATTTTCAGTGGCATAAGAGACATGAAAGCCTGACTAGGGGCTTTAAATAAAATAGAAGTGGTGGCAGTCAAATATTGATTTTTTTGAGGATTTTTGCTACAAGAATGGGAGTTAGGTAATAGATGGAGAGAGATGTGGAACCAAGGGAATGTTTGTTTTTGGTTTTGGTTGTTGTTGTTCTTGCTTTGTTTACTATTTTTATTTTTAGTAGAGGAGAGAGTAAAGAGTATCTTATGCTGTTAGAAGTGATCCAAGATAAAGAAAAACCTAATTATGGAAGAGAGAGAAGAGTCATTGCAAGAGTAAAGTTCTTGGCCGGGCACGGTGGCTCGTACTTGTAATCCCAGCACTTTGGGAGGCTGAGGTGGGCAGATCACAAGGTCAGGAGATCAAGACCATCCTGGCTAACATGGTGAAACCCCGTCTCTACTAAAATTACAGAAAAAAAATGAATAAATAAAAATTAGCCGGCGTGGTGGCGGGTACTTGTAGTCCCAGCTACCGGAGAGACTGAGGCAGGAGAATGGCTTGAACCCGCGAGGCGGAGCTTGCAGTGAGTGGAGATCACGCCACTGCACTCCAGCCTGGGCAGCAGAAAGAGAGTCCATCTTTAAAAAAAAAAAAAAAAAAAAAGTTCTTGAGTTGTTGAAAAGGGAAAGGATAAAAGGAAACAACTGAGGAGGAAAAATGGGTCTGAGGAACAGAAAAGTGCTTTTTTTTCTTATTATTTTACTTTAAGTTCTAGGGTACATGTGCACAAAATGCAGATTTGTTACATATATATACATGTGCCATGTTGTTGTGCTGCACCCATTAACTCGTCATTTACATTAAGTATTTCTCCTAATGCTATCCCTCCCCACTTCCCCCATCCCATGACAGGCCCTGGTGTGTGATGTTCCCCACGCTGTGTCCAAGTGTTCTCATTGTTCAATTCCCACCTATGAGTGAGAACATACAGTGTTTGGCCTTTTGTCCCTGCGATAGTTTGCCCAGAATGATGGTTTCCGGCTACATCCATGTCCCTACAAAGGACACGAACTCATCCTTTTTTATGGCTGCATAGCATTCCATGGTGTATATGTGCCACATTTTCTTAATCCAGTCTATCATTGATGGACATTTGGGTAGGTTCCAAGTCTTTGCTATTGTGAATAGTGCCGCAATAAACATACTGTGCATGTGTCTTTACAGTAGCATGATTTATAATCTTTTGGGTATATACCCAGTAATGGGATGGCTGGGTCAAATGGTATTTCTAGTTCTAGATCCTTGAGGAATCGCCACACTGTCCTCCACAATGGCTGAACTAGTTTACAGTCCCACCAACAGTGTAAAAGCATTCCTATTTCTTCACATCTTCTCCAGCACCTGTTATTTCCTGCCTTTTTAATGATCGCCATTCTAACTGGTGTGAGATGGTATTTCATTGTGGTTTTGATTTGCATTTCTCTGACGGCGAGTGATGATGAGCATTTTTTTCATGTGTCTGTTGGCTGCATAAATGTCTTCTTTTGAGAACTGTCTTTTCATATCCTCTGCCCACTTTTTGATGGGGTTGTTTGATTTTTTCTTGTAAATTTGTTTAAGTTCTTTGTAGATTCTGGATATTAGTCCTTTGTCAGATGGGTAGATTGCAAAAATCTTCTCTCATTCTGTAGGTTGCCTGTTCACTGTGATGGTAGTTTCTTGTGCTGTGCAGAAGCTCTTTAGTTTAATTAGATTCCATTTGTCTATTTTGGCTTTTGTTGCCATTGCTTTTAGTGTTTTAGTCATGAAGACCTTGCCTATGCCTATGTCCTGAATGATATTGCCTAGGTTTTCTTCTAGGATTTTTATGGTTTTAGGTCTAATATTTAAGTCTTTAATCCATCTTGAAGTAATTTTTGTATAAGGAGTAAGGAAGGGATCCAGTTTCAGCTTTCTACATATGGCTAGCCAGTTTTCCCAGCAGCATTTATTCAATACGGAATCCCTTCCCCATTTCTTGTTTTTGTCAGGTTTGTCAAAGATCAGATGGTTGTAGATGTGTGGTGTTATTTCTGAGGGCTTTGTTCTGTTCCATTGGTCCATATCTCTGTTTTGGTACCAGTACCATGCTGTTTTGGTTACTGTAGACTTGTTGTTTTTTTTTTTTTTTTTTGAGACGGAGTCTCGCTCTGTCGCCCAGGCTGGAGTGCAGTGGCGCGATCTCGGCTCACTGCAAGCTCCGCCTCCTGGGTTTACACCATTCTCCTGCCTCAGCCTCCTGAGTAGCTGGGACTACAGGCGCCCGCCACAGCGCCCGGCTAATTTTTTGTATTTTTAGTAGAGACGGGGTTTCACCGTGGTCTCGATCTCCTGACCTTGTGATCCGCCCGCCTCGGCCTCCCAAAGTGCTGGGATTACAGGCGTGAGCCACCGCGCCCGGCCGGTTACTGTAGACTTGTAGTGTAGTTTGAAGTCAGGTAGCATGATGCCTCCAGCTTTGTTCTTTTTGCTTAGGATTGTGTTGGCAATGTGGGCTCTTTTTGGATTCCATATGAGCTTTAAAGTAGTTTTTTCCAATTCTGTGAAGAAAGTCATTGGTAGTTTGATGGGGATGGCATTGAATCAAATTACCTTGGGCAGTATGGCCATTTTCACGATATTGATTCTTCCTATCCATGAGTGTGGAATGTTCTTCCATTTGTTTGTATCTCCTTTTATTTCGTTCAGCAGTGGTTTGAAGTTCTCCTTGAAGAAGTCCTTCACATCCCTTGTAAGTTGGATTGCTAGGTATTTGATTCTCTGTGAAGCAATTGTGAATGGGAGTTCACTCATGATTTGACTCTCTGTTTGTCTGTTATTGATGTATAGGAATGCTTGTGATTTTTGTACATTGATTTTGTATCCTGAGACTTTGCTGAAGTTGCTTATCAGCTTTAGGAGATTTTGGGCTGAGATGATGGGGTTTTCTAAATACACAATCATGTCATCTGCAAACAGGGACAATTTGACTTCCTCCTTCCCTAATTGAATACCCTTTATTTCTTTCTCCTGTCTGATTGCCCTGGCCAGAACTTCCAACACTGTGTTGAATAGGAGTGGTGAGAGAGGGCATCCCTATCTTGTGCCAGTTTTCAAAGGGAATGCTTCCAGTTTTTGCCCATTCAGTATGACGTTGGCTGTGAGTTTGTCATAAATAGCTCTTATTATTTTGAGATACGTTCCATCAATACCGAATTTATTGAGCGTTTTTAGCATGAAGGGCTGTTGAATTTTGTCAAAGGCCTTTTCTGCATCTATTGAAATAATCATGTGGTTTTTGTCTTTGGTTCTGTTTATATGCTGGATTACATTTGTTGATTTGTGTATGTTGAACCAGCCTTGCATCCTAGGGATGAAGCCAACTTGATCACGGTGGATAAGCTTTTTGATGTGCTGCTGGATTCGGTTTGCCAGTATTTTTTTAAGGATTTTTGCATCGATGTTCATCAGGGATCTCGGTTTAAAATTCTCTTTTTTTGTTGTGTCTCTCTCAGCCTTTGGTATCAGGATGATGTTGGCCTCATAAAATGAGTTAGGGAGGATTCCCTCTTTTTCTATTGATTGGAGTAGTTTCGGAAGGAATGGTACCAGCTCCTCTTTGTACCTCTGGTAGAATTCAGCTGTGAATCCATCTGGTTCTGGACTTTTTTGATTGGTAGGCTATTAATTATTGCCTCAATTTCAGAGCCTGTTATTGGTCTATTCAGTGATTCAACTTCTTTCTGGTTTAGTCTCGGGAGTGTATATGTGTCCAGGAATTTACCCATTGCTTCTAAATTTTCTATTTGCATAGAGGTGCTTATAGTATTCTCTGATGATAGTTTGTATTTCTATGGGATTGGTGGTAAGATCCCCTTTTTCATTTTTAATTGCATCTATTTGATTCTTCTCTCTTTTCTTCTTTATTAGTCTGGCTAGCAGTCTGTCTATTTTGTTGATCTTTTTAGAAAACTAGTTCCTGGATTCACTGATTTTTTTGAAGGCTTTTTTGTGTCTCTATCTCCTTCAGTTCTGCTCTGATTTTAGTTATTTCTTGCCTTCTGCTAGCTTTTGACTGTATTTGCTCTTGCTTTTCTAGTTCTTTTAATTGTGATGTCGGATCTTTCCTGTTTTCTCTTGTGGGCATTTAGTGGTATAAATTTCCCTCTAGACACTGCTTTAAATGTGTCCCAGAGATTCTGGTATGTTGTGTCTTTGTTCTCACTGGTTTCAAAGACCATCTTTATTTCTGCCTTCATTTCGTTATTTACCCAGTAGTCATTCAGGATCAGGTTGTTCAGTTTCCATGTAGTTGTGCAGTTTTGAGTGAGTTTGTTCATCCTGAGTTCTAATTTGATTACACTGCGGTCTGAGAGATAGTCTGTTATGATTTCTGTTCTTTTACATTTGCTGAGGAGTGCTTTACTTCCAACTATGTGGTCAATTTTGGAAGAAGTGCGATGTGGTGCTCAGAAGAATGTATATTCTGTTGATTTGGGGTGGAGACTTCTGTAGATGTCTATTAGGTCCTTTTGGTGCAGAGCTGAGTTCAATTCCTGGATATCCTTGTTAACTTCTTATCTCTTTGACCTGTCTAATGTTGACAGTGGGGTGTTAAAGTCTCCCATTATTACTGTGTGGGAGTCTAAGTCTCTTTGTAGATCTCTAAGGACTTGCTTTATGAATCTCGGTGCTCCTGTATTGGGTGCATATATATTTAGGATAGTTAGCTCTTCTTGTTGAATTGGTCCCTTTACCATTATGTAATGGCCTTCTTTGTCTCTTTTGATCTTTGTTGGTTTAAAGTTTGTTTTATCAGAGACTAGGATTGCAACCCCTGCTTTTTTGTGTTTTCCGTTTGCTTGGTAGGTCTTCCTCCATCCCTTTATTTTGAGCCTATGTGTGTCTCTGCATGTGAGATGGGTCTCCTGAATACAGCACACTGATCACACTGATGGGTCTTGACTCTATATCTAATTTGCCAGTCTGTGTCTTTTAATTGGGGCATTTAGCCCATTTACATTTAAGGTTAATATTGTTATGTGTTAATTTGATCTTGTCATTATGATGTTAGCTGGTTATTTTGTTCATTAGTTGATGCAGTATCTTCCTAGCATCAGTGGTCTTTACAATTTGGCGTGTTTTTGCAGTGGCTGGTACCAGTTGTTCCTTTCCATGTTCAGTGCTTCCTTCAGGAACTCTTGTAAGGCAGGCCTGGTGGTGACAAAATCTCTCAGCGTTTGCTTGTCTATAAAGGATTTTATTTCTCCTTCACTTATGAAACTTAGTTTGGCTGGATATGAAATTCTGGGTTGAAAATTCTTTTCTTTAAGAATGTTGAATATTGGCCCCCACTCTCTTCTGGCTTGCAGAGTTTCTGCTGCAAGATCTGCTGTTAGTCTGATGGGCGTCTCTTTGTGGGTAACCCAACCTTTCTCTCTGTCTGCCCTTAACATTTTTTCCTTCATTTCAACCTTGGTGAATCTGACAATTATGTGTCTTGGGGTTGCTCTTCTCGAGGAGTATCTTTGTGGTGTTCTCTGTATTTCCTGAATTTGAATGTTGGCCTGTCTTGCTAGGTTGGGGAAGTTCTCCTGGACAATATCTTGAAGAGTGTTTTCCAACTTGGTTCCATTCTCCCTGTCACTCTCAGGTACAACAATCAAACATAGATTTGGTCTTTTCACATAGTCCCATATTTCTTGGAGGCTTTGTTCATTTCTTTTTACTCTTTTTTCTCTAAACTTCTCTTCTTGCTTCATTTCATTCATTTGATCTTCAATCACTGATACCCTTTCTTCCACTTGATTGAATCAGCTACTGAAGCTTGTGTATGCGTCACGTAGTTCTTGTGCATGGTTTTCAGCTCCATCAGGTCTTTTAAGGTCTTCTCTACGCTGTTTATTCTATTAAGACATTCGTCTTTTTTCAAGGTTTTTAGCTTCCTTGCAGTGGGTTCGAACATCCTCCTTTAGCTCAGAGAAGTTTGTTATTACCGATCTTCTGAAGCCTCCTTCTGTCAATTCGTCAAAGTCATTCTCCATCCAGCTTTGTTCTGTTGCTGGTGAGGAGCTGCGATCCTTTTGAGGAGAAGAGGCACTCTCGTTTTTAGAATTTTCAGCTTTTCTGCTCTGGTTTCTCCCCATCTTCGTGGCTTTAACTACCTTTAGTCTTTGATGATGGTAACCCACAGATGGGGTTTTGGTGTGGATGCCTTTTTTGTTGATGTTGATGCTATTCCTTTTGGAACAGGGAAGTGCTTTTGAAGAAAAAAAAAAACAAGAGAGACAATGAATGTAGGAACAGAAATATAATCAAAGTTGGCAGAGAAATAGAGGCTGTTTACAGAGAAAACAATGAGGCAGAGAAAGAGAAAAGGAGACATAAGAAATGGAGAGAGAAACATGTTTTAAAAAGAATGCTTCATTTTCCTTTGCAAACCTGCTGTACTCACTCTTTCCCATCTCAGTGAAAAGCTCTATTATTCACTGAATTATGAAGCCATAAAACTATAGTCAACCTTTCCTGACTCTACACATCCAATTCATCAGCATATCCTTTTTGAATTACCTTCAAGATACCTTTAATTTCCACAATTACCACCATTTCTCAGCTATCTCTATAGTCCCAGCAACCAACATCTTTAACCTGATTACTGCAACAATTCTTCAAAAGCCTTACATGATATAACTCTTAACCCTTTATAACTCTATTGTCTACACAATAAGTGAAACAGTGTTTTACAAAAGCAATTCAGATTCTATCATTCTAAAGTTCAAAACTGCCGGGCGCGGTGGCTCAAGCCTGTAATCCCAGCACTTTGGGAGGCCGAGACGGGCGGATCACGAGGTCAGGAGATCGAGACCATCCTGGCTAACACAGTGAAACCCCGTCTCTACTAAAAAATACAAAAAACTAGCCGGGCGAGGTGGCGGGTGCCTGTAGTCCCAGCTACTCAGGAGGCTGAGGCAGGAGAATGGCGTAAATCCGGGAGGCGGAGCTTGCAGTGAGCCGAGATCCGGCCACTGCACTCCAGCCTGGGCGACAGAGCGAGACTCCGCCTCAAAAAAAAAAAATAAATAAATAAAATTAAAAAAATAAAGTTCAAAACTTGGAGAGGCTTACAATCATCCTTTGAATAAATCCCAAACTCCTTAGCATAGTGTCAAGGCCTAGCATTATCTGGCATTTTCCTACCTCTTTGAACTAACTTCTTACCTTGCTCCTCTGATCAGTGCCTTCCTGTGATGCTCTAACACAAAATTTCTGCCTCAGGACCTTTGCAATTGCTGTTCCCTCTACCTAAGTTGCTCTTCACTTGGTTTTCTGCATTATTATGTTCTTTATATCATCCATGTCTTAGTTTAAATGTCATCTCTTATGGAGGCTTATCTGACCCAGCTTTCCACAGTATTCTTCTTTCCCTAGACATGTGCTATCTTAACACCCTCATTTATTGCCTTCATAATCCTCACCACATTTAATCCTTGAGTGTTTAAATCCTCATTTCCTCTATCCTCTATAGCTGTATAAATTCAGTGAGGTCTGGGACTCCTCCTTTACAAAGACTTCCCAATTTAATAAAAAGTAGATACTTAGACATGTTGGTTGAAAGATGAATGGATGAAAGGAGAAAGGAAGAAAGAAGAAAAAAATGAAATTAGTCTGTATATTTTCAAGGGTGATATATACATATACATTTAAGTGGATTTGAATTTTGAAAGCCAAAACTCATTTGGAATTTCTAATGTAAATAAACCTCATAATCATGCTGAATAGTTGAAAAATTAAGATGAAATATGACACTGACATTCTTGAGACTAATATCATATTTGAAGAAATTTTAAAAATTATTATAAATTGAAATATATTTTAGAAATAACTTTATATACATAAGTGTTTTTAGAAAACAACACATATAGGTGTAAAAGGTAATAAAATTAAAATACTTTGACTCATGTTACTCTTGTTCTTAAATTCCTTCAATGACAGTACAACCAGCAAATGCTTGAAACTCTAATATAAAGTTGTTTATTGTATGTTTTTAGCTTGTCTCTCCTGCTTTATCTCTAGTTACACATATCTTGCATTTTGTGATCTAACCATGGATATTTAGCCCCCTTCTGACTGCTAGTCCCTTCTCATCAATCCACGGATGGTTTATCTAGCCCATTTTTATCTCAAAACTCAATTCATACATCACTTCTGCTTGTAACTTTTACCAGCTGGCCTCCCTTCCAGTCTAGATATGAGACTTTCCACTTGACTCCCAAGATGTGGTCCATAGAATACCCTCAGCCTGTAGCCTTTTCCTCTTCTCTTTCTCAGTTCCTCTTTCTTCAAGATAGAGATGCTGATATGGTTGTTCAGACGTCAGGACATGTGGGTGGAGTCCATTCAGACAAGTTTGTACCCACCTCCCAAGAAAAAGCCACCTCTTTTTTTTCCTACATTTACAAGCTTCATACTACATTTTTTCCAAAATTGCCAGTAGTAGCCTTGTGCTTGTGAACATGGGGAAAGGAAGCATTGCTAGGTTTGGGGGCTTATGTCCTATACTGCGATGTGATTTCTAGAATAATTTTACATGGGGCATTCTTTAACGACTCAGTTAACATGCTAATTTGCTATTGTTTCTATGCATGTGCTTCAAGTATCCAGGGAAGAAAGGGGAAAGCATAACTGTCAGAGATGTTTAGATGTTTGGAGTTAGATGTGTAAGTCTTACAGATTAATATGACTTACAGTGACTTACTACATTGTATCAGTATTCCCTTGAGGGTCACCATTCTCCTTACATTATTTGTCATTGTAATTCCAAGGTCTACAACTGAACTAAGTTCTACTAGGAACTCAATATAGTTTGGCTGAATGAAAGACTGGTTGAATGAATACATGACAATGTTCTATTTATTCTATATGAAGATGTTTTAATATTGGGCTGTTTTTATTGTTTATTTACTTGTCGGTTAATTTGTTTTATGACTTCATGACCTTCTCTTTAGCTGGAACCCTTTCAAGAGAATTTCCTTTTAGTCTTTAAAGCTGAATGTATTGGAAGCATTTGAAACCACTTATAAGTCTAATAATGACCAACAGAGCTTGCCTGTTATTTATGTTCTTCAATAATTTTAAATGTGATGTTTAAACATGTTAAAAGTAGTTAAATTGTTTTCTAGTTACATGATTTTTTTTGCTTAGTTAGGAAGGTTTTATGCTTTTGTTAACCTTCAAAAGCAGAGGCACAACTGTGTTGTCTGGTTTAGGGAGATAAATTCCAGCTTTCTGCTCCTTAATGTTGTCATTTGTACAATGAACAAATGATATAACCTATTTCATATAGTGATTTCAAGGATTAAATTATATTATTAAATAACATAATATTTAG
This sequence comes from Macaca mulatta, assembly GCF_049350105.2. Taxonomy (NCBI): domain Eukaryota; kingdom Metazoa; phylum Chordata; class Mammalia; order Primates; family Cercopithecidae; genus Macaca; species Macaca mulatta. The sequence continues at coordinate 20,042,869 of NC_133408.1, read as the reverse complement.
TATTATTTGGTAATGTTCTTACCATAGTTCCCTAAATGTACTAAAACTTAATGTTTGTCATTGTCCAATCATAAAATGGCCAGTTAGCAGCTTGATGATAAAATAGAAGTAGATATTTTTAATTAAAATTAGACAGTAAATATAGACTTTAAAATTTTTATTATGAGTTAAAATAAATTCAATTAATAAATTAGGAATGAAATACATATAGGCAAATATTTAATTCTAACTGAAATCTGAGCATTTGTGCTATTGATATGCACAGGAGACAGGCAATACTGTGTAGAAGAGAATGGTTCCCCGGCAAAGACCCTACCCTCCAGCCTGAAGACCCAAGGTCCTAAATGAGGACAGCCATTTCTGTTTTCATGCCCAAAAAGTTGTCTTTTGGCCTGCCATACCCCCTATCCTGCACCTGTATAATCCCTGAACCCCAGGCTCCAGAAGAAGGCCAGCAAGCCAGCAGATCAGCAGATGGATGGACAGCGGAATGATGCGGAAGAGAAAGAGAGAGAAGAGGGACATTTGAACGCCAAGAAGAGTTTGACTGGGAGTTGGAGAGGAATCCAGCTACTGGGAGACCCACCTACAGGGGAAGACCACATTCTTACTCCATCCGCCACCTTCCAGCTCCCCATCCATCCCACTGAAAGCCACCTCCATCACTCAATAAAATCTCACATTCAAGCCCATGTGTGACCTGATTTTTCCTGAGACACTGGGCAAGAGCTCAGGACACAGAAAGCTTTCACATTGGCCCTCCGCCCTTTCGAAATGGCAGAGGGTCCATTGAGCTGATTAATACTTAAGCCGTCTACGGGCAGCAAAGCTGAAAGAGCTTTGGCGTTGTAGGCACCCGCTTCTAGACACTACCGTGGGACTAGACCCCAAAGCACTCACCCTCGGCCTCTGCACCTGCCTGTCTGCATGCTCCCCCTCCCACCAAGGGTTTAAGCAGGAGGTGACTAAACATGCCAGCCACACCCCTGTGCTTCAAGATGGAATGCTTCCATTTCACTATCTTCTGAAATGCAAATTTAACACGCAGCTCCTTCAGCTCTCAATCTTTCTCCTATGTCTTTTATTCTATGCAACCCTAAGAGAGACATTTTAATGTTTAAGGAATCAAACATTAAATCAACAAAGAAATCTATAATTTATTTAAAATAAATACATTTTTACACATAAGACTTAAAAACCCCATGTCTGTGTCATATATACCACTTTAAAGTGACAGAATGTACTTGAGTTTATTTACAGAGAACATTTGTATGAAATGAGAGTAATGATCATTATTGACTATCTTAGACTGCTTCTTCTGAGAGCAATAGCCTCTTATGAGTGAAAGTCAACAGATGGATTTACAAAGCCCACAAAATCATACAAAACTGTTTTTCCTTTACCTAATATAAATCTGACTGAGGATTTAGTCTAAATGTCATTTTTTATAGAGCATAGTCATGTATTACCTTACCCTCAACCCTTTTATCTTATTTTTAACTTTATTTTTATTGTTTTCCAACTTTATTGATATGTAATTCATAATTTTTAATATACTCAAGATGTATAATGTGATGATTTAATATATGAAAAATTGTAAAATGATTGCTACAATCAAGTTAATTACCAACTCCATCACTTCACTTAGTTACCATTTGTGTGTTTGTGTATACGTTTGTATGCATGTGTGGTAAGGACACTTAAGATCTATTATCTTAGCAAATTTTTATAAAGTGGCTTTTTGCGGGTGTACCTTGTCATGCGCGTCTGTGTGAAGAGACCACCAAACAGGCTTTGTGTGAACAATAAAGCTTTTTAATCACCTAGGTGCAGGCGGGCTGAGTCCGAAAAGAGAGTCAGCAAGGCAGATAAGGGTGGGGCCGTTTTATAGGATTTGGGTAGGTAAAGGAAAATTACAGTCAAAGGGAGTTTGTTGTCTGGTGGGCAGGAGTGGGAGTCACAAGGTGCTCAGTGGGGGAGCTTTTTGAACCAGGATGAGTCAGGAAAAGGAATTTCACAAGGTAATGTCATCCCTTAAGGCCAGGACCGGCCATTTTCACTTCTTTTGTGGTAGAATGTCATCAGTTAAGGCGGGGCAGGGCATTTTCACTCTTTTGTGATTCTTCAGTTACTTCAGGCCATCTGGATGTATACGTGCAAGTCGCAGGGGATGCGATGGCTTGGCTTGGCTTGGGCTCAGAGGCCTGACATACCTCTCCTCTGATTCCGTTCTGCTATGTAACCCTTCCACAACCCATGTTGTGTCTAGTTGGTGGGAGAAGTTTCCTTAAGTATATCCTAGACTTGTCAAATTTTATGGTCATTTTTCTTAAAATTGTATTTTTGAATTTTGATTGCCAACTGGCCTCCATAAGCATGATTCATATTTAGATGGGTTTTTAAATTTTTAATCAACTAGGATTCTAATGTTGACCAGCTTTTGTTACAGCCTATAAAGCAACCTTGATCCAAGCTTAGAATCTTAGGTGTAAAATAAATATAAAATATGTAATTGTTGGGCTTTGCTTTATCAAATTATATTAGACAACAAAATAGCAGCTTTTAATATTTAATGTAAAACACTTCAGAACTTCCACTCTGCTAATCTCAAGAAATATATTTATTTGTCTCTTATCTTCAAAAAGTCTGAGGACTCTAGGGATGCTTATTTATTTCAAATGATCAGCACTAGTGACTATTGTATTATAGACAAGAGATTGGAATGTCTGAAAAGCCCATTCAAGAACCTTATTCCTATTTGACTTCTGTGACTTACATAGAGTTCCTGCTGAAACCCCCAAATATAGCAGTTCTGCGTTATACCTGTTGTCTCCACTGTTTGTTGTGAACCTATATATTCATCCCGGATGCATTCTTTTCTGCTTGTTTGTTTAATCTTAGGATAATGATCTTGATACATATCCCAAGATAGCCTAAAAGCAAGTCTTGATTTCAAGCAACAGCGTGGACGAAGGTTGGGGTGGGGGTAGAGAACAAGACCCTTCCTTTAAATAATATGGTATTAAAGTTGCACACATCAATTCTTCTGACATCCAAATGCCCATAACTTAGTTGCAAGGTGTATTAGGGTTCTTAAGAGAGACAAGACTAATAGATTGGATGTATAAATGAAGGGGAGTTTATTAAGGAGTATTGACTCACAGGATCGCCAGGTGAAGTTCCACAATAGACCATCTGCAAGATGAGGAGCAAGGAAGCCAGTCCAAGTCTCAAAACTTCAAAAGTAGGAAAACCGACAGTGCAGCTTTCGGTCTGTGGCAGAAGGCCTGAGTGTTCCTGGAAAATCTCTGGTGTAGGTCCAAGCATCCAAAGACTTCAGAACTTGGAGTCCAATATTCAAAAGCAGAAAGCATCCAGCATGGGATGGCCAGAAGTCTCACCCAGTCTGCTCTTTGCATTCCTGCTTTTCTGCTGACAGCTGATTAGACGGTGCCCATCCAGATGGAGGGTGTGTCTGCTTCTCCCTGTCCACTGACTCGAATGTTAATCTCCTCTGTCAACACCCTCACAGACACACCCAGAAAGAATACTTCGCATCCTTCAATCCAATCAAGTTGACACTCAATATTTACCATCACAAGTTTGGAACTCAGAAATTTCAGCCTTTATTTTGTGTGGCCAAAGGCTATCCTAAGAATAATTGATTAGCATTAAGGAAACCAGGAGAAGAGCTATTGGGGTATAACTATTGCTACCATTGTCCACTTCTCTGAATACCCCATAAATTCATTGTATCAGTCTTCCAATTATAAAATATGCAGTCCAACCTCCACGAGAGACCACTCATAAGTTCTATGCAACTGCTCAATAAGAGTGCCCAGCATTTTACAATGATGTTGAGTGGAATCATAGCCAGTACCCAGAAACCTAAAATACAAGCTATTTCTAAGCCCTTTCTTCTAATACAAAGCCAATACCCAAAGGGGGAGTAATCCCAAGATAGCCGAACTTAACCTCTTGTTTAGAAAAGGGTAGAGTCCAGATACAGAAGGCTCACTGAAGCCATAATAATTATCAAATGCAGCCGGGCAGGAATTGAGACAACTCCACCGGGCAGCAGAGTAAGCCATTGGTCTCACTAAGATTCTGTTCTGTTATGAGTGAATTGTCACCCCCAAGAAAAGATATGTTGAAGTTCTACATCCCAGTACATCAGAATGTGACCTTATTTGGAAGTGTAGTGATTGAAGATTTAATAAGTTAAGACAAGGTCACACAGGAGTAGAGTAGGCCCATAATCCAATATAACTGGTGCTCTCAGAAGAGGAAAGAAACACAGACAAGGGACACAGGGAGAACACCATGTGGAGATGGAGGATCAGAGTGATGTATCCACAGTCCAACAAAAACCAAAGATTGCCAGCCCAGTAAACCATCAGCGGCTAGAAACGGGCAAGAGAGGATTTTACTACAGGTTTCACAGAGAGCATGGTCCTGCTGACACCTTGATTTTAGACTTCTAGACTCCAGGACTGTGGGACAATACGTTTCTGTTGTTTTGAGCCACCCAGTTTTTGATGCTTTGTTACAGCAGTGGGAGTTTCCTTTGTATTCTTCCACCTCCATGTCCACATCTGAAGTGACCTTTGGAAAGTATGCACTTCGAAGGGAAGCCCAATTTTTATAGCATGCTTCCTCATGGATCAAAGGCAGGGAGTCAGGAGCTATCTTGGATATTGTGTTACTACAGACTGTGGCCACTACAGCCCAGTGGTTTGAATGACAGGCAGGGAGGATGAAGATTTTGGAGGCTGTTGATCCCTGTTATGAAACAGAAAAACTATTTCATAAAATCAATAAACAACAATGGGATAATAAAATTTTAATAAAGTAATTGTTGACAAATATTCACTGAAACAATAGCATTAAGAGTAATACTAATAAGTATTGAAAATGTCAATGCATTTTGGATGTTTTTGGCCATTTTCCACATGATTCTACGAGACAGATAAATACGGACTCAATTAGCCTACAGGTAGACATAACAAAAACCATAATTCTGATAAGGAAGACATTCCCTGCATGCAACCTGAAATACAAACTGACTGGGAGGCCAGTTATTTCCAGGCTGGCAAATTTAAAATCCAACAATTTCTGTATCTCAAACTAAAACAAGTAAAATAGAAACAAGAGATTTAGCCAAAGACAACTCTAGCCTCACATTTTCTCAGTGTGTCTCTGCTTCTGCTACACGGTTTTAGTGGACTCACTCACTTTACTCCTTTGTTGAGACAACTCCTCTAAAAATTGATGTGATTCCTTGCATCTTGCTTACACTTATTATTTTCACTTGCAATTATGTCATATCTTTTCTCAATCAACAGTTTTCCCTTCTTCACTGGATCATTCTATTAGCAAATATGCTTCCATAGCTTCTATCTTCTTTTAAAGCATAGATTCCATTTTAAAAATTCTACAAAAATTTACAGATCTACCATGATCTCATATTTATCCCCACCTACCATCCCATTTATATCTTCTTCTTTATAGCATAACTCTCAGTGATAACCACTAAATAATTTATATGTATCCTCTCTCCCTCACATCTATGCTCTTTGACCTTATTTCAGTCAGGCTTTGGCATCCACCACTGTCTTTAAACTATTCTTTGCATGGTCATGAATGATATCAAAGTTGCCAAATTCAACTCAGTCCTCCTCTTACTTTTCCAAGTCAGTATATTTTGACAGAGTTAATCATCCTCCAGAAGTAATTGCCAAGTACTATTTCTTTCAAAGCCTTTACATTGATAAATTCCACATGTATTTTCCCAGTTTCTGTTTTTCCCATGACTGTAAAAGTCAATGCCTCTGATATAATTCCACTTTGATACTTAATAATCGTAACAATCTTAGCCATTCTAAAATATAATTCTTAATTCTTAGCACACCACAAAATAAAAGAAATGAGAACAAAAACAAATGAGCAAATAAAATTATCTTCTTTTCCCAAGAGTTTTGTGTTAGTCAGGATTCTCCAGAGAAACAGAAGCAATAGGGATGGGTAGGTAGGTAGGCAGGTAGGTAGGTAGATGGATACATAGATAGATACATAGATATCTTGTAGGAAAATCTGGGTTCTTGTCACACAACCAGGAAAGGTTAGGCTTGCAGACACTTTGAAGAGTAAGGGGGATGGAATTTCTTGGGCGAAAAGGAGAAAGGAAAACAACACGGGGAAGCAACAGCGGGGTTCCTGTTAACAGGCCCTCATCTCACAGATTGAATCCCAGTTTCCCATACAGGAAAAAGAGGGGCCGGGCTCCTCCCCACTGCAGATGGCATGAACTTCCAGTGGCTCCACCTTGTTCTCCCAGTGCACAGGCTGGTCAGAGGTTCTCCGGGTACCCCTTTATACTTGGCTGTCATAGATAGATCAATAGATAGATGGACAGATGGATGGTAGAGTACTATTATAAGGAATTGGCTCATGTGATTCTGGAGACTAAGAAGTCTGAAAATCTGCATTGAGCAAGGCAGACATCCAGCAGAGCTAATGGTGTAGTTCCAGTCTGAGTCCAAAGGCTTGAAAACCGGGAGAGTTGATGGTGTGGTTCTAGTCTGAATCTAAAGACCTGAGAACCAAGAGAGACAATGCTATAAGTGCCAGTCTGAGAGCTGGAAGGCTGAAGACATGAGAACATGAGAAGACCCAATTCTTTAGTTTTAGCCTGGAGGCAGAAAAATATAAATGTCCCAAATCAAGTAGTTCGGCAAAAACAGACATCTCTTACTCAGCGTTTTTGTTCTATTCAGGTCTTCAATTGACTGGATGAGGCCCATCGACCATAAGGACAACAGTCTGCTTTACCCACTCAAATGTTTCGACTGATTCAAATGTTAGTCTTTCTAGAAACACTCTCACAGACACACTCAGAATAATGTTTGACCAACTGTCTGGGCATGCCATGGTCCAGTCAAATTGACACCTAAAATTATCAAAGTATCATATCACAGAACATGGCACCATTAAGCTCCCAGTTGTTCAGATGAAAACACCTGAAGTTAATCTTGACTCCCCTTTTTGTACTCCTTACATGCAATCCAGTAGAAATCCTGGGATCTCTATCTTCAAAATAAATCCATTATCCAACTACTTCTGTCATCTCCACTGCTATTATTTTAGTCTACACTAAGACCATCTCTCATCTTGGCTGCTGAAATAGTTTTCTAACTCAACTTTCTGCTTCAGTTCTTGTCCCTCTAGAATTTATTCACACTGTATGTAATGAAGTTCTTCTAAAACACAAGTCAGATCATTTCACTTCCAGGAATATAATCCTTCATTGGCTTTCCTTAATATTAGAAAGAAAATCCAAAATATGTATGTTGATTTACAAGGCTTTCTATGCTCTAACCCCTGGCTACCTTCGATCACATTTCCATTTACCAGCCCCTCTGCTGACTATACTGTAGCTGGAGTCCTGTCTCCTTCTTAAACAGGCTTTTCCCTGAGGTAATTTTCACTGAGACATTCAAATGACAGGATGCTTTCATTCATTCAGATTTCTACTCAAATGTCACCTCCTCGATGCGAACTTTTATGACCATCTATCCAACTTTTATCACCATTACTCTCTCCCCTGTTTTATACTTATTCAGAGCACTTAATAATGCTTGACTGTTTATCACACATTTATCAGTTATTGTCATGGTCAACTATTGAAATCTAAGCACGAAAACAAAATCTGTCATTGTTTCCAATGCTGTGTGTGTGTGTGTGTGTGTGTGTGTGTGTGTGTGTGTGTGTGTGTGTTTTAACTCAATGCTTTATTTTTCTTCCCTTTATCTGGTCTATATCGAAACTACTCCAGTCATCTTCATAAGTTTCAATACCTGTAAACCACAAACTAAGGTTCATCTATATCCCAGATGACTCCTTAAAGCTTAGACAAGACTGAAAATGCATACATGGAAACATTTAAGATATGCATACAAAGAAATATGGAGATAATGCAGCTCCATCTGAATTGAGTCCAGCCATTAATAAATATCTTGCCAACCATTCTCAAGAATTTAGAAAGATATTTGTCTTAAAGTAATGGTCTTATAATGACCATTTGAGTAATTTTTTCAAAGCAGAGAGCTGCTGCAAGATAAATGTCACCAACAATAGAAACACAATATTAGTAACTTTCAAATGATCGATCTTGTCAGTGAAATAATAAAGTTAAAGCACTGTTCTCCCCCTCACAGTTGGAAAATCCAACTCTTCTCAGCTCACAATACATCTGACAGTCCCAGTTTCTCCTAAATCCCATCCCATAAATCTCAATGATAACATCAGCCTGGGCGCCTTAGCCTGAGTCCAGCTTCAGACTCTGAGTAACTGGAAACATTATGGTAGTAGACACACGTCTTCTTCTTCATTCCCCACTGTATACCCAACCCCTGGAACAATGCCTAAATGCAGTCAGGGCTCAGAAATCACAAAGACTTCTTACCTTACTCATTCTTCTCAGCTGCTCTGGAGATATCTTACCTCTTCTTCCAACCAGAACTTCTTTGATGAGCAATAACTCACTAACCCAGAAGCTTGAGGGTAAAACAGAGCCAATACTGCTGGAAGTCAAATCCAGAGCTCTGATAGCAGTGGCTTTATTAGTATAAGTGCCATAACATGCTACTCTATGTGTGTGAGTAGGCAAGAGACAAGCAATGAAAGCCACATTGATTGAACTTAACTATAGGAGGCTGCATATCTTGTGCCTTGGGGTTGTGCCTATTAATTTCTGAGGTTCACTTGGTTACCCTTATCTTAAAAGGTTATGGCATTTCAAATTTGAGCAAAGACTCAAGGATAAGACCTCACAACCTTTTGCCATCAGGAATAATGACATGGAAAAGGATGAACAATATAAACCAACATGTTTGAAACAAGTCCTCCTGTTTTTTATTATAAGCTATTTTGAATGCTGACAAATTCATTATTTTTATACAATTACAGCATCTTAATGTTTGCTCATTTTACTATTCAGTAAATCTCCCATTCATTCCATCTCCTAGTCTCCAGTCACCCTTCACCCTGGGAGTGAAGGTCAGAGAATAGCAAGGGGTAACAACTAATTTAGAGGAAACCCTTAGCCACTTCCTATGTAACCATTCAATCAGCAAAGAAACACCAGCTTTAACGTCATCATTTGTGCCTTGACCCAGTGACTGCCCATTAAACAGAGGAAGGGCAAAGCCTATCAGTAGCTTAGCAACCAGCATATTTTCCTTCCCACTTAAGGTGAGCCTCTATTCAGCAGCAATTCCGGCCCAATTGACGTTCATCTGGCTGAGCAGTTTCCTTCCTCTACTGAAATAGGAAGATCCTACAATTATGTGCTTCCCCACGGTCGAGATGTCAGGGATTAGACTCATAAAAGGCAAATCTTAGCCAATTGGATGAATATCAAGAATAGAGTACAATTCCCAAATTAGAGCGTCTATAAAATACCGTCCATTTACCACCTTTTTTACCCTCTGTTATCTCATAGCCTATTTGCCTCTTTTTCTAGATTTACTAAATTCTCTGGTGGGAATAGATGAAAGAAAAGCAATTGATATGCATGAATTTAATCTCACAAAACGGAGTGTTTTGTTTATCAAAGCAGAAAAGATACCCTTAGGGATAACTTTATTCACAATACCATGAGTAAAGTAAATTTCAAGGCAACATTTGAGGGTAAACTACCCTAAAAGGTCTATCTAGAACCATTATCCTTGAAAATGTTAGCAGTAACAGAGGTTTCAAGGAAGTTCTACAACAGGGTAAAGCAAATATATTAAACTAGTTTTCACTTTGGTAAAGAAATAATATTTTGAGAAATATTAATGTAACTTGGGTTTCAAAAATCTGTATCAAATGTGAGATTTTTTTTAATCTCATGGACAGTAAAATGCTATTCTCTGAAACAGATGAAAACATGCTTTTTCATTAAATAATATATTTCAAATGTAGCATTTATTATGAAATTGTGCTATGATCTTAAATATATTATAAATTTAGGTAAAATTAAAAATTATTTATTCTAGTAATAGGACAAACTAAATATTTCTGTTGAATAGTGATTTGTGTGCATGCAAATGGAGATAAATTTGACTAAATCTCCATAATGTATCATTGTCAATTTTTTCTAAAACTTGTAACCTTTTCAGGTTCTGACTCTAGAAACTAGGCAATTGCCTCTTTGCTTACAAATAAAATATTTGGGATATGTAAACAGTGGTTAACTGTCACTTGTAAATTATTATTGTTCAAATGGTAGGATCTATATAATATAATGATATATTTTTCATGAAAAATATGTCTTTAATGTTGATGTTTCATTCTTTATTACTACAGAAATGGTACCTTAGTTTGTTAAAGTTTTTCTACCACATGAAACATACACAGTATTTAGTACATGGTCAGATGGTTTAATGTTAGTTTATTAAAGTTTTTCTACCACGTGAAACATACACAGTATTTAGTATGTGGTCAGACGGTTTAATGTCAATTTCTGCTTGTTTTCTGCCAAGAACTGAAAGAATGGGAGTAAACCATGAGAAAGAGTGAAACAGGAAAAGAGGTCAAAGTTGGTCATAACTTTCAACAGCTAGGGCTCAATCCTTTGCCACCTTACAGTTGCATGAGGGAGGGAAAAGAGGGGCTTTCCTTCACTGGCTTTAATCCTCCCTTGGTCAAGGGCATCCCCAAGGGGTGTTAACTTTTCCACATTACGAGGTTTTTTTAAAGACTCACCTGTACCAGGCAGATTCCTTTCAGAAAAGCCCGAGAAAAAGGCTAAGAGATTCTTGGCAGAGCTGAAGCAAGATGCTGTCAGGTTCAGCTCTGTGAAGCTGATTGCACAGCTGGAGTAGAGGTGAGCTGAGAGGACTTCAGAGTAAACATAAGAGGTGTCCTACAGGGTGCATCTTTGCTCAGATTTCCCCCTAACGAGCTCCAGTAAGTCAAATTCATGAGAGAAACTTCAAGGACGCAACCCAGTTGTAATCTGTTCCAAAGCCTTCACACTGAAGAATTAGTGGCGTAAGTTCCAGTCTCCTGTACAGTCACTGGTACTGATCATTGTTTTCGTTGCCTCCTCTCTCCACTTTTCCTTCTATGTCTCCCTCACCTTTGAACAGCACTGTGGGATGCATGGGTTGTTTGCTTAGTCAGATAATACCAGTCTTCATCCTCAAAGGATCTAAGGTCTTAGTTGCTTTATATCTGCGAAGCTGTGGTTGCTGCAATTGTGCTCTTACAATGAGTACTGAGAATACAAGCACCATGAAATGAATGCCCAGTTAATGCCTCATGTTCAGAAAGTAGACCTTCTTACCCTCCTTCGTAGCAGCAAGCTCAGCTCCTATATTCAAGCTGAATTACCCCTCAGCAGTATAATAACTCTTCATTTTGCCTGCTCATTTGCTGCAAAAGCACAAAGTAACTAGGTTATGCTTTCTGGTTGAGTGGTTCCTCGTCTGTATGAAACAGGTGCTCCTGAGCAGGACAGATTGCTTTTTTTATACTTATCAGTGTTGCCAGGCTATGGTCTTCTGTCATTCAATTGAAGACTAATCGAGGTGTTTCTGGGAAGGTATTTTATAGAGATGATTAAAATACATAATGAGCTGACTATAACTAAGGGAGTCCCTAGATCACCTGAGTAGGCCTGATTTAATAGTTGAAAGGTCTTCAGAGCAGAGGTGAAATATCTCTGGAGAATAAGAGATTCTGCATGACGATAGTAGCTTCAGACTGTGCCCAAAACTTGTAGCCTGCCTTTCCTGATGACCTGCCCTACAGATTTTGGAATTTTGGACTTGCCTAACTGTATCCTATAATCATACAACATGCAAGCCAATTCCTTGAAAAAAAAAAATTCCTCCTTAACCCCTGTAGGTACTGCTTCTCCTACTAGATCTGTTTCTTTGATTGAATCATCCTGAACCAGTAGGTTCTGTCTCTTTCTGTCTGAATTACGTATTGCCTGGTACATTGTTTTAAAGTGGCAAGCTTGGCCAAATTAGTGATTTGTCACAATTCGTACCTACAGCTCTTTCATATGCCCTACAAATACTATCAACTTTAATTTCTTTTTATACCACATCTTTTGTTCTGTAACAAATTTCCACAAATTCTTCCTGAGATATTAGTTAGACATATAACAGACAACAGATACAATGTTAACTAAAAGAATGTCAATGTAACCAAGAAACTGAACAAAAGCCAAATTTCTAAGGAATGCAAACAAAATGAGCAGATGACAAGTGACAGGTCTAATATTTTTATATTAGCCATTTCTTTTGCACAGACTCAATAAGGAATTAATTAAATACCCCTTTGGAACCAGAGCCATTTCAGTGAGTTATAGCACTTGAAACTAAAATTGACCATTTTAAAATGAACATGTCCCATGAGGTAAACATTCTCTACTGAAATATGGTCGGCTACTATGAAAACCTAATGATTTGTCTTTGAAGACCCGTAACTAAATAATAAGTCTCAAACCAATGGCATTGAGATAAATAAATGTTTATAAATTCTGGGTCATTGAATGATAAAAGACATAGTATCTTAAATTTAGCTGATTGATTTAACATGATCAAGCCATGTATAAATGGATACCAATATTAATGAATATCTTTTATTAAACCCTAATGCTATGTTTATTTAATATAAATATTTATTAAGTATATGTAGCTATATATTTAATATATATACATATATTCTAATATATATAATTTATAAATCATATCTTTATATCTATACCTATATCTCCCATGAAGTTGAATTAATCTCAGAAAACTGAGGCAATGTTTGTTTTTGTCAGTATGAATTCCTGTATACTACAGTAGCAAACAGTTCCCCATATGTCAGGCAGAAATTAATATTTTGCTCATGCCACATACTCCATGCTCATTAGCAGCTGCCTCTGCTCACAAGGCACACATTAGCACCTCCAGTCTGCCTGATGGAGGCTCTACCACCTTAATCACAAGGTTTCATGGTTGTGTGCCACCTCATAGCTCATCATCTTGTAACTATACCATCTTCAACATGTGGCCTTGATGTGACCTCAGTAAACTAAGAGAGAAAATGGAGAATTGTGTATAAACTTTTTATTACTTCACCTCCAGTGTGAACATACTACTCTTGCTCACCTTTCATTAGCTAGGAATAATTATGTGACCCCAACCAAGGTGACTGGAAAACACACAGAACCAGAGTGCTTGTTGAGTACCCTTTCTTCACTACAGTCCACTCTTAACAGTCTCCAATATACTTCCTTTTCTCTCATCTTCTTACATGTAGACTCACTCAACTTCTCTCAAAGAGGTACACCCAAAAGTCTTATGTACTCTTTATTTTCTACTCAAAAGATCTCCAGAGATGTGTGGCATATTAATTAATAAATAAAAATATGTAGTCAAAGAGGCAAAATAACACATTATTTTGATGCCTGTCAAAAGGTAGAAAATATAATAACAGCTATTAGAATCCAAGATATGTTATGAATACATCAATACTTACAGGTTTATACAGGTTGCAATGAGTAATTTCCAGGTCTGACAGTTGTGTTAATTCCAAGATTTGAAGTATCATTCTTTAAAAAGTTACGGTTAATGAAGAGTGAAATACATCAATAATGCCAAGACATAGGAACAAAATATTAATATAGGAAGAGAGAAAAGAAATAATTTAGTATAAATAATAAGTCACACTAAGTTTCTTAAGACTCACTATTTGATGACTAGGGCCTAAGATGATACATACATTTATTTACTTAATTTGGTTTTCCTTTCTTCCACCACTTGTTGACCTGTTATAAATATAGAATTCCTAGCACATTAAGGTACTATGTGATATTTTTGTGTTTTGTCTTTGTCTGTATTAGTCATAGTTCTCCAGAGAGATCGAACATAGGATATACATAAATAGATATATGAAAGGAGATTTATTAGGAAGAAATTAAATCACACAATTATAGAGACAGAGAATTTACTCATATAATTATGGAAGCGGAGAAATTCCACAATAGGCCATCTGCAAGCTGTTGTACCAGGAAAGCTGGTAGTATGGCCTAGTCCAAGATGGAAGGATTGAGAACTCTCAGTTTGAAACCAATGGCCCAAGAACCCCGGGGACCGCTGGTGCCAGGCCTGGGGTCCAAAAGTCAGAGAACTTGAAGTTCTGATTTCTAAAGGCAGAGGGGCATTCAGGCTCTGGAGAGAAAGAATTTCTCCTTCTTCTGCATTTTTTTGTTTTTTAACATCCATGCCCCTTGCCAATTGGATGGTGCCACCTACATTGAGGTGCCACCTCCCTCTCTCCCTTCTTTCTTCTCTATCCCCACCTTTCTTCCTTCTCTCTGTCTTACTTTCTTCAGAGCCTGATCACTAAGATATAATCACTGCGTATGTATTTTTTCACAGAGTGGACCTTAGGTATCCATTTCTCACCAACCTGAGCCCACAGGTTCTACCAAATCTGAAATAAGAGAAATTTGTGCTCTCACTACGGCAGGCACTCTGAATTTTTCTTCTGCTCTGAATGGAGCTTTGTGCTTCAATCTTCCTCATTAAGTCCACAGATTCAAATGCCAATCCCCTCTAGAAACACCCTCACAGAAACAACCAGAAATAATTATTTACTAGCCATTTGGGATCCGTCAACACAGTCAAATTGACACCTACAATTAATCATCACAGTATCTCAACAGTTGAAATGGAATAGATGGCTAAATTAACAATTGTCTCCTATACACTTTGCTTGACAAAATACATGAGCTGTTCAACAGTCATCTTTGCCTTTGGGGTTCCTTTACAATAGAAGATGGAGGAAGAAAAGCAGGATACATAGTGAGTAATATTTAAATTAGTGAAATAAATACAGTTAATATTGAATCATCTTGCTATTCTCGTGTACCCCAATTAGAAACAGTGCAATGTAACAAAAAGTGCACATAACTCAGCTGCTTTAATTTAAACTTTAGAATGAAAAAGCATTAATCTGTCAAACAGAAATCATCAACTCAAACTATTAAAGATAATGCAAATGCAAGACACATTAATATTTTCAAAGTATTGAAAACCAGTGAATAAAATAAAGTATATATAAAAATTGTATGCATTTCTCAATCAAAATTAAACATATTTGTTGATTATCATCATGAATAAATATGAGGGCTACAAACAAACTTACTATGTGGAAGTACCTTTGAAACATCATTTAGGTAGAATTAAAATTTACTAAATACTAAATTTGAATGTATCATTTTGTCTGGAAGTTACATGGAAATTCCTTAGCATATTTGTCATTTCTATCTCTTATAAAAGTAAATTTAATTAATATAGTCTGTGGTCCCATTGTAGACATCAGTCTCTTATTAGGTATATGGGACTAATGTTTAGACAATGTCCTGAGGGACCCAGTTAACTCTCTCCAATCCCAGTCCATGTTATTATCCTTCTTACACATGACGTGACAAATGAATGCCAATGGCTACAAGGGAATGTGAATAAAACTAACATTCCAAGATAGAATTAAGCCTCAGGTTGAAATTCTCTATGAAGTAAATGCTGTTTACTTGGTTTCTGCCCCCTGTGGCACCAAAATTTTAAATTTAGCAATTTGGTAGAACTAGGGTAGTTTCTGTATGATGTCAACGTCAGAAAGTTACCTTGAGCAGGGGCAAAATGTTTCTTAACTTGGAAATTTATGACCATGGTTAAGCATATCTGAGAAAGACTGATTCCCCCATTTGATTAAAATAGAAAACAAGCAAACAAACAAAAATTTCTAGATAAATACAATATATGTATGCGTGTATAGACATATACCCACATATTACACATATACGTATATACATAGATATAGACATACAAATATAAAGACTAAATAAATTTCTTATACTGTGTTAATAGCATCTTATCATAAAGCCACAGAGTGTAGAGAAGAAAACAGTCTACATGCCTGTGTATTTGGCTGGTGGAGATCCTCTTTTGCAGGTTTCATTTACTCCTGTCCAATAAAATCTTGTCTGTGGTGTATGCTGGGATTACATTTTTTCCCTCCCTCCCTTGCTTGCTCCCTCCCTCCCTCCTTCCCTCTCCTCTTTCCTTCCTTCCTTCTCTCCCTTCTTTTTTCTTCCTCCTTCCCTTCTCCTTCCCTCCTTTCTTCCTTCCCTCCCATTTTCTTCCCCTCCCTTTTTCCTTTCCTTTCCTTTTTTCTTTCCTTTCTCTCCTCTCTTCCCTTCCTTTCCTTCCCTCCTTCCTTCCTCCCTTTCTCCCTTCTTTCTTCCCTCTCCCCCACCTTTCTTCCTTCTCTCTGTCTTTCTTTCTTCAGAGCCTGATCACTAAAGTATAATCACTGCGTATGTATTTTTTCACAGAGTGGACCTTACGTACCCATCTCTCACCAACCTGAGCCCACAGGTTCTACCAAATCTGAAATAAGACAAATTTGTGCTCGTACTACTGCAGGCACTTTGAATTTTTCTTCTGCTCTAAATGGAGCTTTGTGCTTGAACAGTTATGTTCTTTGTCTCTTTTTTGAAGGATATGTGTTTTTTTGTTTGTTTGTTTGCAATTTTCTGAAGTCAAGATGCATTGCATACCATTCTCGGCACTCACAATGGTGGGACCAGCAAAGGGGATCTGAGAAGGGCAGCAACAATTCCTACCACCATCCATTCACTTAATCAATAATGTGATTCTAAGAGCAACATCCTTTAACACATGCTCCTTAATCCAATATCTTCAGGGTACATTTGAGTGTGAGAACTTATGAAAGTTTTAACTAAACCAGATTGATAGGCATAAAATAAAAAGAAATTAGTTTCTGACCTTTAATAGTAAAATTGAGCTTAGTTTTATTTCATTTGATAATAATTTCACAACCCATTTGGAGGAAAGATTCCTGTTCGTTAGTTAATAAATTAACTCTGAAGGCCTGGTAGTGTACCCAAGAGTGCGCAGATATTCTTCAGAAGTGATTTTTCTGTTGGAAACTTAGAATAGGATACTTGGAACACTCCAGTTTGGCTAATGGCAAAGGACCCACTTCTTTGATGAAGTCATTCAGATCTGGATAGTGTCACCATGAAAAAAAGTGATTCCTCCAATTTTTTACTATGAGGAAACCTATCCTTTGGACATCATGTTCTCTTCTTTTGAAGGAACATAATTTAAATAGTGGAGAAGAAACTGCCACTTCAGAGTTGTTTAAAAATGCTTTAACACTGTAATTTCTGTATAAAATGTCTATGCTTAAAAACAAATAAGGCCAGGGTAAGTGATACAACTCTGTGGCTTTGGAGTTGGTGAGATGAGAGATTTGCCTTTCATCTGTTTGGGAGCAAAAGATAAGCTGCCAAAATTAAACAATTTTTAATTTGTACTAAATATAAGAAAAGTAACCTATATTAACACATGTTAAATATAAGAAAAGTAACTTTGCTTATATTTCTCTTTTGGTAGACAAATTTTTATCAAGCACATCTACTGTTTTGATTAAATGTATCTGAAAACTCTCAAGTTATAGGTGCCACAGGAGAAAAAAATGACAAAATAATATTGATGCAAATACATTATGTAATTTTAGAAGACCAAAATCCTATGCCTTCAGAAGTAGGAAGTAAATGTCAAGCAGCATAGTCATTCTGCTAACCTCTTGGTATAGTACTTCCTATTGGGTTAAACTTTCTTCTAGAGTAGCAAATTTTTATGCTTTTTGTTATGAAGACCTCTTTACACTCTTGAAGAATGTAAAACACAAAAAACACACAAGCAACACATTCCAATATCAGCCTTAGTGATGACATCATCACATGCTGTCACCTCTGAAAAGTCTACCACACACTTGAAAGAGGATGAAAATAAAAAGACAAATAATGCCTTAGTATTACTCAGAAAATAAGTTCTGTTCCTATAGACCCATTGAAAGAGTCACAGGTATTCTAGTGCCATATTCGTTTTATAAAGAAAGTCTAAGGGATTGACTAGAAGATAGGAATTGAGAGTTGTTCAATATTATATTCTTTTGCACTCAGTATAACAATATTGTAATTATTACAGAAGAAACTGACGTGCATTTGTTGGCAAATAATCTAAACATAATTTAATACATTGTTATATTAAATGTATTCATTTGCCTAATCCCAATACTCATATATTATATTTTTTCTTGCTTAATTATTTCTTAATATGTTTATAGTAAAGCAAACAATTTAATCAAAGGTCATTTATTTAAATTAAAAAAATTTATCCTATTTGAATACCTAATTTATATTTTTAATGTGAAATATGGATTTTGAGCAATCTGTATAAATACATACTATTTAAAGCCCTAAATTAAAACATACATACTATGTTGAGTACATATCTGCTTGTACTATCAGGGTAACTTTCTGGAAGGCGTGACCTTTCAGATGTTTACTGTATTAATCATACAATTAAATGATTGCAGTTTAGTAGTTATTTTAAAGAACTTGCATTCTAATTAATAATCTAATGACTCATATATGTGTTTCTATCCTTAAAGACTCATTTTTACAAGACAAATTGGAAAAAGACAATAACTTTTCTATCAAGATTTGTATCTCTAGATGGTCTAGATAATTACAGAAAAATTCAGAGACATTTTGAAATGTCTTTTTCTTAAGTAGAAGAGACAGATTTAATTTAGGACTAGGACTGAAAGTCTAAATTCAGACAATACTCATCCTTAGCCAATATGTTACTCAGCAAATCCAGGTGATATGAAAGGAAGGGAAATTCATTTGGCAGAGTTCAAAGGATATTTATTTAAGCCACACCAAAAAAAAAAAAAAGTAATAGTTTCTAATGAAACTTATGAGAAGAAAGTTCCAACAAAAGTGTGAACAAATATATTCCTTTAAGTCCTAGTCACAGACTATTGCAGTTTAAATCTGAGTCACAACCAGGTACAGAAGATGATAATTTAGAGGTCCAACAACTACCTACTTTAAAGGTTTTGGGAAGTTTTTTGTTTTTTGTTTTTTGTTTTTTTTTTTAGATAAAGCCAATATCTATTTTAGAAATTATCTAAAAGAATATAAGGCTTTGATACATCTTTCCTGAGTATATCAATTTAAGTTTATAGAATATTTAATGTAGTTGAATCTTTAATGAAATATGACACAATTATTTTGGAAAAAAATTGAGATGTATTACTCCCATATTAAATATGTGATGGATGTCAGTTAAGATCTAGCCGGGTGCGGTGGCTCACGCCTGTAATCCCAGCACTTTGGGAGGCCGAGATGGGCGGATCACGAGGTCAGGAGATCGAGACCATCCTGGCTAACATGGTGAAACCCCATCTCTACTAAAACATACAAAAAACTAGCCGGGCGAGGTGGTGGGCGCCTGTAGTCCCAGCTACTCGGGAGGCTGAGGCAGGAGAATGGCGTAAACCCGGGAGGTGGAGCTTGCAGTGAGCGAGCTGAGATCCGGCCACTGCCCTCCAGCCCGGGTGACAGAGCGAGACTCCGTCTCAGAAAAAAAAAAAAAAAAAAAAAGGATCTAGCTAGAATCATATTGTTTTTAGAATTTACAAATCTCTTTGTCATACATTTTCATTGAGACTCACATTTTCACTGAAATGTAGGTATTAATGCCATCAACCCTATTTTAGGTTTTAGGAGACTCAGGCTAAGGAAAAAAGAGTGACTTGCTGTAGGTCGCACAGAGATAGGACTCAGGTCTTCTGAGTCTTAGTATAATATTTTTCCATCACACCACAGGTTTGTCTAGATGGAGTGACCAACATACCATTCTTTCTGGTTTCCTTATCCCCTTAGGAAATAAGAGATTAAACCTTGTTTAACTTCATTAGTAACCTTATCAAAACCTATAACCTAAGAAGTCAAAAAAAGACTATCTCACCATCTCTCCCCTGAATACCTCTTGTCTATTTGCTAGTGAGTAAAATACGTTGTTTGCAGCAAATTTTTTTTTCCATAACTAGACATCAAAATTTAAAATTGAAAAAAAAATGTGGTAGAAAAGTAAGATGGCATATCTTCACATTACAAGAAAATAAGTAAATAAAAATAAATCTGCCAGAGTAATTCCTTGATAATAGGATAATAGGAGAAACACAGTTTCAGCCAGGAGACTACGCCCTTCCGTTATGCCATACTTTCCTGGCTGAATTAAGAGTATCTCTCATCCCCCGGTGAGAACCTGCCTGAGCTAGCTTAAGATTTTTATCATTCAGGAAAATTCCATTTGGAAGTGAGACTCTCTAGATAACTTGGAGACACCCATAACACACCATCGTACGTGCAGATAACCTTCCAAGATATTATTTAGTGCTCAGACAGACTGCTTTTATCAGTTTAAGCCATATGAAATGGCTATTGTTTTGGGGTCAAACCAGTTTGATAATTTCATATGGTGCATCTCAGACTTCACTTGTATAAGAAAGCAAGATACTTTCATTAAGAGTATGAGCTTTAGAGTCTAAAGATCTTTATTTATATGGAAGGATTTGCTCATACTAATTAGGGAAGATTAATTAACTCTCAAATGGACATGATTATAATTGAGGTAGGGCCTATAGAGTTGCTATGAGGATTAACTGAAACTACAAATACAGAGTCTAGTACAGTATGGTATCAGATTGCTATTCAACAAATAATGGATATTATAGGGCTAATACTGTTGCTGAGGTCCTGTATTCTAACTGTGAACCCTATCTAGCTGTTGCACCCAGAAAGACTCGCTATTTACTTCTGATAAACTTGGACTACACCTCATTTTTGAGTCTATTACTGTCATGGTTAGCCATACAGTCTCTTTCATACATGGTTTTTTGAGGTCTTCTATCTAAGTGAACCCAGTTAGCGCTAATAATAGAATGTGGCCATGAAGCCTGTACCTGTTAATGCCAAGAAATCTCTGTGATTTGGAGGATAGAGCATCTTTAGCACTTGGATATATTTACACACAAGTTTTTGAGTCATTCAGAGATTTCATTTTTAATTCATATGTGGAGAATATTTTAGTATTTATAATAAAATCAGGTACAAAATATAATATGTATTACTTCTATTATTTCACTACTATTTACTCTTGGCTCCAGGCAATCAAGAATCTTTAATCTGTTACTCTGCTTTCTCAGATATTCTTTTAAAACTATTCCTTTGAACTCATAAGAAGCTATTACTTCTCTCAGCCATTGGCCTTTCACACTTTTGCTCTTTCTGACCACTGTGCGCCAGAGATTGCAAATTCCTTGAGTTTAGGCTTTGTATTATTTACCTTTGCATATGACTAGTGCATAGACTTGTACATTACAAGACCCCCAACAATATATTATAAATAGAAACAATTGGAAAATTCAAATAATAAGCAGATAATTACAAAAATGTGTTTGCAAAATTATAATTGGAAATTGGAACACTTGAAAAGTGTTTTTTTTAATTTTTAAAATATTAATAGTGAGCCACATATTGGAGATGATTTAAGACTTGCAGACCAACCATGACTGCCTGTTGACCCACACTGTAGCTGAAATAATACTACCAGAAAAAAATTCTACCACTGAGTCGCAATGACACTTCAATCCCCTATTTGATGTTAGACTCTCTTGCCTCTAAGTCATGATCTTTTTGATGTGTGGGGATATGGAGTGTTGCTTGGGTTGCTGAAAATAAAGTTTGCAATGGCCAAGGAGACCCGGTTGTACCAAGGGAAGACTTTTGCAAAAGGAAAATTCTTCAAGTTTTGATGTCCATATTTGCATTTACAAGGGGCTGAACAAGAAGGTAGCTACTAGCTACATAAGGGTATGTACATTAAAATTTCAATTAATTAAAAATTCATTTCCTCAGCCATACTAAACATACTTCCAGTACTTGATAGTCCCATGAAGATGACACCTAGAAAACTGGACAGCAGATATTTTCATCTCAGAATGTCTTATTGGACAGCACTAGTCCAAACAATTGATGGAGAAGATCATTTGGGTGTAGAGAGGCAGGTTGTAATTTATAACTCATTATCAGGAAGGGTGAGTACAGGGCCATCATGATCTCAGAAATGCCTTGGCAATTCTCAGCTGTTTGATGCATTAACACACCTCTTTCACCTGGAAACGGAATTCCAGCTCTTTCTACTGAGATACACACACACGCGCACACACACACACACTTTTTTTTTTTTAACAAGGAAACACAGATCTTTTTTTCTAAGTTGAACGATTATCATTAAAATAATTATTCCTCATGTATTTTGTCCTTACATTCTCTGCAATATCTTGCTGATCAGATTATAGAATTTCTATTACATACAAAGTATTTTTGTAGTTTTATCAATCAACCAACCAAAAAATGAAACTGAAACAAAATTACAAGATAAAATTCAGACCTTTAGGTGATGTTTTTATTTAAAAGGCTGTCCAATCTGGCAAATAATGCATAACTAGCTTATTATTATCTTGGCTTCTCAAGATACACGTATAAATTTTGACTTTTAGCAAATTCCCTCTGCTGTTATTACCACGATCACTATGAAGAAAAACATATCACAATTTAAAATACCAAAATATGAAAAATAGAAAGTTTGCTATCAAAAACAAAAATCCAACATTGATTTTATTTTTTCAGGGAAAATATTTCTGAAGGTTTAAGTCTTTACTACTGACACATTTGAAAATCAAGACAAGGGAAAACCCCCACCCTTTTATTTAGCTCATATTCTTCATCTGTATATGGAACTTTTCAAGTAAGAAGATATTGTGTCCCGTGAGTGACCTTAGTGTTCGGGTAAATTACTTTCTTTCTATGAAGAGTCTAAAACATGCATATAAATAGGAATGTGCATAAACTTGCAAAGATATTACTGGCATTCTGCGTTTTCCATAAAAAGTTCTGTATGCCTCAGGCTAAATGTCTAGCTGTATTTCATCCTAAGATTAATAGAACTTCATGAAATATTTAGACTTTCATAATATGGCTTTTACATAATTTTTCAAGACAGTCGGAACTTTTTGACCGTTTAAATGTTTTTACCTAAAACAGAGCAATCATCTGGCATTTGGTTTACAACATGAATTCTTTGTCCAGATCTCTCTTTGGAATGGCTGCTTCGGTCTTCTTCCTGGTTGATTGGACATAGATCTCTCTGATCTGACCTCAGATAACATCTATGCTTAGAACTCTCATCTCTCAAATGTTGTGCCTTGATCATCAATCATCTTTGAAAATATTAATATAGCAATGTCCAACTCAACTCAGCTGATAATTCAGTCATCCGGGACACAACAAAAACAAATCAGCACATAACTGGACCAAAAGCTGAGTACCCAGTTTGTTTTTGATGGTGATAGTGGTGATGCTTAAATACACGTGTGTGTATATGTCTGCGTATATTTTATCACATACGTACACACACACACAAACACACACATGGATTTAACTGGATATCACATATCTTAAAAATTCAGTTAGTTCTAGCATTTCTCCCATCTAAGCCAACTAAATAAGATTTTTCTAAATATTACCACTTACTGCTAGAAAATTCTCTTTAGTTTAAATTATCTAGACATTAAAGAGAGGGAAGAAAGAGTTTATTTTACTACAAAATAATTCTCCAGCCTTCAAGGAGCATTAAAGCAAAAACATATTAAAATATTGAGTTTCTAAGAGATGCTACGAATTTTTGTTCTTATCTCAACCCATCACAAATCCCTTTTTAAACAATGGTCTGCTAGAAAGACTCCCAGTGTTTGAATGAATTGGGCCACTGCAGAAACTCAGCACCTTACAAAGCATTTCCTTCCTTTTCTCCTCCGTTCTTCCCTTCCTCCCTTCTTTTCTTTTTCATAGATTAAATAATTAGAATTTAGGACCTATTACCTTTTTTTTTCATTAAGAATCAACCTCACAGCTACACCTATTTGTTAATTCTAAATCATTGTTTTCTGGAGCTAAACAGATCTAGTGACTTTTCATGTAACTATTCTTAAAATATATATATACACACATATATAATTATACTTCTATAGGTATATTTCTATTATATTACACTTACATATGTATGAATATAATTTTATATATACACGTAAACACACACACACACACAAACATACATATTTTTTCCTCTCCTCTAAATATCACTCCCCATCCCAGATGATTAATTCAAAAAAATCAATACCAATCTGACATTGAACCCTGTGCCACCAGAGGCAATGAGTTACCTGTGTTTGAATATTAAACACTATTGAACAAACATTAAATTCTGAACAACACTGAACCTTAGGAGGCTCAAGCTTCACATTAGGGTTTTAGGTAGACTGTCATCATATTTCATTTAAATGCTAACTTTCCATAATTATAAAATAATCAAGTAAGATAATTTTATTCACTTCCCCAATAACTAGAGATACATTTACATAATTACTGTCAGTGTATCAAATTATTTACTTAATAGGCTATTTCCAAGGGATACATGAAATAATCTATGCAAAGCACATAGCACATTTCTTGATATATGGTAAGTGCTATAATTTTTATCAATTACTCTTGTGTTATTATATATAAACTAAACTCTAAGCAGTAGAGTTCTATGATACTTTCTAATTTATTTGTGTATCTGAAATACATGTTATCGTGATTTCTGGCTATTGTGTTTTTTCTTGACTCGTTGAAATGGGATATGAATAGAAATGCTGTCATCTCACAGTAGTGAGAAAATCATCCCAATTTTAATGATAGACAGCAGATGAATCACTACTTAATGGCATGATCAAACAGACCTGGAAATACCAGTCACTCCCATTGCAGCCCATGGATTTATCTGTTTATGGCTGGAAATAATACACACATTGTTCTTGAAACCACTCTATTACCACAAAATATCATTATTGACTAGACAGACTAATCCTTCTCAATATGTGTGCCTTGGCTTGAATGGCAGGGAAAATAATACAAAATTTAATAAGTAATAATATTAAATTAAAGGAGCAGAAACAGAAATTCATTTCATGGTTTTATCTGGTTAATATTAAGCACTGGCATGGTCTTTATAAAATTGGCGTATTTCTTTAATTTATATCCTTTAATTATAATTTTTAAAAGATAAGATGTAAACCATTAATTTACATTTTAGAAGCATTCATTTGACATTGTATATTAACTTGCATTCATGTGAGTAACATTAAATTGGATATGAAATATCAGTTTTTAAGGAAATAGTATTTTAGAATGCATAAAAGTAGGTAATGAAATGCAATGTAGCAGCCAATATACATAGAGAACTTACTATATGTGAGGCAATGTGCCTAGCATTTTGCACAGATTCTTTCAAATTCCTCTGAAAATATCCCTGTAAGGTAAGGGTTGTTTATATAGACAGTAACAAGTAAATTTTTGTCTAGTTATTTTGGGGTATCATACTCTTAACTGATAATCTTACAATGATGGAAAATAAGATGTAAACAAAATATGAATGTCATCTACTTAAAATCCTACGATGAGGCCTGCACTGTCTGTGTACTGCCCCTACTAAGCACTGTTCAAATGTGGCATTCAGGCACGGCAACTCATTGCCTCTGGGTATGGCCCACTCTATTTCTAAATAGTTCTAGCCATTAGACAACTGGGGCCAACCAAAGGGAAATCAATTTTGGAGCAATTTCGGGAAGTGTTTTCTATTTTCTAGAGATAGGACAGAAACAAATTAGAAAAAAAATATCAGGAAACATGGACTGTGCCCTGCCTCACTATCCAAGACTTCTTTTTAACCAGACAAATCTTCCCAGTCCTTCAGAATTGTTCTGCATCTGATCTATGTCAGGTCCCATCAGCATTCTAGCAGTGCTCTTGTGAGTCCACTCTGGATTACCTACCTCTCTTTCTCTTAAAGATCAATACTGAGAAGAGCCCAGTTGTCAGTTACACAGACTTTCAATTTGACTGCCTAATTTCTTGTTCTCGCTCTCTCTCTTAACCCTTGTGAGTGTAGCAACTACTTAAACTTCTCTGTTCCTCATCTATAAAGGAAGGGTTATAATAGTGTCCCCTTCTGGACTTGCTGTGAGGTTTCAATGAAATAATCTTTGTAAAGTTTCTAGCACAGTTTTTAGCACATAAAGAATACTCAGCTAATGCTTTGTATTATTAATGTTATTAATATGACAACTGTAATCAGTTTCAAGACTTGATCTTCCCATAATATGGTGGTAATTTACAATAATTCTTCTAATGTGTTTAAAATGGAGTTTGTTTTTGACAGCAATATGAATGGTGATTAAAATTATGTGTGTGTGTATGTATATATATATATATACTGTGTACACACACATAAGTACATATATGTGTATATGCATATATAATACATATGTAAATACATAATTTATCCACAAACACCCAAAACGCTAGTAGTTAAAAAACCATTTTCAAACAT
Source organism: Macaca mulatta (assembly GCF_049350105.2). Classification (NCBI taxonomy): domain Eukaryota; kingdom Metazoa; phylum Chordata; class Mammalia; order Primates; family Cercopithecidae; genus Macaca; species Macaca mulatta. Next base: position 20,016,440 of record NC_133408.1, on the reverse strand, counting down.
ATCACTAAGTATTTCTACCTTACCTAGATCTAGATTTCAAATAGAGTTAGAAATTAACTTACGCAGTTGATAAACATTTATTGAAGGAATGAATTGTAAAGTAATATGCCTCTCCAGTCAGAAAGTTTTTCTCGTGCTATACATTCAATCAAATTGACAAGTGACCTTGATTTTACTTCTTCAAAGTCTCTTGAATTAATTCCTTCCTTTATTTTATCATAACTGTTGTGAACTCAACTTTCATTATATCTAACACGTAATCTAGGAAAACCTGAAAATCTGCTCCTTTCTCCTCAACTTACATCCAGGTCATTCCATGCTACTTGAATAATTTTTCTTAAATGTCAGTTGGATGATTTATCACCCACTTATCAAGAACACGCAAGCATTCACTATTGCTGGTTAGTTACCCTCAATCTGGCCTTCCTCAGACAGTTCAAGTTATCTTTCCAGGGTCAGTCTCTCCTATTTTTTTAAATGTATACCTCAATCACTAGACCACATGTCCTCCTTACTACTCTTTAAAGACAATGTTCATTTTGCACTGCATTTGTATTTGTTCATGTAGGCTAGTGTTTTCCTCCCACCTCATCTTCATTTTTTGCAACTCTTCCAAGTCTCATCTCAACACCACTTCATCCATAAAGTATCTCTGATCCTCCCATTCAACACAACCTCCTGAGACATGAAACTCCAATGAACTTTGTTTGAACTATTTTAGGGCCGTTATCTCACACAATCGTGTATCCTAGTTATTCTTGCACTTGTGTTATTAAGCACAGATAGAGGGTTTTTCCTAGTAGCCCCTCGCAATATTTAGCCAAATTTCTCAAAAATCATATGAGCTCAAGAAACGTCTGTTAAGCTGGAGGTTTGATGGATCCTAAAATAGGCATTCATGTTACATTTTTGAAATTTATATTTTTAGAGAAAATATACCTTACTGTTTTTCTCTACTATAAAGATAGACTGTGATAAATAAATACTTCAGAAAAGAAACTTTGAAGAAATAACAGAAAAGCCCTCTGAGTATAAATCTATTTTGTAAATGATTTTGAAACGTCTTACTTTTTATATCTCATTGACATATCGAAATATTCAAAACACCATTTCCTCATTTGCTTTAACACAGTTCCACAAAATATAAGAAAAAAAAACTCACAATAGAAAAGAAAAACAAAATTACTGTCCTGGTTGGTACTACTTTGCTTGAAGATCCAATGAAGTTTCACCCAGGATTTTTTTCATATTTTGTGAGTTTCACCAGCCACATAATCATAGCTTTAAACACATGATAAACACAAACTAATACAAGGAACTAGCTGGGGATTCTTGGGACCTGCACACAGAAAATTCCCATGTTAGAATTAGACCCACTGACTGAACATCTTGCTACAGTGGATGGCTATTTATTGCTCATTCAGTAATCCTCAGCTGGCCTGTGAAGTAAGGACTCACTTGTCTTTTCAGGACTGGGAAGAAAAGAGAGAAACTGTGGTTTTGTTAAGTGCTGCAGGAAATATTCCGTCTTTTCTCTTCCTCCACTGCTTAGAAAAGAGCATGTATTGGCCTGGCGCGGTGGCTCATGCCTGTAATCCCAGCACTTGGGAGGCCGAGGTAGGTGGATCACAAGTCAGGAGTTTGAGACTAGCCTGACCAACCTGGTGAAACCCCGTCTGTACTAAAAATACAAAAATTAGCTGGGCGTGGTGGCGTGCACCTGTAATCCCAGCTATTTGGGAGGCTGAGGCAGGAGACTCTTGACCAAGGGGCGGAACTTTCAGTGAGCTGAGACGGCACCATTGCACTCCAGCCTGGGTGACAGAGTAAGACTCCATCTCAAAAAAAAAAAAAAAAAAAAAAGCATGTATTGAAACTTACTGAGATGAGGTTAAGTATCAAGAAGATGGTCATCGCAATAATTTTTGTCTGATGCAAGAGGTAGAGCTTCAAAAACTTTATCAGTGGTAAAAAATGATTTACTATCCCATTATTGTTATTTTTTCTGTTTTTATGTCAGTGAAATACAATCTTTGGTTGTTACTGAGTCAGTATAGACTGGTGCCTTAACACATAAATACCGTAAGAAATATTAGATAGCACCACTGATACCACTAATGTTATTATGGAGTAGTCAGTGACTTCCGAGCAGTGGGAGGCGAGACTCTGCCTTCTGTCCCCCATCTTGGCACAATATAAACCTACAAGGGATATTTGGCAATGTCTGGAGAAAGTTGTGGCTGTTACAACTGGGGCAATGCTACTTAATTCTAGAGGTAGAAGCCAGAGATGCTATTAAACATCCTACAATGCACAGTTACCTAACACAAGGAATTTTAGGCCCCAGGTGTTAATAATGACACATGAAATTGCCATATGCAACAAGGATTTTAGAATTAGACTGTCAACGTCTCACCCCACCTAAACCTCCAGCTCTACTACATTATTCCTGTGGACAGGAATAATGTATTTGGACAATGTATTCAACTTCCCAAGGTATGATTTTCAAAATCTAGAAAATGAGGAAAATTATATCCCAAAGTCTGTTTTGATAACTAAGTTGAGTAATTAATTTTGTATTTAATGCATTTAGTACAATTCCTGGAACATAAAGTTCAATAATGTTGTATAAAAATGATATATGCCATAGTCTGAATGATTGTGTTGCTCCAAAATTCATACATTGAAATTCTAACCCCTGCAATGATAGCATTAGGAGGTGGGGCCTTTGGGAGCCAGAAAATTAGCTTGAAAGCACATTAGAGACAAATGGCGGGGTGGACCAAATATGACTGGGTAATTTCATGAATAGGATTTGTGGCCTTATAAAAGAGGTCCCAGAGAGATGCTTCTCCCCTTCCACTATGTGAGGAATAGCAAGAAGGTATTGTCTATGAACCAGAAAGCAGATCCTGACCAGACAATGAATCTGCCAGCACCTTAATCTGAGACTTTCCAGCCTCCAGAACAGTGAGATATACATTTCTGTTATTCATAAGCTATCCAGTTTGTGGTATTTTTTATAGCAGTCTAAATGAACTAAGACAATATGCTTTTGAATGATTTAGATATTTATGGTAGGATTCCTATAATTGCATATCTTGACATTGCATTTTCTGAATAACTGTGTATAATATAAAAATCAAAGTACCACACTCATCTACCAGTCAAGCTGGGTTTGTCTGCCTCATTCTTTGGTCCCTCACCTCCTTCATGATTTGGGGGAACATTCTTCTATGCAATTCGGGTTTTTCCTGTAACCAGGTCTTAGTTTTAATTTGGTCCACTCTGACTGCTATGCTTATCTGGTGCTTGATTTCAATGAATAAATTCTAAGAAAGGTAGATGCATATTCATCATTCTTTTAAGTAAATTTGCAAAATATAACTTTTGATTTTCAAGCTGAACTAAAAGATGTAAAATTTAAAAGGACAGAAATGGCACAAACGCGTGTAACAAAATATCTGAGCCTCCTAAAACAAAACCAAATAAAAATATGCATTCTCTAAAATTTTGCATATTTCTCTGACTTCCTTATCCTCTACTCCAGTGGTATAAAATTTCATTTAGTGCCCGTTGGGGTGCTCTTGGCACTAAAATATCACTATTGCCAAAGTCCTTTCTTATTTTCTAGGGCAGAACCAATCAGACATTTCTAAAGCTGCCTCCCTTCAAACTTCATTATGACCTCCTCAGCTCTCTAGGTGGGGTTTATCTTGCCTCTCTGGAGGTAAATTCTCTCACCTTAGCTAACTCGGCAACTTAGCAACTACACCTCCGATGTGGGCTTTTTCTCTTTTGGCTGTTAATACAGGAGGTAATTATCCGATATGGTTGTCTTTGAGACCCCCCACAGATCTCATCTTAAATTGTAGCTCCCACAATTCCCATGTGTTGTGGGAGGGACCTGGTGGGAGATAACTGAATCATAGGGGTGGTTTTCTCCATACTATTCTCTTGGTAGTAAGTAAATCTCACGCGATCTGATGGTTACAAGGGGTTTCTGTTTTTGCTTCTCTCTCATTCTCTCTTGCAGCTGCCATGTAAGAAGTGCCTTTCACCTTCCACGATGACTGTGAGGCCTCCCCAGCCACATGGAACTGTGAGTCCATTAAATCTTTTTTTTCCCCCCGTCTTGGGCCTGTCTTTATCAGCAGCATGAAAATGGACTAATACATTATCCTTGACCCAAAGTTTTATCACATTCCTCATCCAAAATTTTATCAGTAACACTCTCCTTTTCTGTTATTACTACATACAGAATCCTGACACAAACAGAGAGATTCGCCATTATTTGAAATCATATGAGAAATGTTTAATGTTTTTGAACCATGCTTAGAAAGAAAAGCCATCAACATTTAATACATACATCCATAATGTGAACAGAGTACTCAGTCCCTATTGGGGTAGAGGGTAAAAAAGTAAGAGGAAATCCTGGGCCCTGCTCTTGAAATCCAAAGCTTTGAATTAAGGTGATAGGAAATGTATGCCAATGCGAACAACGCGGATGTTGTATGGTTGTTTCTTGTGGTAGTGAGAGTAGTTTCAAAACTGGGAGCTGCTATCATAAGCATTAATCATATGAAACTAGCTATACGAAAACCCAAAATATGAAGTCATATACTCAGGGGTGTCAAGGACCACAGATGAATGAGAAAATAATTCACAGGGGAAGTTGGCCTTAACAGATGTATTTATACATGGTTGAGGCAAGAAAGTTTGGTGCTGAAGGGCTCCTGTCCATGGCAGGGTTACTATTCCACCCCTAAGGCAGCCTGGGCTCTCCATCTTCCCTGCCTGGGTTAGTGCAACATGAAAGGTACAAAAATTAGAAACAGAGCTGGGTGAGATCTTGGTGTAGATGGGGAAAAAGTAACTTTTTAATGTTTGAAGTTTAGAATATGGCTGGAAGTTGAAAGGAAATTGAAGTAAGCTAGTAGTGAAAAAGTGAAGTAAACGATTGACAAAGTGATAACTAGGAATTTTTATTTCATTTGTTGAAGGTTTTTATATTATACTGTGCCTGATATGATCAAAATGTTTCAAGGAAGACTTCTAGATCTGTGAGTTGACACTGTTTATGCTGTCATTAAGAATATCTATCCAACATACAGATTAAGATAAAAGAATAAAGTAGCTTGGACTATTTTAGAGTTTCTTCAAAATGAGAAAAGTAACGATTCCATATAAAGGGTGCTGAAACACCAGAAATACACATAGGTGAGTTGTGGGAAGTAGAAAAAATACAATCAAAGAAAATTCCTGAAGGGTATTTTTGGGGGGAGTCATGGTAATAATAACATATTTTGATGTATTTTTCTAGCATCTGCAAAGTCAGTTTTACTCTTCTTAAATTCTTTAAATTCTCCTTTTAGTCTCCTTAATTTGACCCTTCTGTATGTGTGAGTCTAATCCTGACAAATCAACTCACATGAAACCAATTCACAGAGTCTCTGGCTGAATGGAGCCTGTAACCAGGAACAATTTTCCTACCTCTCAGGTTGAACACATGCCTCATTCATTCCACAAAGGACCCTGTGTCTGACAGGCACTGCTTTAGGCACCTGGGATATGTGAATGCATGAGTATACAAAACTAAAAAACAAACAAACACGCAAAAAGACCAAAGCAACCTTGACTTCACAAAGTTTGTGTGCTAGTGAGGGGTGGCCACAATAAACTACAAGAAAGTCAAATTACATAGCAACTTAGAAAATGATAAAGACTGTAGAAAAATAGAAATAGCAAAGGAGATTGGGTACAAGGGCTGGAGAGAGGGTTGGAATTTCAAATGGTGTGGTCCCATTAGGTCTTATAGCAGTGATCTTTAAGTAAAACTTAGCACATTTTATGGACTGCCAAATATATTTTAGCTGCATGGAATACATAGTGAGGAAAATAGTCTAAGACTCCACTGTTTAAATTCTAGTGTGGGGGGGTGGGGGAGCAGTCAATAACAGTAAAGAATTATGTAATGTATCAGGTAATGGGAATGTCAAGAGGATAGTGATCGGAATGAGGTGCTCTGTCTGGTAATGTGGACTGTGAGGCTTTTTATAAGGTGGGTTTTGAGCAACAAAACCTAATTCATATAATTCCTCAGCATGGGACCCGTAGAAATAGAAATTAGATACTCTAGCAATTCATATGTTCTAACACTTCATTGGGGAAAGCAATCCCAAGGATGGGGGTTGAAGATGAATGGAGGTAAGGTAGGAAAGGAGAGCAAGGGAATAAAAATGGTTGTCTCTGATCTGGCTGCCACTTGTGATAAGAAAACAGCAGGATATAAATCTTTTAGGAACATTTTCTAAGATGCTGGCATTCCTGGGATCTCCACTGGGAAAGAAGGGGCAAGCATTTATGTGCTGGTCAAGGGTCTCCTTTGTGAAAGTTGCACCCTGCAGGACGTTCACTTCCCAGCATTTCTGGACTGCTCTTGTGCAGGTTCTGAGCTGATCCCTGGTGTATCAAGCCTTAGCTACACCAGAGAAACTCTTGGGTAGAAAATAAGAGGATTCCATGGAGTATAGGCATGATGTAACACACTGTGCATGGTGCCCATGTGAAGTTGAGAGGTAAACTTGCAAGCTCCATGGCCTCAGAGGTGGCTGAGTGGCCTGTGGTGCAAAAGTCCCCAGGTGAATGAAGCTTAGCAGACCTGATGCTGTGCACAAGAGGAAAAGTGCTTTACAGACATTAACTAATTTAATGCCAATAACAATCCTACGCTGTGAATACTGTTTTCATCCCCATTTAACAGAAGAAGAACCTAAAGCATAAAGATCTTAAATAACTTGCCTAGAGTCACACAACTAGTGGGTGTCAGGATTCAAACAGGCCTCTGGCCTCCAGAAACATGTTCCTTAACCTTGTGAGTACCATTCTTACTCCACAAGCTCAATTGTTTTTAATTAATGGTGAAAACATTCTCTTAAATATTGTAATAGTTTTCTGTAAATTATGATTTCCAGTATTGCTTCATTTATTACAGAATCAGTTCATTTTAACTAAATTCTAAAGTAATGATATTTAATAGTCATCGAAAGAATCACTGAGAAAGCAGTAAGGAATGGAAGAGGAAAATGTGCATAAATAGTACCTAGAAGGGAGCCTATTTTTATTTGATTTGATTTATTTTTTGAAAGGAAAGAGGACTTTCACCTAAATACATTTTCTGATATGTTATTTCCACTCCATCAGATGAAGAAAACTGAATTAAAAATTCTGAATTACTACAGTGGATTATCTTGATGTAACCATTAAAATTGTCTATTTCAGTCTATGTGTTAAAGTAAAAGAAAAACATAGTATACAAGGGGTTTGAATATCTTTTGTATATTATGAACAATTTGAACTCCATTTGCTTTGAGTGTTTCAGTTCCAAGCACCAGTTATCTGAGGAATGATAGAAAGAACAGACTTAAATTCAACACGTCAGTATGAAATTCTGCAGCCCTGGTAGAGAGGATGAAAGAACAATTGGTAATAGGTTCTGTTATCTTCTCAGTCTCTGTTCTGTTTGGGGATATTGTCCATTTAAGTGAAGTCATTCCAAAGCACTGAGAACAAAATGTCTCTAATTTCACTCATTTTGAGAGATATTTGATTAACATTTTACATATGCATGTATATCACACAGACACACACACTCACACACACACAGCCCTTCACAATTGTGTGTAGAACTTAGGGTTTCTCTCCCAATATTAGCCTAGTCTGCATAGCCAGCAACTTTCTTCTCTTGAGGAGGGTTGTAAAAGGATAATTTAAAATGCCTTTTCTGATGGAGATGTGAATCAGACAAAGTAATTGTAAACAAGATGTGCCATTTTTCTTGATGAAATATCTATGACAGTCCTGGTTTAACTCGTTGTTTTGATTCAGTCTTGACGTCGTTTGTCCTCTTGTTTGCACTCAGCACTTTGTGCAAAGAGAAATCAGCACCTTTTCAAAAGCAACAAGAAAAGTGGTAGTTACAATATTTTGGCCTTCATTTTTACTGTTGATTAAATGTGATTGTGGTTTCTTTCCTACTGAAGAACACCTAAATTCTGTCTCCCAAATAAAACAGAGAAGGATGTATCTTTCTGTGCAATGTCACTTTTGGATCAATGAACATTAGTTATGCTGTTTATTTCATCCAGAGGAACCAGAGATAAAATGTCACCCAAAGACTTTTGATTTCTTGTCCCATAGACCCATGCTTTATCAGAATAGACATGGGGCTGACAAGGGCAATTTTTAAAATAAGTTCTAAAGGAGAAACTTTCCTGAAGTTCTACATTTACTTCTGCTTTTAAAATTACTAGCTACTGTCAAAGATGCTGAACTTTTATCTAGCCACTTCAGCTGAAACGGTTGGTATCAAGATATTCACACAATAAAATAATAGAGAAAAAATGATACTTGGGGAAAATAAAAATTAGTTTACTTCTTGTCCTTTTGTTCATAAAACAGTATAATTAAACTCAGTAAGTTAAAAGTAGCATAATTAAGAACTACATGAGAGCCATAAAAATATTTGCATATTCATTCGGAAGTTTTAACCACTGAATTCTGTTATTTTGTGGGACATAGCAGTTTCTTAAGATTTTCATTTTCAAGTTGTAGCAATGATTAATATCTTCTCATGAACATACTGACATCAGTTACTCTTTCCATATCCCCTAGAAGAGTTGTCACATCGGGTAGATTCTATTGGATAAATAATTCACAATGCTGTCTTGTTTCATCGGTGACACTCCCCTCGTTTAACTAATGACCATTTATCCTTACCCTTTATCTCATTATCTCCTAATAGATTATCTATCCTCCACAACTTTACCAAGGTTGATTTATTTGCACACAGATTTGTTGATTTCAGTGGCTCACTATCACCTACAGGGGAAGCCAGAATGCCTACAAGCCTCCCTCCATATCTTAACCTCCCTTATCACTACCTGGTACCTGGCAACACACACATACTACAGATTTCCTGAACACCTCAAGCCCTTGCTCTTCTGTGCCTTAGCTCTTTCTCTCCCTTCTATTGGGAATACACTCCCCCTGCTCTTTCTGCCTCCCAACATTCTTACCCTTCATTGTATATACCATTGGCCTCTGAATGTTTTCTGGGCTCCCTAAAGAATCAGTCGTGAACTTCTATGTGCTTCTGTAGAACATGCTCTACTTCTCTGTGGTGTGTGGGTCATGTAAACTACTTGAGGTTGTCAGTGACTCATTCATTCACTCAGCTTCTAATTAACAACAACTCACTTTGTGCCAGGCACTCTGCTTCATGCTGCGTATGCAGCCTGTGAATACGTCAAACACAGTCTCTCCATTATCAAGGACAAGTGGATCTCAGTCTCAGCATCCATACTGACCACTTAGAACACTTAACAAAAATGCAGATTCCTGAGCTACACCACCCGGATATTTTGACCCAGAAGCTTAGAGTGTAATGCAACAATGTGCTCTAGGGGATGATGATCGATTTGGCTCACTTATATGATGTGAGAGATAATACGGTACACTTTGTACCCTACTAGGCAAAGGAGATAACTTTTAACTTCCATTCTATTTTATTCTTCTAATTTTGTAAACTCCTGTATTCACAGCAGGCAAGCTAGTGCTTGGTCCTTTTTATGTGCTCAGTAAATATTTTCGAATGGATGTATGACTCTCATAGAATTTATAATCTAGTGAAGAATATGGAAGAATACAAAGGCACTTCTAATACTACATGCCATGGTTCAGGAATGATGGTGCTGTCCTAGAAGAGGATATCTAATTATGGTTTTTCAATTAGAAAGTCTTCTCAGGAGAAGAGATAGGGCAACTGCTACCCAAAGAATAAGTATGTTACCGATAAAATAGTTGATATGGAAGAATGCCAGGCAAAAAGAAGTGCCGGCTCAGTATGTGGAGAGCATGACCTACTGATAGTGAAAAGGTGAGGTGTCCCTAATATATTATATTATAACTGTATTATGATGCAGTTATAATAAATGTGTGCCAAATGCACAAATGATCTGTGTATTGTTGATCTATGTGTTAGATATCCCACACAATAGCTGGCAAATGGGAAGTGCTAAATAACTACTTATTAAATGAATAAACACTGTTCTCTCATAATCACTACATTTTAACTGAGATTGTAATTGCTATTTTCTAAAACAAATATGCACAAAAAAGCATATATTTCTTCATTTTCTCTCAGTGTGGCTTCTCGCACATTTGAATGCCTCCAAGACCAGTTTTTCTATAAAGGAATGTTTACAATTAAAAAAATAACACTTTTGTTCTTAACTTATTTTTGTCATTCTATGGCAAAAATAACTTTTCTGGTTATCAGCTCTCCAGAAAATTCCATTTTAATTGTAATGTATTGTTTATAGTAAAAGAGATTTGGAATTTTTTTATGAATTAGTTAATTAAAGATATGTGATCTAGTTGAGATGACAGTATTTTTTTCCCTTTTATGTACTATTGGGAACTTCTAATAACTACTTTCAGTCAAATGCAGTTATTTAAATCATGTCATTATATATACTCACTAAGTTACCAAATTATAAATTCAAAGTCCGTGTTCTAGAACTGCCAGGCATTCTACTAGGAAGAATAAATATTAACAGTGATTTTCTTTTGTAAGTCAATTCCTGTGTTGCTGCCCAGCAATGCAAAACACTTACTTCCTCTAGTGGCTAGTCATGTTGCCTACAAAAGAAGAATTTCTATTTCTTCTGAGCTTTTAGATATTATCTAAGAAAAAAAGTACAATTTTAAAAAAGTACTCTTCTTAATTAAAAAAAAGCTTTGAAATCAGTAGAAGATTCTGTAAAAGTATAAAAGAGAAACTGCTATTATTATTTTTAAGAGTAAAATAAAGTACTACAGCCTATCATGAGTGTAAAATTAATGAGTCAAATATGTTTCAGTCCTACACAGTCCTTGACACATAGTAGGCATATATAATTTATCTCCCTAGTTAGAGGTTTCTATAGAGTGGGGTTTCAAATATTTATTAAAATTGTAGAGCTAAGGGGGCATTTTATCAGATTCAATCATAATAACACAATGTGATACTAAGATACGAATGACAAATAACTCAGAATAATCCAGTTAAGAATTCTGAAAAATACAGCTGTGTGTATCAGAATTAGCAAAATACCAAAATGACATTTCAAAAATGAGGAAAGCATGAGTTTTTCAATAAGTGGAATGGTGAAAATTAAGTATACACTTGGGAGGACATGACAGGAAAGATATATCCCTATTTCACAACTTTTACACAAAATAAATTCCAATTGGATTAAAGATCTAAACATAAAACTGAAACCATATGCAAACTTACAGGGCTTACTTAATATGACTGAACTGAGAAAGGACTGTAGTTCAACAGATTGAAATGTTTAAAAATGTTTGCTTATCAAACCATATCAAATCAAGTAAGAAGGCAAAAGACAAGAACAGGAAAAATTTTGCAATGTGTACAAATAGTCAATATCTTTAATATAAATAACTCCTTTTTATGAATTATTTAGGAATGTGCAAGTCATCCACTAAGTGGGGTAAAGAAACTGAACTAGTAAATAACAGGAAGAAATAAAAAATCAATATGGCTAATCATCTTAGTACTTTGCACTATGTTTATGAATTATATTACAATGAGGTCACTGAAGATTAAAACAGGGGACATTTTCCATTGTTATTAAGACTGAGGACAAAGGAGTACTCAAGGGTAACAAGTTAATGAAAGAACAAATTGTCTCCATTTTTAAGTTAATGAGAGAATAAATTGTTTCAATTTTCAAGTTAATGAGGTAATAAATTGTTTCAATAGTCTTCAATCACACAATACTGCAGTCAGTAAAATAATATCTATTTTTAGAACACAGAGAACAATGTCTTGGACATATTTTAAGACAAAACCCTCGAACAACGTAGGTTTGAACTGCACAGCTCCACTTATACATGGATTTTTTTCTACCTCTGCCACCCTTGATACAGCAAGATCAACTGCTCCATTTTCTGCCTCCTCCTCAGCCTACTCAATATGAAGTCGATGAGGATGAAGACATTTATGATGATCCACTTCCACTTGATGAATAGTAAATATATTTTCTCCTCCTTGTGATTTTTTCAATGACATTTTTCTCTTAGCTTACTTTAATGTAAGAATACAATATATAATACACACAGCATACAAAATATATGTTAATCAACTGTTTATGTTACCAATAGGCTTCCAGTCAACAGTAGACTATTAGTAGTTAGGTTTTTGGGGAGTCAAAACTTATACATGAATTTCTGACTATATGGGGGTTTGGTATTCCTAATCCTCATGCTGTTCAAGGGCAAAGCATATAAGGCATCTGTATAGTTACTATAGCTATTGTCTTAGTTCATTTTGTGCTTCTCAGACAGAATTTCACAAACTGGGAAATTTAAGAGAAATGTATATCTTCACAGTGTTCTGGGGGCTGGGAAGTCGAAGATACAGGTGCCAGCAGGTTCATTTGTCTGATGAGGGTCTGGTCTCTGCTTCCAAGATGGCACCTTGAATGCTGTGTCTTTTGAAAGTGGGGGAATGTTATATCCTCACATGGCAGAAGGCAGGAGGGCAAAAAGTGAAAAGGGGCAAACTCCTTTCACTAAACCCTTCTATAATGGAATTAACCTACTTATTAGCACAGAGCCCTCTTGAGCTAAAACAGTTCACAAAAGGCCCTATCTCCCAACACTGTTGCATTAGGGATTGTTTCCAACACATGAATTTTGGGGGACTCATTTTGACCATAGCATTCCAACCTCGGACCTTCAAATTGATGTTCTTTTCAAATACAAAGCACGGCTATTCCATCTCAATACCCCAGAAAGTCATTCTAGTGCCAACTTAAAAATCTGAAGTCTGGAGTCTTAACTAAATCAGTTATGGGTGAGGCTCAATGCATGGTTCATTCTGAGGCAAATTTCCCTTCAGCTGTGAGCCTGTGACATCAAACAAGTTACGTGATTCTAAAATGCAATGGTGGGGCAGACACAGGACAGACATTTCCATTCTGAAAGGGAGAGATAAGCAAGAAGAAGTAACAAGTCCCAATTAAGTCCAATACCCAACAGGGCAAACAATCTTAAACCTCAAAACTTTGGAGTAATCTATGTTGACTCCATGTCCTGCTGCTTGGACATGCTAGGGTAAGGGTTGGGTCTTTTAGGCTCCCAGCAGCTCTGCTTCCATGACTTTGCTGGGCACAGCCCATGCTTCAGCACTTGTGCACTGAAGCCACGTCGCTGTGACTTTTTAGCTGGTATCTCATGCAGGTGGCTCTACAGTTCTGGGGTCTTGGAGGTGGCCCTACCCCATGGCTCCACTAAGCATTGATCTAGTGGGACTCTCTGTGGCAGCTCAGCCTCTGCACAGGTCTCTGCCCAGACCTCGAGGCTGTCTGCAATGACCTCTGAAATTTAGAAGAAGGAAGCCATACTTCCACTGATTTTGCAGTCTACACACCTGCAGAATTAGCAGTATGTGCATGATGCTAAGGCTCATCGCTGTGCCCTCCAGAGTGGCTGCCTAAGTTGCACCTGCACTCACTGGAGCCACAGTTGGGGTGGTTGAGGAGAGCTGCACCAGAATGCAGAGAGCAGAGATCTGAGGAAGCCTGGGCAAGTGAGTTCTCCTGCACAGGATCTCTGAAATGCCTTTTGGATCATTCTTTCATTGTCTTGATGAATAGCGCCTGGCTTCCTCCTAGCCATACTAATCTCCTTATTACAATGTATCTTGGCCATATCCTTGGTTTAAATACTTTACCCAACCAGGCTGTGAATTTTTTAAATCTTTACTTCCTACTAGTCTTTTAATTATAAATTATATCTTTAAGTCTTTTTTTTTTCCAATTTTACTATAGGCAGTTAAGAGAAGCAATGCAGAATTGTGATTATTTTGCTGCTTAGAGATTTCTTCTGCCCAATATCCTAATTCATTTCTCTTAAATTTTGCCTTCCACAAAGTTTTAGGACACAGATATAACTCAGCCAAGTTCTTTGCCATTTTGTAGCAAGGATGGCCTTTCATTCAGTTTTCAACACTTCATTCCTCATTTCCATCTGAGACCTCATCAGAATGGCTTTTACTATCCATATTTCTATCAAAATTTAGTTCACAATGACTTAAGTAATCCCTAAGAAGAATGAGGATGGAAGCCTCCCGAGCTAAACAGCTCCTAAGAGCCCACACCTTTCAACACTGTTGCATTGGGGATTAAGTTTCTAATGAGTGAATTTTGGGGGACACAGATTATAGCAATCATTTAGATATATTGATAATTTTTATATAACCATAACCATATAGGTAGTAGGAGGTAGTAGAAATATATACTATAAGATCTTTCATATTCAGTCATACACATACCACCCCCCCCCCGCCCCACCACACACACACACGTCCACATACATGTTTATAAATATTTAGGTATACAGATAGCTTGCATCTTTTCCTGCTCTCACCAGCCTGAGTCAAAAATTTCATCATCAATTTCTTTCATGATAAGTGCCAAGTCCCCAATATTTCTGATCGTTTTGCCTTGCCATTAGCTCAAGTATACTCCCAAATTCTTCAGCAGTGACTTATTTGTGGTGAAGTCCTGTGGCTGTGTTTGGTGCAGATTACCTTTGTTAGGCAATTGTGTTGTGAGACAGAGCTCTCTCTTTTACCACTGCCATTCGTAACTCTGCCAAAGGTTTAAGAGAGGACATCCTTTCTCTAATACCTCCCAGGAAAACTGAGGACAGGTTATTGAGCTAAACACTGCTAAAGCTCAGCCATAGAATATGTGTAATAGCAAGAGTGACTACTCTTTACTACTATTTACTTTAGAAAAGGTTGCTACTGTGGCGGCCATGAACGAAACAGAACATTGACGCCTCATCTAACCACAAGAAGTCCTTCATGTGGTCGGTAGTTTCACTCTCTGTCCGGGGGAATTAGCAGGTATTACCACACATAGAAATCTAGGCCCAAGTGCTTTCTCAGCCCCAGAAAAAGACAAAATCCTTCTGTTCCTCTTTCAGAACCAGGTTGGCTAACAATGGGTTATCTCTTCCCTGCAGGTGAAATCTTGTTCCTTATGCAAAGACTAATTCTTCCTCATGGTTTCAAAAATAACAACAAAAAGATCATAATATTATCATAATATTATTACTCAGTCTTAGGCAGTACTAATGTGGGACAGAATGTGTCCATGAAAGATTGAACTGTACCGCATCCAATACTATTTCTTTTCTATAGTTGTATTTATATGGATTGTGGGAGGGTGAATAACTATGTTAAGTATATTTACTATTTTTTAATTTGAAGCAGTTACCACCTTTTCCTTCAGTCTCATTAGCAAATTTTGGTGGCAGGCTGGCTTAATCATGGTTTTGATTATTATACTTTAAGTTCTAGGGTACATGTGCACAACGTGCAGGTTTGTTACATAGGTATACATGTGCCACGTTGGTTTGTTGTACCCATTGACTCGTCGTTTACATTAGGTATTTCTCCTAAAGGTATATTTATTTTATGTACTGACTGCTATCTCCTCTTCACTATTGATTTTCTTGACCAAAGTTTCAACTAAAATAAGTATTAAAAAAATAAGATTATACTTATTAAAATAAGTTTAAAAGAAGATTTGGGAAAATAGTAGAATATTTTGTCAGTTCTTCAGAGTAATGGTTCTGTTAACTATAAGTCAATTTATGTTGCAAGCAGAGCACTAAACATCACAGCTTGTACATAGTACTGTGTATTATGTACTACGTACTATGTATGCTTTAATTACATTAAAACACTCAGTTAATTTCCAAGTATAAGAGTGTTATTATATAAAATAAAAACACATAAAGTTAAATTCCAATCTAGAATGAACCTAATTACTCAAATGACAAAATATTTTACAATTTTACAAGTGTATTTTTTGATATTTTATATAACTTTTCAATCCTATACCACTTCAAGAAGCTAAACCATTTGACCCATGTGAGATTTGACTCAAGTGATATTCTTGAGTCAAATAGACTCAAATAGACAGTAGGTGCCTAGAAAGGGTTTTTCCTCCAAACATAAGCTTACTTGGCATGAGTGGCTGTCCTTGTGTACATGACAAAAATTAGTGGCATGAGTGGCTTACTCGGCATGAGTGACAAAAATTGGTGGGGCCTGTGCCTTCATTTCTGAGTTAAGTCCTGGGGTAGGAATGCTGAGAGAATAGAGAGGATTCAGGTAGCAGGTGTAGGCAGAGAAGGCCTGTGGCATGGGTGACTTTTTGCCCATTTAAATGGTACTAGAAGTGGCTGAAATAGAATTAGACCCATAGAAACTAGAATGAAAGAGGAGAACAAAGGACAACAGAGCAAAGACTTGTTTGGAATGAAGAAATGAGGGAGAAATGAGGGATAGTGGGATGGTAGATGTCCCATCAGATGCCAGTGTATAGACAAATGACACCTGAGATGTCCATCTCACTCACACCTGAACACTGTGCCCACAATTTAGTTGGAGACCAGAGGCAAGGGGTCATAGGACCTTAAATTAACTCAAATCATTTTTTTAGTCATCCAACATAAGGGAGGTTAAATGAGATATTGTGTAATTATATAAGCTAAAAATATATAAGCCTTGGACTTGGCATCTACTTTTCTTAATTGTAGAAGGTGACTACTGCTTCAAGATTAAAAATTAAATCCATTTACTTATCCCTATAGTAAAAAGATATTAAAATGACAGAAAAAATATACAAATGATTAAATATATGTACTCATACATATACACATAAGTGAATAAACACACACACATATATATAAATCCATAATAATGTTGAGCATAAAAGTTGCATAATTAAAAGCCAACAATAAAATGCTAAAATATCTTTCAAATAAGTATAAAGTACAATTCAAAACACAACTAGAGTGGTGTGGTAGAGGTAAGACCACTCCTTAGAGGAACTCCACGCTCAGAGCGAGCAAATATGAAATGCAGAAGTGGGTTGTTGGGCAGTCACCATCATCATCGTCATCATCATCATCATCATCATCACCATCATCATCATCATCACCATCACCATCACTATCATCATCATCACCATCATCAACATCATCACCATCACCATCATCACCATCATCATCATCATCACCATCACCATCATCATCATCACCACCATCATCACCATCATCATCATCATCATCATCATCATCATTATCATGGATATGTCTGCAAAACTGCTAAACCAAAGCCCTACCATAACTTGAGCAGGAGTCACCAGAAGAATTGACTTCTAAGTAGTGTTTATCATTAAGAATTCAATAACAACAATAATAATAACAAAGTCGAAAGATCATCTTTGGAAGAGGAACTAAATGGATGAAGGGACCAGAAAGAGAGGCAGGATACAACATAGGATAATGGTGAACTCCCCAAATAAGCCTGAGGACATAAAAGGGAAAGGGATATTCATCTAGGCACGAAATTATTTAGGAGTTCAAGCCCAGATTAAATTACTTACTTTCCAATTATGGGTGTCCACACACCTTGCTACTCCTTATTTTCACTTCTAAAAGGATTCTGTAGATTGGTACTTTTGGCCACAACAGGGTAAACACATGTGCACAAACATAGCCTTATTTATAGCACCTGAACTACTAATAAGTTCAACTATTCATTCATAATTAGGAAAAACCCCTAAAGAGTAATCAGACATTAAGAGAAAATGAATGGAACAAAAAAGAATTAAGAACAAACAGCAAATAACATTTACATTACATTAAAAAGTAATACCATGGAAGGTAAATTTGAGGACACCTTCCAGTCTAACAGAGTTGGAGAGATAGAATGTGAAAGAAAAAATTATTTAGAAATTTTTAATGTATAATCCTTGACAGGTAGAAGATTGTAAGGGAAGAAAAGCATTGAAACAAAGAAATGGAATGACATAATATAATTAACTTTCATTTCTCTAAAGAGTTGTATCTCCTTTGAAAAGAGCCTACTATGCACAAACACAATTTAAGAAACGTTGCCAACAAAGGAAAATACAAGGTGGTGTAATTTCTGAGCTCCACTCAGGTATAGAAAGCTGGAAAAGTTAACGGAGGAGATGAAAATAAATGACAGATAGATGCTAAGGAGAATTTAAAAAGTTGATTACAAGAAATAAAATGTATTTCTCATGAACTCTTTCTTGAAAATACGTAGAAATAGGAGAAACCCAAAGAAGAAGGCAGCATGGGAAGAAAGACAGACCAGAGTCAACCTGAGTATTCTACAAATAAATCCCTACATGATGGCAATGAAGTAGACTAAAGAAAAGAAAACCAACTGGATTATAAAATTGAAAGAAGTATTTAGAGTACCCATGGCACAACAATTCAATTGAAAAGAGATAGACTACACAGTTTATATCAATAAAAATTAATAATAATATTAAAGTATATATTTTCCATCACTCTTTGGAAAAAAACCAATGGAAATTAGAAGACATTAAGGAAAACAATGCTGAATACAAATGCCACGCTCCAAATAAAAAGCAAGACAAAACATAGCATGCTTTTAAGTAGAGGATAAAATACAAAATTACTTCCCAATCACTAAAGAAAACCTTCACTGCTCATCAATTCAGGAGGAAGAAAACAGACTACTGCCATTCTGATTGAACGTAGTCACTTTAAAATTATAACATAATAACAAAAATAAATATAATAATATAGTAATTTCCCACAAATTTTTCTCCCAAAAGTTATCTGAGGTATCTGTATGTGTTTGTGTGTTTGTTAAGTAGCGTGTGGGGGTGGTGGTTGGGGAGAGTGGGTACAGATCAAAGTTATATATAAATACTTCCCTGTTTGTCTTGGAGAAGCATCCTGAAAGTAAATTTTAGATTTACTCCTAGTTTAATTTAATTTTAAAATTACATACTCTTTGTTTTCAAAAGATCATAAAAGAAAGAAATACAAAACATAAAAACATATAGTTGCAACACAAACTACAAGTGAAGAAAGATTTCCCTAAAGGGTGCCTAGTCAACATTAAAGACATGATTAAGAGTGGTTCTAGAAATCAATTTCCATTTTAAAAAACTGTGGATCAAAAGTGAAGAGACTTTTACATTTTTTAATTATATTTCCTGCTTTTTGCAATTTTTATGGAGTGAGTTGCTTTTATAATTTCTTAATTTTATGCATTTTACACTTTGTGAATTGCACCTGAAATGATCATTTCCCAAGAAGATATTAGCTATTTTTGGAAAGGGTACAATTTTTGAGGATAATGGTATATAGAGGGAGAATTCACAAAAATGTATACAGAATTGTTAAAGCTATAAAATGATGGCTCATTTTAAATTTACTAGCTACTATACTTCAAGCTGAGAGTCCCATAGGAACAAGACACAGGCACTGGTATCAGATACTTGCAATCTAGATTGGCAGGTTTAGAAGGATTTTAATAAATTCTATAATTTGGATTATGTACAAATGTGATTGGTCCCCAAAAGAGAGTGATAAATTTTATTTTTATTTTTTCTCAAAGAAGAAAAATTACTGACTTGGAGATCGTGAAAAATTCAATGTGTAGTTTAAGAGTACATGAGAGTGTTTTTTTTTTACGGAATCAGAGTTCTAGGGGGATGGAAGGGAAAGTGGAGAAAAGAGAGTGGTGAGGGAAGTGTTAAAAGGATGAGGCACATCATGCTAAGTGAAATAAGCCAGGCACAGAAAGACAAGTCCTGCATGACCTCACTTATATGTGGAATCCAAAAATGTCAAACTCATAGAATCAGAGAGTAGAATGATGGTTACCAGGGGCTGGGGGTAAGGGAAACGGGGAGATGTTGGACAAAGGGTACAAAGTTTTAGTTAGCAGAATGAATAAATACTGGATCTTTCATGCACAGTATGGTGATTACAGTTATTAACACCTCATTATTATAATTTGCTAAAGGTACATCTTACATGTTCTCACCACATACACACAGAAAATGGTAACTACCTGAGGTGATAGATATATTAATTGGTTGATTAGGGTAATCATTTTACAATGCATATGTTTTTAAAACATTATATTGTATCTGAAATGAATAAACCGTGTATTTTTCATTTATACCTGAATAAATTTGAAAAAAGATTAGGGAAATGATCATAAGGTGGAAACAGACAAATAGAGGGCCCTGACAAAGACAATCAGGATGTTACACTAGCTCCAATAGTCTTTAGAAGTAGACCAGACACTCTTTCCAGAAATAATTTAAATTCAACACAGAAAGAAGGACTGGAGTGGTTATGATACATAGATTGGAATGTTTCTGCCACTTGATCTGCAGAAAATGGCATGTGTGGTTTTTCCCTGTTGGTGGCCTAGGGAAAAATAGGCTTGATGTTTATGATTCTTTATATGCAGAGGGAAAGCTGAGAGAGGAGCGTCATTAGGCTGACACTATTTCTGTCCACTCAGAAGCTTTTGCCCAGGTACTGACAATAATCATGTGACTCTCAGTAGTTTGGTCATAAAAGATTGTCTACTACTGGTTGAGTAGAATTACCCAAATAGCACTATAATCTCTCAACAACATTAGCATAATACTCTAATAGGATACCATATTTATTAGAATATAAAATAAGCGTAAATATCATTAGAAATATTTTATTTTATGAACCCTGGCTAGTTGCAAAATACATTCTAATAAATGCTGTACAAACTATAGCCAAAATCGCCTGAGTTTAGCATGTGTACAGAATGAATATAGGTGATCTTCTAAATGGTATGCAGGGAAGGTATATGCTATTATTTGATTTTCAAACTAAAAATCAATATGCTCCATATACCATGCCATAAAATCAACAATATGAACAAAACTTAAAGATGTATATTTTGAGAATGCATGTCTTGGGTTGGAAAACAGCAACGATGGAGCACTAATGCATTCAAATCAGGTGTCCTATATTTTATTCCCTCAGAAATGAAAAGATTTTAATGCTGTGATACACATTCTGATCTTAAGGAAACTACTTTGGAAAAAAAGAGAAATAAACTGTCAATTTATTTGTGGTATTATTTAGTTTATTTCTTAAAAATAGTAAGAGATTCCAAAAACATTTAATTATTAAAGCAGTAAATTGAATCATCAGTGAGATAGAGCTGGTAATGAGAATAGTAAGAATAACCACATACAAGGATCAACATAACAGGGAAGTGTTCCATGTAGAAGTGAAGATAATTTGTTTTAATTTCTTTATTTGGATTTATGCCTCTTAAGTTTTCAATATTTGGAATTTTTTTTACAAATGTAAACAAAGGGAAGAAATGTGCCACCAATATATTTTTTACAATATCTGCTTTGACTTTCATTGCTCTGGATATCTATATACGTACGTAGATATGTAATTTATAATATGGATATATATATATCATATTGCTTCACAAATTATTTTTACTTAAATATGGTCTTAGATTCAAAAAATGTGAAATTTGTAGATTAACATGTTTTAGCTGGGCATGATGGCACGTGCCTGAATCCCCAGCTACTTAGGAAGTTGAGACAGAAGGATAGCCCGAGTTTAGAAACCAGAGGCTGCAGTGAGCTATGATCATGCCATTGCACTCCAGTCTGGGCAATAGAGCAAGACTCTGTCTCTAATAAAATAAATAAATAAATAAACAAACAAATAACAATAAAATAAAATAAAAATATATGTTTTACTAGTCAATAGTATTTGGAAAATATAATAACACATATTTTTTCAATGTATTATAAGTTTGACGAATCTACATTGATTTACTCTAAAACATTCAAGGACCTTAACAACAATAAATACATCCCTTTTCATCATTTTTGAACCAAATCACTTTTATTGTTCTCTATTTTTTTACAGAAAATTTTTCCTCCAAGAGATGAAAACAGTTTATAGATGTTTAGCCCATAATTTGCTATTTGAGGTTTCAAATTGTCAGTGGTCAATTAAGTTTTGTAGACTACAAGACATTTATTTATTTACTATTTATTTATTATTTACTCTTTATTCTCCTGACTCATGTTGATGAGACGGTAGTAACGTAAACTTCACAGAAGCTTTATTTTACATTTGGCTATGTACACTGCAATCTCTGGATTTTAGCCAAATAGCATAGAATGGAGGAAAGCCATCATATAACAGGTGCTACTGCTATGCTAGGAGATTTTTGTGCTAAATTATTAAATGGAAAGCTTACTAGAAAGTCCAGAGTAGACCAACATAAAAGTGATAATTCTTAAAATAATTATCTGTAATTTTTCTTAAATAATTATTAACAATATTTTTCACAATGACTGCTTCTTCAAAAGAAAAACTAAAATGACTTATTTGACATTCTGCACATTAAATATATATCTAATTTTGAATATTGTCTTCAATCAGTTGTTCAGATTTGTAGATATAGCTTGCAACAGACAAGGAATGTAACCATTTTTCACTAACAACTATCCTGCCAAATATTAATGCTGAAATCTTATTCATCTTTCCTTACATTTCTGTGTTTAAATTACTAAATCCATTTATTGCAAGATCTATAGTTGTCTTTGGCACATTTTCTTCAATCTTGGTTTTTTCCAAAGTCTGAGAAACCATCTGGAAAACTAGAAAACCCACAGACTTGTGGGGACTTTCTGGTTTATGTAATTAGGAATGTCCACAGTGAAAAGTTTTAAGTCAACTTTCTGAGTCAAAATTGCAACTCTTTGCCAATTTGCTTAATTTTTATTTTTTATTATTTGCAAGCCAACTCTCCATTATATAGTGTTCATTTCAATAACATAGATGGGTTAGAGTAATTGACATAGTATATAAGTTATATCATAAATATGTACATTGAAATAAATTATTGACATAATAAGTTGTGTGGATTTTATTTCTTCATAGACAAATTCTAGGCAATCAAAAATTCCATTAGATTTTTCTAACACGTCAAAATTGAATTTATAATTTTTCTACACACCCAATTGCTTACTCCTATATTGGAAAATATATTTTATCCTAAAAAGAATGTTTCACTTTTACCTTTTATTTTCTTCCTCTCTAAACCTAATCATTAGGTAGATCCTATCAGGTCTACATTCAAACACTCCTTTCCTTACTCTTATACTTTGCAAGACTTCCTACCTTACCAGTGTCATTTTCTTCAGCACTTTGCCTCCCAACATCCAAACACCTTCAGTGTTGATTGGGAGATAGACTTCTCAGTGACCAACTTTGTCCATAGCCCATGTATATATAATTGAGCAGAATGTTCTGATGCAGCCTAACTCACTAAAAGCAACACACAGACTACATTCAGACAGATTGGTTCACTTTTTCTGGCATTAATCTCTGAATAAACACCACCATGTCTTTTTTTTTTTTTTTTTTTTGGTCAAAATTGGTTATTACCCTTGTATTTGTCTTTGATTTACATAAGGAGCTTTTGGAAATATGTGTCCCTATGTCCCAGTCCTGGGTATTACAAATCTGTTATTCCAGGGAGGGCCCAGAATTGAATGTTTCTAATTAAACACCATGAATTTCCTTGTTTCTTTGTATACAAAATGGTCTTCCTTTTATCACCAAATATATAACACCATGTGTAAAATGCTGAACATTGTAATTTCTATTAAGTCTCCTATTATAAATCTCCTTTTCCTCTAACTTGGAAAGCACCTCTTGGTCCTCTGAAATTCTACCTTACTTGATAGAGAGTGAATATCTCATATGGGCCGTATTTATGCACCAAATGCCTTATCTCCTTTTTTCACTACACTTCCTTTTTTCTCTAAATACAAGCTCTGCCCTCTTCTATCTTTGGATTGCCTAAAGTCCCTTACAGTTTGAAGATGCTAAATGTTTATTGTTTGGAATAAATTTATCTCACAAAGAGCAATGTGTTGCTGGCAAAAATTTCTCCAGCTGAGGTAAACAATATGTCTTAGACTCAATTTTGACCAATTTCCACATTTTAATAAAGTAATAGTGTGCCCATTAATGCCCTCCAATGCCTATACTTCAGCTGGAGTGTCAGCATTTTACCAACTAGAATATTAGACGGTTATCCCCCTACTTGGAGAGGGCTGTGGCATTTCGATGAAGCAGAGTCGCCTCTCTGCGTGATCTTCCCCATCTTTCTGCACCCCCCGCCCTCCACATACCAAGAAAACACTGTGGAAAATAACTGTCTTTGCTACTGACTGATCCAAAACCAAAAAAGGTTCAAGGACCAATGCTGGGGAATGATTAGATTACATTCAAGTAAGAAAAGATGATTCCATAAGAAAAGATGATTCCATGTGGTACACTGCCAGCTGAAAGGAAACCTGGCACACTGGTCAGCAGATTCAGCCTGTGTATCACGTCTTTCTAGAACTTAAATGATTTTTTTAAAAATTAGAATCACGAGGTAGCTATAAGATCTCAGTCCCTGAGTTTTCAGCTTCGCAAGGTGAACCCCCAAAATCATAGTCCTCATTGACTATAAGACTATGCTAAGGAAAATTGTTTATTTCTAAACACTACAAATGTATTATTAGTTCTCATTCATGATATCTACCTACTGGTTCACAGAGGGACCTTTCTGTCTTATTTTGACCATTTCTAACATCTCTACCCCCTGCCTTTGGATCATAGAATATTTGGGGGAAGACTTTTCTCCATTGATTGTGATTCTCCACTGACTGTGGATAAATGCACCTTTTTCCCATGTAACTCTGCATTTGGAAAAGCTATAATTTAAAAGAACTATATTATTTTTTCAATGATTATTGTTTTGTCCACCATCATACAGTTTAAGGTCAATTGATGGTGTGAGGGAAAAGTTTAAATAAGCATCCTAGGGAATTAAACATCCTTATAGAAAGACTTGGAAGTAGATGATATGGGAGTAAAATTGGGCACCTGTTACCCATAACTTGGGCTGTATCATGTAGCTTGAAGTACAGGAAAAGCCACTGCCAAGTTATACCTGAACCTATTCTGGTAGTTCTGCAGTTCTGAAGAATATTTGCTAATTCAACTTGAGAAATTTATGGAATGTTAATATAACCTCATTCAAACCTTCTAAGTATACCTGTATGTTGTATTTCTGTATTTAGATATAAAATAAATAAAATATTAAAACAGTCTACCCCAAACAAAAAAACACTATTTGACTTTTGGTAGTTAACATCTTATTCCCGAAGATAACATTCACATTTTTAAAAATCTGGGTTATATCACACAGCCTCTGTTTTGATGATGCATATTTAAATATAACCATCAATAGTTTACTTATAGATAGAATACACACTTCCCTAAATATTATCTTAAAGAATAGATTACAATTACACAATTTTAATTCATTTGGAACAGACTTTAAAACCTCTCTCTACTCATAAAATAATATGAAGCAAGAGCAAAAAGCAAAAACGATTGTGCCCATTGTCTTCATGATATTCTTTAAAGGTCTACTTATATAATCAAGTAATCCCCAGAAAACAAATACATTGGACACTCAGGACATGCACACTCTTTCAGGACATTCACGGTAGATTTTCTGAAAGCGCTTAGCATAATTATACCACCAAAAGGTAAGCAATTCACTTTAACTGGGGGAGGCAAAGGAATAGCATTGTTATGAACTGAATGTTTGCATCCCTCCCCGAATTCCTACACTGAAATCCTAACCCTTTATGGTTTGAAAAAGAATCTATTTTAAAATTCAAATTCAGTGTTGAATACATTTAAAGGTATACAGTTTGCTCTTATGCAGGCTGTACCCCATATGTTTTGATTATATACATTTTTATTTGATAAAAAAAAGTCCACTAAATAAGCCAGCATTTATAAATCACACTGTATGTATAAAAAATGCCTGTTGTTATGTACTGAGCTAAAAGTGTAAGCACACTAGATATGCTCTTTACACTGATAGAATTTATGCACAAGTCGGGGAACCAGACAATAAACGTAAATAATTATAATGATAAATTTTGAAAAGAGCATTAATATAAACAACAAAAGAATACTGCATGTTAGGAAAAGTCAAGTACGTAGTAGTATATTTTAGCTGGGATCATTAGGAAAGATTCTTTGAAGAAATGTCATTAAAGTGAATATCTAAAAAGAAAGTGGTCAAATAATAAGCTCACTGCAATAGTTGTGCTTTTCTGAAAAATCTATAATTACTGGCTTAACCACTTACCTGAATGAGAGATTAGAGATGGCATGACTTGGGACTACCAAGGAAATGGCTATCACAGAATGGAAGGTATGAGGACTTGTAAAATACTCAAAGATAAAACAAATTATAAGTTTCCTGGAAACCTGTTCCGAGGTTACTGAGATGTCACATGGATTTGAAGGGAATCAATATCTAGAATAAGTTGAATACACTGGTAAATACATTGCTATATCCAAAAGATGCCCCAAATCACTTTCTGAATGTTTTTAAAAGCATGGATTTCTCAAAAGAGTAGTTGTCACAGTTGAACAAGTATAGAATTACCAAGAGAGCTTATTAAAATGTGTATTCCCACTGCCAGTGTTACTGATTCAGTAGGTCCAAACATTCCACAAATGCAGATTTTACCAGAGCCTTTAAGGGCAAACAGTTGAGAAAAAGGACATTTGTGGCACCTTTGTTGATTCAGCAAGTGACTAAGTACAGTTCTGCTGTCCCACAGAGCTGCCATTGGTTGGAGTTCCTACATCTTTAGAATGGGTTGTCCTTCTCCAGGCAGTGATGCCCCCAAATCCATTTATAGACCAAAAAAAAAGCCCTTATTGCAAACACACATACTTTCTCTTCCTTTCTCTCAATTAGATTGGAATTAAGCAACATTTAATAAGCTGGTAATTTTCAGTGAAGGAATACACAGCCTATGGTTTGGTACATGATTGGGGAACAGAATAGGATTAATTTAAAGAGAATGATGAGTTTGGCACTCTGATGGTGGGCTTTGGCATCCTCATCTTCTCTCTCGTTGTCACCTATACTCCATCAATGACAAAACTAGTGTGGTTTTTGTTGCTCCCTTGAGCCAGGAGCTGTGTCTTACTAAAGCGGACCCTAGCTTTCTAGGGTCTTCAGTTTGCTTCCTAGATTATTTTTCCCATGGGGACACAACCTCATTTGCCCTTCTTCAGGATCTCTCTCCTACTTTTTCCATCGTGCCTTGTACCTCCCTCTGCTCCTCACCAACACCACCCCTCTCTAGCTCCCAAGCTCAACCATCTTCCTAACTAGGAATGAGGACATGAGGGGCTGAATATCAGGATGAAACCGCATTGAATCCAGGGGAGGAAGACAGGGCCATCTCTGGGCTGAGACACCCTTCTCCTTCCCACTGTCCTTTCTCCAGATGAAATATTAGGGTGGGCCTGCTGCTGGTGGGGATCTCAACCTTCAGTGCTCAGTTGTACTTTTTTTTATTAAGCTATAATTTCTTTTTTCTTTTTTTGTAAATATATAAATATCGAGTTTCATTAAAATAGATTACCCCCTTAAAAAAAACACATTGCAAACAACCACCGTGTGTGTGTGTGTGTGTGTGTGTGTGTGTGTGTGTGTGTGTGTGTGTAAACTTCATCGTCATTAGTGGGAAAACTTATTTTTCCATTCACACAGTGTACCCAGATCAAAATTTTGATTTAAAAGTTTGCACACATAAAAAATAAGGGAAGTTTGCTTATCTACGCATTTAAATTGGCAAGCTGAATTGCGCAATGAGCCATGATTTAGAAAGAGCAGAGAGTGCACTGATGTTTATTTTCATTGGAAGAAGACTATCAGGTTCCACATTTTAATACATGTTCTCTAATCAGTTACTATTTTCACATATATTTTCCTTAATCAGCTATATAGTATCACCTGGTTCCCATTCTGCTAACTATGCCTTTAAATATGTCACAGCTGTGTTAGAATTACCAATGAAAATTACACTTACTGTTTAACTTGCTTTTCAATCTGATATACACCGTGGCTGAACTAGATTACAAGTATTTTGGAAGACAGCCTTCATGCTCTACTTCTTGACCAGATACGTGTGCTATTTTATTTTCTGATGTTTATCACAAGCTTTCTATTTTATGTACTCTAATAACATACTTAGTAGTCATCTGATTGCCAGATGAGAGCAACACTTGCATCACTGAAGAAAAAAATATGGCCAAATGACTTTAACTGGGTTCGTATGAATTCCAACAGGATAAACGGACATTCACTTAATGGATCTTCCAGTTTATCTTGTTGAAATGTTTTAAAGGTACTCTCTCCCCCAGGAGGACATTCCTAAATTCCTGCCACAAGTCTATGTCTAGCAAGATATACTGGTAGTCATCTTTATAACAGACTTTAAAACATGCATTCAAATTTAATGCTCATAAATATTACATGGAAATCACTCTGCTTTAATCCTTCCAATGAGTGACACTCAGGTTTTGCTCAAAAGAAGAAGGAATTTGCATGTTTGACCACCCTGATTAGGACAGAATAGACATATAAAAATCTGTGTTGGATGAATATACAATTTATTTTGGCTCTTTCCAACCAGGGAGGGAACAGGAGAGAACAGGTTGAATTTTATGTGGAAAAGTATGTGCAATTATCTAAACCACTATTGCATGTGTTCCATGATATTACACATGCTTAAATGGTCCCTATTTAAAAAGCAAAGAAGAATAAGAAGTAGGTAAGTAAATACATAATTTTAAAATGGCTTTCGAATAGTGCTTCAGTTACATTTCATTCACTGTTTGAATAAAAGACATTTTTCCTTTTCTTTTCTAATGTTATTTTTTGGCAAAAATACCCTGTGTTGAATTACTTCCTTTATCTACAGAAAAGAAACAACATGTGCTTGGGTGAGAGAGTGAATCTTTATTTCTTGATGCTATATATTATTTTTACATTGCCATATGTTTTATTTATCTTTCTGTAAATAGGCTATGTTTGATGATAAAAGAAAAGCTGTTATTTCACTCCTTCTCTAAAAGCAAGCTACTCTCTTTTGTTCATAATAACTAAGCAGGACAAATCCCAAACTTCCATTTCTAAGACTAATTATTTCATCAGTACAAATTGCAGGATGAACTATGTAAATATGCATTTTCATGTTGAATTTTTCATGTTGAATTTACTATACACCTACTTAAATCTTGATTCCTTTTTTCTATGCATTGATATAAAATTTATTTGCCAACTCAAATTTTGAAATCACTAAGCTATTTATCACATTTGAACATTGTGTGTATGTGTGTTTGTGTGCACACACACACATCTATGAACAATCAATAGCACTGCATTTCCCACTGTTTATGTTTACAATTTTATAAATTTGGGAAGCTTGCTTTTTTCCAATCAACATTGATCTATCCTTCTACTTATTAGTAATATAACATACATACATGAATATGGTTTATGCATTTTTAACTATAGTAGCTTAATATCTTATATATTGGGTCTTATTTTCAAACTGTGTACTGGTAAACATTTATGGAGATTCTCCTATGGTGCACATCAAGAATCAGAATTCTGAGCATTTGCAGATGGGTGTAGGTAGCCTCAGCTGAGGCAGGAGGATCACTTGAGCCCTGAAGTTCAGGGCTGCAGTGTGCCATGATCACACCCGTGAATGGCCCCTCCAGTCCAGCCTGGTCAATACAGCAAAACGGCCTCTCAATTCAAAAAAGAGAGTCATTTGAACTAAACATTGCTGTCTGGCTCTACCATGTGTTTGGACAAATTCGCATTCCCACTACCTGTTTCCAAGTTCATTTTTCTCCTACCTCCTCTTCACTTGTGATATTAACAGATGGCAGCAATTTTACACAATAAAGAAGTAAAGCAGATCAATATACTATAATGACTTGGGAAGATGCCCAGAACATACTTTATTTTGGAGAAAAAAAAAGAGCAAATGTCAAATTGGAAGGTTCAGTATGACCTAATTTTGGTTGAAATATACAATAAGCATGTGTAATAACAAATTACAGGATCTGAGCTGATGCATATCAGATAGCTTGAGTCATTTATAATCATTACCTCAGGAGCATGAACTTGAAGTACAAGAATAAAAAACTAATCTTTTACTTGTGATACTTTGTATTACTTAAAGTCATTATAACCAGCAAGAAATACTTAGTAATTACAAAGTAATTAATTGTTGTCAGTTAAAACAATAAAGAGAACGGAAAGAGCATTTTAATAACCTTGCACATAAAATATTTCAAGGGGTAGCTCTGTTATTTCAAGAATAATCATGCTTCTAAGACAGTACTGAGAGTCATGATGTACAACCATACAAGTTCTGTGCTACACAATTCTAGGGACACCATCCATACAGGTTACCCTTTAAATGGCACGTCCTAGAGTTATACATTGTATAACTAGACTAGTGGTAAGTAATAGTGCTGTTAAGGGATACTTCAACTAATAGCAAAGATTCTCAAATGTCTAAGAAATTATTTTTCTTGCTACAGATCAAAATGGTAAAATAACAGTCTTGGAACCTGAAATTCTTAGATGCCAGCTCTTTCCTCAGATTGGATGAAAACCAGGGATAGTAGTCCTGAAAAAATTAGGTCACCACATGGCATTCAGATGCTCAGTTGGGCACCCCTCAGGTTCTTATCCTGGCTGTCTAGTCACTGGTGACTCAATTCTAAGGCCCTGGATCTCTGGGCAGCTACTGTCTGCTAATATGTTATGATTAAGGTTTTACATCAGGTTCTGTAGAGAATTAAATGCAAACTACATGTAGCCATCGCAAAGTTTTTGCTATGTAGATAGGCTATTGACCCGGTTGTTGTGCCTAGAGAGGCATCTGCACTTGGATTTCCTATAGAGTTGCCAGGTATTTTCAGATATGCCTCATTTAAAAAAAACAACTAAATTTTGACTGAAAAATTGTGTCTTATGTTTGGGATTTAATAACTGCTCTGTTAATGGAAGCCACCTAATAAAGTAGTAGCATTAGTTTCAAAGCAAAGATTAAGACACGTGAATGTAAAGTATTAACAAGCATAGAATATATTTTTTAACATAAAAAATACTGTTTCTGTGTGAAATAACCAACATTCTTTCTTTGTCTTTGTGGTCATGCAGAATTTTTGTTGTCTTATTAGTATTGGCTTCTAAGAATTCTTCATCCACTATAAAAGCTTAAGGAGAACATATTAAAATTGATAACTGATCAGGCATGGTGGCCCACACCTGTAATACCAGCATTTTGGGAGTCCGAGGCGGGCGGATCACTTTAGGCCAGGAGCTCGAGACCAGCCTGGCCAACGTGGCAAAACCCCATCTCTACTAAAAAATACAAAAATTAGCTGGTGGTGCACGTGTGTAGTCCCAGCTACTTGGAAGGCTGAGTTAGGAGAATTGCTTGAATCTGTGAGGCAGATGCTGCGGTGAGCTGAGATAGCACCACTGCACTCCAACCTGGGCAACAGAACGAGACACTGTCTGAAAAAAAAAAAAAGAAAGGAAAGGATAATTATGGAATTTGCTTTAACAAATGTATATGCATGTCATATTAATCTTGAGCATCATAACTCTTGGTACTTTTTGGACCCTGAGTGATTTTGTCAATACAATCCTAAAACATATAATGGTATGCCATGTAGTTTGATTTTAATTTAAATATTTATTAACATTGGCCTTAATTTTACCAAGAACAATCAGTAAATATTTAACTATAGCTATTAACACATACATAAACTTAGCCATAACACACAAGGATTTTATAAAGGGAGAAGAAAGAAAACACATAAAACTATGCCTTTGTTACATGAATTTTATTTGCATAATTAAAACTGAATGCTATTTACCAGCCTCATACCGATCAGAGGTGGCTGGAAATTTCTTCATATCAAATTTATGCTATTACTAATATATTGTACATGACAGTGTTCTAGGGAAAGCTATTACCAAAAAGGTAGAACATGAAACTCACTTTAAAGTTAACTTATTAAATAATCAATTCAAAATCTAAAAGATGCAAGAATATCCAGCAATATAGCCATCACCATTGTTTCAATGGTACTGGCTGCGTAATATCAGAGCATGTATATAAATTGAATGTAGTGTGTATATGTGTGTACATTCAAAACAGGATAATCAGTTTCACTATTTACACATTTTTTTGTAAGTTTAAAATTTGTTCAAAATAAAGTTTAAATATATCTGCTATACTTATACACTTATTATACATGCTAATAATTAGTAAATACTGAACCACTGCCCTGTGCAGGAATACACATTCACCTAATATTTGAGAAAATTCTTTTGCAAAGTTTACTAAGGAAAAACAATTTAGCTAGCCTTGATTGATAGAAGTCGAAGCCGACTTTTTATAGCAGAATACATGATGAAAGGAAGAATGGTATTTGATAGTGAGAAAAAAGAAGGTGGACTGAGAGTGACATAGAACCTAATCTTATCAAAAAATAGGGAGTTGGTTTTAAATTTGACATCAAGGGGATTTGATATGATGTAGAGAGGAAGTCAAAGCCACTGATGTAACAGTAGGTGATAAAACGTGGGAAAAGGAAATGCTCTCTGTCGAGTCATGCAAATAATTTTTGAATGGTTCATTACATTGGCTTTCACCCCTCCCAAACGAGTCTTTGTTACCGCCCCACCCTATCTGATCTTGCCATTACTATCTGTTGGTAATTTTCCACAGCACTAGATTCCAAAACATACACATATGTCTGCATTTGACACCCTTAGAATTCTCCCAACAAAGGCAGATACCCGTGCAAAGTAAATCAAAAGAAATTAAAAGAAAGCTTAGCCAATTCCTCATACAACCTGTTGTGGTTTTTGTTAGACCTGCCCAGATAATCCTTAGGTCTTGGGAAGGAGAGTTGCTCATTTTCATGGATAGAATACTTGTAGTTTGTGCATATGGCATGTTTCTCCATGATTAAGAATAGTTACATTCATTTGGAAAAAGGGATCCTGAAGTGAACCACAGTTCACTTCTCTTCCTGATTGCTCTCAGCTTGTGTACTGGGTAGCAGTCCAATTTTCCTTCATTTGGTTTAATTAATCTCCTACAACACCAATATAAATGCTTCTCTGTTAAAGTCTCAACAGTGGTGTGCTAATGTGTTTCCTGCTTTGCAGTTGTAATTCACTTAAAACAGAGAGAAATATTTATATCATAAATGAGATTTCTGATGTATTATCCTCATCTTTTAAGAAAATAGGTTAAATCAATTTTAGTTGATTTGATAGTTTCATTTTCACTGAATCTCTGAAGCTCATGGCTAATTACTAATTAAATTATATTTTGTAGATTAAATTATATCATTTCAATCCAAATTCTACTTCCCTGCCCCACTGTAGTATAAATGTATCCAATGTAGTATAAAGCTGAATTTTGTTGGTTATTTTTTCAATTTAGTTAGAATAATAATTTTATATATAGAAAATTTTATATAATTTTCTATTTATATTGACTAACACAATGTGTTACAAAATTCTATTTTGCTGACAATAGTGTACTTCTGAACATATTTCTTATTATTGTTGGAAATATTAAGTTTCATAATGCTTTTCCTGCGGAAATTTTTTTTATTTTGGGAGGTTTTAATTGCTTTCAGAAATCTTTCAGAGATTAAAAATGTTGCAAATTAAGACAAATTCTGCTCTGATCTAAAATAATCCTGATCACTTCATAACAAACATGTAGAAAGAAGGTCGTTAACTACACTTTACAGAGAATGGAAAACAATTTATATTAACACTTTGTGCAAATCATATTGCTGTGCCTGTTTTTCTGCACCATTATTTAGTGCTGACTTTTATTTGCTCTGCATTGCGTAGACCAGAAGATCACAAATAATATCATGATTTAGAGTTACCTTGGGAGATTGTACAATGCATATTTCCAGGCTTACTCTTAGAAATTCTGAGTCAGTAGTTCCAGTTTATAGTTTTGAAATCTATCATTTTAGTGATCACCGTGAATTATTAAAATGCAAATTGTAGATTACACATGAAGGTATACTAAGAAGGAAAAGTATGTTTTTGAGTGTTTCTCAGCTACAACTATTATATAGATACATTTTCTGTTTTCTCTCCACTAGAATGTAAGCTCCCCGGGGTGTGTGGTAAGGAAGATATTTCATTCATGTTTACTATTCTGTTCTCAAAAACTAGGATCTGATCTATTTTAGGTGCTAAATAAATCATTGCTGGAGAAATAATAATGTGAATGATAAATAAAAAGTGACTATGTCTGTTTTCTACTTTGCTTTTGACAGTTGCTCAGGGTGAGGTCTTATTGGTATCCACTTCCATGAAACACAATGACATTTGTAGAAAACTCCACATAACAGTTGCTTGATGTATTATACCTCACAGCACTACCATTAGTATCCTTGCGATACTCCTCTTCTCAGTGAATGTGAACAGAAAAAAGAAGAAAGAGGAATATCTGATAATTGTGATATTTAAAACAGATGTTTTTGTAGTGAAATTGTTTAAGGATTCGTGTGTGGCTCTCACTGAGGAACAGTCCCAAACTTGTTTTTCTTTTGCGTATACTTCACTCGTAGAGTTCATGGAAGAGTTCTTAGGTTTTGCTTTCAGCACATCCACCACCAGGGTCAGGTATATAATTACTCAGGCTCAGTGCAAAATAAAATGCTGTGTCGCTACCAGATAAGGGGAAGTCAATCTTCACTTCTTACAGATAAAAGGTTCCAAAGGATCAAAACCTCCGCATAAGATGTGCAACATGTGCTTGGAACGTGGAGTGGGGGTGTGCAAGAATCCCCTGCTAAATTGCCCACCAAATGCACCATGGGCATGACATAGCTGGGGTAGTGATGGGCCTCACTCAGACTCTTCCCAGGCCTCCTCCCAAGTTCCTCATAGAGGACAAAGGGCAAAAGATACTCCCCTTTCAACATGACCTGACCGAGTGACTATCCTGGGTGGAGGCTGGCAGTGGTGGCAGGGTGAGGAGGGGGAGGGATCATGGGTTCCAGAGGATGGAGAAGAAAGGCAGCCAAGAATGCATCCTCTGGAGTGGCAAAAAATGGAACCATATAAGAGCTGAGGCTCTAATCCCTCAGTGCATGTTTCATGATCTCATAGGTCTTTACTTACACAACACAAATTCAAATGCAAAGTTATTTAGAATGTCTCTTCTCAGGTGGTGACCTCAAAAAATTAAACTCCAAGCATAAAGTTCTTCTGAGCACTGACCCTGTGTGCCTGCCAGTGGTCACACGTCTATGAAGCAGGCCTTATCTACCATCTCTGGGGATGGACTTTTCCTACTGTCTTTGTTTTGTGTTTCTATAGCAGAATACTCGAGCCTGGGTAATTGAAAAAGAAAGTTTATTTGGCTTATGATTCTGGTGGCTGGAAGGTTCAAGATTGGGCAGCTGCATCTGGTGAGGGCATCAGGCTGCTTCAACTTATGGTGGAAAATGGAAGAGGAAACTCTTAGATTCTGTCATAATCTACATTCAAATCTGAGAAGTATTTCATCTTTTGTTTCTGTCACAATCCCACCTTAATATTCCTATAAACTAAGATTTGTATGTAGTGTTAATCACTACTAAAATATTTCTTTTTCTTCTTCTTCTTCTTATTTATTTATTTATTTTGAGACAGAGTCTTGCTCTTGTCACCCAGGCTGGAGTGGAATGGCGCGATCTCAGCTCTCTGCAACCTCTGCCTCCCGGATTCAAGCGATTCTCCTGCCTCAGCCCCCCGAGTAGCTGGGATTGCAGATGTGTGACACTATGCCCGGCTAATTTTTGTATGTTTAGTAGAGACAGGGTTTCACCATGTTGGCCAAGCTGGTCTTGAACTTCTGACCTTGTGATCCGCCCACCTCGGCCTCCCAAAGTGCTGAGATTACAGGCGTGAGCCACTGCACCAGACCACTACTAAAATATTTCTTTGTGTCCGTCTTGCGTAATAGCAATCCTATTTTTTTTTTTTTTTTTTGTTAATCAAATCAATTATTCCAAACATAAGGTTCAGGTAGTACAGCTTCCTATACTAAAACTTGGGGTAATTTAGATGTCTTTTCTTTTCCTACATCCCATTGAAAGTTACTAGCCACAGAATTACTAAGTAAAAAGGGCCAAGTTATCATTCCCATATATACTTTATGCTACTCCCTAACTAAAAAAGTTTACCAAGGATAGTTTTGGGCTTCTATTTTATCTTGCTACCATAATAAATAACATAAATCAATGGAATTGGGGGGAAAAAAAAGACAAAAAGTCAATGGAAAAAAGCTGGTATTTTAAACAATCAATGAAAATGGTGAGGCTTTAGCAAGACTGATGATGAAAAAAAGGCAGAAAACATATACTACCAATATCAGAAGTGAGGTAAAGAATATCACTTCAGACCTTGCAGACATTAAAAGAATAATAAGGAAATACTGATAACAACTTTATACACAAAAATTTGGCAACTAAGATAAAATGGAGCAATATTCTACAAAGCACAAACTGTCAAAAATCACCCAATATAAAGTAGATAATTTGAGCCTTAATAAATTTTAAGAAAATAGAATTCATAATATAAAAAACAATAAAGAAGTCTCCAGACCCATGTGGTTTCAGTGGAGAATTCCACTGACAATTCAAGGAAGAATTAACACCAATGATACACGATACGTTTCTGAAAATAGAATAGGAAGAAATATTTCCAAATTTATTGTATGAAACTAGTTTTACTCTGATACTGAAACCAGGCAAAGAGAAAAGCACAGTACAGAATGAAACTTATAGACCAATATCCCTCATAAGTATAATTCAAATATCCTTACCAAAATATGAGCAAATTGATTTTGGGAGGTTTTATACCTTTTTATACCTTTTAAAGCCATTTTATACCTTTATTAAATTATATTCTACTATATTTTAAAAAAGGGTACACTGTGACCAAGTGGCCTTTATTTCATGGATACAAGAGCGGTTCAATATTCAAAACTCGATCAATGTTTTCTTTCTTTCTTTCTTTCTTTCTTTCTTTCTTTTTTTGAGACGGAGTCTCACTCTGTCACCCAGGCTGGAGTGCAGTGGCGCAATCTTGGCTCACTGCAACCGCTACCTTCCAGGTTCAGGCGATTCTCTCGCCTCAGCCTCCCAAGTAGCTGGGATTATAGGTGCTTGCCATCATGCCCGGCTAATTTTTGTATTTTTAGTAGAGACGGGGTTTCGCCATGTTGACCAGGCTGATCTCAAACTCCTGACCTCAGGTGATCCACCTGCCTCAGCCTCCCAAAGTGCTGGGATTACAGGCGTGAGCCACTGCGCCCGGCTCAATGTTTAATTTTAAAAAATCGTGCTGGCTTATATGAAAAAGTTATATGATGATGAGTAATACAACCATAGCACATATTAAAGTAACAGGAAACATAGATGATACTTACGGAGACTTAAGAATGATCACTAGTGTACTATGTGCACTACCCTGTCAGAGGAGTCATCTTCACCCTGTGTATGCTTTCCCATCTTAAAGAATAACAATGTGATGCTCTCATCACTTTTCAACAGTTAAGCCATTTTATACCTTTATTAAATTATATTCTCTAGATAGCATTCGATTTTAACGCGAGGTTGTTTTATATATATGGCCAAATGACATCTATTTTATCAAACTGCTTGACAACATTTTGTAATTCCTGCACTTTAAAATAAACTTTTCTATTTTAAATGGACTATGCATCAGAAAAAGATGAGAAAACTTCCACTAAATTCAGGGTAAAGTCTGATGTACTTATGATCCCACATACTGTACACTGTAACTTAGTTTAGCAATTTTTTTTCTCATCACGGTTTTTGTATAATAAATTAAAGATCATCTTCACCCGAGAGGTGGGTACAGGATTCTCAGCTTCAACAGAATCAGTAAGAGTAACTGGCTAATTATTGTTTTGTTTGCTTGAAAACACTCGACCCGTCTGGTTTTACACTCCTGTGTCAACATGTAGTAAGATGCATTAAAACCAGAAGAGTTTAAATCAACCAAGCAAGACAAATATTTAACAAGAAAAGCCTGCATAAAAGATAGTAAAGCTCACTATATTTCTCATTATTTTGATGGAAATCCACTGTATTACATACATTGTTGTTTTTATAGAATTTTATTAAGAACTAGGAATAGACCGGGCACAGTGGCTCATGCCTGTAACCCCAACACTTTGGGAGGCCGAGGCGGGCGGATCATGAGGTCAAGAGATGGAGACCATCCTGGCCTACATGGTGAAACCCCATCTCTACTAAACAAATACAAAAAATCAGCCGGTTGCGGTGGCAGGTGCCTGTGGTCCCAGCTACTTGGGAGGCTGAGGCAGGAGAATGGCGAGAACCCGGGAGGCGGTGCTTGCAGTGAGCCGAGATCAGGCCACTGCACTCCAGCCTGGGCCACACAGCAAGACTCCATCACACACACACACACACACACACACACACACACACACACACACACAACTAGGAATAGGAATATGCCAAGATTGTATTGTTTTTCACATGATGGATTTCAATCAAAGTAATCAAGTTATTAAGAAATGCTATATTTTGTGTGTGTGACAATATTCAGGAAATTACAACAAATTTTACTATTAAAATAACTTTGAAGTGTGAAAGTAAAATTTGCAAACAATTTGTGTGCTTCCAAACTGAGATTTTAGGGCATTCTTAATAAATCTAAATAAAGTTTAACATTAAGAAAATTTTGATCTAATGAAATTGGAGTTTCTGAAATTCTTAGGCTTTATATTGATGTAGCTTCTTTGTTGTTACTTTAGGTCATGATGTGTCCATTACTCTTGCAACTGTGTATTTACTCATTTTGAGTAATAAAGGTATGTGTTTTATCTTACTTGAGCAAATTGAACCTATATTACTTCCTTGAGGTACTAAAATGTGTAATTACGTTTTCAAAATGATTTTGAAAGCATATTAGCATTTTAATGTAGAAATACTTCTAAATGCAGAAATAGGCATTGAAGCAGCAACACATAGCTCACCTGAAATACAGACCAATTAAACTGAATAACGTATCTACAAAAACCAAAAACAAAACCAAACAAACAACAACTGATGTTTAAAATAAGGAATGCCTGTGTCATCTCATTAAGTAAGAAGACCTTAGAGAAAACTCAGCAGAGGTGTTATAGCATAAATTACAGGTTTTGGTATCAGAACCCCACTCTTAGAAGTAATATAACCTTACAGAAATTACTTAACAAGTCTAAGCTCAAGTTTCATCAGTTGTAAATTTGTGGCAAATACCTCACTGAGTTGTTAGAAGATAAATTAAAGCATTCAGAGCATTTACCACTGCTTGGCATTGAGTAGTTGCTCCAAAGGAAAACAGTATAAGGACAAAATTTTTAAAAAAATTGGGGAGCATATGGCTGGCCATGCTATTCAGAGAAATCTGTTTGCCTTCTTGCTAATCTAGTTGGCACAGGGATCAGCTAATTTATTTTTTACTCATTGGAACTATTAATACTTTTGTTGCTAATTAACAAACAGTATCCCAGCTGGGCATGATGGCGTGCACCTGTATTCCCAGCTACTTGGGAGGCTGAGACAGGAATGTACCTTGAGCTCAGGACTTTGAGGCCAGCCTAGGCAACATAGTGAGACATCCATCTTCAAAATAATATATTTTTTAAAAACCCAGAATCCCTATGGGAATCAATTTCACATTAAAAAAAGGCATAAGTTAAGGGAAAATGTGTAAAAAATATTTATTGAAGTTAAGCATTAAAATACTAAGAGCATACTTTCCCATACCTTGCAATGATGCTGCAGAATGGACTATAGTGGTCTAGTCCATGGGCTAGAGCTACTCTCATTTATTAAACATAACTTTGTCATTTGCCAACACCTGCTAAAGTCTATACCAAGCAGCTGCTTAAGGGGGATCACTTTGAAAGTATAGAAAATTGTATTCTTTTTATGTGTTCTTCATGAACAAAACCCCTTTAAATTCTGAAATCCCTTCCTTCCTGTCAGTTAGTGCCAACTGTAGTCAGAACCACCTACACCCAGAATCTTAGCCAGCTATGCATAACACTTTGCCCTTAGCCATCAGAAAAGATCAAGCCCTGAACAAATGAGTGCAGGACTTACCTTAAGTGCCAGTTATTGAAACTTGGATATAAACCAAACCCCAAAAATGCTAGCTATGGATTCTGTGGTTTTTTTTTTTTCAAACCAAGAATGTATCATCTTGATCCAATTATTTTCCAAAGGGATTCTGGGGTGAAACTCAGAGGCAGGAACATATTTTTCTCCCAAAATAAACAAATAGACTTGACACAGAGAGAGAAACGTTGTAAATTTAATCCTTTCCCAAATAAGAAGGCATGAGTTCGGAGGGTATGATTTTCTATCCATCTTGACTGTGCTGTTTTAAAACCAGAAAGTGAGCTCCTGATTTCCCAAACTAATTTTAGACAGTCATTGTAAGCGGATGATTTGAGCTGTCATTGTACTACCTGTGGAGTAATTAACCTATCAGTTCTTGTTCTAACATACAATTCTTATGGACTCTGTATTAGTCTGTTCTCACGCTGCTAATAAAGACATACTCGAGACTGAGCAATTTATAAAGGAGAGAGGTTTAATTAACTAACACTTCCACATGACTGGGGAGGGCTCACAATCATGGTAGAAGGTGAAGAGGAAGCAAGACACGTCTTACATGGCCGCAGGCAAAAGAGAGCTTGTGCAGGGGAACTCTCGTTTATAAAACCATCAGATATCATGGGACTTATTCACTACCATGAGAACAGTATGGGGAAACCACCCCCATGATTCCGTTATCTTCTGATGCCTTTGACACATGGTGATTATTACAGTTCAAAGTGAGACTTGGGTGGCGACACAGCCAAACCATATCAGACTCCATGTATTTTGAGATGTGAAAATATAAGCTATACACATAAGTAACAGGTCTAATAGCAACTACCAAAGGAACAATGACTAGACTTACTTCTAGAGCTTTTTAAAAATGTATTTCCATTTGACACAGTATACCTAAATCTCAGAAGTTGTGCCATTGGGAACTAAGTGACTTAATTCCGTGCATTAATGGGAAATAGGTAGTCAACAGCTGGAAACTGGCTGGAAACAAAAGTAGGTGTGAAGACTTAAGTAAATGTATTTTGCTAGAAGGAAAGAAAGTGGGAAAGAAGATGAGATTAGGAACTGACAACTGGACTTAACCCAGAAATGAAATAGTAGCTGGATGTCACCACTTTGAATTTTAGGATTTTGCAAGAAATATAAGCAATAGCTGCCGAAATTGGGAGCACCACTAAAATATTTTAACCAAATTAGTCCAAACTCACTAATGTCAAAATAATTCATTTAATGCTGACATATACAAAACATAAGGAGTAGATATATTTTAGTGTAACTGTTTAGGGTTATATATTTAATATTTTAATATTGATTTTATGAATCTTGTGAATAAAATCAATAAATAGAAATGGATCTTGAAAAAATGCAATACTTTTTTTAATTAAAGAATTTGTTGGTGATAAAAAATATACCTGTCTTATTTTTTCAAATTTATTTTTTAATTGACATATAAAATTATGTGTGTTTATCATGTATGCCGTAATGTTTTGAAGTACATACACATTGTAGAATGATTAAATGTAACTGGTTAACAAATGCATTATCTGATGTAGTTGTTATTAATATGGTGAGAACACTCTCTTAGCATTTTGTAAGAACATACTACATTATCATTAATGATAGTCACCAAGCTGTTCAATCACATGCGTGAGTTGTTTTCTCAGACAAAATACGCTGACATAAAAAACCAATATTAAAAATACATTTTAAAATGCTTCCTAGTGATTTTGTTGTCCAATGGGCCAATGAGTAAATGACCTTCCAAAACCTATGGGAGGAAATTCCTGATTTTCATCTTGAAAGAAGTTTTTCAGTGACAAATAGAAACAACCATTATCTTACCGAGGAAGGATTATATGATGAAATGTCTTCTAGTGTCTATTCAAGGAAAGTTTTGAAAGCTTCTCAACTGGGATCTGAAAATCCTACCTTAGGATCAGGTAGACAGAGTGTTAATCAATAATGTTGTATTATTTTGATTTTTCATTTTTTGGATATGTTCTTGGATATATGTTTTGTTTCCCCAAGGACTTTTGCAATTTTTTTTTTTTTTTTTGCTACAGAGTCTCATTGTCACCCAGGCTGGTATGTGGTGGCATGAAGGCCTCTGCCTCCCGGATTCAAGAGATTCTTGTGTCTTAGCCTACCAACTAGCTGTGAACTACTGGCATACACCACCAGGCCCAGCTAATTTTTGTATCTTTAGTAGAGACAGGGTTTCACAATGTTGGCCAGGCTGATTTCAAACTAGCCTCAAATGATCTGCCCACCTCAGCTTCCCAAAGTGTGAGCCACCGTACCTGGTCTACAATTTCTTGACAGCACTGTTTCTTCGCTGTCTTCCTAGGTCTACCAAGGACCATTTAGGTGTGTGTTTGATCCTGGCTGTTTTCTGATCACAGAAACAAAGATCACCCAAGAGCTTTGAGCCATAGGAAGAAGCATAACCAAATATATTTCAGGTTATTTAAATGTCCATTAAACACTACACTAATCTTGGGTTATTGTGTGAGGTCTTGAAACATGAGGTCTTAATCATGTCCAAATTAGTAACGGCATGATGGAAAACAATCTGCAATCTCTTTCTAAAAATTGTTTTCTAAAAAAAACACTGAGGGTTTTTTTTTATTATTTGAAAAAGGCAGTTATGAATCACTAAACAGAAATTAAAGCATTTTAAAGATTATTATTTTAGGAATTTTTTTACGTGGAAAGTACTAAATAAAGACAAGTAGCATTTAAACAAAGAAAATTATATTTAATAATTCCATTGTTGAAAGCTTTATTTTTAAAAATTGTGGCTATCTTTTTAAGTATTTTTAATCAATTCCAGTATTGATATAAAGTTGATGCATTCATTTATTTGTGATTTACTGTTTTTGTTGTTGGTGGTGGTGGTGATATCATTTTTAGCAGCCTTACTCTGAAATCTGGAATGAGAAAGACTTGAACTTTTATGATTGATAACAAATAAAATAGTTGATTGATAGAACAACTGTTGGTAATATCTAAGACGTGGCATTTTTTTTATTTTTTTATTTTTATTTTTTTTTACTCCAGATCTTCGCTTTTAGAATTGGGTGTAAAGTGATATGTTAAGTGTCTTTTCATTTTAAATACAAACAATCAAAGGAGAAATGGCTTGGTGTTCAGATCAGCATGTCAGAGATAGGCAAGATTACACTGATGTGTTGGATGTTTCCTGATGAATATCTCTGAAGATAATTGAGAAGTAACAAAGATGAGACATTTCCAGCAGACCTGAGTTAACTCTACACAGCTCAGCAGGACTCCATTCATCTGCCTCACACCACTACCAAATCACCACAAAGTATTTATTTAAATGAGAATATGACATATTGGATTCCTTTGAAAAATTCATAATATTTTAAATTATATTTTAGAAATTACTCAATAGATAAATGAGAACATAATTGCAAAGATAATTTTCAAATTCATCGCATTTACGTGCAAACTTTCTTCTTCCAAGGGTTTGAATGAACAAAGAAAATCACTTTGCCTTTATAACTAATAAATAATTGTAAAAACTTTAACTTTTTCCAAGCTAGATACCAACTATAGAAAAGATGAAACCCTGTTTTATTTAAGTGTTGTTAGTACCTGTTCTCATATATATTTTTTCTCTCAGAAACAGAATAAAAAGCTAAAAACAAAGATCTCATTATATTGTAATAAAATGGTACTACATAAATCTGTGCTTATCCTGCCTTCACATACTGGAATCCCAGAGGAAAAGGAAGCGAGCTGAAAGCCACAAGGGGAATTCCACACAAAGATAATGCTACAACTACACAGTCATTTAGTATACACACGTACACACACACACACACACACACACACACACACTCCAAACATATTCCTAGTCAGTAGACATAGAAAAGGAATAAATTGTACATGGCAAACAGCATTGATCTGAAACCTAACATATTCAGATTGCTTCTGTCACTACTTATTACCACGGGCTTGGTCATTTTTTACTTCTCCGAGACTCAGCTTATGCATATGGAAGTGAGAAATCGGATTTGTGGGATTTTCTGCATTTTTTTCTGACTGTGTAAAATTGAGTCATCTAATAATGACCCTTAATAGATGTCAAACATGCTACTGGGAAATAATTGGGCTCCACAGACAAGTGCTACTAGGGTGAACACTAGTTAAGATTTCAGGGAGTTATAATTTTTTACAACTGTATAAAAATTTTAAGAACAGTAATGTGCTGCAAAATACTAAGAAATAACCTACTTTAGTAAACATTTTTTTAGTGCTTAAAGAGAAAATTTCACCTTACAAAACCTCAACAGTTGCAACGGACTGATTGTTTTACTC
Source organism: Macaca mulatta (assembly GCF_049350105.2). Lineage (NCBI taxonomy): Eukaryota > Metazoa > Chordata > Mammalia > Primates > Cercopithecidae > Macaca > Macaca mulatta. Next base: position 19,971,947 of record NC_133408.1, on the reverse strand, counting down.
TGCTAGTTTTGCTTAAATATTAATTAAATATTAAATATTAGCGTTTTCTCTCAGAGCCTGGAAATCTTGATGTTAGTGAAGCTGACCAGTGGACACATAAGTCATAGTGGGGAATGAAAATGGAATATCATATTCTACAGGACAATTAGTGAAGAATTATGTGAAAGTTAGTTTTGAAGTGACAGGAATATTTGAAGTGTTGTGTATGTTCTGCACAGGATACTGACTGACTTTCCTGTGCCTATGTCAGTTTGGAAGCCTCCATTTCAAAAATATATCAGCTTATGTTGCTAATGTTCAGGAAATATACCAGTTCGTCGGGCATGGTGGCTCACACCTGTAATCCCAGCTCTTTGGTAGGCAGAAACAGAAGAATCCCTTGAACCCAGAAGTTTGAGAACAGACTGGGCATGGTGACAAGACCCTGTCTCTACAAACAACTTTTTAAAAATTTAGCTGGGTGGTGTGGCACATACTTGTGGTCCTAGATACTCAGGAGGCTGAGGCAGGAGGATCCCTTGATCCCAGGAGTTCGAGGCTACACTGAGCTATGATTGTGCCCCTGCGCTCCAGCCTGGGCAACAGAGAAAGACTAAAACAAAAAGATTTAGCAGTGCATCCCACCAACCTGGGGGAGACAACAAGATTATCTTTTTACAATAAGGGATAGAATTTTGATTTAAGAAACAATTATTGAAATCACTTATTACAAGAAGACTGCTTGCCACACATGTTTCTTAGTCTGCCATAATAAAATACCATAGATTGTCTGGCTTAAACAATAGAAATTTGTTTTTATTTAACATTTCTGGAGCCTGGGAAGTCCAAGATCAAAAACTTTCTGGTGAGGGCTCTCTTCCTGACTTGCAGATAGCTGCCTTCTTGCTGTGCCTTCATCAGGTATAGAGAGAAGGAGAGCAACATATCTGGTGTCTTTTTTCAAAAGGACTCTAATCCAATCAGATCAGTACCCTGCCCTTGTGACCTCTTTTTGCCTTATTACTTCCGTACACCAAATATAGTCACATTGAGGACAGGGTTCCAACTTATGAATTTTGAAGGGGACGTAATTCAGTCCCTACCATTTCATCCCTGGCCCTCCAAAATGTATGACTTTAGTCACAGGCAAAATTAGTGCATTCCACTCCAATAGCCCCCCAAATCTTAAGTTTTTCCAGAATCAACTCTAAACTCCAACATCTCATCTAAATATAATCTACATCAGATATAAGTGAGACTTGAAATACACTTTATTCCTGGGCAAAATTCTGTTCCATTTGTGAACCTATGAAATCAGAAAAGTTATGTACACAATGATGAGATATGCATGGGAAAGACATCCCCATTCCAAAAGGGAGAAATACAAAAGAAGGAAGAGAGACAGGTCCCTATCAAGTCCAAGACCTATCAAGGCAAATTTCATTAGATGTTAAGGCACAAGAATCATCTTATTTGTCTTGATTTTCTGCCTTCCAGGCCCACTGGGCTGGCAACATCAGCCTCACATCTCTGCAGGGCAGCCCTGCCCATTTGGCGCTGGGGAACTGTCCCTGCCTCCAAGGTCCTCTGCTAAATCTCCACCTGCTAAAATTGAGGAGGATACAGCCTTGAGCCATGTGCCTGAGGTGGGAGTGGCAGCCCTGAGGCTCTCTGAATTGCCTTAGTCACTGATCCTTCCTTTTTTTTTTTTTTTTTTTTTGAAGAATACACACTTTCAAAATCAAATAGACTTATGGCCCTGGTACAGATTCTTCTTGTGGAACCCAGCAAGCTCAACATGCTTGCTTGCTTCATTCCATCCTGGTTTCTCCCTTAGTTCAAATTGGCAATGTCTCTGCTAATACAATCCCATCTCTCTTTTTAGATTCTGCTGTTGAAATAATTCATTAAATCTATTCATGATCTCTTTTTCAAATAGTTGTTTAGTCACACCATCAGTGTCCTCTTCAAAGAAAACTTTCTCTCTTCTTTTTTTTTTTTTTTTTTTGTTTTTAATTTGCAATATGGTTAGACTGAGAATTTTCCAAATCTCAAAGTTCTGGTTTATTTATGCTAACAATTTCTTCTTCAATTCATCTCTCTCTTTTCACATTTGGTATTAGCAGCAGGGAGGACAAAAGGCAATCATTCAATACTTTGCTTAGAAATCTCACCACAGGTTTTCTTTCCATAAAACACTACAACTCAATTCAGCTAAGTTCTTTGCCACTTTATAACAAGAATTGTTCTTCCTCGAGTTTCTAATAACTTAATCCTTTATTTCATCTGTGACCTCACCCATATTTCTAGTATGCACTTCAACACTCTTCCAATCTCTACTCATTATCCATTTCCAAAACTACTTTCACATATTTAGGTATTTTTTACAGTGGAACCCCACTCCTGGTACCAAAATTATTCTTAGTCAGCTTGGGCTTCCATAATAAAGTACCATATACTGGGTAGCTTAAACAACAGAAATGTATTTTTTTTTTAATCCGAGGGTCTGGAGACTGGGAACTCTAAGATCAAGGTGCCAGTCAAATCAGTTTCTGTTGAAGGCTCTCTTTCTGGTTTGCAGATGGCTGTCTTCTCACTGTGTCTCCTTATGGCAGAGAGAAAGTGTCTTTTATCATGAAGACAATAATCCCATCAGATCTGGCCCCACCCTTATGACATCTTTAAAATTAATTGCTTCCTTACTCCAAAGACAGTCAAATGGAAGACAAGACTTCAATTTATAAATGTAGAGAGGACACCATTCAGTCCATAGAATCATGATCTCTTATTTAGCTATATCTCCTTAACTTTTAATCTTTAGCTTGATACATAAGCACAACATAATCACTACTCTACCACTTGGAGCAATGAATTACTCAATCCCACATGACACTCTGAGAACCTTATGGTGTCAATTTCAGAACCATCTGCCTGGGGAGAATAAAGGAGAATGCGTTAATGTATTGACTCTCTTCCCACTCTCCTTCCCATGGGCCTTCCATATGGCAGTTCCAGGAAAGTCCCGGTGAGAAGTTGAAAGTGAGATGCTGCCAGGTTGTGTCCATGTAAACTGGATAGAGCATGACTGGAACTTAGCATAGCAGTAGCTCAAATAGAAGGTGAATCTGAGAGTCTTTGAACTGGTGACCAAAAAAATGAGTGATTCAGGCTGTTACAAATTTAAAATGGCCACAAATCCTTTTACACCCCTCCCATTGAAAGGAAGTGGTCTGTGTTTCTTCTTTTTGAATCTGGGAAATTCCATAATGGATTATGGGAGAATGGAGGCTGTGCCAAGTTTCAGGTTTAGTCTTTAAAAGTATGTCAGTTTCTAGTAGGTTCTGTTTGTTGGAATACCAGTTTTTGAAAACCAGTTATCAGGCTGTGGAAAGTTCAAGTGATGTGAAGAAACCACATGTAGACAATTTGGACAATATTTCCAGCTAAACTCCCACATCAACTGCCAGGCAACTGACGGTGCTATGTTGGGACATCCAACTCAATTTCAGCTGTCATCTGATATCAGCTACACACAAGAGTACTGAGGCTACTCAACCCATTAGACTGTGAGAGATAAAAATAAATTGTCTTATGTCACAAGATAAAATTGACATGGTATAAATTATTATATTAAATACTCAACAGTAGGAGTTTATTGATAATCATAAGTGGTTTTTACTTATTAACATTTTTATGCTATTATTGCATCTTATTTTGAGAGAAATGTCAGTCTATTCTGAACTGTCTTTTTATGTTTTGTTTATTTATATTTGCTTTGATGAACATATATAGTGAAGTTATTAGCACAAAGATGTAATTAAAGATAATTAACATATCTATTATCTCACATAGTTATCCAAGCTATTGAGGATGAAGTTTTTGTCTAATTTTTAAATTCCTTTTTTTCAGATCACTATTGCCTAGCACCAATATTGGCACAGATTAGATACTTAAGGTGAATATCTTAGAAAAAGGTAAAAGTTTACCACAATATAATAGTATTTGAGTGGAGAAACAGAAGACCTGTTAGCGAGGAGACCATGAAAAAAACAAACCATGATTATCCAATCTTTGTTTATAATAAATCAGTGAATTTTTCTCCTAAGATATGAACTAACCTCCTTGTAATTTCCTGATCGTAATCAGTAATTAAAAATCTACTTTGTGAATTACAGATTGTTCAGACAAACAATTTAATTTGCCCACATTTTCTCTAGGCATGACTAAATTAGGGGGCATTCCCACTGCAAACCAGTTTTATCCAAACTACCCATAATATGACCATTGTTTTGCTAGTTACTTTAACAATAATGCATTATACAAATATTTTAAAATTTCAGTTATGCAACCCATTATTATTGCTTTCAGCTACATTTAAATAACATGAGTAGGGAACTAGGATATGGCCCACAAAATGACCTAGGGCATTGAGTGAATATTAAAATCATCAATTAATATTGTTCTCCAAACTGAGAAAGATAATATTTTTGATGTTTTTAATATTTTCCTGAATAAGTTTTTGATTGCTGTCCCTTTATACATATGAGCATTTCTCTATTTTGTTAAATATTTGTATTTAATTTTGTTATATTTTTACTTATATTTCCAAATGGCACATAAAAGTAATTATCATATTAATTACATGTAGTATTGCTTCTTAATGATTTGTTCTGCTCAATGAAATGAGTATCATCTTCATAATAAAGTGTTTCATAGCATTCTTTCTATTTTAGGAACTATAGAAATGGGGAACATAGCTTCCTTTTAAAATAGAAAAAAGGCCACATTTTAGAAAGTGCATTACTAGGCCATTAATTATAGTTTATGAAAGTTTGTAATGCTATTTTCATAATAAAGTCTCTCTTCACTGACATTCACATTAATGACCATTCTTTTATTTCTGTGATAGCATAAGGGCACTGTAGAATCCAGTTTAAGTCACATACACATGCACAAACACACACACACATACACACACACACACAAGGGCGTGTTCAGCAGGCATTGATTTTACAAAAAGACAGACTCTCTCATGTCTTTCTGCGTTCCTGATCCTGGAAAGATTGATCAAAGGAGATCCTCTTCTACTTTAAAAGCCAAGGTCCTTTCCAGATTTCCTTCCTCTTTCTTTCCAGTACTTGTCAGGACCTTAGAAATTGTAACTCCTCTAAGTATTAATGCCCCCCGCAGTAATGCCTCTGTAAGACAGCAGATCCTTTGAGAGAAGGATACCCTATTGTTATGCCAGAGCCTAATATTGATAGGCAAACTCTGTAATTATAAAATAATTATGTGAGGGTGGAGTGTTGTTGAATTTTGCATGTTGTATTATTTAATAATGTTTTACTGTCATGGTGTCATTCAAGCAAAAGGCTCATCTTTCTAGGAATATTTTGCTGCTACATTTTTGCTGCTGAGAAGAAAACAAACAAACAAAACAAAACAAAACCGAAAGGATGCTCATATTTCTTAAGAAAAGAAACTTTGTAGGTTAGTATCTAGGCATAATTGAGAATTATGATCATAATGAAAAAACTGCTAGCCTTTCAGAAAAAGTTAAAAGCTATACATGTTTGAGAAAAATACCTTTGCTCATTATAATACCTGGTACATCATGTTATAATTAAGATTGTGTCACTCTTTCCATTATAAATCACTATTTTAAAGACTCATAAAGCAGCTGTAAAAATGAGCTCCAGGCTCAACTTGGCATGTAAAATATTAACCCAAGAGAATTTATGTTTTTTATTTTTATTTTACTTTTATACAAAACTGTCTTTCAGGCCTTCTTAAAATAAAGCAAAATTTCAAGTAGATTTTTTTCTTTCAGGTGCCTTTTTGGCACTTCATAAATCAAAACCAGTCTTGCTTGTTAAAAACCAAATCTTGCAAGCACTTGGTGAATTAGGAGAGGTAATCATATTGAGTGCTTCAAATGACTCTTTCAAAAGTGCCTTAAATATTTTAAACATTACATGTGATCACTAAATATCTGAAGAGTTTTATAAGCCACCTACCAGGAAAACTTTTGCTTCTTTCCTTTCCAGATGGCATTAAAAACATTAATGATGCCAAAGTATAGTGTAAGACACTTTGCTATTATTGCTGTGATTCACTATTTCAGAATTCAGGTTCCATAAGACAGCTCCCTATGGCAAGCCATTCCAGCCTAATAATCCCTTTGTGTAATATTGTCTACCTGTGCCCACCAAGTGTGCACAGTGCTTCACTTGGCTGATATGCACTTGCTAAATACACCCTGAAAGTTCAACCAATTGTATATCTAGAGTAGGATTTTTATAATATTCCCATCATTACAAAGAATATACTTTGTTACTAACGCATATAGACTAAATATAAATCCAGAGCTCATTTGGCCAAGCAAGAATCAACTGCAGAAGCAATTGAATAGTTAACATGGAAAAATTATACCCTATATAGAGCCAATAGCTAAGACATTCTATATGTCTAGATGAGGTCCTTTTTAATATGAGATTTTTTTTTTCATCTCGAGTAGAAGTCTAACCAACTCTGAAGGTGAAAAAACTGATTTTTCAGTGAGTTCTTGTCTGCATTGATATCTGTCTTTTAAACCTAAAGAGAAAATGCACAAAGTTGGCTGATATTAGATATCAAAATCATTTTAATTTAAATAAATTTGATTATGGTTTAGATATTTAAACACTTGAATTTAGGTCATTATCTGTGGTCATTAACAGAATTCCTTTTGTTAAATGAGTCTTATTGTTCAGGTCCATGAATTATCTATACTTGTTGCACTCTTCCCAAGCACAAAATGCTATTCTAAATGTTTTCAATTATATTCTCTCATTTAATTCTCACAGCAACTGATATGGTTAGGCTTTGTGTCCACATCCAAGGCTCATCTTGAATTGACATTCGCAGGTGTTGAGGGAGAGACCTGGTGGGAGGTGATTGGATCATGGGGGCGGTTTCCCTCATGCTGTTCTCATGATAGTGAGTGAATTCTCACATGATCTGATGGTTTTATAAGGGGCACTTTCCTCTTCACTTCTTTCACATAGTCCCTCCTGCTGCCTTGTGAAGAAAATGCCTACTTCCCCCTCATCTTCCACCATGATTGTAAGTTTCCTGAGGCCTCCAAGCCATGCTTCCTGTTAAGCCTGCAGAACTGTGAGTCAAATAAACCTCCTTTGTTTGTAAACTACCCAGTCTCAGGTAGTATCTCTATAGCAGTGTGAGAACACACTAACACAGTAAATTGGTACCAGGAGTGGGGTACTGCTATAAAGATATCTGAAAGCATGGAAGCAACTTTGCAGTTGGGTAACAGGCAGAGGTTAGAACAGTTTGAAGGGATCAGAAGAAGACAGGAAGATGTGGGAAACTTTGGAACTTCCTAGAGACTCGTTGAATGGTTTTGACCAAAATGCTGACAGTGATATGGACAATGAAGTTCAGGCTGAGGTAGTCTCAGATGGAGATGAGAAACTCGTTGAGAACTGGAGCAAAGGTCACTCTTGCTATGCTTTAGCAAAGAAACTAGCAGCATTTTGCCTCTGTTTAAGAGATCTATGGAACTTTGAACTTGAGAGAGATGATTTGAAACTTGAACTTATACGTAAAGGGAAGCAGAGCCTAACAGTTTAGAATACTTGCAGCCTGACAATGCAATAGAAAAAAAAAAAAAAAAGTCTTTTTCTGAGGGGAAATTCAAAGCAGCTGCAGAGATTTGCATAAGTAATGAGGACCCAAATGTTAATTGACTAGATAATGGGGAAAATGCCTCCAGAGAAAGTCAAAGATCTTGGCAGCAGCCTTTCATCACAGGCCCAGAGGCCTACGAGGAAAAAAATAGTTTCATAAGCTGGGCCCAGGGCCCTCCCTACTCTGTGCAACCTCAAGACTTGGTACCCTACATCCTAGCCATGGCTTAAAGGGGCCAACATATAGCTAAGGACATTGCTTTGGAGGGTGAAAGCCTCAAGCCTTGGTGGCTTACCTGTGGTGTTGGACCTCTGGTGCACAGAAATCAAGAATTGAGGTTTGGGAATCTCTGCCTAGATTTTAGATGATGTATAGAAATGCCTGGATGTCCAGGCAAAAGTTTGCTGCAGGGGTACAACCCCCATAGAGAACCTCTGAGAGAGCAGTGTGGAAGGGAAATATGGGGTTGGAGCTCCCAACACAGAGTCCCCACTGGAGCACCACCTAGTATAGCTGTCAGAAGAGGGCCATCATCCTCTAGACCCCAGAATGGTAGATCCACTGACAGCTTGCACCATGTACCTGGAAAAGCTGTAGACAGTTAATGTCAGCCCATGAAAGCAATTAGGAGGGGAGCTGTACCATGCAAAGCCACAGGAGTGGAGCTCCTCAAACCATGGGAACCTACTTCTTGCATTAGCATGATGTGGATGTGAGACATGGAGCCAGGGTAGATCATTTTGGAGCTTTAAGATTTAATGACTGGCCCACTTGGTTTTGGACTTACATAGGACTTTTAGCCCCTTTGATTTGGCCAATTTTTTCCCATTTGGAATGGGATCATCTGTCCAATGGCTGTACTCCCATTGTATTTTGGAAGTAACTCACTTGCTTTTGATTTTACAGGCTCCTAGGCAAAAGGGACTTGCCTTGTCTCAGCTGAGATTTTAGACCTTGAACTTTTGAGTGAATGCTGAAATGAGTTAAGACTTTGGGGGACTGTTGAGAAGGCATGATTGTTTTTGAAATGTGAGGACATGAGATTTGGTGGGGAGCAGTGATGGAATGATATCATTAGGCTTTGTGCCCCCACTCAGATCTCATTTTGAATTGGAATCCCCAGATGCTGAGGGAGAGACCCAGTTGGAAGTGATTGGATCATAGGGGTGGTTTCCCTTATGCTGTTCTACTGATAATGAGTGAGTTCTCAAGAGATCTGATGTTTTTATAAAGGGCTCTTCCCTCTTTGCTTCTTTCACACACTCCCTCTGCTGCCTTGTGAAGAAGGTGCCTACTTTCCCTTCACCTTCTGCCATAATTGTAAGTTTCTTGAGGCGTCCTACTCATGGTTCCTGTTAAGCCTATGTAACAGTGAGTCAAATAAACCTCCTTTGTTTCTAAATTACCCAGTCTCAAGAAGTATCTTTACAGCAGTGTGAGAACAGACTAATACAGCAACGCTGTGTGTTAGTGTTTATTTGGCCTCCAATATAATGGTGAGAAAACTGAAAAGCAAAGAAACTAACTTTTCCAAGTTATGTAGCGCTGATGTTTAGACTCCAAGTATGATTTCAAGTAAATAGTCATTATATTATGGCAATTCCAGAATACATTTGTGACATCTCAAATAGCTTTATGACATCCCAAGTACTTCTGTGACATCACACTGATGAAAACTAGTTCATCTGGTTGTTTACCTTTGCTGCACAAATACCAAGAGAAAGTAAAACTTTTGACTTTAATAAAGATAGTTGATACACAGACAGTATGTACACACATTACTTCACAAAAATGTTATTGCCCTGAAGGGCCAATCATATCATAAATAGTATTTTCTGGAAGTGTTGAATAGAAAGGGTGTGCTTTTTTATTTTTTACAACGTGGCCACAAATTATTGGGTACTTTTTCTATCTGCAGATGGGATCTATATCCTCTATTCTTAGATCTGGCCAGGTTTTGTAACTCTTTCAACCAATGAAGTGTGACACTGTGTGATTTCCAAGGCTTGGTAGTTAAACGCCATTCAGCTTTTTTCATTATGTAAGAAATTGGCACGGTCATTGTGTAAGAAATTCAAATACCATAAAGAAGCCATCATGAAAGGGAGCCCACGTGAGAAAGCCATGTATAGGTGTTGTGGTGAAGAGTTCCACACGAGCCCACTCTTCAGAGTATCCCAGCCCAGGCAGTTGACAGGTGAGAGTGAAAGAGCCCCCAGATTATTTTAGCCTCCAACTATTTGAGTTGTATCCCACCATTTCAGCCTTCCATACCAAGCCCCTAACCATTGCAGAGCAAAGAAAGTCATCCTTGGTCTGCCTTACCTGAATTCTTGACCCACACAGTCTGTAAACATATTACAATTGTTTTTGTTCAACACTTACTTCTGGGGTGAGTAACCACGGCAGTCAGTTATTCAGCCACTTTTGAAAAAAAAAAGTAAGTTTAGTTTCTGATCAGACATTAAAATATCATGTCAATTTGAACATAAACCTGCTTCAGAAATATCTAACCACATTAAGAGTGTGTATTTCTAATTGTAAGGAATTCAGATATACAGAATTTGTGTTTAAAATCTGGCAATAGCCAGTTTACTAAAGATATTTGTTTCATGTAAGTTTTTTGAGGGAAAAGACTAACCACATCTTTTTACTCAAGTTTTAGCTCCCATCCCCTTACAGTGCTGGAAACATCTCAGTAAAAGCTTAATGTGGGGATAAATATGAATAGTACTGGTTATAGATACACTATAGCTGAAACTAAAATCAAAGTATCTTGCCCTCAAACTATGTATCTTTGTTTCTTTTATGACATTTCCTAAAATTATCAGTCTAAAGACTGAGAAGAAATGCAGCAAAATAATATAATGATGTCCCCCTTGATATTAAGGTGCATATTAAAGTAAGTTTAATATCTTAGGAGTTCAGCATAATGCTTACTTTGAGAGTCATGTGACCAAAACTTTTTTGGTGAGATTGATTATTAGTATACCAGGAGATCTCAATATAAGTCAAATAGCTTTTATTTAGGTCTCAGTCAAACTGACAGTAGCTAAAACATTTTTTATATGTATTTTAGATACGTGGATCCAGGATTACTGTGTAACTGTCTGAACTAAAACTTTGCCTGTCAAGCAAGTAACATTTTGTGTAGAGAGGCAGTTTGGGGGTTAAAACACATTATTTGTTTTTAATCATTTGAAGATTAAAATAATAGCTTGAACTTCTTATAAGCTGTCTTTTATATCTTTGATTATCTAGATCAAAAATCTACCTCTGTTAGCTCAATAAAATTTTTAAAAACTTAGGTAAGTAGAAACATATAGAATGGTTTAAGTTAAAGTCTTTCAATGCTTAAATAATTTATGCAGCGATTTTTTTTATTTTAAATTTTTAGACTAAAATTGTCACATTTTACATAAACTCTGCCTTTGGACAATAAATGTAGGGAGAAGAAATACTTGTTCAGTTTGAAATATAACAGCTACTTTTAAATACACTTGAAACAAGAAATAAAATATTTTAAAAGTGTGAGTAAAATATTAAATACAGATTAAAAGGTTTTGCAAAGTGCTCACTGCTATATAAAAATCATGACATTTTATAACTAAAGCAATATATTATCTATTATTAAATTGAATCCTTACCTGCACAGATTTTGCAACATAATTTTCTGTTTAGTAATAAACACATCTAATTATTTCTCTCTTAATTATTGCCTTTTTGCCAAATAGGCTTATTCATTTATTTATTCACAATGTTTACTTAGTACTTTGTATACGCCACATGTGTTTTATTGTGCTGGTGTTGAAAACATATAGCATAGTCTTTAACTTTGGGGAAATAACTGTCTTATTGGTGGTCTCCATCTCCTGGCTGCTATCTTTTCTTATTAAAAAGAGTCTCCTTAGAGTTTCTCGTGACTTTCACTTCTGTCACTCTTACGTATATTTTCCACATCTCTAACCTAAAGCTTTTCTTTTAATTCTTTATGCATATGCCTAACTTAAGAGATGTTATTCTGAATGTCCAGCATAAACTTTATCAAAAGGCCCTAAATATCTCCTACGAATTTGTTCTTACCCCATGAAGACCTATGGTGGTTGATGGTCCTACTATCCATTTGGCCCAGGGTTCCTGACCTAGTAGGTTAACATCTAAGTTCATTTGTTTTTGTATATCTGTTAGGTTTTGTTTGGAAAATAATAATAGCTCCCAATGACATATGAAAAACTGCTCAGCATCGCTAATCATCAGAGAAATGCAAATGAAAACCATAATGAGAAATCACCTCACACCTGTCAGGATGGCCATTATCGAAAAGACAAAAGTTAAGTACTGGTGAGGCTGTGAAGGAAACACACCCCACTGTTGGTGAGAATTTAAATTAGCACAGCTGTAATGAAAAACGGTACGTAAGTTCATCAAAGAATTGAAAATAGAACTATCATATGATCCAGCAATCTCACTTCTGGGTATATATCCAAAGGAAATCAAATGAGTATGTTGAAAAGATACCTGCATTCTCACATTCATTGACAGATTATTTGCAATAGCCATGATATGAAATCACCCTGTGTTCATCACAGATGAATGGATAAAGAAATTGTATACATACAATGGAATACGGTTCAATTTTTAAAAAAACAAAAAAGGAAACTTGTTATTTGTGACAACATAGATGGACCTGTAGGATACGATGTTAAGTCAAAAAGACCAGGCACATGATATCATTTATATGTGGAATCTAAAAAAGGCAAAATCCCAGAAGCAGAGGGTAGAATGGTGGTTACTAGGATCTGAAAGGAGGAGAAGGCGAAATAAGGGAGCTGTTGGTCAAAGGATACAAAATTTCAGTTAGATGGGAGGAGTAAGTTCAAAAGATCTATTGCAAAACATAGGGACGATAGTTAATGACAATTAATTGTGTACCTGAAAATTGCCAAAAGGGTAAATTCTACACAATCTCACTGTAAAAATAAGTATGTGAGGCAATGTAAATATTAATTAGCTCAATTTAGCCATTTCACATATACACTATATATATATATAAAACCATCATATACACTACAAATATATACGATTTTTAAAAATACATTTAAAAAAATGATAGTCCCCAAAGACTCTTCAGTTACATACTGCTACATACTTGCCACAAGGTTGAAAGGAAAGTGCACTTAAGATCAAATTCTGCCTCAGACAGAGACAAACAACATGAACTGGTTTGAAATATCTATTCTGCGAGTTTGAACCCACAGAAGAATAAAGTTATAAGTCTTCATTCTTCTATAGGCTCAGCCACATCCTTATGCTCAAGGTTCACTACAGGCACTATTCTAGTATCATTATTCTCTGCATCAAGATTCTAGAAACCCTCCTGAGTCAATGACTTGAGCACAAGAACTTTCGGGAATATAGCGCCAATGCTGCAGCAACATGTCTCGCTAGAGTTTGTTACACTGTTCGTATAAGATTTGAGGGCATCCTTTATATATTTTAACTAAAGCACATTGCTTGAAAACTCTTCTAAAATCATCAACAAGAACTATTTAAATTTTTCTACCGGTCTGTCAGTGAAGTATTAATGTGGATATGATAGCTGAGGCTTCATGTGCCTAGGGTTTCTGATATAATACTAATTGATGGTCTTTAGATCTAAATTCCTGATTAGACAACTGATTACTCCAGCATTTCAATTTAAATTAATAGGCATAGATAAAATCACTGTGTCCATGCCAATGTATTTAGAAATGAAGACATCACAGCCAATTAGTATTTGAGGTGGAATCCCAAATTACCTAGTTGAGGAATTTGATCAGGCAGTCCTGAATATAATTCCTGATTCCATCAGCTATAGAACCTTGAGTAAGTCACTTGGCATCCTGAAATCTTATGTTCTTCATGCATCAGAGTTTCCCCTTAAAAAGATCACTCAAGTTGCATGAAGGCAACATGTAGCAAGATTGCAAGAATAGATGATAGGAAACTACTATCATCAGAAAGTAGCCCAGGCAAAAGATAGACATGGATAAGTCCATTAAAAGAGATTTGTTCTACTCCTCATCCAACTATAGTTTACTTTTAACACTTTCTAGTGCCAGTCATGTAGATAAAAATAATTAAACAGTATTTGGGTCTTCAGAAGAAATCAGAATTTTAAAGGCAAATATACTCTACCTATTGTTTAGATATATTTCACTAAAGTATGCACAAAAATAAATTATGCAAAAATAATTTAAAGTTACAGTAACCAACTTGTGGCTCTTCAAGAAACCGCAACTCAGTGGCAACAGAGAGAAATAGATAATAAGTATAAAATAATTAATTAGGTCATACAGCTAAAAGGGACCTTAGGGCCGGTCTATACACTTCATGTTTTATTAAGTTCTAACTGCTCAACCCACAATTATTTTCAGTAAGAGAAAGTTTGGACTTTATTTGTTACTGGGTAACTCCTAGGACTCATTAAAAAATCTCAGAGACTTTATCATGTTTGAAGTAAAAAAAACTGTATTTTCAATGACTTTATTAAACTTAGGTAACTAATTTCCATCTTCTACCAAAAAATACAGACACATGAAAATGAGCGGGACAACTTCATGCCATGTGTTACCAGCTTATAAGCACTTGAAAGACTTGCTTTACTTATACTGTCTTTATCATGGAACAAAAACAAATGAGTCCATTATGTCCCTTTCAACACACTATAAATCTTTGATGTCTATACAATGCCACATTAAAGCACAAGAAGCTCTACTGTCAGTGTCTAACCACCAAATAAACTTGACAGTCAGGAAATACAGAAAGCAAACTTGGGAAGTACAACACAGTCAATCTGTATCTGGGATGATACCGTGTTTTCAGCTGGTAAAAGATAACGTATGGCTCATGCAGTCTTTGAGGGTGATGTCACTGTGTATCTGCCCTGCTAACATTTCTAATGTTATAAACTTAGGGACCAAGTAATTGTACTAGAGAAGTATGGCAAATAAATATGTTGGGTTAACCAAAGGGAATGAAACATAGTTTTAGATTTTCCCAGTTATGAGTTAACACGCTTCTCCAGAAGATAAGCTAGAAAAAAATTTCTGGGTTTAGAGTATTGAGTCCAAGACACTGAGAACACACAAGGCTTATAATAGTACCAACGTGAAGGAAGAGAAGCAATGAATTATCATAGTCAGTAAAATTTATATGCAGCCAAATATAGAACCTGATGTTTTTTCCTCCTTTCTAGGAGGACAGATTACTGCCCTGGCAATGTAGTCATCTATACAAGAAAGAATAGGTGCAATTAATTCTCTATGTTCACAATAAACATGAGAACACATACATTTAAACCTATAAATAATTCAAATTGTAATTTGTTTTAGCAAGAGTATGTACCATTTGGGCAACTGAAGCTAATCAGAGACTGATGCTGCCCGTACCTGGTGCAATTCCTCTGTAGCTATCATTTCGGTTTTCTTTTTTCCACTCCATTTTAAGGATGTCCTTGTAAATGAAATTTTGATATTGCTTTAAAATATTAAAGAAGCAAGACAGTGAGTTAGATTAACCATCTTGTATGCTTCAACTTCTTGACCACCTGGAAGTGATTCTGGAATATATATTTCCCCCAGGGCTCAGTCTAAGATGCAAACTCAAACACTATCTATAAAGAAAACATATATTCGTTAATGAGAAGGATAGAGAACTCTTCTAATTTTCATTTCTGCTACTCAGAGACAGTTCAAGCTTGATTAACCATGAGGCAATATAATATTGTGGTTGAAGCAAAGCTGTGTTTAAATCCCAGCTCTGTTTTTATTGGACAGATCTCAGCTTGGAAAAGTTAACGACCCCATCTTTAAAGTATGAGGAATAGTAGGCCTTACTTTATAGAGATGGTTAAGGATTAAGTGAACTGTTTTTTAAAAGGTTTCGAATAGTGTTTGGCTCATAGTAAGTACTATGTAAGTATTTATTTTAATTTTAAAAATTGAGAGCATTTCCTCTCAGAGAGCTATTACATATTGTGATGATTAATTTTATGTGTCAACTTAGCTAGACTATGTTGCTCAGTTTTTTGATCAACTACCATTGTAGATGTTGTTGTGAAGGCATTTTTAAAGATGTGATTAGTTCTAGATCCTTGAGGAATCACCACGCTGTCTTCCACAATGGTTGAACTAATTTACACTCCCAACAACAGTGTAAAAGTGTTCCTATTTCTCCACATTCTCTCCACATCTGTTGTTTCCTGACTTTTTGATGATCGCCATTCTAACTGGCATTAGATGGTATCTCACTGTGATTTGCGTTTCTCTGATGACCAGTGATAATGAGCATTTTTTCATGTGTCTGTTGGCTGCATAAATGTCTTCTTTTGAGAAGGGTCTGTTTATATTCCTTGCCCACTTTTTGATGGGGTTGTTATTTTCTTGTAAATTTGTTTAAGTTCTTTGTAGATTCTGGATATTAGCCCTTTCTCAGATGGATAGATTGTAAAAATTTTCTCCCATTCTGTAGGTTGACTATTCACTCTGATGATAGTTTGTTTTGTTGTTGTTGTTGTTGTTGTTGTTGTTGTTGCCATGCAGAAGCTCTTTAGTTTAATTAGATCCCATTTGTCTACTTTGGCTTTTGTTGCCATTGCTTTTGGTATTTTAGTCATTAAGTCTTTGTCCATGCCTATGTCCTGAATGGTATTGCCTAAGTTTTCTTCTGGGGCTTTTATTGTTCTAGGTCTTACATTTAAGTCTTTAATCCATCCTGAGTTAATTTTTGTATATGGTGTAAGGAAAGGATCCAGGTCCAGCTTTCTACATATGGCTAGCCAGTTTTCCCAGCACCATTTATTAAATAGGGAATCCTTTCCCCATTGCTTGTTTTTGTGAGGTTTGTCAAAGATCAGATGGTTGTAGATGTGTGGTGTTATTTCTGAGGCCTCTGTTCTGTTCCATTGGTCTACATCTCTGTTTTAGTACCAGTACCATGCTGTTTTGGTTATTGTAGCCTTGTAGTGTAGTTTGAAGTCAGGTAGCACGATGCCTCCAACTTTGCTCTTTTGGCTTAGGCTTGTCTTGGCTATGCAGGCTCTTTTTTGGTTCCATGTGCACTCTAGAGTAGTTTTTTCCAATTCTGTGAAAAAAGTTGTAGCTTGATGGGGATGGCATTGAATCGATCAATTACCTTGGACAGCATGACCACTTTCATGATATTGATTTTTCCTATCCATGAGCATGGAATGTTCTTCCATTTGTTTGTGTCCTCTTTTATTTTGTTGAGCAGTGGTTTATAGTTCTCCTTGAAGAGGTCCTTCGCATTCCTTGTAAGCTGAATTCCTAGGTATTTTATTCTCTTTGAAGCAGTTGTGAATGGGAGATCACTATGATTTGGCTCTCTGTTTGTCTGTTATTGGTGTATAGGAATGCTTGTGATTTTTGCTAGAAATGCCATTTGACCCCGATCCCATTACTGAGTGTATTCCCAAAGGTTTGTAAATCATGCTACTATAAAGACACATGCACATGTATGTTTTTTTGTGGCACTATTCACAATAGCAAAGACTTGGAACCAACCCAAATGTCCATCAATGATAGACTGGATTAAGAAAATGTGGCACATATACACCATGGAATACTATGCAGCCATACAAAAGGATGAGTTCATGTCCTTTGCAGGGACATGGATGAAGCTGGAAACCATCATTCCCAGCAAACTATTGCGGGGACAGAAGACCAAACACCGCATGTTCTCACTCATAGGTGGGAATTCAACAATGATAATACTTGGACACAGAGTGGGGAACATCACACACCAGGGCCTTTCGGGTGGTGGGGGGCTGGGGGAGGGATAGCATTAGAAGAAATACCTAATGTAAATGATGAGTTGATGGGTGCAGCAATCCAATATGGCATATGTATAGCTATTTAACAAACCAGCACGTTGTGCACATGTACCCTAGAACTTAAAGTATAATAATAATTTAAAAAAAAGATATGATTAATATTTAAATTAGTACACTTTGAGTGAGTAATATTATTCTGCAGGCCGAATACAGCGGCTCATGCCTATAAAGCCAGCACTTTGGGAGGCCTAGGCAGGTGTACAAGAGGTCAAGGGATCGAGACCATCCTGTCCAACGTGGTGAAACCCTGTGTCTACTAAAAATACAAAAATTAGCTGGGTGTGGTGGTGCATGCCTATAGTCCCAGCTACTTGGGAGGCTGAGGCAGGAGAATCACTTGAACCCAGGAGGTGAGGATTGCAGTGAGCCGAGATTGCACCACTGTACTCCAGCCTGGGTGACAGAGTGAGCCTCCATCTCTAATAATAATAATAATAATAATAACATCCTCCAAGATGTGGATGGGCTTCATCCAATCAGATGAAAGCCTTAAGAGCAAAGACAGGTCTCTGAAGAAGTAATTCTGCCTAAAGAGTGCACTTCTAGCATGCCTGGTCTTTCTTGTGGAATTTGGACTCAAATCTGCATTATTAACTCTTACCTGAATTTCTGGTCTGCCGACTTATCCTATTAAAATATCTATCTCTGTCTCTCTCTCTCTCTATATATATATATATATAAAATATATATATATATAGACTTATAGATATCTAGATATACACACACAATATATACATTCTATATATACAAGATAATATACTACATATAATATACAAGATAATATATTATATATAATTATCTCTCCGTATACACATATTAACATTTTCCAATTGATCTAATTTACCTACTCAATAAGAATTATTTGAGGGCCTACTATATATTAGAGAAAACAATCTCTAGGCTAAGGAGTCAAGATTGAGGAAATTTCCAGTCATAGATCTCTCATTTCTAATAAATAAGGAATCAATTAAAGAAAATACTCGATACTTATAAGAGCTATGAAGAAAATAAAATAATTATATAATAACACCACAGTGTGACTACACATGACTTCACAATACGCTTGTTGGGAATTTGCCACTGCCTGTGGCAGGTTCCCTTTCTACTTCACTTGTAATTCTATTACTACTTATCACACGTGGGGCATGTATCCGTATATAAGCCCATGTACACCTGTGAATTCCTTAAGAGCAGAAACTCATTTAAATGCATATTTCTGGTACTAGTATATTGTCCTCTATATGTAATACATGTGTACTAAATATTTATTAAATATATATTTATTTAATAGATAAATTACTTCATCCTCCTATTCTGTCAATTTCTGGGAAATGCCAAAATTAACCCCTAATCTTTAAAAAGCTACCTTTATAATTTTTGAAATGATATGCACACGTGTAAACATGTGTGTATATGAATTCAATACATGCACAGGGTTTCAAAAATCAAATCATACGGAATGGCTCAAAGGCAAATTACCAGTTTTCTTAGTTGCTTTTCTTAAAGTTTATCCTTGTTCTTCAAAACCATTCATATTTAAATGCTTTGGTTTATAGTGGTTAAATAGTATGTTGATATTACTTGTGTATGATTTATCAGGTTTGGCTTCTCATCTTATTCTATTCACATATAAACATTACATTATTATTCTGGATATTTAAAACCATCTTTGAAAGTTGATATTATATTTAAATATTTTCCATCAACTATAGACAGGATCTAGAGGAATAGATTTTTAAGAGGAGATTAGCTGCTCCCCTAATTTTGCTTTCACTTCTTCACACACTTTCAGCCCAACTTCTGTCAAGTAGAAATTTTATTGTTAACTTTGATAACATTTACACTGTCTTCGGTAAATGTACTTAAATCTTCCATCCTTCTCTACAAGAGGATTGCCAGAATTAAAAGATAATGATCTTCAGCATTACATCATAGCACAAAATGCAAGTAAAGAAGAAACAAAAACTTTAAGAAGAAAAATGCTAATAAAATAGTTGTGATACAAAAATTAAAGAACTAGTGAAGTTGTCAAGGAAGCCAGTGAGTGCAATAATAAGGGTAAGATGGAATAATAGAAGATGCTAAGAACTGACATTAAGGTGGATATTAAGAAGGAATGATGTTAAAAATATTGTCAAAGTAGTGTGTGTTCTTTCTCTTAATAAAAAAATCAATTAGAAATCCAGGAAGTATCAAAAATGTATAACATATTACAGAAGCCCAGGTATGAAGTTAATTATATAGTCAAGTGATTGTCATGAGCAACTTGTGAATTGTAAGAAGGGAGAAAGAATCAATTTCAACATTGCCCTTTAAAAGGGAAAGGCACTGTTAAATTTGAACACTGTTAAATTTAAAGGGAACTAAATGTGCTTATTGTCTCAGTACTTGTTCTATGGTGCATGTTTATGACATTACAGTAAGAGAGGAGTTCTTGATCTTTTTTCATCTAATGCAGAACTAACATCCTGCCAAATGCATTTTTTTAATGTAGTAGTGATACTTTTGAAATATGTAATTAGTTAATGTCTTTTATTTAAACTAGATGAAGCTATATTCCTAATCACTTTGCTATCTTAAGCATATATATGTTTAAATCATAATTTAAAAGTTTGTGCTGACATAGAAGAGGACAAACTGAAATCATTTTGAACAATGTCTTCAAATAGTTTTTATACCAATGACTCTGCTTAGTTTAAGCCAATTAGAGAATGGATGGGATTGAATTAACAGACAGAATATTTTTTAGTTTATCAGCAAATCCAGATATCATTTAAATCAGGTCAGTGACAAAATTAATTTCATATGTGTGTGTTCTCTTCTTTTTCAGTATCAAATTTATTGATATTTTTTCTTATTTTCACTCCAAATATTTGTACCCTTCTGAAACTCCCACTCCCTATCCACACCAATCCTGAACATACTACCATGATATTAATGTCTTTATGTAAGTAGCTTGATCTCCTTCCCCTAGAATATTATTCCCTAAATTTTCACAAGACTGACATGTTGTAATTCAGATTTCAGTTTAAATGTCACCTCTTCAAGGAAACATTATTTTTCAAATTAAATTTGAATGTGAGAATACTCTCAAATACCTTCCAAAGAAAATAAATAGGTGATAAATTTCATAATCTGAACTATTCTTATTCCATCCCACAGTTGATTGATGGTTTATGGAATTCTTGACTGAAAATAATTTACTCTTAAAAATCTGAAGAAATCCCTCAGTGGAATTCTAGCATCCGGTTTGATGATAAGAAATTTTATACTAATCTGTTTCTCATTTCTTTGTAACTGACTTGTTTTGCTTTCTCTGCAGGAAATGTTTAGGATTTTTTTTTTTTTTTCCAGTTTGACTGTTCATTGATTCTGAGATTAAATATCTAGAATATTTGTACTTGAAGGTTTTCTGGTAGGGTAGGAAATGTTCTTACATTATTTAAAAATATTTTCTTTTTTTCCGTTCTTTTTTTGTATTATCTCTTGTTAGATCTTCTGTTAGATAACAGAAGTAGATTTCTAGAAATCCCAGAAGTTGATATTTATATATATCTTATTAGTTGACATTTGAAAAACTAGGGTTTAACAATCTAGAATGATTAACTGATATTTCTAAAACTTTTTAGTTAAATTAGTATTTCTAGAACTCCTATTTATTAAAATGATACTTTCTGTTTTTGTTTTTCTTTTTTATGTCTTACTACTTTATCTCTAGTTCTAAATTCTGAGATATTTCCATGTCTTTATTTCCAGTGCCCTCAGTTTAATTTTTGTTTAAGCAGTAATATGGTTTGGCTGTGCCCCCAATCTCATCTTGAATTGTAGCTCCCATAATTCCCACATGTCATGGGAGGGACCCTGGTGGGAGATAATGAGGTAATTGAATCATGGGGGGTGGTTTTTCCCCGGTTGTTCTGGGAATAGTGAATAAGTTTCATGAGATCTGATGGTTGATACAGGGGAGTTCCTCTGCACATGCTCTCTCTTGCCAGCTGCCATGTAAGACGTGTCTTGCTTCCCCTTTGCTTACTGCCATGATTGTGAGACCTTCCCAGCCATGTGGAACAGTGAGTCAATTAAATCTTTTCTTTATAAATTACTCAGTTTGGGGTATGTCTTTAGTAGCAGCATGAGAACAGACTAAGGTAAGCAGTCATTTTTTATTTTTTTTATGTTTGAGCTCCTTCTTACTTTCTGATAGTTTGCTTTTCATATTACTCTGATCTTATGTTTCATCTTAAACATAGTGGGTTTAACTCATGTTTACCCAGAACCTCAACATACAAATTTATTTGTAAATATGATCTTTACAGCCGTAGTCAAGATGAAGTCACACTGGATTAGGATGGGCCGTAAATGCAATGACTAGTGTGTTTATGAGGTGAAAAGACACACAGATATAGACCAAGAGAACATGTGAGGATACAGCAGAAACTGGCATTATGCAGCCAGAGGCCAAGAACACCAAGGATTGCAAGGATCATCTAGAAACCAACAAGAGGCAAGGACAGGTTTTTCCCTACGGCTTTCATGGGGAGCATAA
Source organism: Macaca mulatta (assembly GCF_049350105.2). Lineage (NCBI taxonomy): Eukaryota > Metazoa > Chordata > Mammalia > Primates > Cercopithecidae > Macaca > Macaca mulatta. The sequence goes on along the minus strand of NC_133408.1, from coordinate 19,949,841 downwards.
CCTTGCTGCCACCTTGAATTTGAACTTTAGCCTCCTAAACTGTAATTGAATAAATGTCTGTTTTAAGCCACTCAGTTTGTGATAATATATGATGGGAACAGTAGTAAACTAATACACTAAGTATCTATTCAATAATATATGGAGGTGTTTTTTTTTAGTTATTTTATATTGTCTTAATAATTTTTCTTTCCACATTATTTTGTTAGTTTTTTTTTTTTTTTTTTTTTTTTTTTTTTTTTTTTTTTTTGGTCCTTGAAGAGAGGCTATCACAAGCATCTAAAATTCTTTTGATTAACTGTTTGGATTTAAGAAAAAAAAAAACAGTAGTACCAAGGCTAAGTAGAGTTCTGAGTAGATAGGAGAAACCTGTCACCTGTTAAATTTTAGATGGGTATGACAGATGCCACATGATAGCTGGCTTTGTTCTGTGACACTGACATCTACAATATTTGTCCTTCTGTTTCTCAGGGATTTTATCTACTTTCTTTGGAAAGAAAACCTCCAGTACTTCCTGTCAATAGCATCATTTTCCCAAACACTCTAGTTCAGAATCATGGGCTCTTCTTTGAACCCTCCTGTCCATTTATTCTCCATACCCAAATCTTCTTAACTTTTCCTTTAAATTCTCTCCCACCACTGTTGACACATTGAATTTCCTGATGTTTTCAGTGAACTTTAGCCTTTGTTATTTGATGCCTGAACATTATCAGGGAAATTTAATCTTTTTTCCTCCAACCCCCCTTTCATTTTATATGTCACTACCAAATTCATCTTAAAACACTTCCTTTTTAAATCACTTATTCTTTCCAAAAACTCAGGAACTTTCCTTAACCTTAGTTTAAGCCCTGTGCTTTGGGCACCCCAGGGATTTCTAACACCTCCTTGATCTGATCTTCAATGGTCTCTTAATCTCACCATCCCCAAGTAGAGCTTGGCTACTGGCTCCAGTAATCTTACCATCCCCAAGTAGAGCTACTGGCTCCAATAAACTGATCTACTCACTTAAGTACCCAAATGATTCTATCTCACTTCCTTTTACCCATTTGTTCATTTATGTTAACTAACCAAGAGCACTTTTTCCTCTTTTTGGCAACTCACTATTCTAAAACCCTTCAGTGCTTCATCTATAAAAATATACCTACACACTTCAGTCCACATGAATCCCTGTGAAACATTTTCGTTGATGATGAATGAATGATCATCTGTTATATCATTCATCATGAACCAAGGTGTGTCACAGTATTATCTTTTCATGTAGATTTATCATCTGAGAAGATCCTACTCTGCATTTATTTTATACATTTGATGCAAAGGCCTGAATACTTGATTCCTTAAATACATCTATAAAATTTTAAGGATAAAAAGTAACAATATAATAAGCCATTCTTCAATGTATTTGATTTTAAGATGAAGGCTTAAAGAAACCTTATTTATGTGTATTTAATTAACTGAATGGTGAAAAGTTCTAATGTGGATGTCCAATAGTAGACTTGGTGAAGTTACCATAAAAATGTGACTAAAGAGACACAAGATGTCTCCTTAAAAAAAATAGATTATGAGTGTGGGTATAGTAGAAACATAAGAAAAATACTCAGTTTCTACCTCCTTTGCTAGAAGATCATATTTCTTATTACACAAATTTTAAACACCAGATAGTTTCCCAACCTCTTTTATTGGTAAGTCAGGGGCTGTGACTCAGAGAGCATCTCCATTCTGTTAATATGCTCAGATTCAAATACACAGAATTATTCTTAGTTTATCTTTTTCCCTAACACCTCACATTAAATCCATCAGTACATCCTGCTTCCTCTGCCTTCACAATAGTTCCAGAATCTAATGGTGGGCACCCACTTCCATCATGCCACCGTAGCACCTCAACGGGGTTAGTCCAAAAGAGCCCCTATATGATTTTTCTGCTTCCATGAATATCTCTCCAAGCTCCCATTCCCTTTCCAAAGTCCATACTCCACAGAGGAGCAGGAGTGAATCTTGGAAAATGTTGGTCAGATCAGATCAATGCCATTTCCAAAACTCGACATCAATTTCACATTTCACTCAGATCAAAAGTTGGATTATTTACTACAGGCAGAGAGCTCTACACAAGCTAGTTTCCTGATGCTTCTCTGATACCATTTTCTAACTTTCTCCTCCTGAAAATGTTCTTTCTTCTCAGTGCATCCTTGCTGGACACCAGGACTTTCAAAAAGAACATTCTTTAAATATCTGTACATTTCATTCCTTTACTTCATTCATATCTAAATTCAAATATGATTGTACTAAAAATGGCTTCTTTTTTTTTTTTTTTTTTTTTTTTTTTTTTTTTTTTTTTGGCTGGAGTGCAGCGATATGATCCTGGCTCACTGCAACCTCTTCCTCCTGGGTTCAAGTGATTCTCCTACTTCAGCCTCCCCAGTAGCTGGGATTACAGGCCTGTGCCACTGTGCCTGGCTAATTATTGTATTTTAAGTAGAGACAGGGTTTTGCCATGTTGGCCCGGCTGGCCTTGAACTCCTGACCTCAAGTAATCCACCCGCCTCAGCCTCCCAAAGTGCTGGGATTACAGACATGAGCCACCGTGCCTGACCCAAAGAAAACTTATTTGACCATCTTACCTGAAACAAAATGTCTCTTGTTTTACTCTGCCATTAACTTGCTTTTAAATCTTATCACTTATTACAGCCTGCCATATGTTTATATTATTGTTTTTGCTGATTAATGTTTGTCTTTCCTAAGTAGAATATAAATATAAAAGCAGGGAGATTTTCTGTTTTGTTCACTACTGGATCACTAGTGCTTGTATCACTACCTGGCACATAACAACGACTAAATAAATGTATGTTAAATAAACAATTAAATTAATTAATTCTGACCAACAGGACTGCTTGGGAGATCTGAGAATTGGGATTCCATGATAAAAAGCAAGAAATATGCAAGCGTCCATTTCCTTTCTACTTTTGATGATGGTTTTTGAGGATGTGATATTGGAAACTGTAGCCTTCTTGGAACCATAAGCAGAGGTATCGCTAACACTCTGTAGAAGGGAGAGTAGAATGGTCCAAAAAGCTGGGACATTTGGTGTTGTGTAGCTAACCAATTCTAACTTCGTTTCTTGATTAGTCAACAAAAAGTGTTTATGCCCTGGTTATTTCTCTATGATATAACTTGTAGCCCAAATCATTCTGGACATAAGTAAAGCAAGCTTGATCCTGATGTCTACTCAAATAAGATGGCAAACCATCTTAATGAGAGTCAAAAGGAGTGAGAAATTGCATGTTTGTGAACACAAGGAATGGGAATCATGAGAGAGGTTGCTAAAATTTGGGCAGTGAGAGATAGAATAGCATGAATAGGGGCACAGAAGCTCAGCCTGGTAAAGTAAGATCTGGGAGTATCTGGGTTCTAAGCTTGTTCTGCCTCTCACTAGTTTTATGGTTAACTAATTTAACCTATTGGGGCCTCAGATTCTTGCAAAATGGGAACAATAATAGTACTTAGAATGTTGCTGGGAAGATTGTGATGATGAGCGCATGACACTCATCAATTGTTTTTGATATTGTTACTATGGTTTAGGATCTAAAATGCCAACATGGGGTGGAGCGTGGGGAGTATGCACTTAATTTGAGTGTGCACTTAATTTGAGTGTGGGGGGTATGCACTTAATTTGAGAGGCAAGTAGGAGACATTTTATTTTATTATTTTAACTGAGAGCATTTTGCAAAAGTAGCAAAGAACCAGAGCTAATAGACGTCTCTCTTCCTTCCCTTCCAAGGGAAGTCAAGTAACAATATATTGAATATAACTTTGTTCAACAAATATTTGAAACCATAGATGGTTTTCTTTGCTTTGAGCAGTGAATTTTCTGTACCAAAGAGGCCGAGGAAAGGATGAGAGGTCTCTTCCTTTTACAGCCAAAGTAAATAATTCCTTGTACATGATCTAATGCCAAACATGCCAGGAGCTTACAAGATAAGGGGAATTATTAAAATGAACACACTTTATTGTGCTTATAAACTTAGTTTGTATTTCTCATGATTGCACCCAATCTATAACCACATTCATTTATTTATTTATTTATTTATTTATTTATGTTTTGAGACGGAGTCTTGCTCTGTCACCCAGGCTGGAGTGCAGTGGCGTGGTCTCGGCTCACTGCAACCTCCACCTCCTGGGTTCACACTATTCTCCTGCCTCAGCCTTGCAAGTAGTTGGGACTACAGGCACCCGCCACCATACCCAGATAATTTTTTGTATTTTTGGTAGAGACAGAGTTTCACCATGTTAGCCAGGATGGTCTTGATCTCCTGACCTCATGATCCACCCGCCTCGGCCTCTCAAAGTGCTGGGATTACCGGCATGAGCCACCGTGCCTGGCCTATCACCACATTTATAGTAAAACTAAATGATCTGTATAATGTTGAATATGTAAATAAGTATATAATCTGTTGAAAATATCTAGGAACATTTTATAGACATTTATCCTCTGCATTCTGGGCTGATAACTCTTAACCATATTTAGTGTCTTTAATGTTAAATACTGCCAATGTTAAATGACAGTTAAAATAGAAACCATGCTCATCTCTTCCAAATTTCTTTGCTGTGGACACTTTCAGGCTGTAGCTGAACTGCGCGGAAAGATTTTTCTGGATCAAATCGTCAGAAAGTTCAGTAACTTTTTTGAACTTGGAAAAGTTAAGGTTGATATGTGAACATATTTGTTCACAGTTGTTGCATCCCATGTGAAAAGCCAGTTCCAAGGGAATCATCTGCCTTTTGGAACCTCTTTCTACAAGAAAAAAATGAGTGCAATTCTTTATTATCTCCAATTTGCTTTAACGAAGTCACTGGAAATTTAGAAAGTAGGGAGTGATACATTTCCTAAGAAATTTACTTATAATTCTTTGAGCAATTTATAATACAATATGTTTAATGGTAAAAGGAGACTATAGAATCCAAACTTTCCTTTGCCTTTTGCATTGTAAAAGTTTGAATCTACTGAACATATATTTATTTCTCTTTTCTTGTTTTTTCTTTTTTTTTTTTTTTTTTTGAGATGGAGGTTCACTCTTGTCGCCCAGGCTGGAGTGCGGTAGCATGATTTCTCTTTTCTATAGTCTGAAAATTTTTAGACCTTGATGAAAGTCAGAATTTTTCTGTAGTTTTTCTAATTAAATTGATGTGGTTTACCTATAGAAAGGTAATTTCAGAATAATTCAGAAAAAATATCAGCATCCTTTATAAATGCAGAGAACAATTACAGAAAATTTTCATAATATCCAATAAGATCTGACTCTCCTTTTTAATTTGTAAATAGCTAGAGGATGAAGTCCCTTTCACAGGCCACTTTCATGAAGTGGTGTTGTTTTCAGCAGGTTATCATTTAATCACTAACTGAAGAGAACAATCTGGGACTGAAATATAGTTCAATTCCATATGGTGTCTGCATTCCTTGGGCATGATGCAAACATGTTCATTGAGGAAGTTAACAGTCACTACAAAGCCAGCCAAGCTCTTGTAGTGTAAAAATTTGGAGATTGTTTGCAGTATAATTTTTACTGAAGAAAAAGAAATGAGAAAAGAGCAGAGTCATTCATGAGATAATAACACTGGAAATTGTCTTCACGGAAAACATTAAAAAATTCTAAAGAATGATTACTGAAATCTCTCCTTGATTATCAAAACTTTGTCTTCTGTGTTCACTTTCTCGACCTGATTTGACTTAAACTTCTACTCAGATGAATATTCTGCAGACAATCTCTGAGAGAAGACACACATCCTTTAAAGAGACTGTAAGATTCCATAAAATAATATTTTTCTCCAAATTCCCCCAGATTCATCCAGCTCCCTATTTCCAAGATTCTCGTGCATCTCTTGCAAATTATTGGCTTAGTGGATCTTTTGAACTCATGGAAAGGCAGTGTGTTTTGTTCCTTAGATGTTTTAAGGTATAAAAATGTTGATAATCAAAGTTCTAAAATTATTACTTACTATTCTATTACTATTACTCTTATGCCAGATTATGTTGAACATAAAATTACAATTCATTTGTCTACTTCTTATTTATTATTGGCTTCCTTCCTCCAGCTTGTAGTCCAGGTCTAATTGCAAATTTCTCATCATATGTAATTAATCAATTAATTTTGAGATAGAATACCTTTCTGCCACCCAGGCTGGAGTGCAGTGGTGTGATCTTGGCTCACTGCAACCTCTGCCTGCCAGGCTCAAGTGATCCTCCCACCTCAGCCTCCTGAGTAGCTGGGGCTACAGGCATACACCACCATGCCTCGCTGATTTTTATTTTTCTTTCTTTGTAAAGATGGGATTTCGCCATGTTGCCCCGGCTGGTCTCAAGCTCCTGGGTTCAAGTGATCTGCCTGCCTCAGCCTCCCAGAGTGTTGGGATTACAGGCATGAATCACCGCTTTTGGCCTCATTATATTTTAAATGAATGCATAGGTTTTCATTTTTCTTCAACACAATTAACTTCAGTACTACCTAATATTTTCCCCATTGCCTCTGTTTTATCTGTTTTCTCTCACATTCCTGTAGGGAGTCATTACTTCAACAGAGTAGACTGTGATAGCATTTTAAAAAGTAAAATAAAATGAAATGAAATTGAAAAAGTCAGAATACAAGGCACATGTTAACAGTATTATTATTACTTTGTGAGGTGTGTGTGTGTGTACGTGTGTGTGTGTGTCTGTGTGTGTTTATGGGGATGGATGGAGCATGTGGTATTTGTATGTCTACTGGGTAAGGATGTAAAATAAATTTCTTACAGTGGATCCTTTTCACATCCAGAAGATGTGAAAGCCACTACTTTAGTACAAATTACACTATTTAACTTCCTGATTTTGCATTTCTAATTTTTGTGTGAAAAACTGAGTTGTTTTTATAATTTTGGCTATTTCTATCACAGAGATTATGCATATAGCTCTGTCTTTTTCATAAATAGTTAACCTATGACCTCATCGAGATCCTTCTAACTTATCTCAAAGCTGACATGAATTGAAATGAACATCTACCTTCTCACTGCAATACTTCCCCTTTATCTACCTGATGTATTTTTGCTACCATTCTGAGTTTTTCCAAATCAAGAATGTTTAATATTTACACTATTTATCCTTTTGTTATCAATTATCTCTTCTTCAGTAAAACACTGTATTACTTCAGGCATGTTCTCTATTATGTCTGAATGTACTAGTTTCTATCTTTTAGGGCTACATAATCTGTGCGTTCTTTGAACGTTTTAAAGCACAGAATGGACATGTAGTAGGCTGATTAGGAACACACAAACTTCACAAGTGTTACTAAGTTTGAATCTTATCCAGACCACTTAACAGCTAATATGAACTATAGAAAGATAATCAACTTTTTGGTACCTCATTTTTCTCTGCAAAATGGGCCAATATCAATAAACTTTATGAGTATAAAGAACAAATGAGTTAATATATGTAGAGCAATTAGTGCAGGGCCTGGTAAATGGTAATAACTTAGTAGATTTTAACTATTATAGAATTTTTTTGTGACAATAATTTTCCTTTGAGGGAGTCATCCAAAGTACATCTGTAGTAATAAAGGAATGCATTATGATGGCCTATTTAGTTTGCCCATTTTAAACATTTGCCAAGAAAACATCTGGAGATGAGTTGGAATCTTAATAAAAGAAGTTGGAGGATAGCAGACAGTAGAAAAAAAAAATCCATTCTCATATACAAACAGAAAATCATCTAGCAAGAAAAAGGTATCACGATTATTAAAGGCAAAATAAACCAATAATTTTAGCCTGAGAATTAAAGGAAAGAAATGAGAAAGGAAGGAAGAAAGGGAGGAAAGAAGGAAGGAAGAAAAGGAGGAAAGAAGGAAGGAAAGAAGCCAGGCAAGCGATTGGGAAGTCAAGAATATTGAGAGCACTGCTGTGTTCTTGAATTGGAAGATTAAATATTAAAAAAATTGTCTAAAATAGACTTAATATAATTCAAAATTAAATTCAGACTTTTAAAATATGAAGCTCATATGAGATAATTAAAAGATAAATAAGTTGATAATTGTTTTTAAGTAAGAGTGAAACTTAATAGTTGCTATATTATGGTTTTGCATAATGTTATTTGAATGGCAACATTAAATATGAAAGCATATTTTAAAGTTACAACAATGAAAACTGTGTCACTGAATCATAGACTGATCATTGAAACAGAGTAAATGGCCGTAAAATTGATTCTTGCCTACATAAAAACTTCAAATAAGAAGAATTTTATGTTAACAAATGTTGCAGTAAAATTGATCAGGTAGGCGAAAATTTTAGAGTTTTCCTCTGTAGCAAATAAATTGTAAGAATAACAATTCAAAATAAAATAGCAAAGAATCGTTTGGATTAAAAGCAAATGTTGGTTAGTATTTATCTGAAATAGGGAGATCTTTATCTATCTAAAGGTCATTCCGACAGATGAAAAGGTGTACCTGTCTGATCTGAATAGCCAGAACACCAGGAAAGGGGCATCGCAGGGAGGTGGATTGCTTTCCTGATGATCTGAAGGACTGCTGAGGCATCTCCCTCCCTTCCCCCTGAAAAAACTTCAGTGCATTGCACTGAAAGCTTCCCCAGTCACCTCTGTCAAAGCTGGGACTTCTGCCCACCATTGAGGTGTTGCATATACCCACTGGCATTAGCTGCAGCCAGTTTTTATCCATGGACACTTACTACTGGCCTGAAGGCTGAACTATTTAACCCAGTGAAAAAAATACTGAGAAAGAAATAAAAGTGTGCATGCCACTGGGGAACAAGCTATGCTTCATGGGATCTGTGCCATTCTGGCCTCATGGGAGACAGTGAACTTACTCATGTATCCAGCACACTGCTACAACCCACATCTGAAAAACAGTCATCATATAAACATTCTCTATAAGCAAGTCACTCATACAGAGCCTTTGCCACTGAAAGCATCCAGAGCCAGAGCTAGGTGACCATAAACTATACACATTAAAGTCACATCCTTAAGGGGAAAAAGTTTAAAACAGCCCAGTCAAGTCAAAAATAAATTAAAAAATAATAAGAAGAAATAGTGTGCCCAAATGAGAAGGAACCAGGAAAAAGTAATATAGGCAATATAAAAAACCAGACTTCTATAACATACCCAAAATATCACACTAATGTCCCAGCAATGGATTTAAACCAAAATGAGATCTTCGAAATACCAGGGAAAGAAATAAAAATTTTGATTATTAAATTGCTCAGTGAGGTCCATTAGAAATTTGAAAACCAACGTAATGAAATAAAAAAAGCAATTCAGGATATGGATGAAAAATTTTGTAAGGAGATAGCTATTTTAAAGAAAAACCAAACAGAACTTCTGGAAATGAAAGGCACGTTTAGAAAATTACAACATTCAGTGGAAATTTTTAACAATAGATTAGACCAAGCAGAAGAAAGAATTTCAGAGCTTGAAGACTAAGGTTTTGAATTAACCCAGTCAGATAAAAATGAAGAAAAATAATGAAAATAAATTAATAAAACTTCTAAAAATATATAAGATTATGTAAAACATCCAAACATAAGAATCATAGGTTTTCCTTAAGAAGAAGAAAGAGCAAAAAGTTTTAGAAAACCTAATTGAAGGAATAAATGAGGAAAACTTCCCTGGTCTTGGTGGAGATTTGGACATCCAAATATAAGAAGTTCAAAAAACTGGGAGGTTTATTGTACAACAAAGACATCATCAAGGCATATAGTCATTGAACTATCTCCAGTTGATGTGAAATAAAGAATTTTAAGAGAAGTGAGAAAAAGCATCAGATGACTTATAAAGAAAAACCTATCAGAGTGACAGTAGACTTCTCAGTAGAAACTGTACAAACCAGAATGGATTGAGGTCCTGTCCTTAGGACAAAATACCTGCCAGCCAAGCATTTGTATCCGGCAAAACTAAGTTTCATTTTAAGGGAGAAATAAAGTATTCCCCAGAAAGCAGGTCCTGAGGGAGTGTGTCACCAAGAGACCAATCTTACAAAAAATGCTACAAGGAGTTGTAAAAAAGCTTGAAATGCTCAAATCCAAAAACAATTGAAAGTATAAAACTCACAGGGCTTATAAAGTAGTATCACAATGGAAAAAAAGCAACTAGATAAAAATCAATATGATGACAGAAACAGTACCTTAAATATCAACATTAAATTGAATGTAAATAGTCTAAATGCTCCACTTCGTACATATAGATTGGCAGAATGGATTAAAAAACAGAAGTCAATGTCTGCTATCTTCAAGAGATACACCTAACTCATAAAGATTCTTATAGACTCAAGAGAAATGGGTGGAAAAAAGTATATCGTGCAAATGGAAACCAAAAATTATCAGGCGTAGCTATCCTTATATCAGCTAAAAACAGACTGTGTAGAAGTAACAACAAAAATAGACAAAGAAGGCCATTATATAATGCAAAATGGAACAATTCAACCAGAAAATATGACAATCCTAAATACATGTGCATGTAATTCCAGAGCTCCCAAATTCAGAAAATAAATACTACTAGACCTAAAAAAAGAATTAGACTGCAACACAATAATAGTAGGGGATTTCAACACTCTACTGAGAGCACTAAACAGATTATTGAGGAAGAAAATCAAAAAAGAAACACTGGACTTAAACTAAACTCTAACAGAAATGGATGTAACAGACATTTATAGAACTTTCTACCCCAAAACAAGAATAGCATTCTTCTCATCAGCACATGGGATATTTTCCAAGGTAGACCATATGATAGGCCACAAAACAAGTCTCAATAAATTTAAATAAATCAAAATTGTATAAAGTGTCTTCTTAGTCCACAGCAGAATAAAAACAGAAATCATTTCCAAGAAGAAACCTCAAAACTATACAAATACATGGAAATTAGCAATCTGCTCCTGAATCATTTTCTAGCCAACAATGAAATTAAGATGTAAACTAAAAACTGTTTCAAAATGAGTAACAGTGACAAAAGTTATCAAAACTTCTGGGATACAGCACAAGCAGTGCTAAAAGGAAAGTTTATAGTGCTAAATGCCTACATCAAAATGGCAGATCACAAACTGACAGCCTAATGTCACACCTCAAGGAACTAGAGAAACAATAACAACCCAACCTCAAAACAAGCAAATGAAAATAAATAACAAAGATCAGAGCAGAATTAAATGAAACTGAAACCAAAAAAGCAATATAAAGGATTCATGAAATGAAAAGTTGGTTCTTCAAAAAGTTAAAAAAAAAAAAAGATAGATCATTAGCTGAATTTACCATGAAAATAAGACAGAAGATCCAAATCTCAAATAGAAATGAAAATGGAGACATTACAACTGATACCATAAAATGCAAAAGACTATATGAGACTATTTTCTTTAGTAGTCTCTCACTGTCGCTCAGGCTGGAGTGCAGTGATGCAATCACAGCTTATTGCAGCCTCGACTTCCTGGGGGTAAAGCAATCCTCCCACCTCACCCTCACAAGTAGCTGGGGCTAGAGGCGTGTGCCACCACAGTTGGCTAACTTATTTTTATATATATATTTGATAAAGATGGAGTCTCCATATGTTGTCTAGGCCTGTCTTGAACTCCTGGGCTCAAGCAATTCTCTTGCATTGGTCTCCCAAAGTGCTGAGATTACAGATGTGAGCCACCTTGCCCAGCTGAGACTACAATGAACACCTCTATGCGTACAAACTAGAAAATCTTTTAAAAAAAAAGGATAAATTCCTGTAAACATGCAACCCCCTAAACTCAGATCAGGAAGAGATAGAAATCTTGAACAGACCAACAACAAGCAGTGAGATTTACTCAATAATCAAAAGTCTCCCAACAAAATAAAGTCCAGGACCAGATAGATTCACAGCTGAATTGAACCTGACAGTCACGGAAGAATTGGTACGAATTATACTGAAACTATTTCAAGCAATTGAGAAAGAGACAATTCTCATTAACCCATTCTATGAAGTCACTATCACATTGATACCAAAGCCAGAAAAGGTTAACACAGCAACAACAACAACATCATCAAGAAACTACAGACCAATATCCCTAATGAACATAGAGGCAAAAATACTCAACAAAATACTAGTCAACCAAACCCAACTATATATCAAACAGATAATTCATTATCAATAAGTGAGTTCCATCTCTGACATGGTTCAACATGCACAAGTCAATAAAAGTGATTCACCATGCAACAGAATTAAAAACAAAAAATGTGACTATCTCAATAGACATGGGAAAAACATTTGATAAAATCCAGTATCCCATTCCTTTATTGTAAAAACCCTCAAGAGACTAGGCAAAGAAGGAAAACATACCTCAAAATATTAAGAGCCATCTGTGACAAACCCACAGCCAATATCATATTGAAAGGTAAAGTTGAAAACGTTTCTGCTAAAAACTAGAACAAGGCAAGGATGCCCATTTTCTCCACTTCTATTTAACATTGTACTGGAAGTCCTAGCTGGAACAATCTGGCAAAATAAAGAAATAACGCTCATACCAATTGGAGAAATGCGTCAAACAATCTCTGTTTGTGGATGCTATAATCGTATACCTACAAAACCCTAAAGACTCTCCAAAAGAGTCCCAAATTTGATAAATAAATTCAGTAAAGCATCAAGTTAAAAACATTCAATGTACATAAATCAGTAGCACAGCAATAATAACCAAACATAATTAAATCAAGAACTCAATCCCATTAACAATATTTACAAACAATGAAATACCTAGGAATATACTTAAGCAAAGAGATGAATTATTTCTATAAGGAGAATGAAAAAACACTGCTAAAATAAATCATACATGACACATACAAATTGAAAACCATCCCATGTTTATAGATTGTGGGGGTAAATATTGTAAAAATGACCATCTGCCCAAAGCAATCTAAAGATTCAATACAATTCCTACCAAAATACCAATGTCACTTTTCCACAAAATTAAAAAGATAGTTGTGAAATTTATATGGAATAAAAAAGGGCCCAAATAGCAAAAGCAATCCTAAGCAATAAGAGCAAATCTGGAGGCCTCACATTAATCAATTTTAAATTACACTACAAGGCTGTAGTAACCAAAACAGCATGATAATGGTGTAAAAATAGACATATAGACCAAAGGAAAGGAACAGAAGAGAGATCCCAGAAACATAGCCAAATACCTACAACCAACTGATCTTCAACAAAGAAGACAAAAACACACTGGGGAAAGGACACCCTATTCAATAAAATGCTGTGAAAACTGGATGATCACATGCAGATGAATAAAACTGGATTCCTATCTCACACCATATACATAAATTAACTCAGAATGAATTAAAGATATAAAATTAAGACCTGAAACCACAAAAATTCTAGACAAAAACCTAAGAAAAACTCTTCTGGATATAGGCTTTGGCAAATAATGTATGACTAAGATCCCAAAAACAAATGCAACAAAAAAAAAGAATAAATAAATAGGACCTAATTAAACTGAAAAGCTTCTGCACAACAAAGTAATCAACAGAGTAAACCACTTACAGAATGGGAGAAAATATTTCCAAACCATACATGTGACAAAGGGCTCATCTCTAGAATCTACAAGGAACTTAAATCAGCCAGAAAAATCAAATAATTTCATTAAAAAGTAGGCAAACACATGAAAAGATATTTCTAAAAAAAAGATATACAAATGGCCAAGAAACATGAAAAAATGCTCACCATTACTGATCATCAGAGAAATGCACATTAATATGCAAATGAGATTGTTCTTTACCCCAGCCATTATTAAAAAGTCAAGAAGCAATAGATGTTGTTTCTGATGTAAAAGGGAATGCTTATACACTGCCGGTGGTAACGTAAATTACTAAAACTTCTATGGAATGCAGTGTGGAGATTTCTCAAAGAACTAAAAGTAGACCTATCATTTTTTCCAACAATCCCTTTACTGGGTATCTACTCAAAGGAAAACAACTAATTATATTAAAAAGACACTGCACACATATGTTTATCACGGCAAAATTTACAGTTGCAAAGGTATAGAATCGACTTAAATGCCCATCAACCAATGACTGAATAAAGAAAATGTGGTGTACGTATGCATATGTACCAAGGTTACTACCTTAGCCATAAACAGAACAAAATGATTTTTTTTTTCATATATGCACCATGGACTACTACCTTAGCCATAAACAGAACAAAATATTTTTTTGGTAGCAACTTGGATGGAACTGGAGACTATAATCCTAAGTTAAGTTACTCGGGAATAGAAAACAAAATACTACATGTTCTCATTTATAGGTGGAAGCTAAGCTACGGGTACACAAAGGCATACAATGTGCTGTAATGGACATTAGAGCCTCAGAAGCAGGAAAGGCAGAAAGAGAATTACACAAGAAAAATTACCTATTGGGTCCAATAATCCTTTTATTTATTTTTATTTCTTGAGATGGAGTCTCTCTCTGTTGCCCAAGTTGGAGTGCAGTGGCAAGATCTTGGCTCACTGCAACCTCCATCTCCGGGTTCAAGTGATTCTCTTGTGTCAGTCTCCTGAGTAGCTGGGATTACATGCACCCACCACCATGGCTGGCTATTTTTTTTTTTTTTTTTGTATTTTTAGTAGAGACAGGGTTTCACCATGTTGGCCAGGCTGATCTTGATCTCCTGACCTCAAGTGATCCACCAGCCTCAGCCTCCCAAAGTGCTGGGATTACAGGTGAGAGCCACTGCACCTAGCCAGAGAATGGATATTCTCAAAGCCCAGACATCACCACTACACAATTTATACATGTAACCAAAAAACATTTGTACACCTGATGGTATTATAATAAAAAGACTAATAAATAAGAAAATGTTGGTAAGGATTTATTTGACTTTTAGTTAGAGGTCTTTATTTAAAACACAAAGTCTGAAAAGATATAATTAATCAAGACTGAAAAAAGACAGAAGGACGACTGTATAAAAAATCCAACTTCATAAAAATATGGTTGAATAATCACAAAGAGATACAGCTACACACTCACTAGATGCTTAAAGATATAGAGCCACCATTTTCTTATACATTGCTAATGAGGTATAATTGGCTCGACTTTGGAAAATATTTTGACATTAGCTACTAAAGATAAAGATATACAGTCCTTAGAACATAGCAATGTCACCAACTAATAATATTATTCTAGTATTGTCAAGGAGAGAAATGTGACATTGTCTTTCATTAAAAAAATAAAGAACAGAACACCAATAGAGACCTCAGAAACAACACCACATATATACAACCATCTGATCTTTGACAAATCTGACAAAACAAGCAACGGGGAAAGGATTCCCTATTTAATAAGTGGTGCTGAGAAAACTGGCTAGTCATATGCAGCAAACAGAAACTGGACCTCTTCCTTACATTTTATACAAAAAGTAACTCTAGATGTATTAAAGACTCAAATGTAAAACCCAAAACCATAAAAACCCTAGAAGAAAACCTAAGCAATACCGTTCAGGACATAGGCATGGGCAGAGACTTCATGACTAAAACACCAAAAGCAATGGAAACAAAAGCCAAAATCAACAAAGGGGATCTAATTAAAGAGCACAGCACAGCAAAAGAAACTATCATCAGAGTAAATAGGCAAACTACAGAATGGGAGAAAAATTTCACAATCTACCCATCTGACAAAGGTCTAATATCTAGAATTTACAAAGAACTTAAACAAATTTATAAGAAAAGAACAACCCCATCAAAAAGTGGGCAAAGAATATGAACAGACACTTCTCAAAAGAAAACATTTATGCGGCCAACAAACATATGAAAAAAAGCTCATCATCACTGATCATTAGAGAAATGCAAATCAAAACCACAGTGAGATATCATCTCACACCAATCAGAATGGTGATTATTAAAAAGTCCAGAAATAACAGATGCTGGTGAGGCTGTGGAGAAATAAGAACACTTTTACACTGTTGGTGGGAATGTAAATTAGTTCAACCATTGTGGAAGACAGCGTGGTGATTCTTCAGGGATCTTAGAACCAGAAATACCATTTGACCCAGCAATTCCATTACTGGGTATACACCCAAAGAAATATAAATCATTCTACTATAAGACACATGCATATGTATGTTTATTGCAGCACTATTTGCAATAGCAAAGACATGAAACCAACCCAGATGCCCATCAATAACAAACTGAGTAAAGCAAATGTGATGCATATACACCATGGAATACTATGCAGCCATAAAAAAGGATGGATCATGTCCTTTGCAGAGATATGGATGAAGCTGGAAGCCATCATCCTCAGCAAACTAACACAGGAACAGAAAACCAAACACTGCATGTTCTTACTCATAAGTCAAAGTTGAACAATGAGAACACATGGACTCAGGGAGGGGAACAACACACTCTAGGGGTTTTTAGGGGGCAGGGGGTGAGGGGAGGGAGATCATTAGGACAAATAACTAATTCAAGCAGGGCTTAAAACCTAGATGACGGGTTGATGGGTGCAGCAAACCACCATGGCGCATGTATACCTTTGTAACAAACCTGCATGTTCTCCACATGTATCCCAGAACTTAAAGTAAAATAATAAGAAATAAAAAATAAAAATGAACAAAAAACAAATAAGATGTTTTGTTCTTTAGAAGGTATTCTAATGTAGCCAATGCTAGGAAGCCAGTTTTCTCAAGGGTTAATGAGCAAATACTTTGAGGCATGTAACAGAGAAGTTTCAACAAATTTATTTTTTAAATTTCATTTTAAAATTTATAATTGACACATTTTAATTGTACATATTTATGGGATAGAATGTGATGCTTTAATGCATGTGTGTGTATTATAATTATCAAATCTGTGTAATTAGCATATCTATCGATTTTCACATTTATCTTTTGTGTGTGTGTGTGTGGTGATAATTTGGAATACTATTCAGCCATAAAACAGAATCAACTTCTGTTGTTTGCAACAACATGGAAGAACCTGGAGGACATTATGTTAAGTAAAATAAGCCACACACAGAAAGACAAACATCACATGATATCACTCACATGTCGAATCTAAAAAATGTTGATTTCCTAGATGTAGAGAATAGAATAGTACTTACTAAAGGCTTGAGAGGGTAAAGGGGACAGGGGCCTAGAAGAAGTTGGCCAGTGGGTACAAAGCTATTGTTAGATAGAAAAATACATTTCAGTCCTCTATTGCACAGTAGGGCGACTATAGCAAATAACGTTATATTCCATTCTTCAAGATGGCTAGAAAAGAAGTTTGGCTTTGTTTTAGGATACCAAGTAAACAGCTTTTTTTTTTTTTTTAGAAAAAAAAAGGGGAAGGCCATATAATGTTGACTGCATTATGTCTATGCTTGAGATATTTCAAAGAATAATGATTCTATAATGGTATAAAGTCTTCCAGACTATAAACAATACGGACACTTACAAAGTTGTTTTATATGTTTAGTATAGTTTTGATACCTAAATCAGAGTAGGACTATTTGTAATAAAGGAAGGTTACAGGTTTATCTGACTTCTGAAGAAATATTTTAATATTCTACATAAGAAATGATAAGAATATTGCCATAAAATCCATCATAACCCAGAAGTTTAAGGACAATTTTCTAGACAAGTTATAGGCATGCCTACCTAATATTATACCCCACTTTCTACTTGCCAATAAAAGCTATTTATTCAGTAAGTAATTCCCTCTTTAAATTTCCCTTTCTCATCTTCCTTTGCAAGCATGCCATTTGAACATATTTGTGGCCAATGAAATGTTATCAAATCTGGTTGGGCATTTGCATGGAAAGGTTGTTCTCTCTCAATGAAATGAAACAGAGGTTCTGAGACCACCCTTCCTTGTGTCTTCTTTTTCAGAATAATGACACGTTCTCCAAAGCTCTAATAGCTACCTTCAAATACTTAGGTAAAAGCATGATGGTGAAATCATAATAAAGAAAGAATGGTATGGGGAAAAGATGACAAAAGCCTTGATCCCTTATTCCATGTTTAAGAAACGATCTGCTTCATCTACTGCCATCTTTCAACTTACTCTCACTTGAAGAAAAAAACAAATACTTCAGTCATTGTTAGTTTTATTTAATTGCAGCTGGCAGCACTCTTAACTGATTAAAAATATGTATCATGAACAAATGCTATTCTCCATACTAATGGACCTGATGGATGAAATCCAGATGGTCATGTCAATAGATGTAGAGAAAAAATTCTTCTTTAGAAAAATAAGAGCAATTTATAATTTAGACAAATGTAATGTAGGAATCAAGGAAAAAAAAAAACTTTCTAAATCTGATAAAGAGCATTAGTTTGAAACCTGAAGCAAACATAATTAATCGAGGGATATTTGCAGCATTAGCCTTGAAACCATTAAGTGCATTTAGGCAATGCACAACACGTGCTGTAAAACGTGACTGTACCAAAATAATGCTTATTTATTAAAGTAAATGGATGCTGAGTAGGGTATTTACTATTTTTTCCTCAATGTTTTGACTGAAGTTCCAAACAATAAGAATATTGGAGAACCGGCTGGGTGCAGTGGCTCACACCTGTAATCCCAGCACTTTGGGAGGCCGAGGCGGGCGGATCACGAGGTCAGGAGATCGAGACCATCCTGGCTAACACGGTGAAATCCCGTCTCTACTAAAATATACAAAAAATTAGCCGGGCATGGTGACCGACGCCCTTAGTCCCAGCTACTCGGGTGGCTGAGGCTGGAGAATGGCCTGAATCCAGAAGGCAGAGCTTGCAGTGAGCCGAGATCACGCCACTGCACTCCAGCCTGCGGGGCAGAGTGAGACTCCTCAAAAAAAAAAAAAAAAAAAAAAAAAAAAAAGAGGAATATTGGAGAACCACACCAGTATTTGAAAGAGATGTGCAGTTAGACAGTGGCATGCACAACTTGCTAAACTATAGCTAATAGTCATTAAATCCATTAAAAAACAGCTGACCACACTCCCTAATTGCATAGAAGAGAAAGTGTAGATTATCTACAAACCATAACTAGTTTTTCTTAGTTCTCTATAGGGTCAAAATGGGAGATTTTCTGGAGCTTCGCGAAATGGAAGGGGGTTGCCTGCATTTCCAACGTTTGTTATGGTCAGCAGAGCCACCCAGCTGTACAACTCCATGATGCATGCTTTCCACTTGTTCAGTGCACAGTCCGGTAAACTATGAAGCAAATATGCTTTGACATGAATGCATGTGTTTCCTCTGGGCCAAGCAAATGCCATGGAACATAACTGAAATGAGCTGCTCGATGTGGTCCCAACCTGGAAATCTAGCTTCCTGAGCTATATCTGGAGGGGTATTTCCAGAAGGCAAGAGATTAAAGTGGTTTATAGGAGGTTACCAGAGAGTTAACCTTGGAGAATTACAGTGTGTAACACCTACGGGAGATATTCTGAAGACTCAATTGACACAGGCCTTGGAAAAAAAAGTATTTGGATGCTTGTCCCACTCAGAAATATTGACAAGGAAGGCAGGTCTGCAAAAAACCCTACGTGGATATAAAGAATTTTGCCCTGTCTCTAAGTATTCTTTTTCGCTCAATTAAGGAGAATCTGGAATGTCAAAAGAAGAGAAGTAGACAATAAAACAAAATTGCAATGAGACAAGCAAAAGCCAGGGTGTTAACCAGTCCTCTAAAATGGTTTCCATAGCTATGATCTCAACTGAAAGGGAGAGAAGAGGCCTTACATTAAATATAAGTTTGAGGTTTTGGATTAAACTGGTAATTTAAACCCCTGAAGAATAATGGTAATTAACAAAAATGAACTTATATTTGTAACTGCAAAAGCCAGAGACCTTTCTGAGTTTTTGTTATGCAGGGACAGATAAAAGAGGTTTGACATAACACGTAGGAGTTAATGAAAGGAGGAAAAATAAACTAAGTTTTGATAGCATTTAAATTCAGTTCAGAAATTTCAAAACCCAGAAAAATTTTAACTCCAAATATTTTTTAGAGATTTTAAACATGCTAACATGTTAATCTGTTTATTTTGAATGAACAATATCAGACTTAATTTATATATAAATAATAAAACATGCATTGAATTTTCTATAGTCATAATCAGAATGAAAGATAAAATAACAAATAATTGTGTGATTCCTAGTTTATTTCTTTGCCTTCTGAATACATTTGACAAATCATCTATTCTGTCTGGTGTCTTATCTCAAATTCAGTATTTCGATTAAGGGATTACGTCTTTATTTGGGTCAAGATGGACAATTAAATCATCTAAGTTCACCGTAAAATTTACTGGTGTCATGAGTGAATGTGCGGGACATTTGCCTTCGGCAGTCAGCATATGTCAGAGGACTGATATTTTCTTTCATATGCCGTCTTTTTAGTCATATAGGATTAGAGGTTTGGAGTCTTTCAGATGCACATTGGATACATAGAGTTATATTAAAAGGATTTCCTTTCTTTCAAGTGTGCTCAGTGATAGGGAAAAATGAGAATTTTTTCAGTATCTCATTTTATTACAAATGTGGATTTTAGGACCATGATGATTAAATAAGCAAGTGAATAAGTTGAGATTATAAGATTGAAAGCCATCTCTGCTATTCCCAAAGGAAAGAGGAACGCAAAGCGAATGGGGCGGAAAAGAAGGCTAGTTGGAAAAGACATGGCTGAAGGAGGAGATCATGAACTAGCATTCAGATGACCAGAACCAAATGATTTTGAATGACATAACTAGGTTTGTGCTATAAAATCAGATGTTCTTCTGCTCTCTGAGTGTGATATGTTCACTGAAAAGCATTTGAAATAATAACAAAATAAATATTTTAATCGGCAGTCCATCCACTTTCATAATAGATTTTGAATTACTAAATCCTGTTTCTGAATTTTACCCCTCTGGTTGAATATAAAATGAATAGGGAAATTATTTTCACCGCTGAGGTTTATTATAGATATTCTCTGAAGTTTGCTGCCCATTCAGAAGATCTTACCTTCTCAGTCACTGGCTATGTCTGAGAGAAGCTTGTGGTGGTGTCATGAAAGCTGCAAAGACCTGGAAGTGAAAGAGATGAATATTAACCAAATGCCAAGAGCAAAGCAAAGTATGTTTAGATTAGGACGGTGTAGCAACTTAGTCCCACTCATTTACAGTGGCTGTTCAAATTGATGAGCTGAAATGTTTATATGTTGATATCAACTCTGCCCTGGTTGGTTTTTATTCTAGGGTATTTGCTGAGTTTCCACTTTCAAATGCACATAGAGAAAATAATCCCCATCAGGACATCTGGCATTGTTTTTAAGCTATCACTTCACTCAGCCTTTGACTGCTAATTTGTTTTTCTTTCTAACTTGTTTAATTTGGAACAACCTTGTTGTACTCTTTACAGCGTCTCTGTGGTGTTTCTTCATTGTAAGAAACAATGTGAAATGCAATACTAACCCTTCCACCACTCGCTCCGTGAAGCCTGCACTATAATATAAAACAGGCAGGTTGCCAGTGATGGGCATCCAATAGCCTATTATTTATTAATGTTTAGCATTGATATAAAAGAAGGAATAAATATATTATTTGGTGATTAACCATATTCTCTTGCTCCTGAATCCTAAGTTTTTGAGAAGACTTTGATAACCAAAAATCAGCAATATTCTAGTTAATTACAAATTTTGGTTCACTTTGAAAAATCGTAGAGGTTACAATATTTTTCAATTGTTTGAAAGAATAAATTGTCCACTGGACTGAACAATGTGTCTTTTTCTCTTCAAATAATTTTACTTCCCCAATCTCTATGCAACCTTTATATTTGGAAGTTGTACACTAGAAACATGGATAATCATGTCATTCATCTCCTGATAAATTCACATTTATTAATAATGCTACTTACCAGTATTAAAGGGCATTTGACTTCCATCATCCATTACTGTCATAGTTATACTACTGCCCTATTTTTAAAAATCTGAATTCTAAAATCATTTTGATCAACCTCTAACCATGGACAAATTACTTCATACTTGACTGTGTGTACCTATTAAAAGACATGCTACACAGTGAAATATGTCATCCAATGCTTTATCTGAAAATGCGTATTCTAACTATAGTAGGTTACCAGTGGATATAAAAGCCATATTATTTCAAATTCAAAGACATGTGGTTTATTTTAGTTAATAATTTTTAGAATTCAAGATTACACTATTAAGTTTATTACATTAAGTCATTGGGAGAGTAACAGGATTTTTTGTTTGTAGGAAAAAAAGGGGCAAAAAGATATCTGGTTTTCAATTAGATAAAACCTTCAAACTGCTCAAGATATGGTCTTTACTGATTTACAAATAAAACCAAAGTATTACGTTATATATTCCTATTTAAGTATATATAAACATGATGGATTTAAAATGTTAACTTTATTTCTTCTTATTTATGATCAGTTTAACTATAAATACAAGCTATGCCCTTGCATATCAAGTCCTACATTAACAGATTATTCTTTTTGAAATTTAAAGAGCCCGTTTCTAGTGCTTAATTCCAGGAGGACTATTTTTGTAGATTTTTCAATTTGTTTCTCAGTTTAATATAATATATTTTAATTCAAAATGTAGTTTCTATTCATTGGTGAGTATTGCATTATTCATTACCAGGGTACAGGATCTAGCAAATATGTAACATTTTAAAATAGCAATGTTGTCCCATACTTTAGGGGCTTGATATTAAGTAGTAGTTGTTGTTTAATAATAGTAAAGAGAAAGAAAAATAGTTGTTTTTCTAGCCTAATTTGTTTTTGATATTCATAGTAAAAATCTCCTTTGACTTCTATGATAAATACATAATATATTTATCAACTGCCTTCCTTAGAGTATAAAGTAAAACAAAGAACTCTTGCTATATCCCTAATCTAAAGTAAACCTGGTCATAAGCCAAATTATTCTGAAGTGCCTGCTAAATTTGGATCTTAGAATATTTGCCAAATGTGTAACTTGCCTTAACTGTGTATATTGTACAATCAAATGTCAACAGTGTAGTTTCATTACTAAAACCCTTGGCTTTCAGCCTCATCTTGCAATTGAGTGCAGACTTAACAAGTAAAAAATATATTTTATATAATCTAGTGTCAGTGGGTATGGTTACTACTATGATAAAATTAAACATCACCAAATAAAAAATAGGCCTTTGCACTAAAGCCATGCTTTGTCTTTCAGTAATATTAGATGTCAGTGAGAAAAAATGTTTTCCTTTAAATGATATAAAGATTAAGTAAAGAAACTTGCAGAACCCATAGTATACCTATTATACTTGTTCTCAAATTTGGAGTTCTAAAACACTCACAGTGCTCATGAATAGGTTATAGAAGTACAACAAAATTATCAGGGACTTTAATAGAGGTTCAGTGGGGGGGAAATATACACATCTTCATCCAAAAAAGCAATTCTGTTATTTTGGGGATGGTAATACACACGTTTGGAAATGAAAACAATTATGAAAATAAAGTTTTCATCATCTTTCCAGCCCAACCAACTAACTTAACATTTTAGACTAAAATGTGGTGCAAAAAGTTGCCACGTTTTCTAAACTTATTAATAGTTAGATTACCTATTTACAAAGTTCTACTTTAATATTTTAAAGCCATATTACATTTCTTTATACCAGCAATTTTTCAACCTTATTCCAAAGATGATACTCAGGGTGTTATGAATCTTTTCTGAATGCCTGCAAAATTTTGATAGAATAGGCTTTGTATTAGTCTGTACTCATGCTGCTAATAAAGACTTAACTGAGAATAGATAATTTATAAAGGAAAGAGGTTTAATGGACTCACATTTGGAGAGGCTTCCCAATCATGGCAGAAGATGAAGGAAGAGCAAGGGACATCTTACATGGCAGCTAGCAAGACAGTGTGTGCAGAGGAACTCTCCTTATAAAACCATCAGATCTTCTGAGGCTTTTTCACTACCATGAGAGCAGCGCAGGAAAGACCTGCCCCCATGATCCAATTACCTCACCCTTGAAACCTCCCATGACACATGGGAATTATGGGACCTACAATTCAAGATGAAATTTGGGTGGGGACAGAGCCAAACCATATCATTCTGCCCCTGGCCCCTCCCAAATCTATGTCCTCACATTTCAAAACCAATCATGTCTTCTCAACAGTCCCCCAAAGTCTTAACTCATTTCAGCATTAACTCAAAAGTCCACAGTCCAAAGTTTCATCTGACAAAAAGTAAGTTCCTTCTGCTTATAAGCCTGTAAAATCAAAAGCAAATTAATTACCTTCCAGATAAAATGGGAATACAGGCATTGGGTAAGTGTACCTGTTCCAAATAGGAGAAATTGGCCAAAACAAAGGGGTTACAAGGCCCATGCAAATCTGAAATTTAGTAAGGCCATAATTAAACCCTAAAGTTCCAAAGTGATCTTCTTTCACTCTAAGTCTCACATCCAGGTTACCCTGATGCACGAGGTGAGTTTCCATGGCTTCAGGCAGCTCCACCCCTATGGCTTTGCAGGGTACAGCTTCCCTCCTGGCTGCTTTCACAGACTGGCATTGAGTGTCTGCAGCTTTTCTAGGTGCATAGTACAAGCTGTTGGTGAATCTACCATTCTTGGGTCTGGAGGATAGTGGCCTTCTTCCAACAGATCCACTAGGCAGTGCTCCAGTAGGGACTCTGTGTAGTGGCTCCAACTCCACATTTCCCTTCTACATTGCTGTAGCAGAGGTTCTCCATGAGAGCTCCCCCCTTGCAGCAAACTTCTGCCTAGACATCCCAGTGTTTCCATATATCTGCTGAAATCTAGGTGGAGATTCCCAAACCTCAATTCTAGACTTTTGTGTACCCACAGACTTAACACCACATGGAAGCTGCAAAGCATGGGGCTTGCACCCTCTGAAGCCATGGCCTGAGTTGTACCTTGGTTCCTTATAGCCACAGCTGGAGCAGTTGGGATGCAGGACGCCAAGTCCCTAGGCTGCACACAGCAGCAGGGCTATGGGCCAGGCCCACAAAACAATTTTTTTTCTCCTAGTCCTCCAATGTTGTGATGGGAGGGGCTGCTTGGAGGGTCTCTGACATGCCCTGGAGACACTTTCCCCATTGTCTAGGCAATAAACATTTGGCTCCTCATTAGGCCAATTTCTGCAGCCAGCTTGAACTTCTCCTCAGAAGATTTTTTTTAATCACATCATCAGGCTGCACATTTTCTGAATTTTTATGCTCTGCTTCTGTTTTAAACATAAGTTCCAATTCCAAACCATATCTTTGAGAATAAATAAAACTGAATGCTTTTAACAGCACCCAAGTCATATCTTGAATGCTTTGCTGCGTAGAAATTTTTTTCTTCCAGATGTCCTAAATCACCTCTCTCAAGTTCAAAGTTCCATGAATCTCTAGAGCAGTGGCAAAATTCCACCAGCCTCTTTGCTAAAACGTAGCAAGAGTAACCTTTATTCCAGTTCCCAACAAGTTCCTCATCTCCATCTGAGATGAGCTCCTTTTGGTCAAAGCCATTCAACAAGTCTCTAGGAAGTTGCAAACTTTCCCATATCATCCTGTCCTCTTCTGAGCCCCCAAACTGTTCCAACCTTGCCTGTTACCCAGTTCCAAAGTCACTTCTACCTTTTAGGGTATCTTTTGAACAGCAACCCAATACCTGGTACCAAATTACTGTGTTAGTCTATTCTCATGCATACCTGAGACTGGGTAATTTATAAAGGAAAGAGGTTTAATTGACTCATAGTTCCAAATGGTGGGGGATGCCTCCTAATCATGGTAAAAGGAGAAAGAAGAGCAAAGGGACATCTTACATGGTGGCAGGCAAGAGAGCATGTGCAGGGTAACTCTCCTTTATAAAACCATCAGATCTCCAG
This sequence comes from Macaca mulatta, assembly GCF_049350105.2. Classification (NCBI taxonomy): domain Eukaryota; kingdom Metazoa; phylum Chordata; class Mammalia; order Primates; family Cercopithecidae; genus Macaca; species Macaca mulatta. The sequence goes on along the minus strand of NC_133408.1, from coordinate 19,924,052 downwards.
AGACTGACTTGCCATCTCAAGAGCAGCACAGGAAAGACTCACCCCCATTATTCATTTACCTCTCAGTGGGTCTCTTCCACAACATGTAGGAATTATGGGAGCTACGATTCAAGATGAGATATGGGTGGGAACACAGCCAAACCATATCAGTCTTGTATACATTGGTTTAGGGTAAGAGATGGGGGTTAGAAAATCTATATTATTCATCAGAGTCTTCAGTAGATTTTGACCCATTGAAAAGCAAAGAATCACTATTCTGATACTTGGCTGCTTCTATCATTATGCTCTTCTATCATTATCCTTCCTTAAGAAGTTATTTTGCTGTAGGCAAATATTCTGAGTAGTTAAAATGAAAGTTTCAGTCTTAATTGTTTTCTCCATGATGTAATTTAATAGTGATCTGGGTAAAACCTAAAACACCACTTTTAATAGAGTGATATCCTAATAAAATACACTTTCATAGAGCTTTGTTAAATATGTCTGCAACAGTATGCTACTGTTTCTAAAGACATTTTCTATTTTATATTATACAGATATGAGAAAACTGCCATTCTAACAATTACAATGAGCTGAAATGCCTCAGTCGTAGAACAAAACCAGATGTAAATTATAGTTACTTAAAAAACAACACATCCTTTAAAATGAACTGTTACTCACTCCCCAAGTTCTCCATTGTGATGTAACTTAAATATTGCTGTTTTTCAAGTAAAAAAATGAAAAAAGACAAACTTTGAGTATCATTTTCATAATTAATATATTAGTAACAACATTTTTCTAATTGCCATTAGTTACTCTTCTGTACTTCATTGTTATTTTTGCTGTCTTTAACCTAGACATTGGGAAACAAAATTTTAAAAGGATTTTTAACAGCTTCTTTAGGAGTCCAGTTCATGCTTAGTACAGTCATCAAAAATTCTACTAAGCTTCACAAATTATTACATAGATTTTTATAATACCTAGTTTCTTAAAAAGAGAATTAAAATACGGTAATTTGGGCTTAAAATATTTTAACTTTTTATTTTGAGATACGTTTAGATTTACAGAAGAGTTACAAAATCAGTGCAAAGAAATCTAGTGTAACTGTCACCCAGATTCTCTTTGTGTAAACATTTTACAGAATCAGAAAAGAGTTGCTAAAGCAAATAACTCCAGTACCTTTATTGTAACTAAACTACTGACTCTTTTTGGTGGGGTGGAGAGTTCACTAGTTTTCCCAGTCATGCTCCTTTTCTCTTCCTAGCTCCCCTCTAGTATCTCATGTATTTATTTGACCTGTATGCTATGCTCTTTCTTTCTGTGACAGTCCCTCAGTCTTTCCTTGTCTTTTATGACCTTCACACATTCGATTAGACTTGTAAGTTATTTATAGAATGTCAGTGAATGTGCACCTGCCTGGTGTTTCCTCATGATTATACTGAGGTTATGAATTATTGGGAAGGATACTATCGAGGCAATGTGCCATTCTCTCCACCTCATATCAGTAGATACATTATATTGACATGTATTACTGGTAATGTTAACTTTGATTAATTAGTTAAAATGATACCATGTGAATTCTACAACTAAAATAAATATGTTTCCCTTTATACTTACAAAATATTTGGGTATAATAGGGAGATTCTTTGAGTTTACAAGCATCTTGTTTCCACTTAAACTTTTACCCACTAATTTCCGTATCCATGAGTGGATGTTTTCTGCAACTGTGATGTTCTAATAGTGATGTTCTATTTACCCCATTTCTTCTACATTTATTAGTTAAGATTCTTTTGTAAGGAAGAAACATTCTCTCTCTCTTATTATTTACACATTCTGATTTTTATAGCATCAACATGGAATCATGTGTGATTGTGCTATTATTGAAAAATAATATTCAGAAACCAAGAACTGGGTGTTAAGTGTGCTCATTGCTAGTGGAGTTTCATTGCTTTTATTAACTCTTGGTGGATAGAGACAGGAGATACGTGTATGTGTATTACTGCATGCATTTGCACCTATCTGGCACACACACACACACATTCATTTCAGTACCACAGGTGTCATTCTTTGAGCTATATTTAATTGTTGTTGTCTTTCACATTGTTCAGTTACAACAACAGAATTCTATGAACTTGGTGCTTTTGTTTGGGCTCTTATAACCTTTCCACTTGCTCCTATTTCTTTTTTTCCTGTTTTTATTTGTTTGCTTTGGGCACTTTCTTAACTTCAAGTAAGAAAGTACTTTAAGTAGCCACAAGATTCTCCAGGCTCACTTTATATTTTCCCTGACACTGCTCTGAGATCTTCCATATCTGCTAGAAGTTCTGACCCTTTTTATTGGAAAATAATATTTAGAAACCAAGAACTGGATGTTAAGTGTGCTCATTGCTATTGGAGTGTCAGTGCTTTTAGTAGTTCTCAGTTGATAGAGACAGAAAATGTATGTATGTTCATTAACACATGCATTCACACCTATCTCTCTGTTAACACATACATGCAGTTCACTTCAGCACCATGGGCGTCATTCTCTCTTTCCTTCCTTTCTCATTCATAACTTCTTGGGAAGTCTGACTTTCATTATCAAGAATATATTTGTTTATCTTTTCAACCTTAGTATACAAGTAAAATAATTTAAAAATGTGTAGTTCATTACCAACTAGACTATAGTGTTTGTGTACAGTTTATTTGCCTTTAGCCATACGATATTCAGTCAAAATAATGTTTTTCAAAGTTTCCAAGAACAGCTCCCTTCTTCCTCATCCCCTGGAGTGTGGGTGTGTGATTCATTTGTAAGACATTTAAATCCATTTATTGCAATCTACATTCCATCTTTCCCCATACACTGACTGGTATGCTTTTAACGTTCACATGCAGTGGTAATTATTTTTTGTGGTGTACAGTTTGATTTGTTTTGACAAATGGATACAGCCATGTACCCACCGCAACAATTCCATACAGAAGAGTCCTATCACCCCCAAAATGTTCTTCTGGTAACTTTTTATCGTCAAACCATCCTCATTTTTCCCAAATCCTGCAACAGCAGAGCTGTTGGTTTGTCCATATAGCTTTGCTTTCTCCAGAGTCTTATGCAGATGGAATCATGACGTGTATAGTTTTTGGGATCTGATTTTTTTTGGCACCTAGAAAAATATATTTTAATATTTATGCATATTTTAGCTCGATAAATATTTCTGTTTCTGTTTTTTGTGATTATTATTTTTCTTGCAGGGAATATACTAAAAAGAGAATTTAAATCACCCAGGCTGGAGTACAGTGGCAAGATAATGGCTCACTGCAGCGTAAAACTCCTGGGCTCAAGTGATCCTTCTGCCTCAGCTTCCTGAGTAGCTGGGACTATAGGCAGGAGTCACCACATTTGTTAATTTTGTTTTTAATTTTTATAAATTGGGTCTTACTATGTTAACCAGCTGGTCTTGAACTCTTGGCCTAAAGTGATCCTCCTGCCTCAGCTTCACATAGCCTTTGTGTTACAGATATGAGCCACTGAGCCACTGAGCCCGGCCGACCTCACTTTTTTTTTTTTTAAATAATTTTTTCCTAGTGTGCTCCAAATTTACAAAGAGGTTACATTGATTTTCTTTCAAGTGTATGTGAAGAGAAGTTTCTTTGTTTCCATTTCACTTTTCATCTGAGCTATGGTGAACAGAGTTCCAAGGAAAAGGGGATAATTACTAGTTAAGCTGACATTCAGTAACTGGTGTTTTACCGAGTAATATTATATTCATGTCCAAAGGCTCTACAGAAATATACATGTTGGCCGGGCGCGGTGGCTCAAGCCTGTAATCCCAGCACTTTGGGAGGCCAAGACGGGCGGATCATGAGGTCAGGAGATAGAGACCATCCTGGCTAACCCGGTGAAACCCCGTCTCTACTACAAAATAGAAAAAAACTAGCCGGGCGAGGTGGCGGCGCCTGTAGTCCCAGCTACACAGGAGGCTGAGGCAGGAGAATGGCGGGAACCCGGGAGGCGGAGCTTGCAGTGAGCCGAGATCCGGCCACTGTACTCCAGCCTGGGCGACAGAGCGAGACTCCGTCTCAAAAAAAAAAAAAAAAAAAAAAGAAAAGAAATATACATGTAGTTAGAACAAATTTGAAAGCCTCATCATTTGTAGAAACAAAGAGAAGTTATTTAGAGAAGGTGTTATGCCTAAGCACAATAGTCTATCATCAATAATCAGGGACTGAGTTCAAACCCTAACTCCAGTGCTTACTACCTGTTTACTACCTGTGTGGCCAGTGTCTCAGCTTCCTCATTTCTAAGATGGGATAACAATATCTACATCACAAAGGTTATTTTGAGCTTTAAATAAGATACAGATTTTAAAGTGTTTAGCATAGTACTTGGAACATAGTAAGTGTATAATATATGTTAAGTATATGCAGATATTTATTTATCTCCTATAGAAAAGTCCCTGGCCTGAAACATGTGTTTCTAATCTAAATAACGAAAACTAGGTAATACATTCCTGAGTGTAAGATTAGAAGTCTGCTGAAAGGGGAAGCAGATTGTGGAGAGGACTCTGTTGAGTGTCATCCTCTGCATTAGTGTGACCAAAGAAGGCTGTCTAAATTGTGGTTCACATAGAATTTTCCAATTCTATCTGACATTCCGAAAAGAGGGGTCAGAAATGAGACCCCAAAATAGCCCTGTGTATGTGTTTATGTTTATAAATTGTTGATTTATTAGATAGTAATTGGTAAATAGATGGAAGTTTGTAAAAGATATACACAAAAGGCAAATCCACTTTATTCTAAGTTGGACCAACTTTTATTGTGGACGTTCAGAGTCAACCTTTCCTAGATTGCAATAATTCTGTGTGACATCTTTTCTGTCTGTACAACTTGAAACAGTGTCGGCAATAACATCAAAATGAGTATGTGGCTGTTATTTAACCATTTAAATGCATCTCTACATTCATTATCTTATTTGATATTTTAACACACATTTACACACACATACACATTCACACGGAGATCCTGTGAGGTAAGAATGGCGGATCTTGCTATTCTTATTTGACTTTTCTCTGAGCTGTTGTATTACCTCCTTAAAAGCTTTCCCATCTGTAATCTTTTGCTGTTTCCATTCTTCTTACTATTGCTGAATAATTATCATCAGGCATCCATCATCTCTCTACTTCAGAAGAGTTTAATTATTTCCATTTATTATTCTAAGTACCAGAAATAGTAAAAAGAAATAATTAATCAAGAAAATAAATACATAAAATATGACACATCTTTTCCTCTAGGAGAATATATCCTTCTAGATCTATGCCAAAATTAAGTGTGATAAGTACTATAACTGAAAGATATAGAGATCATTGTAGAAGACAGAAGAGAGATATCTAAGTCAGACTTCGCAGGCAGGAAAAGCTTCCTCGATGAAGAAATGTGTAGTCTGAATTTTGAAGGCTCAGAAGGAAGTCCAAGATGGTAAAAGGCCGAGGATTTCATTTTCAAGACGCATTATGGCTGTAAAGGCACAAAGGCATGAAACACACGGGCTGTCAATGGTTCGGTTAATGGAGGGGGATAGTAGTGGAGTGGTAAAAAACGAGGAGAGGCAGTAAAAATTCAGATTATGACAACATTTGTGATAAATATCACAACATTACCTTAAAAAACATTGCAGAAAATTGATGTAACATGATTGTAATTATAGAACATGATTGTAACATGATTGTAATTATAGAAACATCACTCTGAAAATAATGTGGAAGATGGATTGGACATGGGGTATGAGAGCTGAGAGAGTCCTAAGTTGAATAGTATTTATGAGACTGGAATAAAATGAAGGGAGCTAGAAAGTGGTAACTCAGAATTATGGGGAGAAGATGGGGACTGAATTCATGAATTTAAGAAACACATCTATGGTGTGGGCTTGTGGGTAAATGGATGTCTCTTGCATGCAAATGTGGATGGAAAAGGAAGAACAAGTGCAAGCAGTTAATATAGCACATTTTATTTGGAATATTCTCTGTTTAAGAGTAGACATCTGATAGGTTTTTATTTTATTTTATTTTAAGATGGAATCTTGCTCTGTTGCCCAGGCTGGAGTTCAGTCTCAGCTCACTGCAACCTCTGCCTCCCAGGGTCAAGCAATTCTCCTGCCTCAGCCTCCTGAGTGGCTGTGATGACAGGCACGCGCCACCACGCCGGGCTAATTTCTTGTATTTTTAGTAGAGATGGGGTTTCACCATGTTGGCCAGACTGGTCTTGAACTCCCTGACCTCAAATGATCTGCCCACCTCAGCCTCCCAAAGTGCTGGGATTATAGGCATGAGCCACCGTGCCCGGCCTGATAGGCATTTAATATATGTCAACTGCTGGACACGGAGGCATGAGATAGAAAGTTGGCATTTATTAACATACACATGGAATATGAAGCAAAATGTTTGGATGAGTTTACTTAGGAAACTGATGTAGAAAGCACAGAGGACTATAGCTTAAGCTATATTTAAAGGACAATGAAAAAGAAGACCATGCAGGAAGCTGAGGATAAAGGCTAGGTGAATCAAAAGAAATCAGAGAGCAGCAGGTTGGCTATCAAGGAAGAAGAGTTTCAAGAAGAAAGGGGGTGCTCAACTTTTGCCAAAAAACAAATAATTTCAGTCAGAAAGTACAGAACAATATTCATTGTATAGTCAACATCAAGTCACTGAAGGACTGAAAAAGAGCATTTGTATTGACCTATGGCTGGTGTTGTGGACTAAATTATTTCCCTTAAAATGTGTGTGTTTAAGTCCTAACACCTAGTACTTCAGAATGTAAACAATTTGGAGATAGAACTTTGGTATAGCAGCACAAAAATACAGTTACATAGGAGTAAGTTTTAATATTTGATAGTACATTAGGAAAATTATAGTTAAGAATAATTTATTGTATATTTCAAAATAGCTAGAAGAGAAGATTTGTAGTGTTCCCAAAACAAAGAAAAATGTGTTAGGTGAAGCTGGGGGCAGTGACTAATGCCTGAAATCCCAGCACTTTGAGAGGCTGAGGAAGGTGGATCACCTTAAGTCAGGAGTTCGAGACCAGCCTGGCCAACATGGTGAAACATGTTTCTACCAAAAAAAAATAATAATAATACAAAAATGATCTGGGCATGGTTGTGTGCACCTATAGTCCCAGATACTAGGGAGACTGAGGCAGGAGAATCACTTGAACTCAGGAGGCAGAGCTTGCAGTGAACTAAGATGGCACCACTGCACCCGAGCCTCGGCAACAGAGTGAAACTCCATCTCAAAAAAAATAAAAATAAAAAATGTTTGAAGTGATGATGGATATCTTACTTACTCTGATTTGATCATTACGCATTGTACACAGGTATGAAAGTATCACATCTACCCACAAAATATCTATAAAACTAAACCAAAAGGTTAAATGAGTTTGTTAGAGTGGAACCTAATCTAATCTAACTGGCGTCTTCATTCGAAGAAGGAATTTGGACACACAGAGGGACACCCTGGGTTGGTGTGCATAAAAGGAAGACCATCTGAGGACACAGCAACAAGGTGGCCATCTGCAACCAAGGAGAGAGGCCCCAGGAGAAAAAAAGACACTGCTAACACCTTGGTCTCAGTAAGAAAATTAATTTTGGCCAGGCGTGGTGTCTCATGCCTGTAATCCCAGCACTTTGGGAGGCTGAAGCAGGCGGATCATGAGGTCAGGAGATCGAGACCATCCTGGTCAACATGGTGAAGCCTTGTCTCTACTAAAAGTACAAAAATTAGCTGGGCATGGTGGCATGTGCCTGTTATTCGGGAGGCTGAGGCAGGAGAATCATTTGAACCCAAGAGGCAGAGGTTGCAGTGAGCCGAGATCGTTCCACTGCAGCCTGGTGACAGAGCAAGACTCCATCTCAAAAAAAAAAAAAAAAAATTTCCCTTGTTGAAGTCACTCAGTCAGTGGTGTTTTGTTACGGCAGCCCCAGCAAATTAATTAACCTGGGAAGGAGGCAATTTTATGAAAAGATGAGGACTAAGTTGGAGCAATGAAGGTGGGTCACTCTTACAAGCTTTACAGTTAAAGGCAGCATTTTTTAGAGTAGAGAGACTTTTTTTTTTTTTTTTTAGATGAAGTCTCCCTCTGTTGCCCAAGCTGGAGTACAGTGACGCAATCTTGGCTCTCTGCAACCTTGTGCCTCAGCCTCCTGAGTAGCTGGGATTACAAGCACTGGTCTCAAATTCCTGACCTCAAGTGATCCGCCTGCCTCAGACTCCCGAAGTGCTGGGATTACAGGCATGAGCCACCACGCCCTGCCAAGGGTAGAGAGAAATTTGAAGTGGAGAAACAGCTTCAGGGTTTGTTGGCTGGTTTCATTTTGTTTCAGATAGGAGACAAGTGAGCATGTTTATACACTAAGCATGTTTATACATGTGTTTATACACTAAGCAAGTTTATACAAATGTTTATACACTAGGGAAGAAGGACTGTTTAATGGCCTAAGGTTCTAAGAAAGCTCAAGAAGAGGCCAATCACTCATGCATTTCTTCATTTTGGACCAAGACACTGGTACTAGCCGTGTAGACAGCAGTAGGAATCATTCAGGGAATACAAAGATAAGTAAGGTATAGATATTTTACTCCAACAACTTTCTCTGCAACGGAGAAAACAAACACATAAGCAGTATATTACAGAGCAGCAGAAGGACTGTTAGGCTAAAACATACAGAAACATCTGGAAGAAATGACTGACTGCACTGGCCAGATGTGGTCTAGGCATGTTGTTTAGAGTAGGCTATACCGATCCTGAATATTAAAAGACAATAGAAATTATTCAGCAAAAACAAATAAGGATAAGGTTAATAAGAGAATAACAAAGTACGTTTAGTGGCTTTTGCAAAAGCAGGAAGGCAAAACAATAGCATAGAACAATACTGTTGAGAAGATGTGCTTATTCTTTAGTTAGAATGAATCGCTTCTTTTATTTTCTCACACACTAAATTAGTTTAGTTTGACTGAATTAGTTTAACTAAAGTGTGTGTGGGGGGGATTTAATAACTACGCATTTGCAATAATTTTGCAATAACTCTATTTGCTGCAGTGCAAAATGCCACTAATCAGATCTATATTGATTTGGGGTCCAGAGCATTTAGTTACTGGAATATCATAAAGGCTACCAATATGTTAGTGTCCTAGTGTAATTTCCACATTACAGCAAATTTAGTGGCTTAATACAAATTTATCTTATAAGTGTACAGGTTAGAAGTCTGAAATGGACCTCATTGTTTTAAAAATTGAGGAATCGATAGGACGGTGTTTCTTTCTGGAGCATTTAGTACAGAAATGATTTCCTTGACTTTTCCAACTTCTTGATGCTGCCCACATTCCTTGGCTCATAGAGGTCTTCCATTGTCAAAGCCAACAATGGCCTTTCAAGTCTTCCACTTTACATCACTCTGATACTGAATCTTCTGTCTCCCTCCAAATTTAAGAAACTTTCTGATTATATTGGGCCTATGTGGGTAATCCAGGATAATTTCTCCATATTAAGGTTGCTAGCATAGTCACAGGTTCCAGAGATTAAGATATGAACATCTTTGGGTGGCCGTTATTCTGCCCATCAAAGTATGTTCTCTGGTCCTGAAGATTCAAATTCAATCTACATGCAAAATACATCCACCTGTCTCATCATCCCCAAGAATCTCAGTACCTTATAGAATCAACTCAAAGTTCAAAATATCTTTTACTTCTTATCAACTCTACTATATGGAGAAGATTTTTGGAAGTAAAGGATGCGTGAAACTATTTGTATATTTTAATTATTTAATTGTATTTATTTGATAACAATTTAAATGACAACAGTTTCGATCAACGTAAAAGAAATGTTCAGTTTGTCTCAAAACTGATGTTGCGAACATCGTTATGTTCATAAATGAGGGTAATAGACTAAAAATAGCAAGTACACTCCATTAATATCTCCTGTGGACATGCTTATTTCCACATGGCTTATTCTTGTCATGAGATCAACAGGGAAATCGTTATTGTTACAATAAATTTTCAGATTTATTTCTGAAAAGTTGAAATAAACTGTACTGACGCATCGTGAATTGTATCACATCATCAGTGGGCACATTTATAGAAATGTAATAGAATGGCTATAGAATATAGGTTATGCTTATAGAATTCTACCACAGGAGCTGGAAAATTTACATCTGCCTAAACTTATCACAGAACTCAAGAAATAACCCCTTTAGGTGTTTTCGATGAAGCTTTACACAAAGCTTAAAAGACTTAAAAGCCACAGGGCTTAAAAGACTACTGCAGTAGTACTTGGAGGCCTTAATATTTCTGAGAGAAGGAACATTTCGTAACCAGAAAATTAAAAATAATATTATTAAATTTATGATCAATGCATAGACATTTACTTATGGCAGAAGGGTTGCTTGGGAGAATGATTTATCTTCCATCATCGTATATTAACAGGAAACCAGAAAATAGCTTGCTTCTGCCAACCTTGACAGCTAATAATAATTATAATGATTTGTCTGGTCCCAGTTGTGGGAGGAAGGCCGTGATTTCTTGTAACTCTCTGTGCAATGCCATCAGCTCTCTTAAAAACCCTGCAACTTATGTGACATTTTACTTTTCACATTCTCTTCCTTACCCAAAATTACTATAGCAGAGTTAGGTTTTGATCCCCAGTTTTTCTAATTCAAAATCCTATACATTTTTTTTTCACTTGTCTCAACTTGAAAAAAACAGCAATGGTAGATGTTTTCCAGGGAAACTGGCATTTGTAGATATTGCAGCCAATTTGTGCGTGTGATGTTACATGTCCATTCACAAGTGGACGCAGTTCACGTTTTCACTCAGATGCCCATCTTTAACTCTTTATCCAGCTTCAATTGCCTTGTCTCTCTCTTTACATTTTAATTGATCAGTAAATACAACCAACTCTGATTTTGAAAATTGCCTCAGCCTTTTCATGTCCTCATTTCCTCTCTTGTGGAGAAATATCATAGAGGTAAAGTGCTAGAAGTAAAGTGCATAGAGGTAAAGGAATATCATAGAGGTAAAGTGCTAGAGGTAAAGTGCATAGAGGTAAAGGAATATCATAGAGGTAAAGTGGTAGTTTCCTAACAACATGAAGTGTTAGTTTCCTAACAACATAGTAGAGCTACATACAGTCAACATGACTTGTTGATATTGACCTTGGTCACCCGGTTAAGGTGGTGTTAGGTTTTTCCGCTGTAAATTTACTATTTTTCAACTCTTTCCATATTGCACCCTTTGGAAGAAAATCACTATTCACAGCTCACACCGAGGAAGTGAGTTGTTTTGATTATTTGGTATTCTTCTACAAGGCAGATATGTTTCTTCTCTACTATCTATTCAATTGCGTATTGATACCTGTATAGGCTCAGACACTGATTTTATAATTTGGAGTATAATCCAATGCTATTTTGTTGAGTTTGTTTCCCAAATTCTTCCAATTTTGGACACTTGGAGCTTTTTCAGTTCATTGCTTGGACCCTTTGACATGCCCCCATCATTGTGGGTTTTCTTTTCTTTTCTTCCTTTTTTTTTTTTTTTTTTTTGAGGACTTTCTGGCATTATAAGATATAACTCTAGATTCATCTTGCATATTTCATCTATTTTTAAGTTATTAAATAGCATTTACTTTGTGATCCCGTTTGGGGAAATAAATAGAATTTAGATGCATATATTATAATATGGAATAATATCAAACATTAATAGTGGTTATGCTAACTCTGGGTAATCGTACTATTAGTGATTTAGTTTTTCTCTTTTTGCATCTTTATTTTTATTGTGACATATGACTTGTGTTAGAAATCAATAATATTGGATGATCAGAAAGGAAATAAAAATAATCTGAAGGCAAAAATAACTTCTTTATAAATCAGTGAAGCCTGTGTCTCTAGACAGTCAGGCCATGAGGCAATTTTAAAGAGTGGCAGGTGCCCTCTACTGGTCAGCAGCTCAAACCCTCTATAGACTAAGAGCGGCATCCTTAAAAACCAAAGCCCACCATTTTCTTAGCACTGATAGCTCCGGAGGTAAAAAAGTACTTGGGCTTTTGCTACAGATTACATAGCTACATATTTGAGGGGTCACTACGTGAAGTTAAAAATTGACTCCTATAAATGTGAAGTCTGTACTGTGGATTGTGAATTAGAAATGGATATGTGTGAGAACAGGCCTAGAAAAATATCACACATGCTGACTTGCCAATATTGGACCTCTTGAGTCTAATCTACAAAAAAATCTCCTTGGATGAGAATATTTTGTTCATGACCTTTCTGCTGAGAATGTGACCATGTCTGCTGCAAAGCTTAAATAAATAATGCTGAGCCTATTCATTACAAAGCTCCTAAGGAAAAAAAAAAAAAAGCAATTTATTTTATGTACTACCTTAATTAAGTTTAAACTGCCTAGTGTGAATTTTTGATGAAGAACAAAGATATAATAAGTGATTTGCCTAGGGAAGTTCATGTGCTGAGTCAATACTTACTGAGCACAATTCTCTTTTATATTAGATGCAGCTCTAAGAAGCTGCGTGCAATATAGCATCAGACGTTGCAGAGCTCTGCATATGTGGTGCTTGCACTTGTGAGCAGAAATAAACAATAGGCAATAAACTTGATAAATGAGTAAACGACTTGATTGGTAGCAGGCATAAAGAAAGTATATTAAGGGCCACTGGGAGGAGTAGGGGTGGAGATGCCGCTGGATTGCTGTACTAAATAGAAGAGACAGAATTGGCCTCTTTAAGAAGATGATGTTTGAGCAAACTAGCAATAAATAAATAATTAAACCTTAAAATTATATTTTTTTAAATTCTGAGAGTCATCTTTTATATAACAAACTGTAGTTATCTCTAATTCCTCCTAGGATAAAATGAAAATACTTTAAAGAGGCCTCCAGGGCTCTGTAGATTCTGGCCTCAGCTTGGTTCTCTAGCCCTTTTTTTTTTTTTTTACCAGCCCCTCTCTTTGTTTACTCTGCTTCAAACATATTGATTTTTGTTTGTTTGTTTTACTTATTTTCTTTAATGACCAAAACCATTCCCAACTCTGAATCTAAACACTTCCTTTTTCCTCTGCAGAGATTCTGCCCTTCCCACCATTCCTACCCTTTAATTCTCAATTGAAATACTGTTACCTCAATAAAGTCTTTTTTGAGTCACACAACCCATCTCAAACTAACAACTCCCTGAATTTCACCTTCCAATGCTTATCATGGTTATATTTAAATTCCTACTTAGTGAATTTTGTCTTCTCCCAGCCTCTAGCCACACTCTACTCCTGAACCGGAAGCATTTTGAGATCAGGGGCTTCATCTTGACTGTCTTCCCAGCACTTTATATAGCAGCTCGTAGTAGTCGCTTAATGGATATTTGCTGAACAAATGAGTTAAGCTTTTTATATAGTCCCCTGCTGCCCCATTTGGGTAACCTTGATTATCTGAACATTTAGGGGAAATCTCATGGAGGCACCCTTTTATAGTACAGAATTTCCCTCATGCCTTCTTTGCTACAAGATAAATTTAAATCATGGGTGCAAGGAGTCAGACATGACAGAGGCAGAGATTCTTGATTCAACAAGTATATCTATTTTCTCTTAGAAGCTCATATTTTTGCATGTTCCACACTCTATATCACGCACAGTGATGGAATTATGGGAAAGTGAAATATCGTAGTTTTGATGATAGTAGTGATTAAATTTGGCACCAGTCTCAAAGCCGAAAAGAGAAAGGGGGAGAAGAATGGGGAGAGTCCCTGAGCAGCTGATCTATGCTGCCAAAGACGCAGCTTCTCAAACTACTTGGAGGAGCCAGAGATCCCTTAAATGAAAGGAGAGGTGTCTAGGTTTGTGCATTTAAAGAGATATATTTCTTTAAGGCATTTTTTTTTTCAGTGCTGACTACACATTAGAATCACTAGGAAATATTTTATAAATGCAGGAAATCATACCCTAGGTCAATTATATCAGAATCCCTAGGGCCAAGACCTAGGTATTGATGGTTTTTTAAAATTTCTCAAGCGTTTCTAATATACTACCAAGGTTGAGGTTTACTGATTTAGATAAAGGCAATTTGCTCTATTAATATGCAAATCTCTTTCTCTCTCTCTCTCTGTGTATATGTAAACAGTTTAAATATAGTACATGTAATACTTATAAATAAGTAAATAGAAATTAAATAAAATGAAATATCAGGTTCTTTCTAGTTTGCCTGGTCAGTAAGAAAAGGTTTTTGATGAGGCTAGACAGGGCGCTAGTGGGGAAGAGAAAGTTCTGGAGCACTCTATCTCATTTGGGTAGTGAATGGCTGGGAAGGATTAGAAGTTCTAGGATATTAGTAATCTTAAAGAAAATGGGGGGCGAGGTGGCGGGCGCCTGTAGTCCCAGCTGCTCGGGAGGCTGAGGCAGGAGAATGGCGTGAACCTGGGAGGCGGAGCTTGCAGTGAGCTGAGATCCGGCCACTGCACTCCAGCCTGGGCGACAGAGCGAAACTCCGTCTCCAAAAAAAAAAAAAAAAGAAAATGGAGCAGAGTATGGAGGGGATGTGGACAGAAAAACTTGAAGTTAGAGATGACCAAGTATATTTCAACATTCCACAAGTATATCTAGGTATGTACTGAATCCCAAAGAGAATGGCATTCTCAAAGTCCACGGGCTGGAGAAAAATATTGCTGTCCCCAAAGTGTCTGAGAGAGCAGAGAGTAAAATTGTATAAAAATCTGTTTGGGAGAAGCAGTCACTGGGGCCATGATCATAAAGCTAGAAACAAAGACCTCAATTTCTATAATAATTAACAGTAGTGCCACAGCGCCTGTAACATAAATAGAATTGGATGCAACAAACACACAAGATCATGAAGCTTGTTCTGAGAAATTTATGCCTGACTGAATTTTATATTCTTGAAAGACATTTTCATCAGTTTAGATACTTGACTTCATCAACTGATCGACTTTCAATTAAATGTTACTTTTAATGCAGACTGTAACCAAAAATTATGACCATGCAGACTTAATTAAGTCTAAAGTGTTTAAAAATTATTTCAAACTTGAATCATCTACTATATTGTGCATACCAGTAATTACAATTAGGCAAGAAATTTAAGAAGACTATTGGAATACGAGAAGCAAGGAAGGTAACGTCTCCCTTATATAAAATAAATAAACTTGAATTTGAGATTCCCTAACCGTGGACATAGCTAGTCATTTTGATAGAACAAGTTCCAGTTCTGCCGCACTGGTATTCTTGGTAAGTACCATGTTCTTTTAATTTTGAACAAATACTCTGCTAGATAACAGTTGCTTCTCATGCCAGTTCAATTGAATTAGACCCAACTTGGCTTCACAGGTGCAATTGAGGATTAAGGATGGCAAGATCTCTCTGACATCCTCTGTTATTTAATGTTGCTTAAGAAAGGAACAAGGGGCCAGGTGTGGTGGCTCACACCTGTAATCCTAGCACTTTGGGAGGCTGAGACAGGCAGATCGCCTGAGCTCTGGAGTTCGAGACCAACCTGGCCAACATAGAGAAACTTTGTCTCTATTAAAAATACAAAAAATTAGCTGGGCATGGTGGCAGGTG
The DNA here is from genome assembly GCF_049350105.2 of Macaca mulatta. Taxonomy (NCBI): domain Eukaryota; kingdom Metazoa; phylum Chordata; class Mammalia; order Primates; family Cercopithecidae; genus Macaca; species Macaca mulatta. Next base: position 19,908,493 of record NC_133408.1, on the reverse strand, counting down.
CCTGTAATCCCAGCTACTCAGGAGGCTGAGGCAGGAGAATAGCTTGAACCTGGGAGGCGGAGGTTGCAGTGAGATGGTACCACTGACCTCCAACCTGGGCGACAGAGCAAGACTCTGTCTCAAAAAAAAAGAAAGAAAGAAACATGGCAAGCCTGTATACCAGGTGTATTTTCCAATGGTATTTCTAACTTGAGGCAGCTGAGCTCACATTGCACATAACAAAATTATGAAAATGACAAAATGGAAGCCAAACTCAAAAGACACTAGGAAACAGATACTTAAATATTATCAGATCTTACTCTCCATCCCTTATCTGCCTCTCACTTGCTATCAACTTGACAATTTTCGCCTATGGCTTCAGAGGATAAGGATAATATTTACTTAATGTAATGCCTCCTATCACAATTGGTTCAGATGTTTTATGCACTTAAATAATTACTGGCATCCATTTCATGCAACAAATTTAACACCAGAATGCCACTCAAAAGAAAGTATCCGTTAAGCTGGAATTTCTTAGCGTTGGCAATACACAGATCAAACAAAAGCACAAAATAATTTGGTTTAAACTCTCTGCCTGTTAAAGTAACCAATGAAACTATTTTCCTGTGGAAGCTTTTCAAAGTATTTAGCCTGTCAAAAACTGGCCCTTTGAAACTGCATTCCCAAAGACAAGTTGTAGCACCCAGACGGTCATTGAGAATTGTTGAGCCTGGAGGATGAGAATTTGTGACCACCACAGTTAGAATCAGAAAGGAGGATAAGATGAGGAGAGAGAAGAAAACAATAGGTAAAGTCTGTGTAGTATGGAGGTGGTGGTTCCAGAGGATATTGAAGAGCAAAGGAAACATTGGGATGGATGCTGGAGGCCACTACTGTGGACTGAATGTGTCTCCCCAAAATTCATATGTCAGAATCCTAATGTACAAAGTAATAATAATTTGAGATGGGCCTTTGGGAGGTATTTAGATCATGAGAGTAGATTCCTTATGATGAGATTAGTGCCCTTATTTTTAAAAAGGGGACAGAAAACAGCTTTCTTCTTCTCTGCCTCTCTCTCTCTGGTCTCTCTCTCTCTCTCTCTCTCTCTCTCTCTCTCTCTCTCTCTCTTTGTCCCATATGAGAAGACAGTGGGAAGATAGCCATCTATGGAGTGGAGGAGTGCCCTCACCAAAACTGATCTCAGATCAGACTGGAACCCTGATCTCTAACTGCCATCATCCAGAGCTATGAGAAATGTTTGCTCTTTGTGTCACCTACTCTAGGGTGATGTGTTTTAACAACCCAAACTGATGAAGAAAGCCACTCTCTGATTAGATGGGCCTCTTGCTGGGTTCTAAAGAATTAGTTTCTTGTTAGGTAATGTACTCTGGTATCCTGATTTGGAAAACAGTATAAACATTAATTCGAAGTAATTATTTGAGCTGTGCTGGTAACTAGACCTACTAGACTAATTCTGGCTCAAATAGTTCTTGTGACATGCCCTGCTTATTCTTATACGGATTGAGCAGTTGACTAAAATTTGTTCGTTATTTATTACCAGGGAACTCTGGTATTTCCTGAGGGTATTTTTTCAATCCTACTAGTTCCTTCCAGGCCTCTGCCACTTGCTCAATGTCGTGTCCCAACTCTCTGTCACTTTCCATGCCTCACCTCATGACACTGCTTTGCTAGCTCAGCCTCCCTCCTGGCATGGACCAGACAGCAGCGTATTCTCCTTACCTGCTATGGTGGAAGCTGTAATAACTACAGTGCCCAGTGCAAAGCTACCTAAACCCAGGAAGAATCTGGCCTCCCCACTTATTTTCAAGGGGGGACTAGGTAACACAATCCAGAAATGTTGAGGATTTCAAACCATTTGAGTATATTTGGCTATTGAGAGTCGGGAGAAATTGAGGAGCCAACAAATCATGTCTTCACCTTTACTCACTCTTTCTCCCACAGAATCGCTGTGGGGAAGGTGTTTTCATTGGCCTCTGCACAGACACCCTGCATCACTCATTAGTCAGTTGTGTTTCCTGGGGCCAGCTCAGTAGCATGCCAACTTGTATGTGATTTTCTTCCCCTCAACCTTAATGACCTGGTACTGCACCCATTCCTAAAGTATTAGCACGCAAGCTTTCCTCTCGGCTCTGTTTGTTAGGGGCTCTTTGACTCATTACCCCTTCTACCCCAGCACACATACGCTGTGGCCCTGCCAAATAGCATGTTTATTTCAGTGATGTCAGCAGGAACAGACATTCATGTCCGACGATGTTGATTCCTTCTTTTAGTCTATCTTGGAAGTAGCGAAGAATTTCTGCTCTGGGGCCTCTCTTTCAACTGAGGACACACATCAAGACACAGCTGTTGCACCAGAAGCTATAATTCTGCAGGCCTGCCAACTGGCACATTCCATCATATAACAAGAATTCTTGGGATGTGGAATCCAAAACACTGGCCAGAGGCATAGCTTAGTATCAGTACAGTGGTGTGGGATGGAGTAAATATTACTACTTGTTTTATTTTTTCTGGTAAGTAGAAAATTGGAAATGGTACCCTCTTATAGTTTCTTGCCCAAGATGGATTTTGACTTTCCACAAAAGTGTGGAACTACACAAGCCTTAGGATTCTGTTAAATTAATTCTAAATATCTGAGAAGAGAATAATTAATAATATATCATGAATTAGTGACCCCAAAGAATTGAAGTCCACAAGAACCTCAGAATATGATTCTATTGGGAAAATGATCTTTTCAGACACAAGTAATTAAGATCTTGAGATGAAATCATAATTCTGAACTTAGTATGGGTTCTAACTACAAAGGCTGATGCCTTTTTAAGAAGAGGAACAAACACAGAGACATAGAGACAAAGGTCACCTGAAGATAAAGACAGAAATTGGAGTTATGCTCCCATGAGCCAAGAAAGGTTAGGAACCCCCAGTGGAAGAGGAAGAAAGGAAATATTCTCTCCTTCCTTTGGAAAGAGTATGGCCCTGGCTATATTTTGATTTTGGACTTCTAACCCCCAGAACTGTGAGAAAATACATTTCTGTTTGTTTTTAAATCAGTTTGTTATATTAGGTTGTTGCAAAAGTAATTGTGGGTTTTTTTTCCATTACTTTTAATGGCAAAAATTGTCAATTACTTTCGCACCAACCTAATACATTGTTATAGCAGACAGAAGTATTAGAGAGATCCCAAAAGCAGCAGCAGAAAATGTTAGTGGTCTAAGAGAACGAAGTGAGGAGTGAGAATGTACACAGGGAACGGGCACGGACAGCAAAAATCTTGATGCTAAGTCATGTTTTCGGATGTTGCATTACAAATACAATGAGCCGTTACCAATTAAATGATGGGCTTGTTGGTATTATTGAATGACATGAGTTTCCTTTACTTGGGTATATTAACTTCCTTAACTCTACATGAAAAAGGCTTTGCATATCTAGAATATTTCAACAGGGAGTCAAATTGTCTCCTGGATATAAACATCAACAAACCAAAACAAGCTTACACAAGTGGAAAGCTTGACATTGTTGAAGAATGAGTGACAGAACCTCAAATGTGTGAATAATGTTTCATTCACAGCTGTTGTGGCTTCTGTGTAGTTGGCAAAACATGTTAGTCTAGCCATGAGCTACCTACCCCAGTCTGAGAAAATTATTTTAACATCTAGTGACCCTTGTCATGTAACTCCTCAAGGTTGTACATTTTTCCATTGATTTTACCATGCAACCTACAGTTATCAAGAAGTTAAGAAGGAAAATAGATATAAATCCACATATCTTTAATTAAAAATTTTCCAAAAAATTTTTGATATTTTTTTTTGTAACAAACTGCCTTCAAGTAGGCTTTTCACAACAAAAGTCTACTCATAGTCGTTATAATGTTTATTATGAGCTCTATGATACTGCCTTAATGACAGTTTCTTGAAAATGGAGAATTTTCAAATTAGGTAATTTTCAGAATTAGTTGTGTCACTTTTATATGGAAGCACACTTATTTGTAAATAGTTACCTTCACTCAATTAAAAGGACTGTTTGAGTTCATTTCAAACTAACTGAAATGATGATACATTTAGCAGGAGTTTATTGATCAAATGCATGGACATTACTGTTCTTACTTGACTTTAATGGCAAACTTCAACTTTTGCAGAATGGGATTACTTTGCTTGGGTAAACTTTTCTGATCAGAGCGCATTGGTTTGAATCTCATTGTATTTTTCAGCAGTTAGGCTATGCCCATCTCTGAGAAAATGTACCAGTTTTTTTTTTTTTTTTTTTTTTTTTGCATGGCTCATTAAAAAAATAAATTTAAAAAGCATGTGTGTTTGGGGGTTTCCAGGCATTGAGTATAAATGCATAGTTTTCTAACAATTGAAATAAATACACAAGGGAGAATAGACGCAGGAGTACTAATCAAGCCGCTCCTCAGTATTGTGACAATATTTCTCTTTTCCTCTTTCTTTGTCTCCAAGTAATTCTATCACATTATCTTTCTAACGCTCTCTCCTAGAGTCATGGGACTTCTCCAGTCATGGATCATTATTTCAAAGATGAGATAATTCTTCAGGAATGACTTCCAAAGTGGTTTTGCCTCAATGAATACTCCATTGAATCATAACATAAGGCTAAGCATTTTAAATTTTATGTCTCATGATTTCCACAATGAGAAAGTAAAGGAGAAATTACCTATTGTCAAAAGGAATGAGATTTTGACTATAATCATTATCTTCTAAAGAAAAGAGAATAGAATATAAAATTTATATTTTAATAAAAGAAGACAGATACATAATATAAAGAAATGTTCTCTAAATAAGATTTTAGTAAGAATTTTGATTTTAATTATATTTTAAGAGAAAAGTAGGATTAAATAACTGGTTATTATAAATCTGTCTCTTAAATCAGTGTTGCCCAATTATTTTATCTAAAAATGAATATCAAACTTATATTAACAACTTAATTTTACATCCAATAGGTAAACATACAATTTGAACTTTTTTACAGTAATTTTAATGATAAATATATAAACAGGCTTTGACATTAATTATTTAAATGAAATAACTCATTGCATTTAACATTTTCTTTTTTTTTTTTTTTTTTTTTTGAGACGGAGTCTCGCTCTGTCGCCCAGGCTGGAGTGCAGTGGCTGGATGGATCTCAGCTCACTGCAAGCTCCGCCTCCCGGGTTCACGCCATTCTCCTGCCTCAGCCTCCCGAGTAGCTGGGACTACAAGCGCCCACCACCTACCCGGCTAGTTTTTTGTATTTTTTTAGTAGAGACGGGGTTTCACCATGTTAGCCAGGATGGTCTCGATCTCCTGACCTCGTGATCCGCCCGTCTCGGCCTCCCAAAGTGCTGGGATTACAGGCTTGAGCCACCGCGCCCGGCCTGCATTTAACATTTTCAAAGCCACAGTATATATTTTAATTTTACTGTGTATAAAATCCACTCATTCAAAAAATGAAAACCTCAGTTATCTTACTCAGGCGGCTCATGCTATAGGAGTATCACAGAAGTTAAAATAAGTACAATGTATTCACAGAAGATGTAGGCTAGAGAATAAAATAAAAGTCTTACAATACAGATGGGAACTGAAATATGAAAAGGAGTTTCTAGGTGGAAAAGGAAAGAAATGAAGGTCAAAACAAAAGTATAAAATATACTAAGGCCTGGAATCATAAAACAGTATAGATCATTCTGGAAAGGCAAGAAAGAGAGAGGTGGAGACAGCAATAGAATAGACACAGAGATGGAGATGGAGATGGAGATGGGAGAAGAGGTGGAGGGAGAGGGAGAGGTAGAGCTAGAGATAGAGATAGAAATATAAATGAAGATAGGGATAGATAGAGAAAGAGGTAGAGGTAGGGATAGAGATGGAGATGGAGACAGAGATAGAAATAGAGGTATAGGTAGAGGCCGAGTTAGATAGAGGAAAAGTAGAGTTAGATTGAGGAAGAGGTAGAAGTAGAGAAAGAAATGGCATTAGCAATAGAGATGGAGATAGAGACAGACATGGAAATGGAGAGAGAGAGAGATAGAGGTAGAGGTTGAGGTACAGGTAGAGGTAGACAGAGGAAGAGGAAGAGATAGACATAGATATAGAGATGACAGAGATTGAGGTAGAGGTAGACATAAGTAGAGGTAGAGGTGGAGTAGAGGCAGATAGAGGAAGAGGTAGAGATAGGGATAGAGATAGAGATGGAGATAGATGTACAGACAGAGGTAGAAGTAGAGTTAGGTAGAGGTAGAGTAGAGGTAGAGGAAGAGATAGAACTAGGGATAGATATAGAGATAAGAGAGATATATAGAGATAGAGATAGAGGTCGAGATTGAGGTAGCGGTAGACAGAGATAGAGACAGAGTTAGTGATAAGGGTAAGGATATAGAGTAAGAGAAAGAAAGAGACAACACAGAGACAGGGAGAATTTCCACATGTGTGCTTGTGTATGTGTGTGTTTATGTGTGTTTGATGGTCTTTTTTCCACATATTAGGGAGTTGAACATTAAGATTCAAGACACTGGGAGTTAGAGGCAAAAGACTCTAAAAGGAAACTCATATCACAATGCCATCAATTTTAGGAAGGTACTATTGACGATAGAATCCTCTATGCTTTGGAGATTATACAGTATTGTCCAGAATTGTTGACAAAGTTGAATATAATTGTAAAAAATAACATTTTCTCTGTAAGACACTAACTGTTTTTTGTTTTTTGTTTTTTTTTTTTGAGGCGGAGTTTCACTCTCGTTGCCCAGGCTGGAGTGCAGTGGCGTGATCTCGGCTCACGGCAACCTCTGCCTCCCAGGTTCAAGCAATTCTCCTGCCTCAGCCTCCCTAGTAGCTGGGATTATAGGCATGTGCCACCAGGCCCAGCTAATTTTGTATTTTTAGTAGAGATGGGGTTTCTCCATGTTGGTCAGGCTGGTCTCGAACTCCCGACCTCAGGTGATCCACCCGCCTCGGCCTCCCAAAGTGCTGGGATTACAGGCGTGAGCCACTGCTCCCGGCCTGACACTAACATTTTTTAACTAAGAAAACATTCTGTCTAGAAAAGCTCAGTAGGTTGAGAATTTTCTCAAGTCTAGTGTTTATTTCATATGGAAATGTCTTAATATTTCAGCCTAAATATTTTAATGGGTAGTAGTTTTCCTGCCTTTAAATGTTTTTCAACAAATATTTTGAAAAACAAAACTCATCATTATAAATCATCTTTATTTATGTTCTTTTCTTAAATGCTGAAAAATGAAAGGTTTTTATTTCACTCATTAGCTTTTTCACAAATATTTATTTGTTCAGTTATACAATATTATACAATATTAGTCGATTTTGGATAAAATGTAAAAATGTTGACCATGACAAAAATAAATAGGTCAAACCTGAGTTTTTAATTGTTGTAATATCAGAACTTAATAGATGTGTATACCATATGCAAACTATAACCAAATTCAAGTGAAGTACATTTCTATTCCACGTCTTTATTCAATGCTGAGAAATGTGAGAACGTACAGAATTTAAATATATTTGATTAAAACTAAGAGCCCACCAAACTTCTTCCCATAAACTGAGTTCCTCCAAAGTACAATAACAGAACATCTAGTGACAAATATAACCCCAAGTCACCTTTCTCAATATGCTTTAAGCTCTCATCATTTATTTTGTCCAATTCTTCCCTCATGATTTTAGAGATAAAATCCAATGTCTTATTGCTTGCCAGCTTTGTAAAACAAAAACACAACAAAACTTCTACATACAAATAGATAAAGTATTCTGGTTCTTTATTTTTTCGATATTTTGATTAAAAATTTTCAAATGATTTGAAAACATCATGCAATTAAAATTAAAATGGCTTGTTTATAAAAATTTGTAATTGTTTTCAGTTAATAGTCCAAGTAATTTGGCGATGGATAGAAAGTGCATACTGTAGTATTAGAGTATTTATTTGTTCAATGTCAGTGTTTTCAAAGTTCAATTACTTTTCATACACATAGAATATGTCTATTTTGTATACAATTTATAAATTTTGACCATGTAAAAGAAACTTCGACTTCAGTTTTGAAACCAAATTTACAATAACATTCACAATAAGGTCATACGTTTCCCCTTCAACAGAATGAATTTTCAACATTTTACTTTGATTCCAGGATTTGTTGATACAATAAACTATTATTAGAATTTACTTATCTGATTCTCTGTTTGAAGTATCTGATATCACTAATATAAAACTAGAGCCATGAATATTCTTCACTGTTAAAGGCACCAACAATTAGTGTCTGTGTTTTCACTATTTTTCTTATAGTGAATACAAAAAGGAAACATGAAGTTGAAAGTGAGCAAAAGTAATTCACAATTACAGTCATTTCATCCAAGTGATAAGTCCATGTCTTAAAGATTATTAAAGAAACAGGCCTGCGGCTACATGTGTTAAATTTCCATCTTGAATGTAAACTTACTAATATTAACATACAAGTAACTTTTGCAGTCGTTGCTGATGCTTCTTCCTCAGAGTTGCATCTTTGGATTTTCACATGGCCAGTGAAACTACTGTGGCTCACAGAGTAGACGTGACTGTTACAGCATTTATGAAAAGTCAATTTGTATCATAAACTTTTTTTTTTTTTTGAGACAGCGTCTCACTTTGTTACCCAGTCTGGAGTACAGTGGTATGATCTCGACTTCCAGGGCACAGTGACTCTCTCACATCAGCATCCCAAGTAGCTGGGACTACAGGCACACGCCACCATGACCAGCTTATTTTTGCATTTTTTGTAGAGATGAAGTTTCACCATGTTGTCCAGGCTGGTCTTCAACTCCTGAGCTCAAGTGATCCACCCACTTCTGCCTTCCAAAGTGGTAGGATTACAGGTGTGCACCACGACTCTCTGGCTATCATCAACTTTCTTGAGAAATAAAAATTCAGCCTTTAACATTTTATTATATATACCCTTCATTGCTTACAACTTTGCTGCCTTAAGGGTTTACCGCAAAACTAAAAACCGAACAATGTCATTAATGAACAATACCATATACTCTCCCTATCACTTCCCATAAGGAGACCTGAAGTGGTAACAATCAACAGTTGCTATGTATGAAACAGCCTCACGCAGGAGGAAACACGGCCGCTCAGATGAACTGGTAAGCCAAAAACTGTGACAGGTCTCAATTTCAGATTTGACCATAATTACAAAGTTAGCATACCACAATTTCACATGTGTATACTGAGAAAAGGCATCAGATCCCTGGGTCAGAGACACAGGTGTTTTTCTATTTATTTATTTATTTTTTTATTATACTTTAAGTTCTAGGGTACATGTGCACAACGTGCAGGTTTGTTACTTATGTATACATGTGCCATGTTGGTGTGCTGCACCCATTAACTAGTCATTTACATTAGGTATATCTCCTAATGCTATCCCACTACCCCCTCCCCACAATAGGACCCGGTGTGTGATGTTCCCCTTCCTGTGTCCAAGTGACCTCATTGTTCAATTCCCACCTATGAGCGAGAACATGCGGTATTTGGTTTTCTGTTCTTGCGATGACACAGGTGTTTTTTTTCTGCTAACAATAGAAGCCACTGTTGTTTTCTCTTCATCACTTCCAAAACCCCCACAGAGTGACACAAATTGCAGCTATATGTTCACCCATGCATGCAGTAGGTCACATCACAGAATTAGAACCCCAAAATTAAGAGAATCTGATTTTTCATCAGAGCTTCTGGTGACCAATCTCTTCCTTCAGAGACGGATTATGCATGTTAAACCAAGTTTAGCCTAAAGCTGCCGCCTTACATACTTTAAGTTTGATCTAGTTTTTGTGTACATAGTGAACAATAACAATTGGAGGTGTGGTAAACAGACTGTAACCTACACTTGTGCCAATCACCGAGTTTTGGCCAATCAAATGTAGCCAACTGTTCAAAGCCTGCTCAAAAAAGGCAAACGTCAACCTGTAACCAATCCAGCTGTTTCCGTACCTCATTTCCAATATCGGTAGGTCAGTTTCCTTTTTCTGTCTGTAAGTCTTCTTCCACCACGTGGCTGCACTGGAGTCTTTGAGCCTAGGCTGGCTCAGAAGCCTGTCGGATTAGCAAACTGTTCTTTGCTCAATTAAACTCCTTTAAAGTTAATTTAGCAGAATTTTTTCTTTTATAAAATAGTGTCAAGTTAGGCAGAGGGCAAAATTGCACAAGCAAAAACGGTGAATGGCACTAGGTATATCTCTTTAAGGTAGTAAGTATGGGTGCTACTAAGGTAACTATGGAACAGAAAATGGAACAAGATTGTAGGTTATAACATCTGTTTCACCTTGGAATACAAAGAAAAGTCATCCCCTAAGATGTGACGGCCGTGAAAATATAGCTGAGACCTAAAATAAACTGATAAAAATTTGACACAGTGGTTAAAGTGTTATCTACGAATAGTGAACTTCTCTATTGCAATCACTCTATTGTTGTTGTAAGGCAAACATTTCTTTTATCCTCTTTGAGCTATATTTTTTTAAAGGACTAAGTGTTATACATGCAATTGTCATTAACCAAAATGAATCCGTTGTTATTCCTTGCAGAATTCTGTCCTATATATTCCATGTATTTATTTTTTCGGTGTATAATTTGGGACTTTAATTACTTCATCAAAATTACTTATTGGAGTACTTAAATTATTGAAGAAACAAAATATCCACTGGATAAATTACCTCTACTTTAATGGAAACATATATATAGTTCTAGAAACATCTTTAGGTCCCACAAAAATTTTATTTTATTTTATTTTATTGTTTTAGAAACAAGGTCTTGCTCTGTAGCAGAGGCTGGAGTGCAGTGGCATGATCACAGCATGGCATTAGCCACAGTAGCTCTTAATGCAATGAAACTATATTTCTGACATGAATCACACAGTGGTTATTTGATATTATTACAAGTTTACCACATCCATTAGATGAAATATGACCCATTCATTCTTTGGCTAAATGCACCATTCTTCGTCTATAGAGAAAATGTCATATCTGAAAGTTTCACTTTCTAGTTTACACCACTTGACTTATAAATGATATTTTACTTAGTTGTGTTTATTATGAGTCATCTATATCAAAGAACTATAAGTTATAAGGTGTTTTACACATTCCTTGACTTATAAATGATATTTTAGTTAGTTGTGTTTATTATGAGTCATCTATATCAAAGAACTATAAGTTATAAGGTGTTTTACACATTCCTATTGCATGTAAAAAGAAGTGAAGTTAGAATGCATTCCATGAGTATGCCTCGCTTTTAAGTATATAATTATGAGCTACTAACCATGAAACTGTGTCTATGACACATCTTTAATGATACATTTTCATAGCAGTACATCATAGCAACTGTGAGAAGTTAAAGCTTTAAATGAAGTCAATTCTATGGGATTCTTCTTTAATACTAGGCTTTGATTGTCAATCTGTGTATACAACTTAAATGCTATATACACATACATATAAACACACACACACCAACTATAAAAATTAGAACATGTACATAAACAATGTAAGTGCATTTAGTATTAAAGTTCTTAAAACTTGGATAACAAATTGTTTTTAAATATATATGAGGTTATATCTGTTTCTGTGTATATTAATATATGTATAGCTATATTATTTTAAAATACAGATATATATGTGTATATATATTTTTTCTTTAATTTTGGTTGGAAAAACTCTAGAAATATATATGTTAATATCAGAGCATAAGGAATTTCTATAATTTAAAATATTACAAATAATTAGCATCTGTAGCTTTGTTGGACATGAGTAAAGATTTCAATAACCCTGTTTTTGTATGATTCTATAAAACATAATTAGGCTGAGTGCCATAGCTCATACCTATAATCCTAGCACTTTGGGAGGCCAAGATGGGAGGATTGCTTGGGCTCAGGGATTAAAGCCCATTCTGGGCAACATAGCAAGACTCTGTCTCTACAAAAATTAAAAAATTAGCCAGGCATGGTGGCTCATACATGTAGTCCCAGCCACTTGGGAGGCTGAGGTAGGGGGATTACTTGAGCCCAGGAGTTTGAGGCTCTAGTGAGCTACGATCATATCACTGCACTCCAGCCTGGGTGACAGAATGAGAATCTGTCTGAAAAAACAAAAATAGAATAATTGTATTTCATCATTTTTAATATGTTTGCTGTCCCATTTTGAATATGTTTCATTTTAATTCATTTCTTGTTAGGGATGTTTTAGTGGGCATAAGTTATTTGAACCACTCAGTATCCATTCCCACTTCAAATGGAAATGCTCTGATTGACCTCTCAGGCTCCATGACTTGGCAGAAGTCATTGATACCCAGGTCTTGGGCTGCGCTGATTACTCAGACCTAAGAAATCAAAGGATTGCACCTTCTTTACCTAACGTAGATCAGGGCCAACAAGAAAGGGATTGTGAGGCTACCAAATGCAGATTGTACACTGATGCTCACACTTGTGGTACTTCTAATACGTCTGCTAAACTGAAATGTGTATTTATTGTTAATCTTTCTTTCTTTTGTGAATTCATATTCTTCAGCCTAATTTTAACTGAGCTATTCATATCTTATGAATATTATTGATAAGGTATCTCCATTTTCTCATCCTCATGTTTCTATTTGAAGAGAATTTCAGTTTGAACAATATTCCTGGCTTCCTCTCCAATTATAACTCATTTTTCTCCATGGGGGATAGTATGACTTAACTAATTGGTATGTTTGAGAAAAGAAACTGAGCATACTTAAACCACACTCTTTAGTTCAGAGCTGGAAGTGTTGGAGTGGGGCACATGAGAATAATTTTTCTAGAATACATTTGTTGGTTCTCAATTGGTGTGTTGTTACAAACTGCCACAAAACTGAATGCTTAAAACAACTATTAATATTTAGCTCACAAATGTGTGTAATCTGCCATTGTGGCTGGGCTCAGTAATACAGTTTTTTCTGCTGGTTTTTGCTGGGCTCACTCATACATCTGTAGACAGTTGACATGTAACTAAGTACCTGCCGTTGTTGATTGGCTAGTTATTGGCTGAGGTCTGGAAAAATGGCAGAGAACAATATTATTTGGGGAGACTGGGAGAGCAGAAAAAAAGCTACCCTGGGAGATTCAGATGATGACACCAAGACAGCTGGCAAAATTACCTGATAAATTTTGCCAAGATTATTTGCCAGGTAGAACATGGACAGTGTCATTTGACTTATTTTGTTTCCTTTAATAAGAAATGAAGCAAAAGAGATGAGCTGAAGGAATTATTTATTTTGTGATCAGAATTTTGAGGAAACATACAGGGACTGGTTGGACAGAAAGACAACATTTCTTCTATCCTTAGTTTCAAAAGTGGCTAAAAGTTTCTTAAAACAAATGAGACCGGTGGCCAAAAGTTATTCAAACATGGATGTGAGACTCTTTAAAGCTCAGTAAGATTTTAAATCTGATAGACCATCTCCAACTGGGAGAACGGATTCCAACACTCTCTAGACCTAGTCCCATATCAGCCCAACACTTGCCCAAAGTAGAGAGTGAGCTTTTTGGAAAGCAAGTGTAGATATGGCTTTATTTTTTTATTTTTATTTTTTCTAATGAATTAAAGTATAATCCACTGTTTAGAAATTCCACGAAATCTTCAAAAGAATTTACCAGCGAATTGAAGCCAGTTCGGACCAAGGAGCTAGAAGTCCTCAAATTGAAAATGGGTTTCCCGGCCACCAAATATCTTTGAAAAGAAAACTGGATGAGAAAACTCTTTAGCTGCTGACATCGGTTGGTTCTTAGGGAAAAGGAAAACAGCTCAGAGGGAAGAACCAGAATCCAGAGGGTTCAGCTAAGATTTACAGAATTTCTAAATTATTTTAAAAGGGATGAAATCATCCAGGTGCTGTGGCATGTGCCTGTAGTCTCAGCTACTCAGGAGGCTGAGCTGGGAGGACTGTTTGACCCCAAGAGTTCACAGCTGTATTACAGTATGTTCATACCTATGTTGTCTCTGCACTCCAGCCAGTTGATATAGTGAGACTCTGTCTCTAAAAATAACCAAACAAATGAGAACAAGTTTACTAGTCTAAGAGCTATGTTTATTTATTTATAAATTTGCCTATCTCGATGCTTCAATAGTCAACATACAAATCTGGCAATTCTCTAGAAGAGTTCTGGTCATTTAAGCTTTCTTGAGCTTCTGCTGTACATAGTGACGTGAAGTCTACAACCATTATAACCAACTCCAATTTCTAAAGATTCCATGTCTTTTTTTTTTTTTTGGCCTGCATGTATTCCCAAAATCTTGATAATTTCTTGAATGGTTTGTTTTCAATGTACTGATGAGAGCCAAGAGATGATACACTAGTTATTGGCTTTGGACAATTATTTCAGTTGAAGTTGGATTGACCAACTATCTGAATCTGGTGGAAATCTCAGGCACTAGGAGCTCTGGGGATGGACCACCATTCTTTCATATTATATTTCGGAAGCTCTTAGTCAAATAGCTAGCAATCTCTGGGTCATAAAACTTTTTGAAATCCTGTTTTGGTTATTTCCAGTGGAGACTGGGCCATTCTAGAGATATTTAGGTACAGTAGTATCTGGTATCTGTCAGTTGATTATGTGAGCAGAGGAGGTACAGCTTTGGTGAACTGGACTGCTGAGTGCCAGAACGAGCCTATGGCCATGAAGCCGGGCAGTTAAGAGCCATCGCAGGAGTGGGTCTCTCTAGTTTGCAGAAGCAAACTGCCAAATAATAGTTTGTCTGAGAGAAGAGATCTACAGGGAGATGATACTCTAGCTATGATGGCAAAATTGGTCCCAGTTAGAATGAGAGTACAGAGTTATATGACCAAATCTGCTGAGGCTGCTACCACCAAGGCTAAAGGATCCTTCAACTGAAATATTTAAAAAGAATGATTCTACAGGAATGAAAACTTCAGAAGTTATTACTCTTTAACATATTTGCAGGAAGTTAAAGGAAGAATAGTCCCTTTTCTTTTTCTTTCTTTTTTTTTTTTTTTTTTGAGACGGAGTCTTGCTCTGTCGCCCAGGCTGGAGTGCAGTGGCCGGATCTCGGCTCACTGCAAGCTCTGCCTCCCGGGTTCCCGCCATTCTCCTGCCTCAGCTTCCGGAGTAGCTGGGACTACAGGCGCCACCACCTCGCCCGGCTAATTTTTTTGTGTTTTTAGTAGAGACAGGGTTTCACCGTGTTAGCCAGAATGGTCTCGATTTCCTGACCTCGTGATCCGCCCGCCTCGGCCTCCCAAAGTGCTGGGATTACAGGCGTGAGCCACCGCGCCCGGCCAAATAATCCCTTTTCTTAAGAGCATGACTTCAATTGCAGCCTGAAATCTGGCCAGGGTACGTGAGCATAGCCCCCCTCATGATTGTATCCTGTATCCGCTACAGAAGATTCTCAAAGTGTCATCAATCTTCTAAAATACAAAAAGATTTTACATATTAGAAAGATAAATTACTTTTATGTCTTTAAAAGGAACAATGTTGTTTGGATGCATCTGTGTTTAGAAATTCTGAAATCAACCTTTAAGCTATAGGTAGAAGCAGCATCAACAAATTTACTATTAAGGAGCGAGACAGAAGAATTAGATTTAGATAGGATAATCTAAATTTCTTAATATGGGTTAAAAAAGACTAGTCACAAGAAATACAGGGTTAAACATATTCCCTTATAACTTTTAAAATTATTTTAAATATTAGCAAGCAAAAGGAAAAGCAATTTATGATAAAATCATCAGATTAGCGGTAAAATTTACCTTTCAAGTTTGCATTATTCATGAGGGCATATTAGCATCACATGCCTTTCATTATGCTCAAAATAGCTGGGCATGGTGGCTCATGCCTGTAATTCCAGCACTTTGGGAGACCAAAGCAGTGGGATCACTTGAAGTCAGGATTGATTGGAACCCAGCCTGGACATTAAAGTGGGACCTTGCCTTTACAAACTAAAAATAAGAAAATTTGCTTGGTGTAGCAGCATGTGCCTGTAGTCCCAGCTACTCAGGAGGCTGAGGTGGGAAGATCATTTGAGCCCAGGAGTTTGAGGCTTCAATGAGCTGTGGTCATAACACTGCACTCCAGCCTGGGTGACAGTGGGAGACCCCAACTCAAAAAAACAATATTAAGATATAGATATTGCTTAATGTCCTTTCATTTCAACTTTGGTAAAACAACAAAGCAAATAATTCCAAAATATTTTTCTCATTTTAAAAGTGGCCTGCCCCCATTTAAAGAAATGTGTCATGTTTTGTTTTGCTGCATGAATGCATTTGTTGCATCAGTGAGACACGTGAATTTACTGCAGTGAGGTGTGAACGGGAGCATGAGTTACTCAAAAGAAATTATATGCAAAACCATATATACTGAGGCTTCTGTGAGTTAATTTCTTTTTGAAGTTGGCACAGAACTTTGTGGTTTGGTTTCCATTCAGTAAATATTCCCAGTGTTTATATAATGGCAAACAAAAGGATACATGCTGTGGAAGTTTGCTAGAGGGATTCAAACTTTAGGATGAATCTTTTAGTGGAAATTGAAAAACAAACAAGATTTATCTTCAAGAAGTGTATGTTTAATATATATGAAATACAAGTAATCAGACGTGCAGCATATTCATTCAATAGAATCTTTATGTTGTTTTAAGAGTATTTACAAAAATGAAAGAAAAACTGTGCAGTGAACAAGTTTTCTTTTCTTCATAATCAGGAACAATGTTTATTTCTGAAATCTAAAATTAATAACAATATATGCATTACCTTTTAGAACCATAAGTATAATGGAAGCTATGTCACCACTTATATTTTCTTTTGGAAACACTTTACAATCATTATGGGTTTTGGGAATTTTCAGAGGCACTAATGCATCGTCAGTATTCGGTAATTCTGAAAAATAAAAGTACCGACATTAAGAAATATTCACTGACATGTGGTGGATTCTCGGATATGAATGCGATGGTCCTCGAAACATGGAAAGTCTGCTGTCACGCTGCATGCCACATCCTGTCAGAACTGGAGTCACACTACAAATCACTTAAATGAGGCTGGAAACCTTTCCAGACAATAGAACATGTAACTCTTGAAAATGAGACAAAGAGTTATGGATCACTCCTTGGTCATCATCGCACTGAAATAACATTTAGTGTTTAGCAGTGAAGAATAGGTTACTTTTAAGTTACTGGAATATAAGGTTACAAGGAAAATCATTTAGTGGCAATATTTAGTAAGAAAAAAAATTCTCTTTCAACAGCAAGTTTTACAATTTCATAATTTCAAAAGGGCATTTAATAAAAAGGTTTCCTCTTATCCTTGCCATAATTCCCTTCTTTAGTGGTGATATTTTTAACTTCTTATAGACTCTTTCAGAATATATCTATGGTTATATGAGTAAAGTTGAATATACACTCTTAGTTTCTCCATTTTATTACAAAATTACAGTACACACTCACATATATGATATATATTTTATATATTATGTTATATGACATATATTTTATATATATTATATGGCATATAGTTTATATATTTGACATATATTATATTACATGACATGGTTTATATATTATATTATGTGACACATATTTTTATATATATTATATTATGTGACATATATATATAACTTTTAGAACCTGGCTGCTTTCTTTTATTCTGCAATCAATATATCTTACTTATCCTTCTACTTTAATATTGAAAGATTTTTTCCCTGGTTAATCATCATATTTAATATTATTTATTTGTTTAAGTAAACACAAACATACATCATGCTATTTACTCAGATGACAATCTAAGTGTAATATTTATTTAAGTAGTTGTTTTTGATGGATAACCACTGTCCAAACCTTGACTAGGAAAAGAAAATGGCTACAAAGAATACCCACTATGTTCCTTATTGTACACATGTGTGAGTACATGTTTGTAAGATACATTCTTAAAAATGGCACTATCTTTTCATAGACCACATGTGTCTTCAATTTCAGTAGCTGTTGCCTAGTTGAGTATGTTATTGATCTTTCAGATTTTTGCCACACCCCAAAGGTAAAAACCAGTAGTATAAGGTCTTTCTTTCCTTACTTTTAACCAGTCTGATTGATGCTAAGCCTATTTAAGATGAATTAGAACATGAGGTTGACCTTGATGAAGACAAAAGAAAAAGGAATACAGAAAGAGAGAAAGGAAGGGAGAGAGGGAATTAAAAAAAAAAGAAGAAAGGAACAAAAGATGGAAGGAAGGAAAAGAAAATGAGAAAGGGAAGAGAAAAGGACAAGAAACAAGGAAAAAAATGGAAGAAGGTAAGAGGAAATGAGAAAAAAAGGAAGAGAGAGAGAAATAAAAAGAGAGAAAGAAAGAAAAAGGAGGAAAGAAGAGAGGGAGGAAGGCAGTGCTGTGGAACATATTCCAGGCGGTTGTGAAAGAATAAAGGGGACCCAGATGAAGCAGGGAACACATATGTGCAATGGGCAGTGTGTTTCAGTAAATCAGTGCCAGACAGTAGAGTTTAGATCCAATGCATCCTATCATCACTAGTGAAGTGTCCTGAACAGAAACACTCAGGGATGAGGTTAGTATTGTATTTCAGAATTTGTGGAACAAGATACATGCAGTGAAAGAGTAGTAAGAGAGACAGATGAACTGACATCTACAGCCATCTTGACCTAAGGTGATGTGTGTGATGAGAGCTAAAAAGCAAGCAGGAGATACTATAATTTGATTCTATATAGGAGATGAATAAATACATGAAACAAGATTTTCAATTATACTATTTTAGCTCTCCTAGAAAGTGGTGTTTCTGTTTTTATGGAAGTAAAGGAGAACAGGCAATATAATTGGTTGAAGAATGTTTTTCCTCTATTTCAATTTAATTCACAGAGGAAACCCTTTAAAAAATAATTTATAGAATATTTATCTAGTCAGGGAAATTATTGAAATAACTGAATATATTTGGCAATAAACTCAGGGCAATTTTTAGGAATCTTTACCCCTCTTCACCTCTTTAATCTCTATCAGTAACTTCCTCCCCCAACTACCTAAACTAAGTGTACATTTTATATGGAGCATTTGAAATCACTATGCACCTATATAGCATTAAGATAACCTGTTCAACACTTCCCATCACAAAATCCCTAAGTTAGAGTCTTAGATATAGAAATTCTGGAACCACCATTGACCTCATTGTCTTGAGAGGTATGATCTGCGTCATCTTACCTGGCTTTGGTTTTGGCACGATTTATAGGTAAGCTTTACGAGGATAGGGATGTTTCTTGTACACTGCTGTTTTCTTAGCACCTGAAACAGTGCTGTGCACACTGAAGATACACTTTAAATTACAATATCTCAACATTTCAATATCTGTCAAACAGATCTCTGTATGTTGGAAGTCTAATTGCACAGTAGAACTAAGGTTAAGGAGGCATTATAAACTAATGAACCACATGTCTCACTAGAAAACAATGTTTATTCAATTTTTCTTAATGTCGTCGTGACAACTCAGTGATCTCAACGGCAAGTTCTGTTCTCCCTGCAGGATCAAGCCCTTTGAATATGGTTGTTATGTTTTGTGTTTTATGTTTCTTTTTTTGCAATGTAAGTTTCAAGTATCATTATTCTCATGTGTTGAATATTAGCAATCCAGCTGCTTGAGTCAATTTAAAAGCATTTAATTTTGTTTTTCTCTCATAGTTTCTGAGCCCACCCAAGTGTACTGCAATCCATCAAGACAGAAAACCCTGCATTTTGTGGCCCAGAGTATTTGGAATTGATTTAGCTGTACCTGGATCCAAGCTGATTTGTCTTCAACCTCCCAGACTTAACTGTCGAAGTCTATAGCATATTAAGCATTTAGGTCTACAGAGTCACAGCCATTCACTGACCTGGCTCTAATTTTCACTTCGAGTTAGTACTTTTTGATTTGGGATTGTGAAAAAGCAGAAATATTTGTCGGACACCCACTGCCAGGAATGCTGAATTTAATTTCAGGACTTCTACTGCAGGAAACAAACAAACAAAAAAGTTAATTTTCCCACTTGGAGTTTTTATCCATGGATATTAGGCTACAATATTTTCCCCAGAGTTATCTTTCCTGCTTCCTTCTTTTGGCAAAACTTAGGTGGAGGTGAGTTTCCTCAATGTGGGTGGAAGGTTAAAGCAATAAGAACTTGCGGTTGCTGGCCTTCCTTGTAGCCTGGTTCCTGAATGCATTTAGGTTGATGTGGCGTCGTAACACTCTCTAGGGCTTACAGGAAAACTTCGTTCTGTTCCGGAAGCTGCTGTGAGCCAGCGGCTATGAACTTGTGGCCCAGCCACAGGGAATCGGGAACTTCTGAGTTAGAGCCCAGACACCACTGAGTCTTACTGAGTGACCTCAGGCAAGTTACTTAACATTTGCCTGCTCCTCATTTTCCAGCTGTAAAATGGAAAAAAAAAAAAAAAAAAAAAAAAACATATTTGCTCATTCAAGTTAAGCAGTTTGCAAGTTGTTCCTACTATAATGTGGGTTAATTTTTATGTATGTTTTTGGTTTTCATTTTTTGCTTTGTTTTTTCATGACAAATTTAAAAGGGGAAAGGGGTGTAATTTTATTTTTAAAAAGATGACACATAAAAATTGCCACAATTCGAAGTGAACTTAAAATATGGCAAGTATATAAAAATATAAATGTATAACCTTTTTTGAGCTACACTGTAACACTCATTAGATATTCCCTGCCAATTATAGTGTGACGCCAATGAAGATGAAGTTTTTTCATGTTTTCTCTCTGCTGTAGCCCCAGAATTTAGAACAGAGCCTACCATACAATAAATGCTCAAAGTACTTGCTAAATGCATTTAATGAACAAATTAATGAATGAAAACATAATTAATAGTCCAAGAAAATTATAGAGTAAGTTCTTAATTTTACTATATATAGACATTTGTTTCTTAATTAAGAATTAGAACCATAGTCAGAAAACAAAAACAATAAAAATTATAACTATCAATTTATGATACTATAGAATTATTTACTGACTCTTTGGCTATCTAAAAATCAAAGATATCTGAGGAGCCTACAAAGCTTAAGTTAAAACACTGTTGTTCTATACACTTTCATACCCCAAATAATAATTATTTAATAATACTTTTTTTTTTTTTTTTTTTTGAGATGGAGTCTCATTCTGTTGCCCAGGCTGGAGTGCAGTGATATGATCTCAGCTTACTGCAACCTCCGCCTCCTGGGTTCAAGTGATTCTCTTGCCTCCACCTCCTGAGTGCGCTTCAGGTGTGCAACATCAAGCCTGGCTACTTTTTTGTATTTTTAGTAGAGATGGGGTTTTGCCATATTGGCTAGGCTGGCCTTGAACTCCTGAACTCAAGCGATCCGTCCACCTCGGCTTCCCAAAGTGCTGGGATTACAGGCGTGAGCCACTGCACCCGGCCTTTTATTAATATTTTTTAATGTTACCTATTATTTCAGGAGATTGCAGCAGAAGAGAATCGTATTTGACAAAAATGCATAAAAGAATAATTGCCTAGCTGAAATATATAGTTTTGAAATGTAAAAAGAATGGGAAATTTTACTCAAAAGAACATGGTAAATTAAACATTGACATAATGCCAAACCAACTTTCTAAAACTCATTTCATTTGGAGACAAGATATATTTTTGTTCTTATTTTAGAATATTACTTTAGCATTTAAAAATAATAAAACATTTTCCCATTGTAGGATTAAAAAACTTAATTTCTGGAATTTTCTTTTTATTTTTATAAATTACTGTGGCATCAGACAGAGTTGTTTAAAGAGTAAATAGAAGTGCTATAGCAGTCTCACTAAATGGCAAGAAAAAGCAAGCTGAAAAGAAGTTAAATACAAATTTCTAGCTTTTATTTTATCACAATCTTTGAAGGTATTAAAAGGAAAAACCAATGCATTGTAGTAGATTAGTTTTAGGTTGAAATGAAAGATTTGCTTATTGTTTTACTTGGGAAAAAAAGGTGAGTTTGTCAGAGAATTGACATTTTTTAAATTTCAATTTAAGAGTTAATAGGAACACTTTTACACTGTTGATGGGAATGTAAATTAGTACAACCATTGTGGAAGACAGTGTGGCGATTCCTCAAGGATCTAGAACTAAAAATACCATTTGACCCAGCCATCCCATTACTGGGTATATACCCAAAGGATAAATCATTCTACTATAAAGACACATGCACACATGTTTATTGCGGCACTATTCACAATAGCAAAGACTTGGAACCAACCCAAATGTCCATCAATGACAGACTGGATTAAGAAAATGTGGCACATATACACCATGGAATACTATGCAACCATAAAAAAGGATGAGCTTATGTCCTTTGCAGGGACATAGATGAAGCTGGAAACCATCATTCTCAACAAACTATCACAAGAACAGAAAACCAAACACCGCATGTTCTCACTCATAAGTGGGAGTTGAATAATGAGAACACATGGACACAGGGAGGGGAACATCACACACCAGGGCCTGCTGAGGGATGGGGGGCTAGAGGAGGAATAGCATTCAGAGAAATACCTAATGTAGGTGACAGGTTGATGGGTGCAGCAAACCACTATGGCACATGTATACCTATGTAATAAAACTGCACATTCTCTATATATACCCCGGAACTTAAAGTGTGATTTTTAAAAAGTGAGAAAAAAAGAGTTGGAATGCATTGACAATGACTCACTTATGGAAAATAACTGGACCAAGATAGGAGCTTAGGTTATATGACGTTGCCATTATTGTTTTTAATGAGAGCAAAGTAATTACCCTCTTTGATGTAGATATCTTTTAGCCACACTCTGGGAGTGAAGATTTCTGTGGACATTTGTTCTGAACATAAACAACTCCAAAAAATTACTCAGATTCTTGCTGAAGTTCTTTTCCTTTTGGTGTTCTTTAATGTTCTTCTGAAGGCACACAGCAGAAAGCCTCCATTTAGTGCTGAGAGCTTTAATGCCCCTCATCTCCCACTAATCTTTTTTTAATGATGGGAAGGAATGTTTAAAATCACTAAATCCTTTTAATGACTCTTCTATTGCTGCTGTAACAAATTATTGCTAGACGTTTAACAAGTGCAAATTTATTATCGCACAGTTCTGCAGGTCAGAAGTCAGGTGGGACCAACCGGATCTTCTACTCTGGGTCTCACAAGGCCAGTGTCAAGATGCTGTCATGCCAGGGTTTTTATCTGAAAGCTTCTGAAGAGAATCCATTTCCAAGCTCATTCTGGTTGTAGAGAGAATCCAGTTTCTTCTTGTTTTGGTGATCAAGGTTCCAACTTCCTTGCTGGCTGTCAGATGGGGTTTGCATTTAGCTTCCTAGGGGCCTCCTCTAATCTTTGCATGTGGCTTGATGACTCAGTCAGCAAAGTGTATCAAATTCTTTTCACACTTAGAATCTCTCTGACTTCTCCTTATCTCTGCCTCCAAACAGAGGACATTCTCTGCTTTTAAGGGCTTATATGATCAGATCGGGTTCACTTGGATGATCCAAAATAATCTCCCTATTTTTACATAATTCACTTGAATTGTATCTACAGACGATTTTTCTGCTATTTAATATGATATATTCACAGGTTCAGGGAGTGAACATCTTTAGGAAGACATTCTGCCCATCACATTCTTGAATTCGCTAATTGTTGGAACTGTTAGAATAAATGGATAAGAAAAAAAATATGGCCTAACCTAGAGATGGCAAAATTGAAATATTTAGAAAGAACTGTGGAATGTAATAGACAAAAATTTGAGCAACCTACGCTGTAACATGGAAGTTCAGATCCAAGGCCTGTTTTGATTAACTTTTCCAAGATGCTGATATCAGATGAGCTCATCTGGAAATAATTAGACTTAAAAAAATCATCTTTGAATTAAATTAAAAATCTGAAAACTAGAAAGGATAGGATGTTGCTTAAATCAAGATTATGACCAGCCCCAATAATGATCTTAGTTTCATTGTATGGATTCCAATCCTTTTTCACCAAATAATTTCTTTATTTTTTCTTTTTTGCTTCTGTGCTTTATAGTTTTGAATCCAGCTGATTAGTTTTAATCTTGGACATATCTTGTTTTTGTTACCGTCATTGATGGTGGTGGTTCATTGGTTGATTTTTAAGTGCATTATGGTGAGAAGTCTGCAGATACTTCCAATTTTTCAGGAATGTTTTGAAAAAGCACTTCCACTGTGCTCCCTTCCAGTTCTCCTCCTCCCAGACTGTCCTTGTTGCTTCTTGAATAAGAAGCTCATTCCAACCCTTAGACATGGTTTCTTCCTTATGGAGGGTGCGTTCCATGATTGTCATTGACTCCCTGATGTTCTTCAGATTCAGTTTGCTCATCATCATCTAGGAATTCTATTTGTCTACCTAATATAAAGTATACATTCACCTATTCAATGTCATGTTACTCCAGTTCATTTTCCTTTCCACAGAACCTGTCACCAACTGACATTTTTTATCGTTTATTTATTTTTCATCGAATATTTTTCCTATCTCTTCCTATAGTAGTACTAATGAACGAATGGATAAATAGGTGCAAGTATATCATTGCAGCCTCTTATTTTTGAACATTCTTCAAGACAAAATGATATGGATTACCTATAGTTCCAGATTTCTAGCTATTGATACATTAGAACAAAACCTCAGAATAAAATATTTTTTGCTTTAATTAATGGATGTGATATAATAATAACTTAAGATGATACCATTTGTGGCTCTTTCCAAAACCCACTGTGATTTTCCATTGTCTACATTCTTCAGTTGTCCCCACAGGGCCATTCTTGAGATCCACTCTCCCATGCTACCGCCTTGTGTTTGGGGCTTACTTTTGTTCCATTATGCTTTCATCAACAAGATCACATTGGTAGGAAGCAAACATCTCGATGTGGATTTATCAGCGAATCTCTGGCACAGAGTGTTAGACCTGTCTAGAGTTTCAAATAGCATAATATGTTTTTTTCAACCACTATATAGACTGTCATGTGTCCTGTGAAATACTGCAGTGGCTATACTTCAAGTCCAAGTTAATGTTAAGAGCAAATTTTGAGAGGAGGGTCCACTTTTTTGTACTTTTCACAAATACCCATCTGAAAACAGTTACAAAAGTCTTGGGAACAGTTTTTCATAGCTTATCACCTCGTGTTCCCTCTGGCAGACACAGACGGCCACCCTGTAAGTCACAGGGATGGGTTTTCTGTGATAATTGCTGAAGCATCGTCTTCCTGGAGCTTTTTCTTGTTTTTATGACTTCTGCATACACTTTTGATTGATATTTAGGCAAGAGTGGATATATGATATTTTTTAGGAAGTTAGAGATTCCTTTGGATTTTTTAAAGAAGAGATTGAATATTTTCAGAGCCTTGGAATTTGTTTCCAAAACCTCAGAGAGTAGGGGGAAAGGGTGTAGCACTGGCGACACTGTAGTTCCTCGTAGGGTGTGGAAGATGGTGTGGTGAACTTGACTTTCTGTTTCAGAGATTAAAACAATTTCCTGAGGAAAAACATCTTTTCAAAAAGCTTTTGGAGTATCCAGGGAGATTTCCTTCCAAGTGATTATTCCATGAAGGTAAAGAGGTGATTCAGCCACATGTGCTATTTCTCATTTGGATAAACTTTTGATGGTCTCTACTGAGGGACTTGAGTTTCCAACTTTCTGGACTCTGTCCAGCTGTTGTATTAGGGGAATGCATTTTTCAAATATATTAGAGAATGTAAGTCCTTCCAAGTACATCTCTGACAAGTGTTTCTATAAAACTGAATGGCAATTGTGGCATCCAAAAATATTAGAAATGTGTATCTTTTGCATATCACAATAGTACAAAGAAGAAAGATGTGTGTTGCTCCCTGAACTGTAGTGCTTTTCTAAAATATGTTTGAACTTCAGATGTGTTTGCTTAAGGATGTGATGGAACTAATATTCTTTATTTTGTGGTAATGATTACTTGAGCACTGTCTGTGCCTTTTTTTTTTTTTCCAAAGGAAGTACATTCTAACCATTGCCTAATATCTGGCAGTCATTTAAGCAATAGAAAGAAACATTTGATATTTTTTGCATCATTTTCCATCCAAATAATAATATCAAAGCAAAAAAGTACCCAGACACTGGTTATAAAAATATAGAAATTGTGGCAACAGCCAATTAGTTCCCAGAAAGTCTTTCGGTTTCATAAAACTTTCCATAATAATCATGCATTGGAAAATCTTCTGATACAAACAGGAGTCATAGTCAGGCTAATACATTAAATGAATCTAATTTGTCTTCCTATTTCCAAAAAAGAAAACACATAGTCTGAAATAGGATTCACAGAACAACAACAAAAGCAACAAAGATCAATATATATTTAGTACAGAGTAACTGAGGCAGGAATACTGCTGTATTCACACACGATTACATTCATACATTGTTCACATGAAGGAATTGTTGAGTGCCTGAAATATTTCAACATACAATGCAACTCTGACCTGAGGTAGGATACAACAGGAAAAAATCAGGGATTTTCCTCGAATCAATTCAATGCTGGTAACAAGTGCTTCAAAGACTGGTCTATGGTTTCTACAGCGTCATTCCCCAGGAAATGTACCCTCGAATAGCAATATACCTTCTCTTCACTCTGTGCCATGGATAAATTTTAAACAGGGAAACTTTAAGATTGAGAAACTCTATGCTGTTTTACAGCTTCCTTCCTTAGAGCAACTTTGGGATTTTAAATAAGTACCTTATGATGTTAAGTAATGTGAGTTCTGTTTCCAGTACACACTGAATATATGACTGTATTAATTTTGGTGATTAGATCTATATTTTACCATGGTTGTATTTCTTGCTCCCAATAGAGGAAAAGCAACCATAAGCCCCTTTTCACATGTTTAGTGATAATAATCACTTTTAAAATAACTTTTTGTGAAATGACATCCCTCTTGATAACTTCACACATCATTTGGATTTCAGACCTTGGCCATATATTCAGTTAATTTGATTTGAATGTAATACAGAGCTGGGATAAGATCCTGCTGAACTGAATACAAGTTAACTCCTTCTCTCCTCAGCCTCTCCTCATTTAAGATAAATATGTCATCTGTTTTCTATTGGGATCTTGACTAAGACCGTGTTGTTACAAAAGTCTAAATATGCTGTGTCTACTGTAATTTGTTTCTGTTTTGCTTTGTTTTGTTTTGTTTTTGGAGATAGTCATACTCCATTACCCAGGCTTGAGTGCAGTGGCACGATCCTGGCTCACGGCAACATCTTCCTATTGGATTCAAGTTATTCTTGTGCCTCAACCTCCTGAGTAGCTAGGATTACAGGCATGTGCCAGCATGCCCCGCTAAGTTTTGTATTTTTAGGAGAGACAGGTTTTCGCCATGTTGGCCACGCTAATCTCGAACTCCTGAACTCAAGTGATTCACCCACCTCAGTCTCCCTAAGTGCTGGGATTACAGGAATGAGCCACCGTGCCCTGCTACTGTAATTTGAATCAAGATATTTCTCATGTAAATAATAATGCAAACATTTTAATTTCAGAAAATATTCTCTAATTAGACTCTTTTTTTCTATAGGACTCTCATTTAAACAAAATCTCAAAAGCATATAAAACACAAATGTTCCAAGTCTTGCTAACTTTTGACTGCATATGTATTTGTGTACCTAGATTATGTTCACAAGAAACCCACTAATGTAAACAGATAAAACATGAGTTATCAGAGTCTTACCCTTTTATTTCTGAAATTCAAAATGCATGCCCTATATGCTCTTAAAATCACTCTTAGCTATTGTGAAAAACTGAAAGCAACAATTGCTGATTGCCAAATTTTTCCATAATTCTGTTTCCTAGACCTATAGAAGAATCATAATTTTTGTCCCCCATAAAAGTAGGTAGGGCTACTTGACTTGACTTGGTCAATGAAATAAGAGCAGAAGTGAAATGTCACTGCCTCTGAAAACAAGAGCCAGTGTCTAGTTCACCAAGCTGCCTTCTTTCCTCATGCTCCAGAAAGTTTGAAGATACAACTCAAAATGAAGCTTCTAGCAACCTGGAGTTGAATAACTCAGATGAGGAGAGCACCCCTGTCAAAACAGTATGAACATTTAGGATCTGCAAGGAATATACTTAGCTTTTTAATCTACTGAGACTAGGGGATGTTTTTGTTACTTCAGCATAATCTTGCCTATCCTGACTGATACAACTACTGTTACCAGCCATTGTCCACCTGTGTTTCTTTCTTTCTCTTCAGCTCAGAAATCCCTTTGACCATGCAACTGTTACAACTAGCTATCATGCAATCACCTACGTTCTACAGATGCAGCATAAATATCCAGTATCCTCTATTGCTGCTACATGCTATGCAAAGGAAGAGGAGATGGCCTTCTTTAAAACCCTGTGCCACTTGGACAGCCAAAGAACTCTGTTTACGTTGCAGTTAAACAGTATCTCTCTTTAACAACTTTATTAGTTCTAGTCATTGTCCTTGCCATGAATAGCACTGATAGTTTTACTCCTGTCTTCAAGAAACTCATTTCCGAATTAAGAGACTAAGTAGGGAAATTATGTCTGTAACATCTCCCATTCTCCTGTTCTTTCTCTTGTCCCACATAAATACAAAAACAAAAATCTCTTTTTTGCTCTCTTATAAAACAAATGTTCTCATGCTAATCATTGAATGCAAACAGTTGGTGGTATTGAGAGTGGGCAGGCAAGTTGTTCAGGCTAGTAGAATCTGAGTCATACTTCACCCACCAAAAAATGTCAGGTTCCAACAACAAAACAGATCATCTGAAGCTGGTGCCTCACCTCTTTTTCCTGTTTTACCAGTGATTTTATTGGGTTTTTAAAAGCCACTGAACTATAAAATCTTTTAATCTGGATAAGTAATAGTCCATCATAGATTTGAACTACTATATAGTTTTTTTTTTCAATTATTTACTGTTAGATTATTTTTCTCCCAATTGTTTATAAATAATGTCTATTCACATTAGAAAAAAACAGTTTTCTCCCAATTGTTTATAAATAATGTCTTTATTGGGTGATTCCTCATGTATATTTATAAGTCAGCTCAAAGTTACAATTTCAAAAATAGATATTAACATAAAATACTTAGAATGCAATGAAAATTCTGGTTCTCTGTGAATGACTTGCTCTTAGTTTAAATTTTTATTGAACTGTTTCTGTAGCATAATACATTTTATAATAGATTTATTCTACAAAAAAGGGGAATAAATAAAGGCTGCCTAGACCACATGATTTGACTATTTTTATTTTGCATGTAGTGATATAAGCCACAGATTTTTTTTTTCTGATTCTCATCTCCCAGTTTTCCCAGTTACCCATTTAACCAGCCAGTCACTCTCCAGTTACACATCAATGTGCTACATCTTCTTTTTATCAACTTATCCTTTTATCTAATAATTCTACCTAGTGTTTTTCTAGTATTTGCACTTCATATCTCCTGTATCTAAAGTAAATACATGTATTTTAAAACTTTATGAATATTTTAAAATTTTATCAAAATAGTACATGTACAATACTTAAGCAAAATAATGTCAGTAGGTTAATATTTTAAAATAGCAGTCACTGTCCCATCCCCTGTTCTTCAGGTTTTATTTTTTTTTAACTTTTATTTTAGGTTTGGGGGTGTATGTGAAGGTTTGTTACATAGGTAAACATGTAGTATGGGGGTTTGTTGTACATATTATTCCATCACCCAAGTATTAAGTGCAGTATCCAATAGTTATCCCTTTGCTCCTCTTTGTTCTCCTGCCATCCCATCTCAAGTAGACCCCAGAGTCTGTTGTTTCATTCTTTGTGTTTATAAGTTCTTTTCATTTAGCTCTTATTTATAAGAGAGAACATACAGTATTTGGTTTCTGTTCCTGCATTAGTTTGCTAAGGAAAATGGCCTCCAGCTCCATCCATGTTTCCACAGAGGAAATGATCTTGTTGTTTTTTTATGGCTGCATAGTATTCCATGGTGTATATGTACCACATTATTCAATCTGTCATTGACGGGCATTTAGGTTGATTCTATGTCTTTGCCATGCCATTGTGAATAGTGCTGCAATAAACATTCACATGCATGTCTTTATGGTAGAATGATTTATATTCCTCTGGGTATATACCCAGTAATGGAGTTGCTGTGTGGAATGGTAAT
This sequence comes from Macaca mulatta, assembly GCF_049350105.2. Taxonomy (NCBI): domain Eukaryota; kingdom Metazoa; phylum Chordata; class Mammalia; order Primates; family Cercopithecidae; genus Macaca; species Macaca mulatta. Next base: position 19,878,397 of record NC_133408.1, on the reverse strand, counting down.
TCTGTTTTACAGAACATTAAGGAATTGCCATACTGCTTTCCACAATGGCTGAATGAATTTACACTCCCACCAACAATATATAAGTGTTGCCTTTTCTCTACATCCTTGCCAGCATCTGTTATTTTTTGACTTTTTTTTTTTTACCTTAAATTCCAAGATACATGTGCAGACAGTGTAGGTTGGTTACATAGGTATACATGTGCCATGGTGGTATGTTGCATCTATCAAACCATCTTCTAGGTTTTAAGCCCTACATTCATTAGCTATTTGTCCTAATGTTCTCCCTCCCCTCGCCCCCAATTGCCAACAGGCCCTGGTACGTTTTGTTCACCTCCCTGTGTCCATGTGTCCTCATTGTTCAACTCCCACTTAGGAATGAGAACATGTGATGTTTGGTTTTCTGTTCCTGTGATAGTTTGCTGAGGACAATGGCTTCCAGCTTCATCCATGTCCCGCAAAGGACATGATCTCATTCCTTTTTATGGCTGCATAGTATTTCATGGTGTATAAGTACCACAGTTTCTTTATCCAGTCTATCACTGATGAGCATTTAAGTTGGTTCCTGGTCTTTGCTATTGTAAATACTGCTGCAGTAAACATATATGCACATGAGTCTTTGTATTAGAATGATTTATATTCCTTTAGGTATATACCCACTAATGGGTTTGCTGAGTCAAATGATATTTCTGGTTCTAGATCCTAGAGGAATTGCTACTCTGTATTCCACAATGGTTGGACTAATTCACATTTCTACCAACAGTGGAAAAGCATTCCTATTTCTCCACAGGCTCACCAGCATCTATTGTTTCTTGAGTTTTTAATAAGGACACCATTTTGACTGGTGTTAGATGGTATCTCATTGTGGTTTTGATTGGTATTTCTCTAATGATCAGTGATGCTGAACTTTTTTCATTGTTTGTTGACTGCATAAATGTTTTCTTTTGAGAAGTATCTGTTCATATTATTTGCCCACTTTTTGATGGGGTTATTTGTTTTTTTCTTGTGAATTTGTTTAAGGATCTTATAGATTCTGGATATAGTCCTGTGTCAAATGGGTAGATTGCAAAAATTTTCTCTCATTCTGTAGGTTGCCTGTTTACTCTGATGATAGTAGAATCTCTGTAGAAGCTCTTTAGTTTAATTAGATCCCATTTGACAATTTTGGCTTTTATTGCAATTGCTTTTGGCATTTTCTTGGAAATCAATGCCCATGCCTATGTCCTGAATGGTATTGCCTGGGTTTTATTCTAGGGTTTTTAGGGCTTGGGGTTTTATATTTAAGTCTTTAATCCATCTGGAGTTAATTTTTGTATAAGCTTTAAGGAAGGGGTCCAGTTTCAGTTTTCTGCATGTGGTTAGCTAGTTTCCCCAGCACCACTTATTAAATAGGGAATCCTTTCCCTATTGCTTTCTTTTCGTCAGGTTTCTCAAAGGTCAGATGTTTGTAGATGTGTGGTGTTACCTCTGAGGTCCGTGTTCTGTTCCATTGATCTATATGTCTGTTTCGGTAGCAGTTCTATGCTGTTTTGGTTACTGTAGACTTGTGGTATAGTTTGAAGTCAGGTGGCATGATGCCATCAGCTTTGTTCTTTTTGTCTTGGCGATATGAGCCCTTTCTTGATTCATATGAAATTTAAAGTAGTTTTTTTCTAATTATGTGAAGAATGTCGATGGTAGTTTGATGGAAACAGCATTGAATCTACAAATTACTTTGGGCACCATGGCCATTTTTATGATATGATTCTTCCTATACATTAGGATGGAATGTTTATCCATTTGTTTCTGTCCTCTCTGATTTCCTTGAGCAGTTGTTTATAGCTCTCCTTGAAGAGTTCTTCACGTCCCCTGTTAACTGTTTCCCTAGGTATTTTATTCTCTTTGTGGCAATTGTAAATGGGAGTTCATTTATGACTTGTCTTTCCGCCTGTCTATTTTTGGTGTATAGGAATGCTTGTAATTTTTGCACATTGATTTTGTTTCCTGAGACTTTGCTGAACCTGCTTATCTGCTTAAGGAGTTTTTGGTCTGAGACGATGGGGTTTTTGAAATATAGAATCATGTCATCTGCAAACAAAGACAATTTGACTTCCTCTCTTCCTATTTAAATACCCTATATTTCTTTCTCTTGCCAGGTTGCCCTGGCCAGAACTTCCAATACTATGTTGAACATGAGTGGTCAGAGTGGACATCCTTGTCTTGTGCCAGCTTTCAAAGGGAATGCTTCCAGCTTTTGTGCATTCAGTATGATATTGGCTGTGAGCTTGTCATAAATAGCTCTTATTATTTTGAGATATGTTCCATCAATACCTGGTTTGTTGAGAGTTTTTAACATGAAGGAGGTTGAATTTTTTTCAAAGGACTTTTCAGCATCCATTGAGATAATCATGTGGTTTTTGTCATTGGTTCTGTTTATGTGATGGATTATGTTTATTGATTTGCGTATGTTGAACCAGCCTTGCATCCCAGGGATGAAGCCGACTTGATCATGGTGGATAAGCTTTTTGATGTGCTGCTGGATTCAGTTTGCCAGTATTTTCTTGAGGATTTTTGCATTGATGTTCATCAGGCATATAGGCCTAAAGATTTTTGTTGTTGTTGTTGTGTCTCTGCCAGGTTTTGGTATCAAGATTAGGCTGGCCTCATAAAATGAGTTAGGGAGGAGTCTCTCCTTTTCAATTGTTTGGAATAATTTCAGAAGGAATAGCACCAACTCCTCTTTGTATCTCTGGTAGATTTCACCTGTGAATTTGCTTGTTCCTGGGCTTTATTATAGTTTGGTAGGCTATTTATCATTGCCTCTATTTCAGAACTGGTTACTGGTCTTTTCAGGGATTCAACTTCTTCCTGGTTTAGTCTTGGGAGGGAGGGTGTATGTGTCCATGAATTCATCCATTTCTTCTAGATTTTCTAGTTTATTTGCATAGAGGTGTTTATAGTATTCTCCAATGGTAGTTTGTATTTCTGTGGGGTCAGAGGTGATATCCCCTTTATCATTTTACATTGTTGTCTATTTGATTCTTCTCTCTTTTCTTCTTTATTAGTCTATCTAACAGTCATTCTATTTTTTTTTTTTCCAAAAAACCAAATCCTGGATTTATTGTTTCTCTGAAGGAGATTTTATTTCTCTATCTCCTTCAGTTCTGCTCTGATCTTAGTTATTACTTGTCTTCTGCTAGGTTTTGGATTCATTTGCTCTTGCTTCTCTAGTTCTTTTAATTGTGATGTTAGGGTGTCGATTTGAGATTTTTCTAACTTTCTGATGTGAGCATTTAGTGCTATAAGTTTCCCTCTTAACACTGCTTTAGCTGTGCCCCAGAGATCTTGGTATGTTGTCTGTTTATTCTTATTGGTTTCAAATAACTTCTTGATATCTGCCTTAATTTCATTATTTATCCAGGAGTTATTCGGGAGCAGGTTGTTCAATTTCCAGATAGTTGTGTGGTTTTGAGTGAGTTTCTTAATCCTGAGTTTTAATTTGATTGCACTGTGGTCTGAGAGACTGTTTATTATGATTTCAGCTTTTTGAGTTTGCTGAGGAGTGTTTTACTTCCTACTATGTGGCCAATTTTAGAATAAGTGTCATGTGGCACTGAGAATGTATATTCTATTGATTTGGGATGGAGAGGTCTGTAGATGTCTGTTAGGTGCACTTGATCCAGAGCTGAGTTCAATCCCTGAAATCCTTGATAATTTTCAGTCTTGTTGATCTGTCTAATATTCACAGTGGGGTGTTAAAGTCTCCCACGATCATTGTGTGGGAATCTAAGTCTCTTTGTAGGTCTCTAAGAACATGTTTTTTTGAATCTGGGTACTCCTGTTTTGGGTGCAAATATATATAGCGTAGTTAGCTCTTCTTGTTGAATTGATCCTTTTACCATTATGTAGTATCTTTCTTTGTCTTTTTTGGTATTTGTTGGTTTAAAGTTTGTTTTTTTCAGAGACTAGGATTGCAACCCCTGTTTTTTTTCTGCTGTCCATTTGCTTGGTAAATTTTCTTCTCTCCCTTTACTTTGAGCCCATGTTTCTCTTTGCACATGAGATGGATCTCCTGAATACAGCACACCGATGGGACTTGACTCTTTATCCAATTTGCCAGTCTGTGTCTTTTAATTGGGACATTTATCCCATTTACACTAAGGTTAATATTGTTCTGTATGAATTTGATCCTGTCATCATGATGCTATTTGGTTATTTTGCACACTAGTTGATGCAGTTTCTTCATAGTATCATTGGTCTTCATATTTTTGCATGTTTTTGCAGTGGCAGGTACTGGTTCTTCCTTTCCATATTTAGTGCTTCCTTCAGGAGCTCTTGCAGGACAGGCCTGGTGGTGATGAAATCCCTCAACTTTTGCTTCTCTGGAAGGGATTTTATTTCTCCTTTGTTTATGAAGTTTAGATTGGCTGGATATGAAATTCTGGGTTGAAAGCCTCCACTCTCTTCTGGCTTGTAGGGGTCTGCTGAGAGGTCTGCTGTTAGTCTGATGGGCTTTCCTTTGTAGGTGACCTGGCCTTTCTCTCTGGCTGCCCTTTCTCTCTGGCTGCCCTTAACATTTTTTCCTTCATTTTGACCTTGGAGAATCTAATGATTATGTGTCTTAGGGTTGATCTTCTTGTGAAGTATCTTAGTGGTATTCTCTGTATTTCCTGAATTTGAATGTTGGCCTGTCTTGCTAGGTTGAGGAAGTTCTCCTGGGTAATATCCTGAAGTGTTTTTTCCCACTTGGTTCCATTCTCCCTGTCTCTTTTGGGTATTCCAAATCAATTGTATGTTTATGCTTTTTACATTGTCCCATATTTCTAGAAATTTTTGTTCATTATTGTTCATTTGTTTTACTCTAATCTTGTCTGCATGCTTTATTTCAGCAAGATTGTCTTCAAACTCTGATATTCTTTCTTCTGCTTCAATGATTTGGCTATTGATACCTGTGTATGCTTCTTGAAGTTCTTGTGCTGTGTTTTTCAGTTCCATTAGATCATTTATGTTCCTCTGTAAACTGGTTATTCTAGTTAGCAGCTCCTGTAGCCTTTGATCAAGGTTCTTAACTTCTTTGCATTGGATTACAACATGCTCCTTTAGCTCAGCAGAATTTGTTATTACCCACATTCTGAAGCCTACTTCTGTCAATTCGACCATCTCATCCCTTGTCTAATTCTGCACCCTTGCTGGAGAGGTGTTGCAATCATTTGGAGGGTAAGAGGCACTCTGGCCTTTTGCATTTTCAGCATTTTTTCATTGATTCTTTCTCATCTTCATGAGTTTATCTAGTTTCAATCTTTGAGGCTGCTTGGGTGAGGTTTTTATGGGGACTTTTGCTGTTGTTGCTTTCTGTTTGTTTGCTTTTCTTTCAGTGGTCAGGTGCCTCTTCTATCGGGCCGCTGCAGTTTGCTGGGGGTTCACTTCAGGCCCTGTTCATCTGGTTGGCTCCCGTGCCAGGAGATGTCACTCAAGGAGGCTGGAGAACATCAAAGATGGGTGCCTGCTCCTTCCTCTAAGAGCTCTAAACTCAAGGCGTATCAATCTGAGGCCACCAGGAACGCTCCCATATAGAGTGTCTGACAAACCCTGTTGGAGGGTCTCAGCCAGTTGGGTGGCATGGGGAGCAGGACATATTTAACAAAGCACTTCAGCTGTCCGTTGGTGGAGGGTGTGTGCTGTGTTGGGGATAAATCCACTTATCTGGGCTGCCTGGATTCCTCAGAACTACCAGGAAGAAAGACTAAATCTACTGGTCCATGGAGACTACGGCCACCCCTTCCCCTAGAAGCTAAGGTTCAGGGAGATCAGAGTTCTGTCCCTGAGACTCTGGCTGGAGTTGCTGGAGTTCCTGCAGGGAGGCCCCACCAAGTGAGGAGGTATGGGTCAAGATCAGGCCTGAAGAGGCACTCTGGCCACAGTCTGCCACAGCCAGTGTGTTGGGCTGTGGGGAATACCTTTTGGGACCAAGCCGTCCAGCCTCCCTGGCTCCAGCATGGGCAAAGCACGGCCTGGAACTATAGAGATGGCTGCTGCCTTTTCCCAACCCTGGGAGCTTGGTGTGTTAGGCAGCGGGCAGTCCCAATGTTGGCTGCCACTCCTCCCCTAAGGAACTCAAATGGCTTAGACAGCAGTCTTAGCTGTGGTGCTGGCTGCTTCTCCCCCTAGGTACTTGGCAAGCTTAAGCAGATTCTAGCTGAGTGGATGTTGAGGATCTGTGCGTCTCCATGGTTGGGACCTTAGGCCCTAGTGGCAGGGGCTTACAAGTGGGATCTTCCGATCCGTGGGTTGCAGTCTGCAGAGAAAGCATGGTTTCCTAGGCTGGGTAGCACGTTCACTCACCGCCTCCTTTGACTGGGGGATGGAGGCTCCCCTGCCCAGTGTGGCTCTCAGGTGGGTGGCCTTACCACACTGCTCTTCCTTCCTCTCTGTGGGTCACAGCAGCCACCTAGTCAGTTCTGATGACGAACCTGGATACCCCAGTTGATGATGCAGGATTCGCATGCTGTTATGGTTCTTTTTGATGGGATTCTCTGGTTGCCCCTGCTTCTAGTTGGCCATCTTGGCCCTGACCTCCTTGACTTTTTAATAATAGGCATTCACAGCCATTTTGACTTGTGTGAGATAGCAGCTCATTATTTTGTTGTTGTTGTTGTTTTTGCGCTGAGTCTTGTTCTGTGGCTCAGGCTTTGGTGCAGTGGTGCAATCTCAGCTCACTGCAACCTCAACCTCCACCTCCTGGATTCAAGTGTTTCTCCTCTCCTGCCTCAGCCTCCCAAGTAGCTGGGATTACAGGTATGAGCCACCAAGCCCAGCGAATTTTTGTGTTTTTAGTAAAGTTGGCATTTCACCACAGTGTCCAGCCTGGTCTCAAACTCCTAACCTCAGGTGATCCGCCCACCTTGGCCTCCCAAATCACTGTGGTTTTGATATACATTTCTCTAATGATCAATGATGCTGAACTCTTCTTCATATGCTTGCTGGCTGCATGTATGTCTTCTTTTGAGAGGTGTCTGTTCCTATCCTTTGCCTACTTTTTAATGTGGTTGTTTTATAAATTTGTTGAAATTCCTTATAGATGCTGGGTTTTAGACTTTTGTCAGATGCATAGTTTGCAAATATTTTATCCTATTCTATAGGTGGTCTGTTTACTCTGTTGATAGTTTCTTTTGCTGTGCAGCAGCTATTCAGTTTAATTAGACCCCACTTTGCTTTTGTTGCAACTGCTTTTGGTGTCTTTGTCATGAAATCTTTGCCTATTCCTATGTCTAGGATGGTATTGCCCATGTTGTCTTTCAGGGTTTTTATAGTCTTGGGTTTTACATTTAAGCCTTTAATCCATCTTGAGTTGATTTTCGTATATGGTTTAAAGAAAGGTCCAGGTTTATTCTTGTACATATGGCTAGCCACTTTCCCAGTACCATTTATTGACTAGAAAGTCTTTTCCCCATTGCTGGTTTTTGTCAGACTTGTTGAAGATCGAACGGTCAGAGATATGCAGCCTTATTGATGCCCTCTCTATTCGGTTCCATTGGTCTATGTGTCTGTTTTTGTACCACTACCATAGCGTTCTGTAGCCTTGTAGTATTGTTTGAAGTCAGGTAACATGATGCCTCCAGCTTTGTTCTTTTTGCTTAGCATTGCCTTGGCTATTCAGGTTCTATTTTTTTTGTTTCATATGCATTTTAAAATAGTTTTTCCTAGTTCTGTGAAGAATGTTCTTGGTAGTTTGATAGGAATAACATAAATCTCTATATTGCTTTGGAAAGTACAGCCATTTTACTGATACTGAGTCTTCCTATCCATGTGCATGAGATTTTTGTTTGTTCGTATGTTTGTTTGTGTCTTCTCTGATTTTTTGAGCAATGTCTTGTAATTCTCTTTGTAGAGATTTTTTTTTTTTTAAATCTCCCTGCCTAGCTGTGTTCTTGGTATTTTATTATCTTTTTGTATAAGCCACAGATTGATTAATGTAGCTGATTTTGGCTAGTAATGTAAATCTATTGTATCAAAGGGCCTCTGATCTAATTTCTTTAACACTTTGAAATCAATAAAAGTACATAGCTTTTATCTTATGTGAACTACCATGGTACATTTTCACAGACTATCAGAGGTACAGAGAAATTTATACGTGTGTGTGTGTGTGTGTGTGTGTGTATAGGGGTGACACTTTCAGAGAAGTTGGGAACTCACCTGGGTAAAAAGAGATTATATTTATTCTTCATGGTAATCAATCAATTCCTACTGAGGGGTGATGTAGGAATGGTTTAGGGAATTAGGCTGGATTAATAGTGAAACACTAACTTAATTGCATTCCCTGAAAATGGCATCCGGAGCCCCCCTGTTCTAGTATCTTTGAGAGCTTGAGGTACTCTCCATCTGCTCTTGCCTTCCTATTACGTCTTTGAAGAGTTTTAGGCTATAGTTTATTTGTTCTTTTCTCATCTGCTTTCTATGTTCCAGAAACACCTCAGTATTTCCTTTCATGACATAGTTACTTGTTTCTCAGCACTATCATGGAATAATATGTATTTTACAATTTTTTTGAAATTTCAAGGTTTTGAGGCAGAGATATGTATGCAATCTGCCATCCAAATCCAATCTGAAGCACATTTAGAGAACATGCTGAAAATCTCTTAAAGAAGTACTATCTCAATGTCTTTAGAATTTCCAACTACTAAAACGTAAACTTTATATGATTCATAAAAATATTTGGGGCCAATAATACTAATAGAAAATATTCTACATAGCCATTTGATTTTGTAAATACTGAATTAATACCTATATATTAATTTTTTATAGTTGTAGAATTCATTCAAAGGCTATTTTTGCAAAATGTGCTGTCTTTTGTGATTTATATTATTGATTAAATTAATATTTGCTATTTTTCTTTTATTCCAGTATTTGTAGAGTTTATAAAATATTATATATTTTATCATGCATAAGAAATATAAGCATGAGTGTAAAATAGACACAAAAAACTTTTGGCTAACAGTTCTTAAACACTTACAATGTAAAATCATTAAGATGAAGAGTTTGCAAGCTCTTCCTCATTTATTATCACACACTCTGAGGTAGAAATTATTACTATCTTCATTTTGCATATAAAATTTACCATATTAATGTATAACAAGTGTTAAAATGTTAATGCACAAAGAATAGTTATAATAAAAGTTAGGGAAGCACATTTCTTATAAAGAAACATGAAAGACTTGGATATTACAAAATGAGGATTTGCCAAACAAACGATGAATGGAAATAAAGGTTATCTCCAAGGAAAAGGGCAGGGGATCCCCCTTACAGAGGTTCAAGTGCTTGTTAACATTTCAATGTGGCAGGATTAAAGGGGCCAACAGATTTCTGGAAGGGAAGCTGGCCATGGCCAGATCATGAGTTCTGATCGTCTTTAACAGATGAGCAGGAAGCCACACAAAGCTATTTATTACGGTATTACCATAACACCATATTAAAGTTTGAGTTTAGAATAAAAACTTTAGTGATTTATACACAGCTTAATACAGCTTAGTTAAAAATTTCTCTGCCTTTTTTTTTTAAATACAAGGGGATAGCTGAGCTTTAGAATAAAACTTGAGTTTTAGAATAAAAACTTTAGTGGTTTATACACAGCTTAATGCAGCTTATTTTAAAATTTCTCTGCCATTCTTTTTAACATAACGGGATAGCTGTCTTTAAGGTGCATACGATGTTCTACACATCTTAATAGTTTCCATAGTTATGTTGTATCATTCCCAACAAGTTAGTAGAGTAAGTTGAAGTAGGCTCATTTCACAGGTAGGGAAAGTGAGTCACAGAAAGGATGTAAAAACGTCCCTAGATTACATAAGGGGTGGGGCCAAAATGTGAAATTATCAGACTCCAAAACTTGGCCAAAATGTGTGAGAAAGTACAGAAAGTCAGAGCCCTGTGCAATATATTTCTGAGATGTAGTAGCATATGTTTAGTATCATTAAGTATTTGATAAATGAACAAAAATGTAGTGTAATGTACAAAATGTACTTTATTTGATAGTAATTAAATTCTTGACAAGTAAAAGAATCAGCTGGAATCAATTGGCTATTATTTCCAGTTTACTTTAAATCATAAGATGCCATAAATAGGCAGAAAAAATCTTCAAAAGATTTCTAAGTTTATCCAAGTTTGAGAGCAATTAATTTTACTACTGAAATAAGAAAGACTCAGTGTTCAATAGTATATCGATTTTCAAAAGTTTAGATGTTGAATTTTAATCCAAAATTTGTTTTTGTTTACATTTCCTTTTATTATTGTATTTACCATTTAAATCTCATGTCCTGTAGTAACCCCCCTTACCATCCTTTCCCCTTACATGTAGAAAAGCTTTAATATCACTATATATTTATTTAACCAAGTGTTTGTGAATTTTGTGGTGGTGCACACCTGCAAGTTAATTATCGTCTGGAGAAACACTCTAGACTGAAAGGAATTTCATTTTCGACAACGGTCTAAGTGGACTAGTTCTCTTTTTCTCCTCCAAGATACACATGCAAAGCTTAAAAACATAACTATAAATGTACCTAAAGGAAATTGTAACATGCTTTATTTTATATCCCCAATATCTTGCAATGGAGTAGTAAGTCAAATATCAGAATAATGCCAGGAGAAAATGAGAGCACATGAACCTTGCATTTGTAGTCATGATGGCCATTATTGGTTAAGGCCACTGAAAACAATGTACAGCTGTGAAGGAATTTCAAAAGCCTGTTTGCAAATGGCTATGGCCAATAACCATAATCTTAGAACTACTTTAGCAGCCATGAATTTTACCTTAAAAGGTTAATCTCTCAGAGATTTTTAGATTACATGGCTGAAAGAATTGCAAAAGATTTTGCTGGTCTGTTTTACATTTTTAATTATACCACTATCGACTCTGGCATCAACCACTGTTAACACCAATCATCAACCCCACCAACACCACCTTCACCACCGCCACCACTACCAGCACAAACATTATTCAAATAATAGCAGCAACACCAATATCATCATTATCGCTACCGTTACCATTATCAGCACCAGGAATTTCACTGCCAAAAACATTGGATTCACTGGCACCACTACTGACAATGAAAATCTCATTACCAAGAGTAACAAGTACTTAGTGAGAATATAAAGGCTTATTTTTTCCCTTTTCTGCCCTGGCATCTCCAAATGTGAATAATTTAGTCTTTGTTTCATTAAATCTTTCAAATATCGAGTAGTATTGTAAGACACAAGGAGTACCATTGAAAAACATTTATTGCTATATTAAACAGAGCTGGTTTTCACTACTACTGGTCTAATTTTTATAGAAAAGCTACAAAATCTACTCTGTGTGAGACCTGGAGATTTAATCAGCAGACCCACAACAGCACTCAGTCTAACTTTTAAGCACAGAAATAAACATTACATATATTCAAGTAGTTCAGAGAGCAATGTAAGAATGTGATTTATGTTTAATCATAAAAATCCTTAGGCTTAGTTTGAAGAAACTTAACGACATATAAAATAGGGTTACTTTAGTATACTAAACCTGCTTGTCAATATCATGAACTAGCATTTTTGTGGCAGCCTAAATTTTTGAGACTTCTTTTATTTTAATTAGAATATAGACATATGTTGAAGGTGGAAAATGTTAAACCGAGCATCAATAATAAACACAAACACCAGATGATTCAACTGTTACGAAATGACACTATTTGTGAATGTTCGTCACTGTGAAATCTTAAATAGTCTGAAATATTAGTTTGAGAATAAAAGACATAGATTAATGCTTTTCTTTTTCTAGTAAATTTTAAGAACTGTTTTAAAAATTTACAAAAAAATTATGAAGATAAAACAGAGAGTTCTCATAACCCCCAAATCCAGATTCCTCTATTACTAACATCTTATACTAGGAGGATGTGTTTGTTACAATGAATGGGCCAATGCTAATACCAACTATTAACTAAAATCTGTAATTTATTCACATTTTCTTAGATTTCACTTAATGATCTTTATCTGTTCCAGGATCCCATCTAGTAACCACATAACATTCAGCTGTCACGTCTCCTTAGAATCATCTTGGCTGTGACAGTTTCTCAGACTTCTCTTGGTTTTGGTTCTGAAAATTGATTATGAAAATCTTGAGAAATACTGGTCAGGTATGTGGTAGGATGTCCCTCTACTGGAATTTAGTATTTTTCTAATAATTAGACTAGGATTAGACGTTCCCCAGATAAAAGACTACGGAGGTAATGTGTCCGTTTTCATAACACCATATCAGTGGTTCACATTATCGACATGACTTACCATTGTTGATATCATCCCATTACCTCGCTGAAATGGCACTTGTCAAATTTATCCATTGTAAAAGTACTCTCCCTCCCATATTTTTCTCTATGGCAGGAAGCTACTATGAGCAGCGTACACTGAAGACGTGGGGAATTATGTAACACTTCCATGAGGGGAGCATAACAACATAAATTACTTGAAATTCTCTAGCATGAGAGATTTGCCTTTTCTTCCCCATTTTTTTGGTCATTTATTTCTAAAACTATGGACCTGTGGATATTAATTTTACACTTTGGGGTATAAACCGGTTCTAATCTATTCACTCTGTTGTTCTTCATTCCAGCCTTGACCATTGGATGTTCTTTCTGTTGGTTTTTATGTCTCTTTGATATACTTGCACCATTAGTCTGTGTGTTGAGTATTTTCTTAATTTCTGTAACTACAAAATGCTCCAGGAGGATCTTGTATGTTTCCTGGTCTAGTCCTGAAATCAGTCATTTATAAAGTCCTGGTTTTGTTGTTGTTGTTTCTCTTTTATTAAATGGAGATTAATATTAAAAATGAAGATCTACATATAAGGTGTGCTCATTTCCACTGGGGTATCTTTGCTTCTGGACCTCTAAGGTGAGAGAGCAAAAGAAATATATATGTGTTGATAGTAACCTGTGTGTAAATACATATCTACAAGTATTTATTCATGTAACCATCTGTACCCATATTAAGTTAAACATGAGTTCATATTGATGTATTCAAGTCCAGTTCATTATGACATGGATCATTCTAGCCTCCTCCCCTTGGTTACCTGTCACCTCTCATTCCAGCAGTAAGAAGCATTTTTTTTTTCTTTTCAACTTTTATTTTAGATTCAGAGGGTACAGATACAGGTTTAATAACTAGGTATATTTCATGATGCTAAGATTTGGGGTAGGAATGATCCCATCATCCAGGTACTGAGCTTAGTACCCAACTGTTAGTTTTTAAATCCTTGCCCTCCTCCCTCCTTCCACCCTGTAGTAGTCTCCAATGTCTGTTATTCCCATCTTTATATCCATGTGTACTCAATGCTTAGCTACCGCTTATAAGTGAGAACATGTGGTGTTTGGTTTTCTGTTCCTGAGTTAATTTGTTTATGATAATGGCCTCCAGCTGCATCTATTTTTGCTACAAAGGACATGATTTCATTCTTTTTTATGGCGATGTAATAGTCCATGGTGTATATGTCCCACATTTCCTTTATCTGATCCACCACTGATGGGCAGCTAGGTTGATTTCATGTCTTTCCTATTGTGAATAGTGCTGTGATGAATGTGGGTGCTTGTGTCTTTTAGGTAGAACGGTTTGTTTTCTTTTGGACATACATCCAGTAATGAGATTGCTGGGTCAAATGGTAGTTCTACTTTCAGTTCTTTGAGAAATCTCTAAACTGCTTTTCACAGTGGTTGAACTAGTTTACATTCCCACCAACAGCATATGCGTCTTCTGTTCTCTGCAGCCTTGCCAGCATCTACTGGTTTTTTATGTTAATAATAGTCATTCTGACTGGAGCGAAATGGTATCACGTGTGGTTTTGATTTGATTTTCCATGATGATTAGTGATGTGGAGCATTTTTAAAAGTTTATAGGCCATTTGTATATCTTCTTTTGAGAAGTGTCTCTTCATGTCCTTTGCCCGTTTTTAATGGGTAGTTTGATTTTTGCTTCTTCAATTGTTTAAGTTCTTTATAAATTTTGGATATTAGACTGTTGTTGGATGCATAGTTTTTGAATATTTTCTTCCATTCTGTAGGTTGCCTGTTTATTCTGTTGATAGTTTCTTTTGCTGTGCAGAAGCTTTTTTGTTTGATTACGTCTCATTTGTTTATTTTTGTTTTTATTGCAATTGCTTTTGGGGACTTAGTAATAAATCTTTTCCCAAGGCAAATGTCCAGAATGGAGTTTCCTAGGTTTCCTTCTGGGAATCTTACAGTTTGAGGTCTTACATGTTAAGATAAAACCATCTTAAGATGTAAAACCTCAAAAAACAATATCTATCTTGAGTTGATGCTTGTATATGGTGAAAGGTGGGGATCCAGTTTCATTTCTCTACATATGGCTAGCCAGCTACCCCAGCATTATTTACTGAATAGGGAGCCCTTTCTGCATTGCTTATTTTTGTCAACTTTGTTGAAGATTATGGCTGTAGGTATCTGGCTTTATTTCTCGGTTCTCTTTTCTATTACATTGGTCTATGTGTCTGGTTGTATAGTATATGTATAGTATCATGCTGTTTCGGTTACTGTAGGCTTAGAATATAGTTTGAAGTTGGGTAATGTGACGCCCCGGCTTTGTTCTTTTTGCTTAGAGTTCTTTGCTTATTCAGCTTCTTTTTAGTTCTGTGTGAATTTCAGAATAGTTTTTTCGAATTCTGTAAAAAAAAGATAATGGTAATTTAATAGGAAAAGCATTGAATCTGTAGATTGCTTTGGGCAGTATAGTCATCAAATGCTTTTTATGCATCAGTTGATATGATCGCATACTTTTTTTACTTTTGCTTGTTGATGTAGTAGATTACATTGATTTACAAATGTAGAATCAACATAGTATAAATCAAATATCATGGGTTGTGGTACATAATTTTTAATACGTTGTTGAGTTTTATTTGTTTATATCTTGCTGAGAATATTTAAATGTGTTTATGAGAAATTTTGTTCTGTAGTTTTCCTTTCTTGTAATGACTTCATCTGATTTTAGCACTCCAATAATTCTGGTCTCCGAGAATGAGCTAAGAAGTAATCTCTGTGCTTCTATTTGCTGGAAAATAATGTGAAAAAATCTTAGTTTTTCCTTCAGTGTTGGTGAAATTACTTTGATCATGTGCTTTTTTGATGATTATTAATTATTTACTCAATTTTAAAAATAGATATAAAACTGTTCAGGTCATTTTTCTTTATATGCACAAGTTTTAGTAATTTGGGTCCAGTTTATATAATGTGTCACATTAGTAGGCGTAGCGTTGTTTGTAGTATTTCTTCATTATCTTTTTAATAACTACAGAATCACTAGCTATGACATCATTGTCATTTGTGCTGTTGTCAATTTCTGTCCTCACTCTTTTTTCTTGGTTGGCTTAGAGTTTTTTTCAATGTTATTGATAATTCCAAAGAAGTAAATTTTTCTTTCATTCATGTTCCCTATTGATATATTGTTTTCAACTTTCTTAATTTCTGTTCTAATTATTTTTTTTTTTTTGAGACGAGTCTCACTCTGTCGCCCAGGCTGGAGTGCGGTGGCTAAGCTCCGCCTCCCAGGTTCACGCCATTCTCCTGCCTCAGCCTCCCGAATTGGTCTCTATCTTTTGGTTTCTAATTGATTTCATTGTGATGTGAGAAAATACTTTGCATTATTTCTGTTATTTTAAATTTGTTAAGTTGTGTTTTGTGGCCCACAATGTAGTCTATCTTGGTGAATGTTCTCTGTGAGCTATGGGAGAACACGTATTATCTTGTTTGTTGATAGAGTACTTTCTAAATGTCAATTAAATTAACTTGGCTAACACTACTGTTAAAGTCAACTATACCCTTACTGGCTTTTTGCCTGTCTAATCTATCAATTAATAATACAAAGGTATTGGGGTCTCTTCTATGGACTGAATGTTTGTGGCCTCCCACCCCACAATTCATATGTTAAAAATTAATCCCCAGTGTCAATTTGGAGGTGGTTAAGCCATGAGGGTTTCTCCCTAATAAAGGGGACTAGTGCCCTTATAAAAGACTCCAGAGACCTCCCTTACCCTTTTACCATGTAAATACACTGAATAGAGGGCTATTTATGAGCCAGGAAGAAGTGTGGGCGGGGGGCTTTCACATGACAACATATCTGCTGAAACCTGGATTTTGGACTTCTCAGCCTCTGGAAATGTGAGAAATACATTTATATTATTCATAAGGTACCCAGTTTATGGTATTACTATTTTAGCAGCCTGAACAGACTAAGTTTCTAACTATAACAATAGTTATATTGTTAGTTGGACAAATAGTTGGATTCATCTATTGTTTCTTGTAGTTCTTTCAGTTCTTACATTCTGTTGTTAAACGCAGACATGCTAAATATTATTTATCTTTAAGATAAATAACTTATCTTAAAGAGTTTATTTCTTTATCACTGTTCAACACTCCTTTTTATGTTTAATACTCCCTTGTTCTGATGTCAGCTTTGTCTTAAATCAATGTAGTTTTTTCAGCTTTCTTTTAGTTATTGTTAGCATGGTGTATCTTTCTCCATTCTTTTAATTTTAATTTCTATGGATCATTATATTTATAGTGGATTTCCTGTAGGCAACATATAGTTGGCTTATTTTGTTTTTTGTTCACTCTGACAATCTTTTTCTTTTAATTTACGTGTTTAGACCATTAACATTTAAAGTGATTATTAATATACTTGCATTAACATCTACCATGTTTGTAGACATTTGATATTCATTGCCTTTGTTCTGTTTCTTTCCTGCCATACTATTTTTCTGCCTTATTTGACTTTAATTGAGCATTATATATGATTTCATTTTATTTCTTCTCTTAGCATGTCAATTATACTTTAAAATGCTCTAGTAATTAAAGTATTAAAATGCTTTAATTACTCTACTGTTGCCATAGAGTTCTTTATATATAATACGTTTTTACCCACTGAAAATCCACCTTCAAATGAGAGAGTAATATTTCACATGTAGTGCAGATAACTTCCAACAAAATATTTCTAATTACCCCTCCCACCCTTTATAAAATTACTATGATTCTTTTCACTTATGTATATGCTAAAATTTTGGAATGCATGATTCCTATTATTGTTTTAAAGTTATTATTAAAAATGATAAAAAATGAAAAGGAGTATTTTAACTTTATTTGTTCATTTACCGCCATTCCTCTTTTCTTTATATAGATATTAACTATCTGACCTGTGTGCATTTTAATCTCCCTAAATAATTTTATTTTGACATTTCTGCAAATTGGGCAGATCTGATAATTATGAACTCTCTTAGTACTGTTTTCTGAGGAAGGCTTTTTTCTCTGTTTCTGAAGCATAATGTTACTGGATAAAGAATTCTGACTTGGTAACATCCTTCTTTAAATACACTAAGTAATTCACTGCATCTTCTTTTTGGATCACTTCTAATATCTAATATAGTTTTTATTCCTATTATTCTATAGTATTATTGTTTTCCTCTGACTTTTTTCAAGATTTTATCTTTGTTTGGTTTTCTGAAGTTTGAATACATTATGCCTATATATACAATTTTATGTATATCCTGCTTGAAATTTTCCGACCTTTCTGGATCTGTAGTTTAGTATTTATCATCAATATGTTTTGGCTGTGTCCCCACCCAAATCTCATCTTGGATTGTAGTTCCCATAATCCCTATGTGTTGTGGGAAGGACCTGGTGGGAGGTAATTGAATTATGGTGGTGGTTTCCCCCATGCTATTCTCATGGTAGTAAGTTCTCACAATATTTGATGATTTTATAAGGGGCTTCCTTGTTTGCTCGGTTCTCATTCTTCTTTCTCCTGCCACCATGTGAAAAAGGAAGTGTCACTTCCCCTTCTGCCATGATTGTAAGTTTCCTGAGGCCTCCACAGCCATACTGAACTGTGAGCCAATTAAACCTCTTTCCTCTATAAATTACTCAGTCTTGAGTATGGCTTCATTGGCAGAGTGAGAACAAACTAATACAGTCACCCATTTTTTAAAGTCTGGGCCAATTTCATTTTAAATTTATCTTATTTAATTCTTTCTTCTCTTTTTGTTTTTCCAATTATGTGTATTATATCTTTTGAACTTGTCCTACAGTTCTTAGATATTCTATCTTTTTATTATATTCTTAGTTTCTTTTTTCTGTTTACATTTCATTTAGGAGGTTTCTATAGCCACAAGATCCAACTCAGATTCTTTTTTCAGCTGTGTCCAGTCTGCTGATGAGCTAATCAGTCATTCTTCATTTAGATTGGTGATTTTTACTTCTATCATTTTCTTTTACTTTATTAATTTTATATCTTTTTTACATTAGCTACCTGTTCTTTTACAATGTCAGTTTTTTTCCATTAGAGCTTATAATGGGTTAATTACAATTATTTTAAATTCCTTCTCTGATAATTTCAATATCAGTGTCATATCTGTGTCTGTTTCTGATGTTTGCCTTATGTTTTCAGCCTGTGGGGTTTTTTTCTTGCCTTCTATCATGCTTTTATTTTCTGTTTAAATTTAAACCTCAAGTATTGGGTAACAGGAACTGAGATAAATAGTCTTTTAGTGAAATGGTTTATGGTGATCTGGCTAAAAATTGAGCTTTGTTTACTGTGTGCCATAGGCATAGGTACCAGAAGCTTCAAATTTCTTTAGTCTGTTTGATTTTGTCTTCCCTGTTGTCTCTGAGATTTGCGAAGAACTCATCATCAGATAAATCTTTGCCATGCAGCAATTTTTTCTGTAATCCACTGTTGGTAACCTGGATCCTTGCTGGTATTGGGGTAAGGTGTGAGGTAGGATAAGTTTTCCATAATATGATAATTAAATCTCAGTATTTTAGTTGGTATTTCACCTTCACAATTATTTCTTGGCATTTACTTCTCCATTAGGTGAAATAGGAAGACTAGAATGGGCTGGAGTAGGGCAAATACACTTTTCCATGGAGAGGCCTTCACTGTCAAAGTCATTCTACATGTATTTAACAATGGTTCCTTTTCTTTATCCCTTCCAGAGCCACATATGAAGATTTTTTGACTCTTCACCATAAGAAGTAGGTGCAGTTCCTGGAGACTGAACCCATAAAAGTGTAGGGAACCCTTAGACTGTGACTTGCAGGAGTATCTCACTCCCAAACTAGTCTATAGTCAGCCTCCAGGAATGTCTCATTATTACCATTCACGTGTTCATACCAGTTTATGGCTACAGAAACATCTTCCCCAGATAAAGTGATCTTAGTTGAGACTCTTGGATTTCATATTTCTTTGAATTTCAGGGTAGTGGTTTTCTCTGTAATCTTGTTTCTCTGATGAGTCCAAGAAAAGTTATTAATTTTCAGTTTGTTTAGTTTTATGTATTGTAAGAATGTACACAATTTCCGATCTCTTTACATATTGGAGTTAACAGTGAAACCACTTTCTTTTTAATATTATTAATTTTGATAGCAAAATATAATAGAGAAGATAAAACAACATTGCATTCGTTAAATATATTTTCATTATGGTAGTTTTAATACAAGTTTATATTAATAATATTACATTGATACTAATGTTTAAACTTCATGACTATCAAGTGAATAGACACAAGACTTTTTAAATGAACCCTAAGATATAGTCACATTGATTGCATTAACATGAACTATCCTGGAATTGCCCAAAGATTCAAAAGAAATGCTATAGAAACCTTATTGCAAATAGAATTCTTCCATGTGAATAATAGAATAATGTGAAATATTATTATGAATGTGGATTTCATGAACCTACTCTTTTATTCTTTTATTTTCATATGTTTAGCTATAAAAAAGTGGCATGCCTACCTTTATTTTATAGTGATGGGGTAATTCGAGTTGCCCTTTGCAGTATTACTTTTTTTAGAAAGACATTAGAAAATTATAAATCTATATGTATATATATGTATGTAGATTTTTAGAATGTGTAATAAATAATTATGTTGCATTGAAGGCAGGCTGAGTATGTTTTTCCAGTTAGAAAATTAGTAAACTATGGATTTTATATACCCAGATCAGCAGTCAGCAAAACCCTGGCCTGTAGTCCAATCCAACTCACAGCTTTTTTTCAGATACTGTTTTACTGAAACATAGCCATCCCATTTATTTACATGTTGTTTATGGCTTCTTTCAAAGCTGAAAAAGCAGAATTTATTTGCAATTGAGACCTTATAGACTCCCAAGCTGGAAGATGTATTATTGTTCCCTTTGCAGAAAAAGTTTCTCTATCCATATTTTACATATATCGTCATTTAACCCAATGCACCAGAATTAAAAATGTAAACACAGAATATGTTGATTAACTATTGGAATTTAATGAAAAACACTTAAAACTTCTAAAAGCATATTTATTTTTCTAAAGAATATGTAGTTATACTTTAGTATTTATTTAAGCTATTCATATTTTCACAACATAGGAAATATTGCCACATTGGATCTAATTTTATGGTACACTAAAATGTTATTGAACATAACTAATCACAATGATGTAATAAAAGCAAAGGAAAAATACTGATATGAGATGTTTAGTGATACCTGGTATTTTATTTAAAAATTCATAAAATAAAACATTTGAGAGCCTTCTTTAGCATTAAATATGTATTAAATAATTGTACATATATTTTTAATGTATATATTTATGTATGTACATTTTAAAAATATATGTGTCAGGAGAGTTGGATTTAAGAACTTTGGTTTTATCTATTACCTATCTATTTCTTCCCTATATGTAATAGATGAAAAGATTTTCATTGGTAAGTTCATTTTTTTCTTTCTTTCCAAGCACTAGCATGATAAATAATTTCAAAGGGAACTTCTAAATACTGCTTTCCACATAAAGTTAAAAAATCAAGTGTGACTCAAATCCTGTGCTCATAGGCCATTTAGTCTTTTTCCTGACTTGTAACAAGCTCACGTGACCTTTGAAATCTGTACTTCTCGTGAAGTTTGAGCTTTCCGTTAGGTTGGTGGATGCAGTGAAAATTTATTAGTTAAAGTAGGGAAGCAGTTAATAGGCATGGCATGGTCAAGTCATAAACAACATTCTTTTACTGAGACCAAAAGTTTAGTAGTCTGGCCTTTCTCTAAATTATACTTAAATAAACCAAGGAATTAAAAGAGCAAAATTCCAGCCCTGACTCAGTGTTCACTGGAATTCATAATCGTAATTGAGAATGAGAGCTTTCAAAAGAGGTAGGCAAGGATATTTGGGGGACTTCATTACAAATGTTTCAATTTACTTTTTAAATGATGCTCAAACCAAATTATTCTGTTTTACTAGATGCAAAGGTACCAGTTTACCTTCACACTCCTTGATCTAAAAAGGTATACACATTTAAAAAAAAAAAAAAAAAGCTTTAGTACAAATATCTCAACTTGTTGATTTCTGTTTCAGTTTCCCAACTATCTTCAACTTTAAGCATTATATATCTGTGTATGGGCCACTTTTTGAGATAAACACAACTTGTGTTAGTTTGGACCCATACATCCTTCTTATCCATGTTCCCAGGTGGCACCAGCAATCTTCTCAGCAACAGCCAAGTTCCTCATTGCCCAAGAGTATATAGAATTTGGTGAAATAAAATGGTTTTATTTAAATTTGGAGTTCCACCCACCAAAACATACCAGTCCTTTGTGCTCATTCTCTCAAGATTGTTCTCTGTTTCTATTACAGGACCCATCTGAATATTTAGTGCCTTTATGGAATTTCTGTACTTTGACCAACCAGAAGAAGAGCTATTTTTGTTAAAGAATGTTCATCCGAGCCATTCCAAACACGCCATAGAAGCAACTGCTTATTGAAAGAGACAACTTGCTTTGACATTTTATAACAATGATCTGTGTAATACTTAAGACTACTTAAGACTCTTCAAATGTGAGATAATAGAAAATGTAACTCAAACTAGTTTAAACAATGAAGTGAATTTACTGGCTTATCTAACAGAGGAGTACAAAGGCTTGTGCTTGTTTATTTGATGTCAAAGATTCTTCATTTAGTCTACTCTGCCTTCCTCAAAGAGGCTCACACTAAGGCTGGCTTCCTTCTTTTCAGGAATGAGATAACCACAGCAGGAGTTACATTTATACCTTGCAACACTTCAAAATGTATAAATAAAGAGTGTGCAATTCTAGAAATGTTTTTCCCAGTTTCATTCGCTGAGCTTTGATGAAGTTCAGTGGCTTCTCACTGGTATTATGCCAGTTGGCTCAGTTCTGACACAAGCTCCACCATAAAACACAGGTATGAGAAGGAAGTGCAAACACTTGAATGAAAAAACAGGGCAATTATCAAGAGAAGATGTTATGATTGGTAAGGAGACGTGATGGTTCTTTTTATGTGTCAACTTGATTGACTCATGTGGTGTTCACATATTGGCCTAAAATTATTTTGGTACGTATCTGTAAAGGTGTTTCTTAATGAGATTAGCATTTGAATCTGTAGGCTGAATACAGCTTATGACCTTCCCTAATGAGTGTGGGCATGGACCAATCGGTTGAGGGCCTGAATAAAGCAAAAGGTGGAGGAAGGGTAATATCTTTTTATTCTCTGTCTTACTGCTTGAGCTGGGACATCAGATATCTCCTGCCCTTAGACTGGACTTATACCATTGGTGCTCCTGACTCTCAGGCCTTCAAATGGGGACTGAAACTACACCATTAGCTTTTCCAGGTCTCTAGCTTGCAGATGGCCGATCATGGGTGACTCAGCCTTCATAATTACATGAGCCAAAACCTTCTAATAAATCTTATAGCTATGTGTGTATGTGTATGATATATATACTCACATATATTTATATTGGTATGTAGCTATGTATATTTTCTTTTATCCTATTGGTTCAGATTTTTTAAAGAGTCCTGATGAATACAGGAAGTAATGAGAATGTCCATGACATTCTAAATCATGACATAATGCTTACAACCTAATGATAAATTCTAATTCTGTTTCTTAATCTTATGAGTGTCTGTATTTTACCAAATAATCCAGTCAACCAATAAAAGCCATCATGAACTGGTAGATTAAAAAGTTTTCACTTTCAAATTATCAAGAACACTTTTCAATACTTCATGGAAACCTCACTTCAGCTCATGCATATATTGGTATGTCTTTCTCCCTAAAGTAGAAGAAACCAGGAGGAAATATGTCAATTTGATTACACAAAGAAAATGGTTTCTGTATGCAGAAACAAACCTCAGAACTTACATTAAAAAAAGATCAATAGTGCAATTCACTATACTTATTTTGAGCTACTTTACCTGAACACCAAGTACTAAATGAATGGAAAGCATAATGATCACAATGAAAAATCGATCTTTAAAAATAGAGACAAATCTCTCTTTCATATTTGTGTGCTGGTCTGGGAAGCAATTAAAAAGGGAGGTCGATGCGGGTGGATCATGAGGTCAGGAGATCGAGACCATCCTGGCTAACATGGTGAAACTCCGTCTCTACTAAAAATACAAAAAATTAGCCAGGTGCGGTGTTGGACTCCTGTAGTCCCAGTTACTTGGGAGGATGAGGCAGGAGAATGGCATGAACCCAGGAGGCGGAGCTTGCAGTGAGCTGAGATAGCACCACTGCACTCCAGCCTGGGTGAAAGAGCGAGACTCCATCTCAAAAAAAAAAAAAAAAGTTATGTCAATGAAGGAATGATATTTATCTTCTTTTTTTTTTAATAGTGGAATTTATAGTTTAATCTGAAAACAAAATTTACTAGGAGTCCCTAACCAGTTTACAATTTTTTTCTCTTCTTCACATATTCCTTTCTGAAAAAATAATACCTCTATTTGATTGAAGCCCATAGTCATGTCTAAAATTACCTTGTTCTTTGTGTACATTTATCTATACATATTTACTGAGAGCCTTCTACTTGACTGGCATTGGATTTTGAATCAGGAAATAAAATAGAAGCAAAATGAAATATTTCTTGAAGGAACGGAATGTCTAATGAATTATGCCAATGGAAAACTAGGAGAGGAAAGAATAGCTTTTGTCCTGGAGCACCACACACCACCATGAAGGAGGTCAGGAGGGGGACTAAGACAACTATAGCTAATTTGGGACAACCATATAGAGAAGTACTTGTGAAAAGATGCATTAATTAGACTTAGCTACACAGAGAAACAGAAAGACAGAGGATTGCAAGAAACTGGATATGTATATGTGTGATTCAAAGAACTACAGAAAGTTAGAAAGGAAAAATGTTTAACTTAAATGAAGTAAGATATAGGCCAGATCACAAAAAGCACTGGATCCTATGAAAGGTGTTTGGGTTTTAATTACTAAGAATTTCAAACTGAGGGTGGAAATAATATTTTTTTTCCTGTTAGAATAGTCTGTCTTTATCACTGTGAATGGGAGATTGGCTCAGGAGGAACAGAGAATGAGGTGCTAAGGGTCTGAAGGAAGGAGATCAAGCCAAAGAGGCAATAAGAAGGATCTAGGCTAAGAAGCTAGACACATGGTGAAGGGTGGGAATGCTTACAGGAGTACAAAATATTTCTAGGAGGAAATTGTTTTAATGTGGGGGAGGAGGAAGAAGTTCAGAAACACATCAAGGTATGTTGAGCTATTAGAAAACCACTTGAAGGAAATGCAAGAAGGGCAGGGTTTTCTTAATTCTCTTTTTTATTTTTCCTTTTGGTTTTATGCATTGACACAAGTGGGAAAAGTCCCAGGGCTCTGGGTATTTCCACTTTCTACCCACACTCCTAGTTTCACTTTCACAAACTCTCTAAAAATCCAAAGAATTAATCCCATCATGCTCTACTTTTCTATTTACATCCGTGCCACAAGCTCAAGTTTCCCAGATTCCTCTTTGCCTGGAATCTTAACCTTTATACATGGATATGGATCTCTGAAATTCTAAACCACACTGGGCCCTTCGGATGTCCAGTCTAAGTGAAGTCTTCTACTTCCTTAAGCTTTCATCAAACATGCCCTTTACCATCTTGTTCTAATTGAAATATTTCTCATTTTCATGGAACTACTTTTTAACATTTGCTATTTTTTTCTCTCATAGTCTTTATAAGACTGGACATAGAGGTGGAGTAAGTTTTCCATTTCCTCTTGATATCATTTTACACCCATTTGTCACTCCCTTCTTTTTCCGAAACTCCCAACTTTGAAACTCATACCCTTAGTCTATGCTACCTATTACAACTCCTTGCTGTAATTGTTTACAGGTTTGGGCTCACATCAAACCCTCATTGCATAATGACTTCTCTACCTGCTTTGTCTTCCAGCTTTTCAACATGTCTCTCTCTCTCTCTCTCTCTCTCTCTCTCTCTCTCTCTCTCTCTCTGTCTTTCTCTCTTTATGCATTATCAACAATAGATGCTGAAGAGAATGTGGGGAAATAGGAACACTTTTACACTGTTGGTGGGAGTGTAAATTAATTCAACCATTGTGGAAGACAGTGTAGCGATTCCTCAATGATATAGAACCAGAAATACCATTTGACCCAGCAATCCCATTACTTGGTATACACCCAAATGATTATAAATTATTCTACTATAAAGACACATGCACACATATATTTATTGCAACAGTATTCACAATAGCAAAGACTTGGAACCAACCCAAATGCCCATCAATGATAGACTGAATAAAGAAAATATGTCACATATTCACCATGGAATACCATGCAGCCATAAAAAAGGATGAGTTCATGTCCTTTGCAGGGACATGGATGAAGCTGGAAACCATCATTCCCAGCAAACTAATGCAGGAACAGAAAACCAAATACCGCATGTTCTCACTCATAAGTGGGAGTTGAACAATGAGAACACATGGACACAGGGAGGGGAACATCATACACTGGGGACTGTTGAGGGGTAGAGGGCTAAGGGAGAGATAGCATTAGGAGAAATTCCTAATGTAGATTATGGGTTGATTGGTGCAACAAATCACCATGGCACATGTATACCTATGTAACAAACCTGCGTGTTGTGCACATGTATCCAAGAACTTAAAGTATAGTAAAAAATAAATTAATTAATTTAAAAAATGAATGAAAATAAAAATGAAATAATGAATAAATAAGTAATCGAGGGACAAAATTCTGTGTAATAACAACATTTAAACATTGGGGATGTAGAACAGTACCTGAAAGAAAGAAGGGGAACAAATGATTAGAGTTAAAAAATAAAAATGTTTGGCCAGGCATGGTGGCTCACGACTGTAATCCTAGCACTTTGGGATGCCAAGGTGGGCGGATCATGAGATCGGGAGATTGAGACCATCCTGGCTAACACGGTGAAAACCCGTCTCTACTAAAAATACAAAAAAATTAGCCAGGCATGATGGTGGGCACCTGTAGTCCCAGCTACTCGGGAGGCTGAGGCAGGAGAATGGCGTGAACCCGGGAGGCGAAGCTTGCAGTGAGCCGAGATGGCACCACTGCACTTCAGCCTGGGCAACAAAGTGAGACTCCATCTCAAAAATAAATAAATAAATAAATAAATAAAAATAAAAATAAAAATGTTTGATTAAAGCCAAAAGAATTAAGAAAAAGATTGCAAAAGAGTCCGTGCTGTTAAATACCCAAGAGACCAAGTTAGATAAAAATTTGGATTTACAAAAAGGGGATTCTTGGAGAGCTAATTAAGGCAGATTTACAGAAATAATAGGGGCAGAAGCCAAGTTACAATACATGAAGGACTCAATGGGAAGATAGGAGATGAAACCACGGGCATAGATTGAAAGCATATTATTCTTGCCCATTAAAGGAAGTAGAAGTAGGAGATATACAGAGAGTTAGCTAAAGGTGGGCACAGAGTAAGATATTGAAATTTCATCCGGGAGAGGATATCTGAAGATGCTAAGGAAATTTAATCAATAATATGGCAGCATTTGAAGATATAGGAGGGGATACTTGTTAGGATGGGATTCAGGAACAGATAAGGTGTCTGCAAAATCGACATCAACAAAAATCGTCATTTTATTGCAATTGACCAAATGTCATTTTATTATCAGTTTTATAAAGTTTTTAGTTCTGAGTACTGTTAATAGGTCAATCACTTTCTACAAAGCAAAAACAAAGAAAACCTTCCGCAAGCTCCAACCTGATGGCTTTAAACTAAGTAATGTGGAAAAAAAGGTATAGACTATATTTAAAAAAAGGCTTCTTTACAACTAGTGATAACTAGCAAAAGCAGAGGAAGACTCTTTTTTTTTCCTGCATATTCTCTCCCTGTAGGAAAATTATAAGAGAAGCCAAAATCATATCAAAAGCCTTGCTCAGTGTAATGATTTGTTCTTGGTAGGAACAATAGTGGTCTTTGGCCTTCCTCCCCATTAGATGCTGTGACTACTGTGACGATATTCTCATGGAAAGCTAATCTTAGAACCCGCTGAGAATACAACTGCACCCAGGTGGATTATAGTTACCAGAGTGTATCCGTAAATGTACATAGAATTTAATTAAATCCATAAAAAGACTACTGATATAAAACTGGGGAAAAGCTGGAATGTTTTACTAGCAAGTAATGAATAGTCTCTTGGTAAAGAAAAAAAAAACTTACCTTGCTAATAACCATGAGAAAGTTCCTAGGTGTTGAAATGATGTCTCAATAATTAAGTACTAAAGCCATTTGTTTGCACAAAGCAAAAGTAGAGGTACAAAGGAGACGAAAGGCAAGCATCTTCTAAAATTTGCAGGTCCTGGACAATAGTACAAGTAATGTACCACATAACATATATACACATATTTAAAATATTTGTTACTAGTCGTTCCCTAGGTCGATTAATCTTAACCTTGGCTATACATTTGAATCATGTAAAGAGGGTTTTAAAATGCGTATCCTGAACCTTTCAACTTGCTGAGACTTAGATTTATATATTTGGTGCAGTAGTTAGGATTTTATTATCAGCTCCCAAGTTGATGCTAATGTGCACCAGGGTAACAAAATTCTTGGAAGAATAATTATAAATACCCTGGCATGTGGTCTACGACAAGGATGACACTTATCTAACTTAACTCTGTGGAATATGAGAACACCATGAATCAATCTTTCATTACTATTTTATACGCATATACATTTCTGGTTTTGGCCATCGGGTACATTTGGCTGCTTTTAAAATTCAATAAAAAACTGTGTGGGAGGAAGAGTGAAAATCTATAGAGGGAATAAATACATCTCCAAAGATGGAATTTTTTGAAACATCAAGAGGCACGTGAAAGTACCTTGAAACATACATGCAAATTATCTATCTTCTTAACCAATCTTAATGTGATTGGTTTCCTCTAAACTAGAGGTCCCAAAGATAAATATCTCCTGGTTTTAAATTTTCCAGGACAACTAAATAATCCTCCAAAATACATGGATATTTTGAATAGATAATTTCCTGTTCAGTTTAAGTCTACTTATACAAACATGAGGAATCATTTATAGTTATTATGTAGGATAAGCCTGCAACTATGTAGCAAAGAAAATATTCTGTAGATAATACTTACCACAAACATTTTTAAAAATGTAGTAATACATGTGCTTTTGACTTTGAGGGGAACTTGTTGTAGAGTTAGCAAATACATATTCATTGAAGAGAAACTTCAACAATCCTTCTAACAATGTTTTCAATTCCTTCTTTCTCATATAGCTCAGATAACACATTTCTAGAAAGACTAAGAAACAGTTTTCATTTAGTGTTATATTTTTCTTAATGTCAGCATTATAAATGTATAGTAAAATGGGATGATTTATTCAAATCAGCAAATAGTTAATTCACAGATATTAAGTTCTAAATTTTTTATTAAAAATTTTAAGAAAAATTACGAAAATGCATTAGTAACCTGTGCAAAAGCTTTTGAGTATTTGTTTTTCTTTCATGTGGGACAGAATACTATTTTGAGCTATTTATTAATACATAACTCATTCTCATTTTTCATAATCATATTTTCTCATACCTGAAAGCTTCCCTAATTCAGAAAGCTAGGACATCCTGCAGTCACTAACCTCAGAGAAGGTTTGTTACTTGTTAGAAAGTACGCATTTCAGTAACGCCTTCATTAGGAAAAACTTGGCTTCAAACTAAACATTATTTTCTGTGGTAGAACACATTTTTTGGCTATTGATAGTCACAGGTTCTTAAAGCACAGTAATTTTATACATATATACATTTTATACTGAGCTTTCTTTTTATATTTGTGTACTATTTACTCACTTTAAAAAATATTTTTACACTTAAGTTTACATAGCAAAGATGACACCACTAATTATCAGGCAAATGCAAATCAAAACCACAGTGAGATATACTCTCATACCAAACAGGATGGCTATTCTCAAAAAGACAAAGAATAACAAATGCTCGTGAGGATGTTGAGAAATGGGAACTCTTCTACATCGTTGGTGGGAATGTAAACTAGTACAGCCACTATGGAGAACAGTTAAAGATTCCTTTAAAACTGCCTATAGGACTACCATATGATCCAGCAATCCCACTACTGGGCATTTATTCAAAAGAAAGGATAGTATATTGAAAAGACATTTTTACCTTCATGTTTATTACAGCACTATTCACAATAGCCAAAGTATGGAATCTACCTAGGTGGTCAGCATCAGATACATGGATTTTAAAATGTGGTGCATATACACAATGGAATACTATTCAACCATAAAAAATGAACTCTTGTCATTTGCAACAACATGGATGAAAACAGAAGAATTCTGGAAGGCATTATGTTAAGTAAAATAAACCATGTTCTCACTAATGTGTGAAAGCTAAAAAGAATTTAAAAGATGACCTTATACAAGTAAAACTAGAACAGAAGATATTAGAGGTTAGAAAATGTAGGGGGAAAAGAGATAAGGACAGATTTATTAAAGAATACAAAATTACAGCTAGATAAGAGGAATAATTTTTAGTGTTCTATAGCACCATAAAATGACTATAGTTAGCAATAATATATTCCATAGTTGCAGATAGCTAGAAGGAGGATATGTAATGTTCCCAACACTAAGAAATAATAAATGTTTGAGATGACAGATATTACTCTGATCTGTATATGTGTATATAGTGATCTGTTGTGATCACTATACATGACATGTATCACAGCATGGCTCTGTACCTCATAAATATGTAAAATTATTATGTGCTAAATTAAAAATCTATTTAAAAGCTGTTTGGATGTTCAAAATGAAAGAAACACCACCACAAAGAAAGAAAGATCTTCAGAGATAGATCTGTCACAGTTCTATTCTCAATACAAATAAAACCTGGTACTTTTTCAGATAAGAGCATGCAAGGCAACCAAAGACAAAACAGCATCATGCAAATACATTGAGATACCTGCCACTATTTAATACACACCAAAGTATGTAGAAAAGCTCATTGTTAGCTCATATGTTCTTTCTTGAAGTAAACTGAAATACTATTTGAATTAGCTCAGCAGAAAGAAGAACAAATTTTAATGATAATGAGCTATTTTCCAAAAGTGAGACTGGGAAAGCAGTAAATAATAATTTACTGTGTATCCCACAAATGTGTACAATTATTACATATCAATGAAAAATGTTTGGAAAAGAAAAATAGCAGATTGTTCAAAATTAGAGAAACAACATAATGCCTTCAGGGAACGTAATAAGGGGACCTTGTTTTTACAAGGACTCCCTTTAGATTGAGGTTTCTCAAACTTGGCACTATTGACATTCTGAGCTGGATAATTCTTTGTGGCAGGAGGCTGTCCATGTAAGGTTTTAAGCGACATCTCTGGCATTTATCCACTGGATGCCAGGAGCACTTTCACTTAGTTGTGATAGCCAAAAGATCAATAGTTGACAAGTCCCACTAATGCACACTGTGTCCAAAGAGTACTTTTAAAGTGACATTTTAAATTACAAATGAACATTTGAAGATCACCAAGTATTTTTAAGAACTCTTAAATAAAAATATCAAAACAAGCAAGTATGTTAAAGGAATCAT